>NC_133325.1:71823913-72425013 GCF_042186555.1 Aquarana catesbeiana | reverse complement strand
CTCCATTCCTGGGCAGGCATCATATTACGTCCTGGGCTTTCCGGCCATCTAGGGGGCATGCGCGCCCGCCATCATTTCACTGGGCACCCGCAATTGCCGGTAACAGAGATGGGACATGGATTTTTTCCCACAGATCCATGTCCTGTCAGGAAGAGGAGACCGATCATGTGTTCCCAGTACAGAGGAACACTGATTGGTCTCCTCCCCTTGTGAGTCCCCTCCCCCTACAGTTAGAATCACTCCCTAGGTAACACATTTAACCCCTTGATCGCCCCCTAGCGTTAACCCCTTCCCTGCCAGTGACATTTATACAGTAATCAGTGCATTTTTATAGCACTGATCGCTGTATAAATGTGAATGGACCCATATTAGTGTCAAAAGTGTCCGATGTGTCCGCCGCAATGTCACAGTCATGATAAAAATCACAGATCGCTGCGCATTACTAGCTAATAAAAAAAATACCATACATCTATACCCTATTTTGTAGACTTTTGCGCAAACCAATCAATATACGCTTATTGCGGGTTTTTTTAAACCAAAAATATGTAGAAGAATAACAATCGGCCTAAACTGAGGAAAAAAATTGTTTTTGTTATTTAAAAATTGGAATATTTATTATAGCAAAAAGTAAAAAATATTGTGTTTTTTTCAAACTTGTCGCTCTTCTTTTGTTTGTAGTGCAAGAAATCAAAAACGCAGTAGATGATCAAATACCACCAAAAGAAAGCTCTATTTGTGGGGAGAAAAAAGATAAAAACTTGGGTACGGTGTTGCATGACCACGCAATTGTCATTCAAAATGCGTCAGCGCTGAAAACTGAAAATTGGCCTGGGCAGGAAGGGGGTGAAAATGCCCTGTATTGAAGTGGTTAACAAAGCAAAAGGGGTGCATTTTAAGGTTTAATTTTCTATTTTGGCTGGATTGTACTTGTAATACCATCTAGCCTTTAAAAGTTGAGTAAAACTAAAGGGCTGAATATAAAAACCTTTATTATCTTCAATAGTAAAACCCCAGGAAGAAGGTAATCCTTATATTAAATCTATAGAAGCCTACAGATCTTCATAATAATATGCTTTACGATTCCATTAATGAGGCTTTTTAAACTTCTAATTAGAATAAGAAACAAAGCTAATCTGGACTCCATAAAGCCATCGAATAAAATACACAGTGTATTATTAGCTGAGCTCCACATCTTAATCTGTGACTTCGAAGACTGTAATAGTATCTACATGACCAAATGGAGGGGTAATTGTACACAGCTCGATTCATCACATTTCACCAAGTAATTAACTTTTTATCCAGATGAGGCAGATGAAATATTATACAATTCTGTTAAATAATGTATGCCACTGACGGCACTTTCATGCTTTGCAAGATTAGCTGACTTTTAAGGATTTTCAGACCTTGTGCAGATAGCTGTTACACATCATTATGAGGGATGAAATTAAACCTAGTATTTTAGGGACAGGGGATTTGAAAGATCTTTAATGATGACATTCTGGACCTAATTAGGAATTAGGCAAATCTTTGCTCAAGAAAATTTCATGGGGTAAACTAATTTGTAATGAACCTTCAAGCTTTAGTTAGATAGGCAAAACAAACTACCTGCAAAGGACACCAAGCTACGTCAGAAATTTGTGGAGAAAGATTTGTTACATCTAACCCCATAGACTGAAAAGGTGACATTCGGAAAGGGAATCATATCTAAACCCAAAAACACTCCTTAGATCTGGTGGCTGCTTTCGTTTTTTTCAGGCTTTTTTCCTTTCTTTTCACGTGGTAATCCTATGAATACCATGTTAAAAGAAAGAAAAAAAACCTGAAAAAACGAAAGCAGCCACCAGATTTAAGGAGTGTTTTGGGGTTTAGATATGATATGATAATCCAATGAATATCAATTTTATTATTTTTACTAAAAATAATTTTATCCTATAGGGTGGGGGGTATATTAGGTATTCCACATTCTTTTATTTCTCAGCATATCTACAACATTATATATCTGAGCACACTAATGTATTCTCCTCCCCTCCCTCTCTACCATATCACCTCTTCTAGCACAAACCCCCCAAATCTCCTGCTAGCACAAATCCTGCTCTCCCATCCACCTGAATCAGCATTCCTCCCCCCCCCCCCCAATGTATGCTCCTAGAACAGTTCTTTTCCCCTGCTGCCCCCTAAATTCCTCCTCCCAACACAAATCACCCCCCTCAATCACCCTGTGGTCCCCCCCCCACCTCACATGATACCACAGTGCCCAGGGCAGCCCTCTTGCCCACCCCTTGTCCCGGCCCTGTCTACAGCAGCCTTTTCTCAACCTTTTACCCCAGATGAACCTTTGAAATTATTTTCAGGTCTTGGGCATCACAGTAAAACCAATTTATTGGTGATCAGTGGGAAAAAATTCCACTTACATTGGTGGTCAGTGAAAGAATGCTCCTGTCATGGTCTGGAGTCAGGCTCGGAGGCTAGTTGCAGTGGAGCAACACCCACTGATAAGCGGGACAGGTATACAAGCAGGTCACCCTGGCTGATGACACAGTATTCACCAGAGCTCCTGATGGTGGAGATGAGTTTTGATGCGTGTTAGTATCAGGTCGTGGTCCTCAGGATCTCCCCACCAGAAGGTGAACAAGCCGGGGTCCAGTAGCAGATAATCAGGTAGGGTTTAAGCAGAAGCATAGTCAGTAAACAAGCCAAAGTCCAGTAATGAATGGTTGCAGGTTGGGTTTAACCTAGTCGATGAACAAGCCAAAAGTCGGTAATGAATAGTAGAGAAGATGTGGACAGCAGCAGGAGAGATAAGAGCGAGATATTGGCTGGAGAGAGCACAATAATCTGGCAAACAGGAGGTGCAGAGACATGGCTTAAATCAGGAAGTTCATGGGAAGAGCAAACAGTTCAAGGTTTAAACAACAAAAGAGGGTTCCCCTAAGTGGATTTTCCCGGCACTTGCACATAAATTATATAACGTGGGAGAGTATAAACTCGTATAAAGAGTAAAAGAGTATTTTTATTTATTTAAAGAATCTCATATTTTAAAAACAATGTGGACATTATGAACAACGAAAATATATTACATGGTTAACACAATTTGAACAGGTTAATAACCAGTGACATTGTATGTAAGAACTCTTTTCAAGTCTGATGCGTTTCGGGGTACATAATATTTCAGTCCTTTTTCAGGGGCATGATAGAAAAGAGGGGTTCATCTGATATGTTTCGTTGGATACTCTGAGAGAGAAATTAAAAACCACATGGAAAAGCGAGAAATGCTTGAAAGTGGGATGGCAGTTGAGTATGTTTTCTGGGTGCAGGTGCTGTTCCTTAGATACTGCAGTTTTACTAGGTGTTGGTTGACAGCGATTCCCCACAGGGAGGTATATAGTTTCACCTACCCTTGCCCCTCCCAGATGCGTGCAGGCCAGAGCGATATACTGGGGCTACAAGAGGTGACCCTTGATTAGGAAGTATATAGGTTCAGCCAGCCATGCATCCCAGCATCCGGCAAGTAAAACGCCTTGAACAGTTCAAGGTTCAACATAAGAAAAGTTCAAGGCAGGATCATTCAAGAATTGTCCAGGTAAATGTCCAGCATTTCATGTGGCTCAGCAAGAAGAGCCAGACACAGCAGAGGTCCCAGTTTCAAGTCCAGGCCCCGACAGTTCCTTACAATGGTGGTCAGAATGCCACCCTTACAGACAGCTAAAAAGATCATTAGTGTAATACAGCTCTCTCTTCCAACTGGCATTAGCCCCAGAACTAGGCAAGTGCCATCAAATAAAAGGTCAATCAGCCAAAGCTCAAGGAACCCTTACATACCTTTGGAAGTACCCCAGGGTTTCACGGGACCCTGGTTGAGAATCTACAGTGTTCTCAGGACCTCCATCATCTTATGATAGCTATCATGCCCATGTAGGGTTGACATCCCTCCAGTTTTGCATTGGACACCCCAATTTTTAATATCTCTTCATCACCAGACAAAACCTTTTACTTTGTTTTGGATAGAGCCGAGAAGCTTACAGCCTGTTTTCATTGCTTTCCAAAATTTTTATTAGGGAAACATTTCCCCAATCTCTGTTTATCTCCTATTTATTCCTATGAAGAACTCATATGGAAAAAAGTTCATCAAAGTGCATGCATGGACCTGGTGGGGAAGATTTTTGATGTGTGTGACGCTGACCACGTCTTCCAAAATCTTGCTGGAATGGAGGACAGGTTAGGATAAGACTGAAAGGGAAACTGGGGCTAGAAAGGAACACCAAAAAAGCTTTAAACTTTATTACTAAGCCCATTTTTCTTGCATTATTCAGAATAACCAAGCTTAGTATTTCAAGCATGTGTCTTGCAATATTGCTTCTTTGTTGGAAATCTTTATAATCTCTGTCACTGCTGTCAGAAGTGTATCTACTGTTTACACATAAACACTGCAGTGTCTCAGCAAGGCTCAGTACATTCTATTCACTCTGCATCAGAAGACATTTATTGTATGTTTCTTCATAATGTGAATATCCCCAGTAGGTCCAATCACATTACAATAGGCAGCTAGGTCCTCAGAGGAGAAGTAAGGACATGTGTAATATAACAATCATACCTATCTCTGTGCCAGGCAGCAATATGATGTTGACAACAATTCTAACTACTCCCCTCTATTGAAGGCAGAAAGGAGAAGTATGGTGTATTTTCAGCTGAGCATAGAGATTGAATTATTATTTTTAAAGTTTACCTTAAGGCTGGATTCACACATATAGCACAAGTTGACGCAAGTGAAAGGCGCTTGAGTTGATGTGCATTGATATGTGATCTTTTAATGTGTTGCATTGATTATGCATTTTTTCCAGAGCAGGTGCCAAGTACATAATTTTGCTTAATGCGTGCTACAGCATACTGGATGCATTATAGTGCACTGCGTTTAAATACTGCATGTTCCATTTCCACCAAGCACACACATGTTTGTGTGAACGGGGCCTAATGGAAACAATGGATTTTAGCTTATCATTGTGTTGTTGGGCCTATGTTGAGCAACCCAGCCCAATGAACCTGGTGTGAACGTGCCTTAAAAAGATATCGAAACCCAAAAACAAAAATATAATATATTACCAGTTCCCAGATAGGGTGACTACATTCGATTTCTTGTGAACAGGATAAGAGCGCTACCATATACTATACTAATACATCACCAAATAAATCATAAAAACTCAATATCAAATATAAAATAACAATATCCACTTGCTGACCAGCCGCCACAGTTTTACTACAGCAGAATGACACGGTTGGTCGAAACGGTGTTATGTAACGTGGCTTCACCTTGTGGCCACTAGGGGCGCGTACACCACCCCCCCCCCGGAGCCGATGCGAGTGTCCGGCGGGTGCGATGACCGCCGGGCTCCCACGATCGCTCGCAACACACCAGGAACCGGGATCTGTGTGTGTAAACACACAGATCCTGGTTCTCTGAGGGGAGAAGAGACTGATCGTGTGTTCATACAAAGCGATACAGCGATCTGTCATCTCCACTAGACAGTACCATCCTCCCTTCAGTTAGAACACAGAGAGGGAACACAGTTAACCCCTTGATCGCCCCCTAGTGTTAACCCCTTCCCTGCCAGTGGCATTTTTACAGTAGTAATCAGTGCATTTTTATAGCACTGATCGCTGTATAAATGCCAATGGTCCCAAAAATGTGTCAAAAGTGTCCGATGTGTGCGCCATAATGTCGCAGTCCCAATAAAAAACGCAGATCGCTGCCATTACTAGTAAAAAAAAAATAATAAAAATGCTATAAATCTATCCCCTATTTTGTAGATGTTATAACTTTTGCGCAAACCAATCAATACACGCTTATTGCGGAGTGTGGGCAGACACAGAGGGGTAGGGGCAGGAGGAAGAGGTACAAATCGAACCTTCTCTCCTCTCCCATCTGTGTGTGTGGCAAGGGGAGGGGGATTGTTAGTGCTGGCTTTGGGCAGTGTGAAAGAGAGTGTAACAGACACTCTCAATTTAGACAACTGCAACCAGCAACCCTGCTGGGAAGCCATAGCCCAGTCGGAATCATGTGAAAAAGAGGGGATAGGTATGGCGCTGCTCTTATTAAGAGGTGACCTACAATCTCTAAATACTTGAGGGGTGTGTGTCACGGCAGTCTGAAACCCAGATGCATGATTCCAAATCAGAACTGTCCAGGTGAATCCCGGACAGGTGGCAACCCTAGATAATCGCTGTGCATGGCTGCATCTATTCTCCCCTTACTTCCTTTTTACACAGCATTCGAGCAGCAGCAGGAGCCATTGGCTCTTGCTGCTGTCAATCAGATACAGTAAAGTGGAAGTGGGGGCCTGGCCTAAGTCCTACTGTGTACGTCTATGGAGCGTGGCTCCATAGACACACAGGTTGGGAGTGCGCAGACTACGCTATCCCCATAGCAAGCGCCTGGCTATGGTAGTCCTAAGAAGAAGACGAAGAGCCGAGATCGCCACCGGGGACCCCAGAAGAGAAAGATTGGGGGCCACTCTGTGCAATACCACCAAACAGAGCAGGTAAGTATAATATGTTTGTTATTTTAATTAAAAAAAATATTTTACTTTAGTAACACTTTAAATAACAGCAAAAAACAATGTTATCTTTCTTGTGCAGACTACTAATCCCATCTACCACCATGGAATGGCGATGAACAAAAGCACACATGTTTGAAGTCCAGTCGGTGCGACAACCATGGCTCCTTCCATATACTATCTGCATTTTATTTTTATTTTTTTTAATATAAATACATAACTGTATTCATTAGTGTTTGTTTTAACTGTCTACCTGGAGTTCAGCTTTAAACCTGAATGCTAAGCAGATACAGTATAAATGATACCATTTAAGGAAGTTGTGTATTTTACATCTAGCTAGAGTAACAACCTAAATATAGATGGATAGAATTTCAAAAATTCTTAGAAAATTCTTAGGAAAAGACATAGGAAGATTCATACAAAAATTCTAAGAACATTCATACAAAAATTCTCAGAACATTCAAATATTGTTCAAAAGATTTAGTTTGCTTTTAAAATTTGATTTTGGAATGAATGGACTTTACCGAACAAAAACCACATACACTGTTAGAAATTTGCTTGTTCGAGAAAAAATTTCCAGCTTGCTTCTTCAAATTTTGTCATCACTGTGGTTGTCAATGAATGTTAATATGACCCACTAATGATTAGAAAAATGAACAAACTTTCTTAGAACAATCTTTTCCAACAAATTTTCGTTCTGAATTCTACCCATCCATAGAACCCATAGCATCAACCATCATGCACCTATTTAAATTACTCCAGACCAGGCTGATGTAGCACCCTCCTAGGTAGGTGCTAGAAGAGAGTATAGTTTTTGTTCTTTCAGCTTACCAGGAAGATGGTCAGGTATAACTTGGAGTGCTCTCTGCCTACCAGGGAGCAGGGTCTATTGGTTAGGTCTCCTCATTGTACTCAGGTGCAGCTCAGCTTGTTCTGACTGTCCCACACTGGTCCAATAGTGAACATCCCCTAACTTAACTAGGCTGTTCAGGCATACTTCAACAAGGTAGTAGTCCATGATAGGTGTTTCCCCAACACTTGGCAGATCTCCAGCTCATGGTGTCCACCGATGGTCTGCTAAGAGTAGCAGTCCTCCTTAGTGCACCATGATGGTCTCCTCTTGCGTGGGCAAAATAAGCAGCCTAAAATCTGGCCTTCCCCTGTATTTATATAACAAGGCGGATAGGCAGGGTCCAAAAAGCCCGGGAAATGAGGGGAAGAATAATAGCCCCTTCCCCAGCCTGGGTCATCCACTGCCTAACTAATAAACTGTAGGCAACCTGCCTACAACTGTGCTGCCACTCTAAAAAGGAGTGTTCTCAGTTTGCATTTGCACTCAAGCATTTTTGGGAATCCCATCCTTCATTGTTCTCCTTTATTTCAAGTTTACAGTAATAAACCTCAAAAAAAGAAAAAACATCCCTTAGACTGATAGTTGAGCCGGGTTGAGTGAACTGTTGCTGTGTGCCTGGTTGCCTCGGCACGGCATAGGAAAGAACTTGGGTAAATCCAGCAGCCCCTTCGGGAGTTTTGCACATGTATGGCCAGCTTAACTCTAATGCCGCGTACACGCGATTGGAAATTCCGCCAGCAAAACTCCGATGAGAGCTCTTTGTTGTAAAATGCGACGGTGTGTATGCTCCATCGGTCTTTTGCTGGCGGAATTCCAGCCAGCAAAAGATTGAGAGCATGTTCTCTATTTTTCAGTCGGGAAAAGTTCCTATCCGAAAATGCGATCGTCTGTACAAATTCCGACACACAAAATTCCTACGCATGCTCGGAAACAATTCGACGCATGCTCGGGAGCATTGAACTTCATTTTCTTGGCTCATCGTAGTGTTGTACGTCACCGCGTTTTTGACGGTCGAAAGTTCAGAGAACTTTTGTATGACCGTGTGTATGCAAGGCAAGCTTGAGCGGAATTCTGTCGGAAAAACCAGCCAAGTTTTTTCCGACGGAACATCCACTCGTGTGTACGGGGCATTACAGAGAAGAGGGTGTCATGCTTCTTGCTGTGCTGTTTGGCAGAAGTTGGTGCATGACTTATAAAAGTGGATAGACAGATTTCCAAATCCATTAGGAGATCAGACCATTCACATTAAAAAAAAAAAATAATAATAATATGTATTAAGCTGTAAAGAAAAAAAAAAACAAAAAACCTGAACTTCCTCCACAATATTCAGCGCTTATTAGCAGCAAGAGTCCCGACTAGTTAAAGTCATTTCAGAATAAATGAATCTAAATAGAAAATGTTATTTGAAATATTATTATACTGTCCATGGCTCCTGTGCTGGTCAACATATTTGACAGTCCGCCTTCTGAAAACAAGAACAGCTTGAATTTCATTAAATGCTAATTTGTTGGAATTTGCATTTTACATGTCATTAAAATTATTACTCGTACCTTTTCCACTATGCCCATACCGACTGCAGTGACAGCAGGAGAGTAAAACATTAGGGGAAATCAGAATGGAAGAGTGCTGCGCTTTTTACTTTGTTATATTATACAGTAAAACAAATATGCTTTTTTTATTGCAAAGGTTTATTGTTATTAACTTCCTTGATATGCTTTTGATTAATTCACTTTGTGTTATCCATATTAGTTTATTAAATCAGTCTCTAAAAGTCATCAGCAGCAAACATGCTTCCTACTGATGTTTTTTGGTTGTTGTAAAGCAGTGCTGACCAGGATCAGGATTTTCAGACATATATGGTACTATACTTACATTTCAGTACTTAGAGTCTTTAAAGGCATATACCAATAGGGATGGTCCCGATGTTCGAATCGAAACGAACATTGGGTTTTCGAGTCTCGAGAACTGTCTTTATATATTGCTGCTATATAAATGCAGTTCAGTTCTGTTAATTACTGTTAGAATACTGGTGCGTAACCATATTTCTCAGGGTAATGTTATTGTCCTATTGATTGCATATGTAACAGTACCCCCGTGGGGCCGCTGAGTGTAGTAGTTCCACCTGTCACCCTGCCCAGCCTGGCATTCACTTCCAGTCGCTCTCCAGACAATGAACAGTCCATCAGCTTTGTTTTTGTTGTTTTATTGAGGGATTAAACTTGGATGGGGTAAAAGGGATGATGGGATGCCCAGAATCAATAGAATTAATAGATGAGATGACCACTTCCCGCCCGGCCTATAGCAGATTGACGGCCGGGCGGTGGTTCAGTTATCCTGACTGGGCGTCATATGATGTCCAGCAGGATAACAGCCGCCGCGCGCCCATGGGGGCGCACATCGTGGCGATCAGTGGTGTTGTGTGTCAGTCTGACACACTGCTACACCGACCTTGGTAAAGAGCCTCCGGCGGAGGCTCTTTACCACATGATCAGCCATGTCCAATCACGGCTGATCACGATGTCAATAGGAAAAGGCATTGATTGGCTTTTCCTCACTCGCATCTGACAGAGGCGAGTAGAGGTGAGCCGATCGGTGCCTCTCCTGACAAGGGGGGTCTGCGCTGATTGTTTATCAGCGCAGCCCCCCTCAGATGCCCACACTAGACCACCAGGGAAGCTGCCAGGACCACCAGGGAAGGGGGCAACATGTGGATGGCCAGGTATGTACTCTATGGCCATCCACATGTGCAAATTATGCCCAATCTGTGCCAATCAGTGCCCACAAATGGGCACTGACTGGCACCATTATATAACAGTGATGCCCAGCAATACCAACCATGTGTCATCAGTGCCACCAATCAGTGTCATCAGTTGCACCCATCAGTGTCCATCCGTGCCACCTGTCAGTGCCCCTCTGTGCCCATTAGTGCCCACCTATCAGTGCCCATCCGTGCCACCTATCAGTGCCACCCATAAGTACCCATCAGTGCCACCCATAAGTACCCATCAATGCCACCTACGAGTGCCCATCAGTGCCACCTATGAGTGCCCATCAGTGCCGCATACCAGTGCCACCTATTAGTGCCCATCAATGCCACCTATCAGTGCCCATCAGTGCCGCCTATCAGTGCCCATCATCAGTGCCCGTCAGTGCCACCTCATTGTTGCCACCTCATTGGTGCCCATCAGTGCAGCCTTAACAGTGCCCGTCAGTGCAGCCATATCAGTGCCCGTCATTGAAGAAGAAAACTTACTTATTTACAAAAAAATTTAACAGAAACAAAGAAAAACTTAGTTTTTTTCAAAATTTTCGGTATTTTTTTTTATTTGTTTTGCAAAAAATAAAAACCACAGAGATGATCAAATACCACCAAAAGAAAGCTCTATTTGTGGGAACAAAATGATAAAAAATGTGTTTGGGTACAGTGTTGTATGACCGCGCAATTGTCATTCAAATTGCGACAGTGCTGAAAGTTGAAAATTGGCTTGGGCAGGAAGGTGTCTAAGTGCCTGGTATTGAAGTGGTTAATTGCAACCTCTATTCACATCCTCTTAAGCTCCAGACTTCTCCAGCACAACACTTACTTGTAGACTATTACTTTCTCTCCTGTGCAATACTTGGTTCCTGGCACAGCTAGCACATGATTAAGCCCAACTGTGAATTAAGCCCAACTTTAAGGATTAGCCACTTGCTGGCAGGGACCGCGGGCCCCTTTTGGTGTAACAGCCGATAGCAATAGAAAAAGTCTTTAGTGTTAACTGTATTGAGGTGGACTTCTGATCCCCGTCAGTCCTGTGCAGACCCTGACAGCCCTTCTGGTGGCAGCAGCTCAACTTCAAAGCTAGTAACATCATAGTCTCTCCCGCTGGTTCTACATCCATCTCAGACTACCAGTCCACTCCGACATGCCTCTCCCAGCTCTCCCAACTATGCCCGTCACTCACCGACACCTGGTGGATCCCTCCTGAAGACTTGCCCGGAAATGTTCTCCACTGTCCTCTCCTGCTCCTGTACAGGACACCCCTTGGGTTGAGACAGGGGGGCTTCCTCCAAGGCCCCAATAGCCTAACACTCCATCTCTCAGTTCTTCCACCCAAACAACTCCTCCCCAGCTGGGATGACCTAAGGTATTTAAGGAGGCCTGCCCCCTGCCAATCCTAGTTGGGGATTGGTCAGGGCTCCATACCACACCCCAGACAGCTCCACCTCTCTTCCCCTCCTCTGCTTCCAGAATCTTCTAAAAGCCAGAGGGAGGTAATCAAGAAGTGACACTGCCTGCAAGTCACCAGCCAACAATAAACCACTCCCAGCCCCACAGAACCAACTCACAGCCCCTTTCAGCTAGGCCTGCCTAAATTTACCTGCAGTGGTCAAAAATCTAACGCTAGCACCTACTTAAGGTAGAGGGTGCTACATATAAATACACTTGTTAATCCTCTTTTCTTTTATGCTGTGCTTGGCTTAATAAATAATTTGAAATTCAGTACCTCAAGGTGTTGGTAAGTGCTGGGTGAGCGAGCTGTGTCATCTTCAGGTGTGCAGAGAAATCACAAAACAATTTAGTGGCTCCTCTGGGGGTAGTGCTACAGCTATATTGAACCATTTGACCTCCGGAAGATATACCCCCCTCTCATGACCAGGCCATTTTTTGCAATGCGGCACTGCGTTACTTTAACTGACAATTGCGCAGTCATGCAACTCTGTACCCAAATAAAATGTATGTCGTTTTCTTTTGGTGGTATTTGAGCACCCCTGTTTTTTATTGTTAAGACTGACAACTTTGAAAAAAAAAATGTTTGCCACGTCACAGCTGCCAGAAGGCTTTCACAAGACCTTTCACAGAGCTCAGATCGTGCATGCACAGGGGGTAGCCAGCTGTGAAGCCACAAGAAGTCACAGACTGCTGCCCACAGTTAACATGCCGGGGGCCTGAAGACTGGTGAAGAACCAACTTGGGTGAGGACGGTGCTGGATCTCTGGATTGGTTAGTGTCTGTTTATTAAAAGTCAGCAGTTACAGTTTTTGTAGCTGCTGACTTTTAATTTTATCAAAACTGATTGAAGAACCGTTTTAATGCATTAAGGTGAAAATCTCCCCACAATCTTTCCAACCCCTCCATCCCTAAACAGTTACCTGACTCCTCAGTACCGCATCTCTCAGTAACTGGTGTCACAGGAGACACTGAGAGCAGGGGGAGCTATAGGCACTCTGTGTGTCTATGTACGGACACATTCTGGCTATGGAGCACGTGCACAGGTGCCCCCATAGCACCCTGCTTGCTAAGGAGGCACCCAGAGCAAGGAGGAGCGGACAGAGCCAGGGAGATACTGCCAAATTGGAGGTAAGGGAGCAGAGCAGGAAAGCATAAACTCTTTTTTATTTAAAAGAATAACCTTTAATATCACTTTAACTAAAAAAAATGCAAAACTTACAAAAACTGTACAAAAAATACAAAACTTTTTTAAATGATTGACTTTTTTTCCCCTGATGCTAAATAAAGCAAAAAAATAATTATGAAACCAATATGCAGAACTGAAAGACATTTCAAAGTGTTTCTGATTTTGGGTACGAGACAAATTGATTGGGAGTGATTCTATCTCAAGTTATCAATAAAGGGGTTGTAAAGGCAGAGGATTTTGTTATTTTTAATCTTTAAGATAAAAAAAACCTTCTGTGGGCAACAGCCCCCCATAATATTTACCTGAGCCCTATCTAGATCCAGGTGTCTCGGATGCTGTGGTGCCATTGGCTCCCGCTGCTATCAATCAAAATCAGTCAGCCAATGAGGAGAGAAAGGGGGTGGGGCTGGGCCACAGCTTTGTGACTGAATGGACACAGGGAGCTGTGGCTCGGCTCTGGCGCCCCCACAGCAAGCTGTTTACTGTGGGGGCAGTCAACAGGAGGGAGGGGCCAGGAGCACCGAAGAGGGCCCCGAGAAGAGAAGGAGAGCTCTGTGCAAAACCATTACACAGAGTAGGTAAATATAACATGTTTGTTATTTTTAACTAGAAAAAAATTAGACTTTAATATCACTTTAAATAGCCAATCTCTCCAATAGAAACTTCACAATAATAACCCATTATACATTACCATACTGACCTTTTCTGGTATAGATATGCTATGACATGTTGTGAGTGGCCATCAACAGGAACAAAGATTGAGCGCTTCAGAACATTGATGTCAGCATGCGTTCTTGATGAGTGTTGTGCTGCATATTGTAGTACGCTGCATTTTTGTATTTAATTGAAACAAGCACGGTCTTTATTGAAGAACGTAAGAACATAGCAGTAAAGAAAAGTAATAGAACATCGCTCTGCACAACTGAGCAGTGACTAAGAGGTATTTAAATACAGATGAACCGGAAAACAGTCTGGGGATGCGTACACAATAGACAATGCAGACAATTACAATATGAAGTACGTACAAGCGTTTTTAAGCAGTATTAAACCACTGTTTTTTTGTTTGTTTTTAATTTGCAACCTGCGAGGCAATATCATAAAGTGCTAGTATGCATCGCATACAAGCACATTATGTGAAACTTACCTTAGAACGAAGCCCCTCCAGCGACGCTCTGTCACTGCTGAAGGTGCTTCCATCTTAACCCAGTCTTCCATCCGGGTTTAAGTGGCCGGAGCCACGATGACATAATTCCCACGGTATGTACGCGGGAGCTGCCATTTACGTCCCAGGTGACCGTTGCTTCAGAGCACATGTGCCGGTGACGTCACCGGCTGAACTCACAGCAAATATCTCCTAAACGGTGCACATTTAGAAGATATTTACAGTACCTATAGGTAAACCTAATTATAGGCTTACCTATAGGTAAAAATGATGCATGGAAGTTTACTCCCATTTTAACTTATTTGGAATAGAGACATATGGCTTAGGAATAGACAGTGATAGTGGAAGCACAGGAGAACATTGTTTTGGCCTTATTGGGGCTACTGGATGCTTAGAGAGAAAAAAAACAAAACGAGGCATGGCATGGAGATCAAAGGGGTTGATTTACTAAAGGCAAATAGACTGTGCACTTTGCAAAGGGCAGTTGCACTCTGCAAGTGAAGTTGCTCCAGAGCTTAGTAAATCAGGTAAAGCTTCACTTTGCAAAGAGTACCTAAATACGTGCAAGGAAAATAAACATGGCTGCATTTTTGCTTGCACATAATTGGATAATGGAAGTCAGCAGTGCTTCTGCTCATTTACCAAGCTGTAGAGCAACTTCTCTTTCAGAGTGCAACTGCACTTTGCAAATTGCACAGTGTATTTACCTTTAGTAAATCAACGCCACAATGTCTACCAACCAAGGAGTGACTTTTAATGGTCTTTTACTACACCATGGCCACAGTTCCGGGTTCATTTACAACTGGTTGCTTGCTCTAACCATCTATCCCAGACTTTATTGTACTTGACAGGGCATCCCCTTTGGGTGTATATGAGCTTCTTATATGGGAACGTTGCATTCATTTCAGTTACCCATGATTAGAATGTAGGAGAAAGGGCCTGTAACCAATTTCAAGCTATTAATTTCCTGGCGCTGAAAAGGGCTTCCTGTAAAAATATTATCAGGTACTTATTGGCGTCAGGGTCTGAGAAAGCATGTTGAATTTTTAAACAGGAACTCTGGGCGACCTCCCTATTTTTTTTTGTCCTACTTACCTGATGGTGGTATCTAGACATCTCAGATACTCACCCATCTAGTGGATCCAGCGGTGATCCGCTGAGATCATCTTATGCCTGCCCACAGAACCTTACTGCGCCACCATGTTTTCTCTAATGTCATCAAGAGGCCCATCAGATTTTCCGTGTTCAGCGGGCGTGCCTCTCGATGATGCACTGATAGGCCTACCCACTTCTCCTGGTCTTGACTGGAAGGCTATGCCTTCTGGGATATGTGATGTACATATTTCAGGAGGCACAGCGGGCAGGGTGCGCATCATTCACCATTCATCATTCTCGCTGGGGATGCGACTCTTAAGGGGCGACATGATAGCGATCTACAAATACCTCAATGGGAATCCCAGCATAGGAAAAAAAACTATTCAGTCCCTGGGAGTGTACGAGGACACTGGACCACACATTGAGACTGGAGGAGAAGCGGTTTAACCTTAAACTGCGCAGGGGGATCTTAACGGTCAGGACAATAAGGATGTGGAACTCTCTCCCACAATTGGTGGTGACTGCAGGAAGTATGGATTTTTAAAAAGACTCTTGGATGTATGTCTTAAAGAACACAGCATACAGGGATATGGGAAGTTTTTATAGACACTGGCACACGTACACCTACACAGGTTGAACTAGATGGACTATTGTCTTTTTTCAGCCTTACCTACTATGTAACTAAGGCGAGTGAGGTGCATGGGGAGGTGGGATGGACATAAAAAAAAAGACCTAAACAAAGAAAAAAAAAAAAGATGACCTATTGCAACCGAGGAAATGAGGAGGGGTGGAGAGGTAGGATCGTCCTCGGGAGGGTGAAGGTCTTTTTTCATTCTTTATTTATTTTTTCCCTAACCTTACCTATAACAACCTGCTGTGTATAAATGTAACGCTTCCTATTTTTTTCCAGCCCACACCAGCAGAACACATTGGTGCGCACTGGAACAATTGAAGATACTGGTATTATTCCTGTCCTTTTGTTTAGAGTGTGTTGAGCATCGTATCCCAATGCAGGAGTTGTAAATGGCCCCTCAAACTTCTGTAGATATTTCCTCAAAGCATGGGGAGACTATAAAAAGCAATGGCGGGGATTTACTAAAGAACTCTGAATCTGGTGCAGCTGTACATGGTAGCCAATCAGCTTCTAGTTTCAGCTTGTTCAATTACCGTATATACTCGAGTATAGGCCGACCCGAATATAAGCCGAGGCACCTAATTTTACCACAAAAAACTGGCAAAACTTATTGACTCGAGTATAAGCCTAGGGTTGGAAAATGCAGCAGCTACTGGGTAAACAATGCCCACCTGCAGCCTCATTGTGCCCATTTGCAGCCTCATTGTGCCCATCTGCAGCCATACCTTTGATTACTAAAACAGTGGGTGTCTCCCGCTGTGTTATGCAGTCTGTTCGGCCGTCCATTGTAACAAATCCCCGCCTCCTCTTCATCCGTGATAGACAGAACACTGATATAGTTTCCCAGCATTGTATCAGTGTTCCTCTATCACGGACAACGAGGAGGCGGGGCTTTGTTACAATGGACGGCCAAATAGACTGCATAACACAGCAGGAGACACCCGCTGTTTTAGTAATCGAAGGTACGGTTGCTGTACGGCTCACTTGAGTATAAGCCGGGGGGGGGGAGTTTCAACATAAAAAATGGGCTGAAAAACTCGGCTTATACTCGAATATATACTGTAAGCTTTGGCAATAAAACCTGGAAGCTGATTTGTTTCTATGCAAAGCTGCACCAGATTTAGCATTCTCCAGTTTTAGTAAATAACCCCATAATTCCTTTTTTTTTCATAGAAATAGTTGTAATTTTTCTGAAAAAATTCCTGAAAATTTGCTGATTTAGTTAAAAATGATGCTTAGTGGAGTTCTTATTTAACGGCAAGCCCGTCAAATTTTAAGGGTTATGTCAGTCCGGGGATGAACAGTGATGTTTTTTGTATTAGTCTAAGAGATAATGCCAATCCTACCCAGCTCCCCTGAGAGCTATTTGATTTGCGAGCGGCGCTGGCAGAGAGTCGCTTTGGGCATGTTATATGCTGATTAAAAGAGAGACTACCAGAGGAAAGCTGTAGACAGAAGGCTAAGCAATTTCACAGGTGTGCAACTCGCATCTCCCTGGGGCGTTACAAAACTTGTGTCTAAATCAGGAACTGTGAAGAATCATGCCAGCTTATTGATATCATGTGCCTATTTCTAATTATGCCAGTCGCATCCCCGAGCCTTTGTAAACAGCCCATAAACTACAAATAAGAAACTCCAATGTTCTCTTTATCATACATGGAAGCGGATGCTTAATGCAAAAGTATGTCTAATGAATAAAGTTGAGCGAGTTGTATACAGTTGGCAGCTTCACAGCCATTTTGTAACACTTAATAAAGTAGGCTGTGGATTGTTCATTAAAATGCCCTCTGAACTAAAACAAAATGAAAGTGTAATTAACACCTACGGGGTAGTATTATCTAGATGCGGGAGTCAGGAGAACAACACTCTCTGGGGACGCATTAATGAGAGGAGCCGTGTTAAATATAGGTGCAAATGTATTCTGCAATAAAGGGAAGGAGTGTTAAGATTGTTTTTCTTTAATACGGTGTATAAAATGTAGCTGAACTCTGCAATTAATTTCACTTGAGAACCAAAGCAGTGGCACTTTGTTTTCATTTTGCTTTTAGCATGATGGAATTTTTTTTTTTTTGCAAGTGAAGGGAGTAATTGTAAATAATGATGCCTAGACAATGTATGGGGTAATGGCTGATAGAATTTGCATGCAAGCTTACCCTCGCACCAAGGGAGCACTGAGCTGGGGGGCATTTGGGTCTCACGCTAGTACTAAAAATGTATGCTGAGCGGCCAAAAATGTGTGAACACCTCACCATCGCAATTAACCACTTCAGCTCCAGAAGGTTTTACCCTCCTTCATGACCAGGTCATTTATTGCGATACGGCGCTGCGTTACTTTAGCTGACAATTGCGCGGTCTTGCGACGCTGTACCCAAATAAAATCTATGTCCTTTTTTCCCCCAAAATAGAGCTTTCTTTTGGTGGTATTTGATTTATTTTTTGCGCTATACACAAAAAAAGACAATTAAAAAAAAACAATATTTTTTACTTTCTGCTATAAAAACATATCCAATAAAAAAAAAGTAAAAAATCTAATTTCTTCTTCAGTTTAGGCCAATTTGTATTATGCGACATATTTTTGGTAAAAAAAAAAATCCCAATAAGCGTATATTGATTGGCTTGCGCAAAAGTTATAGCGTCTTCAAAGTATGGGATAGATTTATGGACTTTTTTTTTTTTTAAATTATTGTTCTTACTAGTAATGGCAGCAATCAGTGATTTTTAGCGTGACTGCGACATTGTGGTGGACAAATCTGACACTTTTTGGGGACCAGTGACACCAATACAGTGATTAGTGCTAAAAAAAAGTACACTGTCACTGTATAAATGACACTGGCAGGGAAGGGGTTAACATCAGGGGCGATCAAAGGGTTAAGTGTGCTCCTAGGGGGGTGCTTTCTAACTGTGGGGGGAATGCTGTGACTGGAGGAAAACAGAGATCTGTGTTTAGCAGAAATACAAGATCTCCATCTTCCTCCCTCACAGAATGGTGGCCTGCCTTGTTTACATAGGCAGACTGCCATTATGCCTCTTCTGTGAACGATCGGTAGGTCCAGCTGATTGGACACAATTGGAGCCAATCACAGTGAGAGCGGGAGTGGGCTCCGGCGGCACGCGCCCCAGAGCCAAAGAGAGGAGTCACGTACAGGTACGTGATTTTGTGCTTAAGGGCTGCCCTGCCGTGGTACATGGAGCGGTCCTTAACCGGTTAAATGGGCTTGTTGGACCTCCCACTCCAAAGCCATGGGCATTTATGTGGAATTGCCTCCTGCCTTTCCTTGCAGCTGTCTATATCTCTCTTTTCTTTTGAAAAGGCTTTCCACAAGATTTTGAGGTGTGCCTGTGGGAATTTGTGCTCATTCAGCCAAAAGGGCATTGGTACTGATAAAAAGAACAGATCTATTCTAATTCAGAGTTTTTGGTAGAGTTGAGGTCAAGGTTCTGTACAGGCTGCTCTAGTTCCACCACACCAAACTCATCAAACTATGGGGGGTTGATTTGCTAAAACTGGAAAGTGAAAAATCTGGTGCAGCTCTGCATATAAACCAATCAGCTTCCAGGATTTGTCAAAGATCAATTGAATTAATTTAGGTTACATTTAGAAGATGATTGGCTACCATGCACAGCTGCACCAGATTTTGCAACCTTCATTTTTAGTAAATGAACATAAAAGTCTTTATGGCCCAATTGTGCTGGAACTGAAAATAGCTTTCCCCAAACTGTTGTCATCAGGGCTTTTTTTTTTTAGCAGGAACGCGGGGGAACACAGTTTTGGCACCTCCAGCACTGAATGTAGATAATGGCAAAGGGTGCTGGGGTGTGCTGAAGGATCAGCTGACACTGGCTGCTGGGGAGCTATTGTTACTGAGGGGGTCTATTGATGCTGGGGAGGTCTGTTGTTGCTAGTGCTGGATCTATTGTTCATGGGGGGGGGGGGGGCTCTTATGTTGCTGGGGGGGATCTACTGTTGAGAGACGGGTCTATTATTTCTGGTTGCTGGAGGGTCTGTTGATGCTGGTTGCTGGGAAATCAATTGTTGCTGGCCATGGATCTATTGATCTATTGTTGTTGGAGGTATTTCATTTTTCCAAATCAGGGACAGTTGGGAGCTATGGTATTTTGTTGTTGGGGGGGGGGCATTTTTGCTGAGGGGATCTGTTATTGTTGCTGGCTGCTTTTCTTGCTATCATTAGCAAATTACATACAAATTAAAGTACCACAAAATGATACTCGGTTCTGTACTCTCTATAAGCGGTGATATTGCAATGTGGGTAGGGGTGGAACCAACAGATGGTGCTCAGAGGTCGATAGGGGGCAGAGATAAGGGGTGACTCAAAAGGGGTAGTACCTGCACCTATTCTCTGAGAAAAAAAGCCCTGGTTGCCCCAAGGTTGGAAGCACACAATTGTCTACATTGTCTTTGTATGCTGTAGCATTAACAGTACTCTTCCATAGCTCCCAACTGTCCCTTATTTTGAGAGACTGTCTCTGATTTAGACCAATGTCCCTCTGTTCTTCTTTTCTCCTCATTTGTCCCTTATTTTGGTCTGATCTATATAGTTGTATATAAAATGTATTTTTTATCTTTCAAAAAGTGTATGCCAGTTCTCAACTTTTCATCCAGTTTCTAAATTGCTCCATTTGTAAATTTCAAAAGCCAATATAAAGGAATAGTAGTGGTAAAAAAAAAGCACTTGTGGGTTTAACTATTTTTTTTCTGTAGAATTCCCTTTTGAGGGGGCGTGACAGGGGGCGTGTCCTATGCCTACATACCTTTGCTTATTTGTGTCCCTCGTTCCCATCTCACTAAGTTGGGAGGTATGCTCTTCAATGGAAACACCTAAACTTAACAATATGGTGGGATGTCCTCATATTTTAGGATAGGAGTGGTGTTCAAGTGTTCACAAATGTCCATACAGTGAAGGTTGGGCTGGTGTCTCTGAATGGATAAAATTCAGACATCAATCAGACTGTGACCCACAGTCAGTGACAGCTGCTGGTATTTAATTGGCTGTCTACTCCCTGTTCAGATCTGTGATCACTGCATCTACTAGAGGGAGGTCTTCCAGCAATAACTCCCATTGTATTTCTGAGATGTCATGTGACCCAATGCAGAGAGCTGTAAAAAATGCTGATAGATGTGAAAAAGAGTGTGACAATAAACCATAAGTAACACTCACTTCTTACCATGGACATTAATAAATGTGGCACCATGGCACACTTTGCATGGAACAGTTTCTTTACCCCACACAAATCTGTCCCTACCATGAAAGGTAGTGGTTCTCAACCTGGGGGTCGAATGAGGATTTGCCAGGGGTCACCAAATCCTGGGCTGTTCCTGAAGCCCACACCACTCTCCCAACCTTTTTGCAGCCGCCCAGCAGGGCTGTCCCTGGAGCCTGTGGCCGCCCAGCTGGGCTGTTCCTGGAGCCCACAGCCGCCCACTCAGCCTCCTCGCAGCCGCACATTCAGTTCACGGCATGGCTGGGGCCAGAGACTAGAGGTCAGCTGACTGGTGAGGAATGTGAAGTGGGAGGGGGCTGGAGGAGACCCTATCTCCTGATTTGCGACATAGGTGTCACTGCTACAAGACACCAAAAAGTCGGAGACACAGTGAGTAACACTACCTGTGAATATAGTTGCCATTAAAAGTCCCCACTACAGTTCTCAGATCAGCAGATGACCTTGATCAAGAGCACCTAAGTTGGCTGATCAGAACTCCCCCCAGCATTGCCACTGATCCCCCCAACCCCCCCCCCCCCCCCCCCACCAAGGCGTAAGAGAAGGAATAAAATAGAGAATACATGGAAGAGAGAGGAAAAGAGAGGGAGGAACAAAGAAAAAGGTAGAGAAAGAATAAGAGAAAGAACAAGAAAGACAGCTAGAGAGAGGGATGGGGAAGAAAAACAAGAAATTAGGATAGGGAGAGATAAAAGGGAAAGAAAGGAGAACAAATAGAAAGAGTGGTACATCCTAAAATGTACTATAAGCAGGGCTTTTTTTCAGGGGGAACTTGGTGGAACTCAGTTCCACCACCTCTGGCTCAGACCCTTGGGAGGGGGGGGCTGCTCACCACAATCATTTGTAAATACATAAGTCCAGTTTCTGTGTTTACAAGTGACAGCTCTGCACTCTGTGTGTAACCCCCCTGAACTCTGCACTCTGTATGTAATGCAATCCTGGTATTTAATGCCCCTTTAAGACCCTCCTACTGTTCGTGAAATACTGACCACACCCACTATTTGATGTGATTTGGAGGGTGTGTGTGGGTGGAGGGGTTTTGGGGGGTCGTGGTTGGGTTCCAGCACCTATTATTTGAGAAAAAAAGCCCTGACCATAAGGGGTTTTAATACTGTACGAGTGGAAGGGACTTAGGGAGCGCTAAATGTCCATGGGTTAGAGGCACAAATTACTTATCTTGCCTTGGGTGCTGACAACCCATGCTACGAAAATAATTTTACTGTTAGGGGTCCCCACAACTTGGGAAATGTTATCAAGGGGTCACGGCACTAGAGGGGTTGAGAACCACTGGGCTAGATGGTTGTTTATGGCTACTAAGTAAAAGGTTCACAGTTCTCCCCTGCCTCACAATATATTACTTACCTACCCTCCTTTCTTCAACCCAGACTTACTCACAACAGCTATACTTCTATTATATCAAAACCAGATATAACTGAGCATCGTGCAGAAATGTTTAGCTCCATTTGGGCACCCAGCACACTCCTTGAATGCTAATTTTCCCACCATTTCAGCTGTTCTCCCAAAAGTGCTGCTATTGCTATAGACACTAGAACAACATTGAGGGTGTGCATTGTGCTGTTTCTTAGAATTATTAGGAGAAGACTTATGCCGCGTATACACGGCCGGACTTGCCAACGGCTAAACTCCGTCGGCATTTCCGATGGAAAGATTTAGAACATGTTCTATATCTGAGCCCGTTGGAAATGCTGACAGAAAAAGTCCGATGGAGCATACACAGGGTCGGAATGTCCGACTGAAAGCTCCCATCAGACTTTTTCTGTAGGGAAGTCCATCCGGCCGTGTGTACGAATTAGAATCTGTGTGCACCAGTTTTCGTAAATCTCCCCCACAGTGTCAGAAAGCAGTAGTAAAGGCTTGTCTCAACCCACCCCTAAATTACCTAATTCCTTCTAATGGACATAAATGAACAATTCAGCCACCAGCCACAACATTTTACAAAAAAAAGATCTTCTACAAACATGTACATTTGCACATGTTTAGTCTAAGGGGAGGGAGGAGGGCAGCACTGCCTTCAGCGTCCAAGAATGTTCTGAGGAGGGGTGTCTGCTTGCGTCAGGTATGGCATAATATGATCTGCTGGACCTGTCACAAGTGCCTGCCCTTTCTGCCCTTCTCCTCCATTCATAGAAGCTGTACTATAGCTTCATCAATGAAAAGTGATCTATGTATGGAGGACGTGGACTTTTCATTTATCTGCCCATCCTCTATTCATTCTATTGACAAGTGCTTGTGACAGGTCCAGCTGATCATATTACCCCCCACAGCACTGGAAGATTACGGCTGTGAGGGTATAGGGCTGCAGAGAGACTTTGGATTTTAACTAAGGCGGGCCATACATTATGCAATTTTCTTTCCTTCAACCACAGGTCGAAGGAAAGAAAATTGCTTGATTCCCCCATCAACGCAGTCAGTCTTGATGGGGAATCACTCCCGCAGTGCTATTGTGTTCTGCTGGTGGAGAGCCTTCCCCACTGGCAGAATACAATGATCACTGCTTGCAAAAAAAGGAAAAAGTCTGGAATTGGCTGCACTCCTCGGTATCTTATTTTAGCATCATAACAGTATCAAAGGCATGACAGGTACAACAGATGGTAACGCGTTTCATGCTAAAAACAACGCTCACTAAAACCTCCAACAGCCGCGGCAGTGATCAAGCACAAAAAAAATGACAGGCTGGTTGTACTGAAGTCGATTGATGGAGACTTCAGTACAACCAGCCTGCCAATAGATGGATCTAAATTTAGCCAGTTCCTGCAGAACCAGCTGAATTTCAATCTGTCTATGACCAGCTTAAGAGAGCAGACATCAGCCCAAGGGACACTTCTTATTGGATGTAAGTACCGGCCCTTGTGCTGATTTTTAAAGTTTATTGTTAGGGTTTACATAAAATTTTAGTAAGGTGCAGGAGGAAGATATGGCTAAGGAACCATGCAACAAGAGGAGACTCCTACCCCATGCTGCCCTCAAATGGCTTTACATGAGGCTACATCCTCACTCTGCTTCTAGGTAAGAACAGCCCTGAATGCAATCCAGAAAAAACAGGCTTTAGACCAGCGAGCACACAGTACATTATTCTCATATTTTTTGTCTCGCTCTCCTCGCAGAATCAGTATTATTTAAAGCTTAGTGGTTTGTGTCCAGCTGAAAAAACATATCATTCTGACAGCTGTGACACAGTTGGATGTGTGGCTTCTTAACTTGACTTTCCTCTGGCTCTGTCTATTGTTTGCCATCTAATTTATAGATCTATGGAGTTTGGGAGCAAACTCTTTTCTTGGGCTTAAAAATCTTTTTTGAAGGTTCTACTATAAAACTGCATATAAATATTATATTGCGTCTCCACTTTCCAATTTCAGATCTCGGCACAGTAAATTCATAGATGTGTTTAGTGGTGTTGGGCTCAGCCTTGTCATCTTATAAATTGTAGATTTTTCAAATTACACAGTCACTGTATGTTGCATTAATAGATAAGGTGGATGGCCTTGTGGATCAAAGGTGCAGTTATGAAATAGGATTTTGTCCTTTTGTGCTATAAAAAGAATCAATGTGCTTATCTGAACTTTATACATACTACTGAGAAATGGAAGGGTGGTGGAAGGGTGATAGGTCGCATGAACTATAAAAATATAAAATGTGTTTCTAATAACAGTATGGCCGTACATGTGTGTAAATAAATAAATAAGTAAATATATATATATATATATATATATATATATATATATATATATATATATAGTCAGAGCCCTTCATCTGAGACAGACGGGAACCACATAAACACGCGACAAGACTTACAACATAACAAAAACCTGAGGTGTGCCCTGGTTTGCTGGTCGATATGCCAAAAAAGGGGGCATGCACAAGATAAGTATTGGATGATTGTGAAGAGAAATGTGCTGAGATGTATCCTGAAAAGAGGAATGGGAGGGAGGGTATCACACAATCACACACCAGAACCGACAAAGACCACAGGTGAGTGGTATATATATATATATATATATATATATATATATATACCGTATATACTCGAGTATAAGTCGAATTTTTCAGCCTGAAAGTGCCCCCCTTGACTTATACTCGAGTCACCGCCGTCTGTCTGCATGATCAGCGTGTCATGCAGGCAGATGGCGGCCGGCGTGTGATAGGTAATTAGTTCAGAGGCTATTCCAGCTTTCAAAAGCCGCGCCTCCTGCTCGTCTGTGATAGGCTGAACAGCTGTCAGTGTACAGCCTATCACGGACATTCTCTCATCCTCGTCCGTGGTATGAGAATGAGAGAATGTCCGTGAAAGGCTGATCGCTGACTGCTGAGTGTTTTGCCTGTCACAGACGAGGAGGAGGCACGGCTTTTGAACAGTGGAATGGCCGCCGAAGAGTATTATCACACGCTGAGATGGAAATTGCCACAGGGAGGATGGAGATCGCCACAGGGAGGCTGCACAGGACACAGGTAGGCTGCACAGGGACACAGGACACATGCACACAGGACACATGCACACAGGACACATACACATGTACAGGACACAGGACACATGTACAGGACACAGAACACATGTACAGGACACAGGACACAGGGACACATACACCTGTACAGGACACATGTACAAGACACATATACAGGACACAGGACACAGGACACAGGGACACATACACATGTACAGGACACATGCACATGACACTGTAGGACTTAAGCCCAGTCTCCTAATATTTATACCTTACCCCACATTACCCTCCCTCCAAAAACATCATAAACGACTCGAACTAGTTTTTGGAGTAAATGGCCTAACGGCCTTATATTTTTTATTAAAATATAAATTACCATAAATATAACATAAATAACCGTAAACTTTTAATAATAACTTTATTGTGTAACTATCAGTAAACAACTATCACCATGGTCACTGTAAACAATTCTTTTACTTGAACCTACCAGTCGGGAACCCCTGACTCAGCAGTACCCTAACTTCCGGTGACCAAAACCTTTTTACCTCCTCCAAGCCCTTCATAGCCTGAAAGTATACAACTTCAATCCCCATCTTTCATGGATGGGTACCAGCAAAACTCCCCATCCAATGGATGGGTACCATAACGCAACCCCCATCCCCTGGATGGGTACAACATGTTTCATACATGTAACTTGAGAAATCCTATTCAAGGAAACCAAAAAACTGCCACAGCACGAAAGGGGTAACCCCTTACCCTTGCGCGCACCTCCACACCCTCAAGCCTCTCTGAATCCCTTCTTGCAAACCTAGAGACCACAGATGAGTCCCCACCTCATTTAAATGTACCCTGTCACTGCGTAGATACCTCCAGGTATCTACCTCTAGCTCTCTATGCCGGATGGCTAAGCCCCCGTTCTTCACAAAGAATCTGCTCACTTCCTTGTTCACTTTGATCCTTGCTCTGTCTACCTTCTTTGCTGACCATGCCCAACGCCATGACAACCTGCCCACCATGTCAGACCAAACTAAAACCATACCAGGGTAAGCCGCTCTCAAACGCAAAAAATCGCATTTTATGTCCCGAATAAGGTCCCTCATGGATCTGGCTCCCATGTCATTCCCACCTACATGCAAAAGCAATACATCCGGGGCTCTATCTAATCTGGAAAATCTGTATACCTCCCCCAACACCCTGTTCCATCGCATACCCAGAACCCCGATCCACCTGATGAGTGCTTCTTGCCTGGGGATCCTTAACTGCCTGCCGTTCGGCCGAACGTCGGCTCTCTTGGCCCCCCAAAAAACATACGAGTGGCCGAGTATCCATACCAGGCCCACATCATTACCTGTAAACAAGAAAAACAATACAAACTCCAATAAACATACAGTATCAACAACATGCCCTGTAAACTTAACCAACTATACTTGCAACAGTTGTGGGCGGACATACAATTTAAATCTATCCGAATCCCACCTTCCAATACGTCTAATGACATCCTGACTCAAACCTGCCCTAGCAGCCTCTGTGGCCGCCACAATCCTAAAGGAATGTGAAGAAAATTGTCGCGGGTCGCACCCTACCCTGACCACGCATTTTTTAAAAACCGCTATAAACTGAAATTTTGATAAAAACACGCCATCCTCATGTATTAACAAGGGCCCCTCAAACTCCGATCTAATCTCCAAAAAGGATTTTACGACATTAACCGGGCAGATACTTACCTCATCAATCCTGCCAACATCCAAGTACCTGCCTTTTCCAGCCTGATCAGTCTTAGACCTTCTAATCCACACTCTAATCGACTCTTGCCACAACTCTACATCTCCCACCATGAGTCCCCCAGGTATTGTCTTAGAGGGGCTGACTAGCTCGCTGATGCGCAATGCCCCGAAAAATGCCAATGTAAAAGCTGCCTGAAATAACATGCGTTCGTAAACGGATCTACATACCGTTTCCAAACAACCCAGCAACCTTCTCAACATGTCAAACGATACCGGTCGCCTCCCATCCCTGTTTTTGTGTGTCTTCCTATACCCTTTTACAGCCTGTCTTACCCAAAATTCCTTGGTATAATCACAGAGCCCTTGCCATTTAAAAAGAAAGGCCAAACCTGCCAACTCGCGGTCTATGGCAGCTGCCGAGATACCCTTTTCAAAACCCTGAATGATGAAATACAGGACAGCGTGTCCGACTGCCGGATCATCAGAGGCTATTCCCAGTTCGGTTAAACAGGTAAACCATGCTGTCCATACCTTGGAGCAGGCATTCCATGTAGCCATACTCACGGATTGCTGAATCCACTTTGCTGCGATCCCAAAGCAATGTTCCACATCCAGTTGGGACAGGCGATCCCTTGTTGTTCCGCCTCTGGTGCCAACATCCGGAACCCGTCCCACTGAAAACGAGACAAAGCGTCAGCCAAAGTGTTATCGACCCCAGGTAAGTGTACAGCATAAATGAATGCGTTCACTTGTAAACAGCAAAGCACCAAATGTCTTAACAACCTGACCACTGGCACCGATGCTGCAGTCAGCCGGTTAACCACTTGTACCCCCCCCAAATTGTCACAATTGAAGCGTACTTTTAAATTCCTGAAGGATTCCCCCCACAGTTCCATGGCCACAACAATGGGGAACAGTTCCAATAGAACTAGGTTCTTCAAAAACCCTGCCTCCTGCCATGCCAACGGCCATCTGGCCGCGCACCAATGACCTTTGCAGAAAGCCCCAAACCCCGTGGAGCCTGCCGCATCGGTGAATAGTTCCAGGTCACAATTACTGACGGGACCCGACATCCAAAGAGCCCTTCCATTGAAGGACTCTAAGAAAACCTGCCATACACGCAAATCTTCTCTATGTTCCCGAGTAAGACTGACAAAATGTGTTGGCGCCCTGATCCCTGCTGTAGCAGCCGCCAAACGCCTGCAAAAAACTCTGCCCATCGGCATGATTCGGCAGGCAAAGTTCAGCTTTCCCAGTAAAGATTGAAGTTTTCTTAGTTGTATTTTTCTAACCCCTATGGTCCCACGCACTTCCTCTTGTAGCTGCACTAGCTTGTCCATCGGAAGCCTGCACTCCATCCTCATCGAGTCTATCACAATGCCCAGGAACGTTATCGTCACGGTTGGACCTTCCGTTTTTTCAGGGGCTAGTGGCACCCCAAAACGATCCGCCAGGTGTTGTAGTGTACCCAACAGAACCGCACAAATCTTAGAGCCAGCTGGGCCAACACATAAGAAATCATCCAAATACTGGATGACTGAGTTGATCCCTGCGACATCCCTAACTGCCCATTCCAGGAATGAGCTGAATGTCTCAAAAAGGGCGCAAGATATAGAGCATCCCATGGGTAGGCATCTATCCACATAGTAAGCCCCTTCCCAGGTACAGTACATCCCAGTAACCGAAAACTATCAGGGTGCACCGGCAAAAACCCGGAAAGCCGATTCAATATCAGACTTTGCCATTAACCCTGCCCATACCTCCAGACCCATGCCACAGCCGCGTCAAATGACGTGTACGTCACCGCACACTCTTCAGGTGCAATGGCATCATTGACCTACCCCCCTTTTGGAAAAGAGAGGTGGTGTATGAGCCTAAACTTATTGGGCTCCTTTTTGGGAACCACTCCCAAAGGGGAGACCACCAAATCTGGCAGCGGCAAGTCCTTGAAAGGGCCTGCCATGTGACCCAACGCCACCTCCTTCCCCAATTTTTCGGCAACTATCGCTGGATGTTGCATCGCCGACTTCAGATTCTTAGCCTCCGGCGGTGTTGTTGCCAAAGAACACGGAATCCGAAAACCGCTCGTAAATCCAGCGTCTAATATAGCAGCCGCTGTCCGATCGGGGTATCTACTGAGGAAAGGACGCATCCTTTCCACCCGCACCGGAGTCCTCCCTCTTACCTGAAGCATCTCCAACCCGACCTTTTCCTTTTTTAAAACATTTGGATAGCGCATGAGATCCCCCGCAGCCGGAGCACAGATGTTTAAACCGACAGTTGGATCCAAATCTGCAGGTGCCCTCGTTGAACTGCCAGCAATAACCCCATCTTTTTTCGGCCGGTTGTCCTGAAGCTGCGGAACCTCCGACCCCTGCCTGAAAAAATTGATTCGGGGCCCTCGCCGCCGTCATCAACCTCATCCATAGGCTTATGTCCTTATGGTCCCAGCGCAGAGTTGGTCTTACCGCCATCCGCTGACGAAATTGTTCAGCGTAACGTAGCCAAGCCATGCCACCATACGTCCTGTTGGCTTCCCTAATGGCTTCTAGATAAACGAATAAAGCTGAGCAGTTCTCTGGTGCCTTTTCACCTACCACGCTTGCTAAAATGGCAAACGCTTGTAGCCAATTAGCAAATGTACGCGGAATTAAGCGGTATCTCCGCTTTTCCTCATCCTCCTTCTTGCCCTCCACTGGTTTTAACCTATCCAGTTTAAATTTTTCCAACGGCAATAACGTGAAAATTTCCACGTATTCGCCCTTCCATACCTTTTCTTTTATTTCCGTCTTCAAATGAGCACCCAAAGGGCCCTCAAAACACACATACACTTCGCTCCTAGCCGCATCTGCCAACCTAACTGAATCCGGCCTTTTCTCGCTCGTCTTCCCTTGATTCCCCGAAGTCGTGGCCCCTGCTGTCGGGTTGACATCCACTACAGGCGCCACCGGTGGAACGCCTGTGCCCTGTGTTTCCCCTCCTGTCTGTGGAAGGATAGGTGCCGTCCATGCACTGGCGGGACTACTACTCGTCCCTGCCTCAACCCGTTACTAGCTCCTTCAGCCAACCAACAGTTCCCGTAATCCCGCGTTCCCAGACCCGGGTCCCCCCACTGTTGGTGTAGCTATGGTAGACCCAGTCACCCCCGACCCTATTGACCCCCCTGTATTTGTCAGTCCCCCTTGTGTACCTTTCCCTAATAATGCCTGTAACAAAGATGTAATGGAATTAGAAGAATCGCACTCACCGGGCTGCCCTGGACTGGGCCCAACAGCCGCCACTCCTGGAACCACCGCCGCTGGAAGTCGTTGGTCTTTTCCTCCATCCGACCCGGACAATTCTCCTTCCGATCGATCATCACTGGGTTCAGTCCTGACGACCGCCTACTGCACCCCAAACGCAGCTGCTCTGGGTGCCGGGGGTCTGCGGTGCTGTGGCCGACCTTCTCTTTCAGAATTACCGCCAGACCCGTGCGATGTCCCCCTAGATGAACTCCTGCAACTTCTGTTTTGTGGGGTATGTATAACCTGGCTGCTTCCTGCACTGGAGCCTGCCCCTGCATTCCTCGCTGACCCACTCCTATGCTGCCGAGTGTTGCTAGCCGACCCAGCCTCCTGTGCTGTCTCCTGGAAGGCTGATCCCCTCTCCCTGGTGTCATTCCTCCTCTCTGTCCCTGCTGCTCCATCCCTCAGTGCCATGCACCTGCGACGCGCTGGGGGGGAAGAGCCGCGTGGTCTGCTTGGAATACTGGCACTTGTCCCTCTGCCTCTGCGACTGGCCCCCCTTGCCTCCCCTGCTCTGGTCACAGGGGGCTGACTGCTCATGCTGCTCCGGGGATCACTGGTTTCTTCTGGTCTCCCCCTCCCCCGGGGCTCTCCTGGGCCTGATGCAGGGCTGTACCTCTCAGGCGGCCGGGACCGTCGGGCACGAGGTGTGGGCGCCCCCCCCCCGCTCACCGCTGCTCTGTCCTCAGCAATATGAGAAAGCTGCTACTGCAGCCAGTCCGCGCCGTGAGCGGCAACCGCCGCTCTCAGGCCAGCTAAAAAACCCTCCATCGCCGCCATCCTGGTCACTGAGGCTCTAATAAAGGGGATAATATGGCTGGATTGAAGAGCGGTGAGGTGCTGTGTTCAATCTTCTTCCTCCACCGCTCTTCGAATGACGTCACTTCCCCCCTCCTGTTCCACTTGCCCTCACTGCTCCCTCAGCCCCTCCCTTATTCTTAAAGGGGAAAACTCTCTTCAGACGGCAACTGTGCCATCCCAGCATTGTCATGCCGTCCCTGCGCCCATCGTTGCCCTTCGCTCCGGGCCTCTCTGGACACATACACATGTACAGGACACATGTACAGGACACATGCACAGGACATATACACATGTACAGGACACATGCACAGGACACATACACATGTACAGGACACAGGACACATGCACATGTACAGGACACAGGACACATGCACAGGACACATACACATGTACAGGATACAGGTAGGCTGCACAGGACACAGGGAGGCATGCAGCTGCAGATGGCATTGTTGACCCTCTGCATTTCTCACCCTCATCTTATACTCGGGTCAATACGTTTTTACCAGTTTTTTGTGGTAAATTAGGGGCCTCAACTTATACTCGGATCGACTTATACTCGTGTATATATGGTATATATATATATATATATATATATATATATATATATATATATATATATTATTATTATTACAAAACATTGCATTTAGACTCTATAGGTCACTGTGGGAGCGCTAATTACATTGTGACTTGGCAAAAGAATTTATACTCAGCGCTTCTGGAAGAATGGTCATTGAAACATTGCTCTAGATCAGGGGCCTCAAACTGGTGGCCCTCCAAATGTTGCAGAACTACAATTCTCATGAGGCATTGCAAGACTGACAGTTACAAGCATGACTACCATAGGCAGAGGCATGTAGTTCCGCAACAGCTGGAGGGCCACCAGTTTGAGACCCCTGCCATAGACACACTCCTAAAAATGTGGACAGCCTTCCCAGAAGAGTTGAAGCTGTTATAGCTGCAAAGGGTGGGCCATCTCAATATTGAACCCTGTGGACTCAGACTGGGATGCCATTAAAGTTCATGTGCGTGTAAAGGCAGGTGTCCCAATACAATATAGTGTATAAAGAGGTGGTAAGGCCTATGAATATTACCAGTTGACACTTTTTTACCAGTTGCCTCCTCTATACAATTGGCACTAACATGCAATCCAGTGTCTAACACCCTAAGGGCTTGTTCACACATGAGGTTTTACCAATCCCAACCAATTCCCCTCTAGCTGCAGAAGTAGTGACCGCGGCAAGAATTTTACCCCCGTCCCAAAGAATGTAGACACGCTAGTGTGGGAATCAAGGGGTTAAAGCTGGTGGTGAGGAGGCAATAAAATTATTATTATTATTATTATTATTATTATTCAGGATTTATATAGCGCCAACAGTTTACGCAGCGCTTTACAATATAAAAGGGAGACAATACAGTTATAATACAATAAAATACAAGAGGATTAAGAGGGCCCTGCTCAGAAGAGCTTACAATCTAATAGGGTGGGGCAGGTGGTACAAAAGGTTGTAACTGTGGGGAATGAGCTGGTGGAAGTGGTAGGAGATTACTTGGAGATGTGATAGGCTTTCCTGAAGAGCTGAGTTTTCAGGGATCGCCTGAAGGTAGCAAGAGTAGGGGATAGCCGGATAGATGGAGGTAGCGAGTTCCAGGGGATGGGAGAGGCTCTGGAGAAATCCTGGAGACGAGCATGGGAGGAGGAGATGAGAGAGCTTGAAAGCAGGAGGTCTTTAGAGGAGCGGAGAGGTTGATTTGGATGATATTTGCTTCCTCACATATGAATAAACCTTTAGATAATGTTGTGTCTATGACTGCACCTCTACTACATCTTATATCAGGGCCAGGTTTCTCTGGTAGAGGACATTTCTGTGACATCATATAAAACTAATCTTTTATAATTTTGCACTTTAGACCTGCTCAGCTTTGACAAGTGGCCAATCAAGTTAAGACGCCTATGTTTTGTTTTTTTGAATCTCTCTGTATGTGTTTGGCTGCTAAAAACACAAGAGCCCCATAAAATATAAATGAAGTGATGCAGGTTTCTACCTGTGCACACAATTGACCCTTATAACCTAGTTCCTTAATATGCAAATATTATAAATGAGATTTAACATTTGGGGATGAAATTCCGGCTCACCAGATTCACCTGGGAGAATAAATAAAAAAAAAAAAAAAACAATGCACTGCATGGCTTTACATTGTGTTTTGATTTAGAGCTGCAGAATGCCCCACTCTGTTTTGTATTTTTTTTTTTTTTGTTTGCTGCAAGACTGGGTTTTTATAATTGTGTAACTGCCAACGCTCACAAAATCAAACATATGAATCAATTAACAATGTAAGGCTCCTTTCCCACTAGTGGTCCGATCGGGTCTGCCTGTCAGTTTTCAGGAGGACCTGACTGAACCCTCCATTCTCCTCTATGGATGTTGACCACGCCCCCTAAAACGTCACAGTCCCAGCATGCCCAGGGACTGTGACGGCATAAGGGGGCGGGGTCTCCGCCTATATAAGTCACAGCGGATCGCTCAGAGAGCAGTCCAGCCGGAGAGACCGTAGTGTCAAAATCTGGAGAAGAGAAGAGGGAAGAAGCCAAAAAGACAAGAAGCCAGAAGTCCGGGCCTCCGCTGGCAAAAGAGCGGCATGAAGACAGCGGAGGAGCCGGCAGAAGAACTGGAACACTGGGAGAAGAGGCCAGAGAGAGCGGAGAAGAACCAACCGGACACCGGGAGAAGAGGAACCGGAGGGACCCCGAAGCCGGAAGAAGACCCCCGAAGCCGGAGGAAGACCCCCAAAGCCGGAGGAAGACCCCCCCCGGAGCTGTCTAATAAATTATTTTAAAAACCTGTGTAGTGTGTTTTATTATTAACACTTTTTCCCTAGGTGAATGGGTAGGGGTACCATGTACCCCATACTCATTCACATAGGGTGGGGGGCGGGATATGGGGGCCCTCTTATTATTGGGGGCTCCTAGATTCCGATAAGCCCCCCGCCCGCAGACCCTGACAACCAATGGCTAGGGTTGTCGGGAAGAGGCCCTTGTCCTCATCAACATGGGGACAAGGTGCTTTGGGGTGGGGGGACCCCGCAGGGCGCCCCCCCTCCCCCAAAGCACCCACCCCCCATGTTGAGGGCATGCGGCCTGGTACGGTTCAGGAGGGGGGGTGCTCACTCGTCCCCACCCCCTTTCCTGACCGGCCGGCTGCGTGCTCGGATCGGGGTCTGGTATGGATTTTAGGGGGGACCCCACGCCGTTTTTTCGGCGTAGGGGGTTCCCTTTATAATCCATACCAGACCTAAGGGCCGTAAGATGGCCGCCCACCTTAAGACATGGACCTTTAAATATTTAACCGCTTAAGCGCAACCCCATAGCACATCTACTGCTACAGGGTGGCCCTCCTGCACAGAATCATGCATATATACATGATTCTGCACTTCCGCCTAGGGGGGCACGCATGCACTGCTGGCAACCCGCTTCTGCTGTGATTACTCACAGCAGAAGCCGATCTGCAGGTGCCAGGCACTGGATGTCCGCCGGCATCCACCGATCATCAGGCAGAGACAGAGAATGGAGCTCTGCCTATGTAAACAAGGTAGCTCTCCATTTTGACTGTGAGGGAAGGGATGGATTTTGTGTCCCTGCAAAGTAGGGAACAAATGTCATCACTTTCCTTACTGCCCTTTAACACTGGGGCGGTGCGGGCGTTAGCGGTAAAGCGCCGCTAGCTTTAGCGGCACTTTACCGCTGTTATAGCGGTGCTTTTCGACCGCTAGCGGGGGCGATTTTAACCCCCGCAAGTGGCCAAAGAAAGGGTTAATAGCGCCTGTGTTGCGGCGCTGCCAAAACGCTTTGCAGGCGCTTTGGCTGCGTTGCCTATTCATTTCAATGGGCAGGGCATTTTGGTGTATACACCGCTTCCGCACCACCCCAAAGATGCTGCTTGCAGGACTTTTTTTCCCGTCCTGCAAGCACACCACCCCAGTGTGAAAGCACTCAGGCTTTCACACTGGGGTGGCTTAAAAGGCGCTTTTCAGGCGCTATTTTTACCGCTAAAACGCCTGAAAAAAGCCCCAGTGTGAACGGGGTCGTAGTAAACGCACCTAACACAGTACACATAAACACTAGCTAGGCACACAGTTAACCCTTTGATCGCCCTAGATGTTTAACACCTTCCCAGCCAGTGTTAATAGTACAGTGACAGTGCATATTTTTGGCGCTAATCACCGTATTAGTGTCACAATACAATGTAGCAGCACTATAAAAATGTAGAGTGAAAGTGAATAGTCCAAAACAGTGAATGTGTGTGAACTAAAACACACAAATATCATGAGTGATAACAATAGTCCATATATTGCACATAAATGTAGATTCTTGTGATATGACACCTCTTGAAGACAGTACACCTCCACCATATAAATTGCGTGCTTACCAGAGGGCAAGCTCATAGGAGCCTGCGGCTAAATACCCAGCCAGAGCCTTTGTCCAAAGAGATGTTGATTATCCACAGATAATGATTGGGAAGGAACTAGTAGTAATGGCTTTCTTTCCATGTAGCCCATCTTTCTTCAAGTGCCTCCTTATTGTGCATCTTGAAACAGCCACACCACATATTTTCAGAGAGTCCTGTATTTCACCTGAAGTTATTTGTAGGTTTTTCTTTGCATCCCAAACAATTTTCCTAGCAGTTGTGGCTGAAATTTTAGTTGGTCTACCTGACCGTGGTTTGCTTTCAACAGAACCCCTCATTTTCCATTCTTGATTAAAGTTTGAACACTGTTGATTGGTATTCTCAAATCCTTGGATATCTTTTTATATCCCTTTCCCTCAAATCCTTTGACAATTCTTTTGCTTTCCATGACTCAGAATCCAGAAACATCAGTGCAGCACTGGATGAAAGATGCAAGGGTCTGTCAGGAGTCCAGAAACTCATTGACCTTTTATACACACACACTAACATCAAGCAAACAGATCACAGGTGAGGATGGTTATCTTTAATAGCTATTCAAACCCTTTTGTGTCATCTTGTGTGCATGTTATCAGGCCAAAATCACCAGGGTATGTAAACTTTTGATCAGGGTCATTTGGGTAGATTCTGTTGTGATTATGATTTAAAAAGAGTAAACAGAGTTGATTGATAATAAGTGGCTTTAGCCAAACACTAACCATGAGTAAATGAAATGTTTTTGTGTTATCATTCATATTCTCTGAAAAATGGCCAAGAAATCATAAATTCTGCCAGGGTATGTAAACTTATGAGCACAACTGTAACTCAAAAACATAAAAAATACAACTTTTATGTTACTTTTGAAACATCCATGAAGACAGTGAGGTAACCGTGTGCAGAATAAATTGAAAGCTGTTTTATTTTTACAAAATAAGTACATCTATGCTATATTGGTACATAGAGGAGCTGGAATTTAGAAAAAAAAGTGAACAAAGGTGAGCTTAGCCTTTAAAGTGTTACTAAACTCTGCATTCACTATATCTGGTCTACCACAGTACACAGAAGATGGAAATGCAATAGTTTTAGTAAATATAAACTGCTAAATACCCTTTCTTATCAGCAGTTAGAGCAGTCTTGTGACTTCTATTAGTGTCTGGTTAAAGCTTGCAAGAAGAGTTTTTATTCTCCCCTGATTGTCCTATGAGGATGCCGGATCCCTGACCCTCTGTCTGGACAGTGCTGATTGGCCCTGTGCTGATCACATGCACTCTCCCAAGAAAAAACAAACTCTCTAGCAATACACACCAAACTGAGCATGTGCAACTTGTCGCCAAGGCTCTGTACTATCAGGAAATATATTGGGGAGTCTAGAAGAAGAGGAGGATCAGAGGAGCCAGGATCAAACAGCCTTTTTATAAAATGCAGAGGTTAACCCCTTAGGATCCACAGTGAGTATAACTGGCATGCTTTACTGCATATACAGACTGGTTTTACTGTTGTGGGTTTAGTAACACTTTAAGATCTAGTTCCAGCATGACAGCCAGGCAATTGGCATTTGTAAACATGAGCAATGGCAGCCTCTATATTTCGGTAATGACACGTTTCCTTTAAGCCATTCTTTCCCCTGTCTGTACTTTAAAGCCATATGTTGCCTTATTTTCAGTGAATAGCCCTGAAGAGTCGTACCTGCTCTGTTCATATTCCCACACCGCATTGCCAAGCCCAATGCAGAAAAATATCAGCCAACTTGTCACCTCTCCAGAAGTCTCCCATCAGCAGTAACATTGTGTTTGGAGAACAGAATGGATTATGGTTTGATTGTGACAGATGCTCTGAAAAATGTGCTTCACTGCTTTAAAAGAACATCTTTCTCTCCGCTGTCCGGCGGCAGCCATGGGAACTTCGATCAATTTTCTTTTAATCAGATTTCGACTAATGTTTCCTTTACTGAAAAAAAAAATGCCTGAAATAGAGAAAAGTCGGATGATTGCCAAGGCTCACTAGAGGAATTGCTTCTTTGATGATGTCATCCTGTTTACTGTACAGGGGGGGGTCTCGTTTTCTGCTGATTTACTTTCTGTGACTAACCTGAACCCAACAGTGATCTCAAAATATGGGACCCGTTTAATAACTTCAGCCCCAGAAGAATTTACCCCCTTAGTGATCAGGTCATTTTTTTTGCGATACGGCACTGCGTCGCTTTAACTGACAATTGCGTGGTCGTGTGATGTTGTACCCAAACAAAATTGATGTTCTTTTTTTCCCCACAAAAAAAAAAACAATATTTTTTACTTTTTTGCTATAATAAATATCCCTAATTTAAAAAAAAAAAAAAACAAATGTTTTCAGCCGTTTAGGCCAATATGTATTCTTCTACATATTTTTGGTAAAAAAAATAGCAAAAAGTGTATATTGATTGATTTTCGCACAAAAGTTATAGTGTCTGCAAAATAGGGGATATATTTATGCCTTTTTTTACTAGTAATGGCGGTGATCAGCGATTTTTAGTGGGACTGCGACATTGCGGTGGACAGATCGGACACTTTTGACACTTTTTTGGGACCAGTGACATTATTACAGTGATCAGAGCTAAAAATAGCCAATGATTACTGTATAAATGGCACTGGCAGGGAAGCGGGGGGCACTAGGGGTTGAATGTTCCCTAGGGAGGTGTGAAACATGCAGAGATCCAGAGCTGGGAGGGGGGTGGCTGTGTAAAATGTAGGGGTCCAAAGCTGGGGGGGTGGCTGTGTAACATGCAGGGGGTCCAAAGCTGGGGGGGTTGTGTAATGTGCAGGGGTCCAGAGCTGCGGGGTGGTGGGTGGGCTGTGTATTGTAAAAGGGTCCAGAGATGCAGCGGGTTGTGTAATGTAAAGGGGTCCGGAGGTGCAGGGTGCTGGGTAATGTAAAGGGGCCCAGTGGTGCAGGGTGTTGTGTAATGTAAAGGGGTCCAGAGGTGCAGGGCTCTGTGTAATGTAAAGGGGTCCAGAGGTGCAGGGGGTTGTGTAATTTAAAGGGGTCCAGAGGTGCAGGGGGTTGTGTAATGTAAAGGGGTCCAGAGGTGCAGGGTGCTGTGTAATGTAAAGGGGTCCAGAGGTGCAAGGGGTTGTGTAATGTAATGGGGTCCAGAGCTGCAGGGAGCTGTGTAATGTAAAGGTTGTGGAGAAGGAGTACAAAGTACTGACAAAGAGATATTGGGGGATGCAGAGGGGATGCAGAGGTATGCAGGGGGCACAGTGGGGTGTTTTTACATTTTAAAGTTGCGGGGGTGCCAGATATACGATCCGTCCCAGGTGCCAAATGCTCTAGGTACGCCCCTGCTCTCTACTCCCGTGTCAGAACGGGGATCTGTTTGTTTACATTGACAAGTTCCCATTCTGGTTCTCTGTGGAGTGATCGTGGGTGGCCCGGCGGACATAACGGACGCCCACCACGCGCATCGGCTCCGGTGCTCATGCCTTTCTATAGCTATTAAACAGACCAACATACCGATACGGAGTTTCACACAGCTAAGCCAACCTGCCGCAGTATAACTGCGGCGGCTGGTCGGCAAGTGGTTAAAATAGCCTGTAGAAGTGGGAGGAGATGTTGCGGCATGTTAGGCATGACTGTGACCTGCGCAGCGTCCTGCTATTCAGGCAAAGGGGCTTGCGCGTGATCTGCAGTGTGACCGGTGGCTGCGGCTTAGCATAGTAGAGAGCCGAATATTTCCGAACCCTAAGCTGGCAAACTTTTAAAACTAAGCTCAGGGCAAACATCCAAATACAAAGATGAAATACATATACAGGAGCTGTTTTACCTGCCAAAGGATTTGTATTTCTTTCCATCCAGTCCTGAGATTTAAACAGCTCTGCCACACAGTATAGCTCTCTCTGGCAGGGCAGGAGAGCTGATGTTTCTCACTCTTAGGCCCCATTTACACTTCTGCATTTTACATGCATTTTGGGTGTGGCGCATTAAAAAAAGTTCTGCATTAGACATGTGAGTTTCATTTTTGCCTCGTTTCCACTGAGTGGATCGGTTCGGTTCGGTTCGGTACGGTACGCTATTTTGGTTGTTTCCATTATGAAAGCGGCCCATACAACCGAACCGAACTGTTCCATTCAGGGTCCTGCTTCAGATGTGGGGCCATAGAAAATGGAACGGTTTGGTTAGGGCGGAGCTACGATACATTCCACTGATTGGCTGACAGAAAACCCTCTGCTGTGCTATGCTGAGGCATTTTTTCTAAACCCTGTATGGCCCCTTGTGGTCCCACTTGCAGTGGAAACGCTCACCAGAATAGACCGGACCATTCTAGGCCATTCAAACTGTAGCGACCCAAACCGATCCGCTCAGTGGAAACGAGGCATTTGTTCCAAACCGAAATTTGGACAAATTTGACGTTATTTGGAAATTCGGATGTACGCGACTTTCTGAATTACAATAGTAACGAATTTAAACAAATCCGAAATAACTAATCAAAATTTCAGACGAAATCCGAATTTGAATAGTTTTTTAAACAAATTTGAATGGTTTTCGAGTCAAATTCGAATTTCTGAAGAGAATGAAATAGAATAGAAAAGAATATAGAATAGAAAAGATTAGTGTAAAACAGAACAAAATAGAATAGAAAATAAAAGAACAGGATGAAATAGAAAAGAAAATAAAGAATAGAATAAAATAAATTAGAATATAGCCATCTTCTGAAATTCAAATTTTAAAAAAGAATAAATTCAAATTTGAATAAAATAGAAAATAATAGAATAGAAAATAAAAGAATATGATTTCCAAAAATTTGAATTAAATAAATTTGAATAGAATAGAATAGAAAAGAATAGAATTGACTAGAATAGAAAAGAAAAGAATAGAATAGAAAAAAAACAATATATAGAAAGAATATAACTATCTTCTGAAACTCAAATTTCAAAAAGAATAAATTTGAATTCCAATAGAATAGAAAATAAAAGAAGAGAATAGAAAACAATAGAATAAACAGTAGAATAGAATAAAATAAAAAGAATATAACAGTATAACCTAATTTTCCAAAATTTGAATAGAATAACTTTGAATTTGAATAGAATAGAAAAGAATAGAATAGAAAAGAAAATAATGGAATAGAACAAACAATAGAATAGAATGTAATAGAAAGCATATAACCATCTTCCAAAAATCGAATTTTGAATATAATAACAATTTGAATGGAATTCGAAAAAATCAAATCAATTCTAATTCAAATAAACAAAACGAATTACGAAAACGAATTCAACAAATTAAACAAAGTTAACTAAACTAATTTATGTAAATAACGAATCGAAACAAAACATAACTAATTTTTTCGTTCTGCACAAGCCTATCCTAAATGCTGCATCTTTGATAAACATAAACACCAGCAATCAGCACTACACTTGCTGCAAGAAAAAGGAGAAAAGGAGATCTGTACAATTAAAATTTGATTGTGTGTGGGGAGCTGTATAATAACCTAAAAGAAACAGCAAAGGCCACTGCTTATATCCGTTTTACAATAGGCTGCCAACATGTACACATGAAGGGGTGTATTAAAACACCTCTAAAATGATAACACAATAAAAGGCATAAAAGTAAGAATCTCAGAGGTACTGGCTGATACTTAATATTCTACTGATTATTAAACACTTCCGGCCCAAGGGCGTCAAATGACGTCCTGGACTTTCAGTGGGAATATCTGAAGCTACAGGCATCATTGAGATATCCTTGTTTTCAGCCAGCGATTCTGTGCACCATAAAAACGATCATAGCGGCAGTTCCACCGCTAGATCGTTTTTACAGGCGGTGGGAGGGGACATCCCCCTCCCGTCGCCATCCGGTGCTTCTCCGGGCTCTCCCGTGCCATCAGGTACCCAGAGAAAGAATCGGATGCCGCCAGATGACGAGCATAGAGATGTCCGGTGACCAGATGGTCACTGGTCATCTCTATGACCGTCGGAGGCCCGGGTGCGTCGTTATGACGTTATGCGGATGTAAACAAAGCCGCGATCGCAGCTGGTAAGCACGAGAGAGTGAATTTTTTTCTGATCTCATGCTTTCCAGCCTGGAAGAGAGATGTGGGGTCTTATTGACCCCGCATCTCTCCATAAAGAGGACCTGTCACGAATGAATTTTGAAGCGATTTTGATGCTCAGGATCGCAGGGGATAAAACTGCGAGCTGCAAGGCTGCACTGAGGTAAGGCTGCACTGGGGCAAGGCTGCACTGGGATAAGGCTGCAATGGACACTGGGGAAGGCTGCACTGACAAGGCTGCACTGGGGCAAGGCTGTACTGACAAGGCTGCACTGACAAGGCTGCACAGACATGGCTGCACTGAGAAGGCTGCAATGATGGGCATTTAAATGTAAGTTTTTTCCCCTTCAACTTCCCTCCTAAAAGGTTTTTTTTCCTTAAAATTCCCTCCTAAATTGGGGTGCGTGTTATACACCGGGGCGTGTTATACGCCGATAAATACGGTATATTCTTAAAAGATATCAATTTTATTACACATTTCTTAAAATAGTGAGTGGGGTTTACAATCCCCTAAAAACATGAAATAATTCAGCAAACCATACTCGGTATCGCAACTCCGTATAGAGAGGCAGCTCCCATAAAACACATAAATATACACCATGCTATTACATGTGTAACAACTCAACATTTTCAATATTACATATTCCAGTGTAAAGGAGAGGAGGGGAACCTCAGGGGTCATGGGGTGCAGTCGAGTATGGTTGCTGAAAAAAAAGAAAATACACATGATAATACTTGATCGAGTATATAATACAGTGATTAGAAACCCAAAAAATAATGCGCCAATCCAAAACGAAAAAGCAGCCAACACAACAATCAGACTAATTGTAACAAAGGTAAAAAATGGATAAGTGTGGCGCTAAACCATATATGTGCATTAATGGGTGAGACCTGACAGAATGAGCATCTGCAAGGGAGAAAACCCAATAAGGTGTGTTTAATGAAACTCAAATATAATCGTGTGTAAATAGCTAAATATAAACAATATAGTAAGGATGAGTGATACAAAAATAGTGATAGAAACAATCTATATGTTGTATTACTGAACAATAAAGGAGCACTATATAAACTAGTAAATGACACTTAGTAGCGCCAAGTCACCGTGGGATGGTGACATTATAAAAACTACTATATGACACTGGTAGTATCAGATCACCGTGAGATAGTGATAAAGAAATATAAATCATAAAGAGAAAAAAAAAAAGAAAAAAAAAAAAATATATATGAATAAACTAAAACAAACCTCCTTAAAGGAACAGTGAGAACAATGACCTATTGACATAAAGTGACCCAATATAAATGAAAATAATGTGTCAAATGTCAGTGCAAGTCAATAATAAAACTGAGAGTCCAATCTAGATGAATAAATAACAAACAAAACTAAAAGTCCGACAGAAGTGAAATATGTAGGCATCGTCCGCTAGGACTTCAACTCGTCCGCTAGGACTTCAGTTGAAGTCCTAGTGGACGAAACGCGTTGGGTGTTGATGCCTGTCTTGCCACTACCTTTGATCTAAGCGCTTTTTATTGTTCTATACCTGACTCCAATTTTTTGGGTCAGGGTGTATTTTATTGTTGTCCATTTAAATAAAGCTCCTCAAAAAGCTTATTTACACTATGGGGAAGTCTTCTTTTTTGATTCCATCTTCTATTAGGACCCCTTCCAACTCTATGGGAGCAACTTTTTTGTGAGCAGTCTCCTATCTGCACCTGCGATATCAAGAGTTTCTGGGACAAGAGAGGTTTGACCAGTGAGTGCCGCAGTTTTCTCTACCATCCTCCATTGCTGTGGGAACTCCTCTTATCCCTGCCTCAAGCTTGTCTGACTCCCAGCCGCTGGCTGTGGAGTCTACCATTGCCGGTAAGGGTATTCTTGCCTATCCCTTTCTCATACATGTCCGATATCCTATCTTGTTGATGCCATCCCTGGATCTAGGGGCCCCACATCATTGGTCTCTGTTGATGCAGACCTTCCAGTTACATTCTCAGATGCCTACATATTTCACTTCTGTCGGACTTTTAGTTTTGTTTGTTATTTATTCATCTAGATTGGACTCTCAGTTTTATTATTGACTTGCACTGACATTTGACACATTTTTTTCATTTATATTGACTCACTTTATGTCGATAGGTCATTGTTCTCACTGTTCCTTTAAGGAGGTTTGTTTCAGTTTATTCATATATTTTTTTTTTTTTTCTTTTTTTTCTCTTTATGATTTATATTTCTTTATCACTATCTCACGGTGATCTGATACTACCAGTGTCATATAGTAGTTTTTATAATGTCACCATCCCACGGTGACTTGGCGCTACTAAGTGTCATTTACTAGTTTATATAGTGCTCCTTTATTGTTCAGTAATACAACATATAGATTGTTTCTATCACTATTTTTGTATCACTCATCCTAAGGCTTGGTTCACACAGGGGCGACTTGTCAGGCGACCTAGTCGCCTGACAAGTCGCCTCCCGTTCTGTGCTACGGAACCGTTCTAATAGGAGCGACGCAAGTCGCTCCGACTTAGAAAAAGGTTCCTGTACTACTTTGGGGGCGACTTGAGGCGACTTGCATAGACTTCTATGCAGAAGTCGTTTTGCAAGTCGCCTCGGAAGTCGTTTGCAGGTCGCCTCGCTGAGGCGACCTGCAAGTCGTGCCGCCCCTGTGTGAACCGGCACTTACTATATTGTTTATATTTAGCTATTTACACACGATTATATTTGAGTTTCATTAAACACACCTTATTGGGTTTTCTCCCTTTCAGATGCTCATTCTGTCAGGTCTCACCCATTAATGCACATATATGGTTTAGCGCCACACTTATCCATTTTTTATATAATACAGTGATACCTTGGTTTGCAAATAAAGCGGTATACGAGGGTTTCGCAAGACGAGCTATATATTTTTTTTAATCCTGACTTGATATGCGAGCACTGTCTCGCAAGACGAGCAGGACTCAACCCGCTGGTGTATTTTTTTACCGTATGTGGCCAGAGGTCCGGGGGCGCTGGAGAACTCGGAGACGATCGGAGACACTCCAAGCTAGGTGGGGCAGGCACCCGAAAGAGTCAACAATTCCCGAGTGTCTCCGAGCGTCACCAGCGCCCCCACAACTCTGGTGGCCACATACAGTACTGCATACGCCAGCAGTGGTTGTGGAACGAATCATCTGAGTTTCCATTATTTCTTATGAGGAAACTCGCTTTGATATACGAGTGCTTTGGATTACAAGCATTCTTCTGGAACGAATTATGCTCGTAATCCAAGGCATTCCTGTATACAGTACATAATCCTTCAATCAAACAAACATATAAAAGCTTACAAAAGTGCTGAGTAACAACATCCACCAAAAGGGGGGTAGAGACAGAAACTATACTGATCTCTCAAACCATAATTCGGGGAGCTAATGGTGCAGAACGGAAATAGTGTAGGAGTATTCTCATTTCTGTTCTGCGCCATGAGATTGTAAGCTCTAATGAGCAAGGCTCTCTGATTCCTCCTGTATTGGATTGTATTGTAACTGTACTGTCTGCCCTCATATAGTAAAGCGCTGTGCAAACTGTTGGCGCTATATAAATCCTGTATAATAATAATAATTATTAGCGCTCTGAATTATGGTTTGAGAGATCAGTATAGTTTCTGTCTGTACCCCCCCCCCCCCCCCCCCCCCCCAGGGATTTTAGGATTTTATTAATTAAACAATGTAAAAACACATAATTATGCATTCACAAACATCTCAGTGTGGTGGCAATAGAAAACAGCTCGATCTAGAGCCGACAGGGAAACGTTCAGTCCTAAAAGGAGACGCTGGGAACACAGAAGGGCTGCAGAAGCCAATACAGGTCTCCAGAAAGCCGCAGAGGGAGACTCAGATAAGCTGTCAGGGGAGCTGTCAATTGCCAGGATGCTGTGACCAATCAGGAACGCGTTTCAGAGGCTAATCCCTGCCTCCTTCATCAGCCCTGGGTGGAAGGAAAGAAAATTGCTTGATTATCCCATCAACACAGTACTAATCGTTTGGGAAAAGCCAGACAGGCTGGATGCACACAAGTCGTCTGATAGATCAACTTGTGTACAACCAGGGTGCTCATACATGGATTGACATTCAGCCAGTTCCTGCTGAACCAGCCGAATTTCGATCCATGTACGGCCCCCTTAATGCTCACCACACACAAATCACAATCTGATTGTACAATCTCCATTTTATCTGCCAAATTATGTAGTGCAAGGGCCTGGTTAGATTGAGTAGGTGCTCATTTTACATAGTTATAGTAAATATCTAAAGTTCGTGGTACAAAGATTGTACTGTCAGGTTGTATTGTGTATAGTGACCCTAAAACCTAGTACACACGGGCTGAATGTTGGGCGGCATCGGTCGGTTCAATGGAAACGACAGAAGCCAGCCATTTTGTCCGGCTTCTGTCGAAGGGGCATGACAAAAAAGAGTCAGCCGATCGGCTCCCGATCAGAGCTCTCAGCCAATGGCTGAGAGCGCTGACCAGAGTGTTCTGGAGGGGAGGCCGTCCCCCATGTCAGAACACAATAGAACAGCAGGGGAGATCGATGTACTAACATCGCATAGTTAGTACAGTGGCTCTGACCTGAACTGAGCTGTCAGGCTTTTTTCGTTCAGCCCGCTAGGTAGAACAAAAAAGAACTAGTAGTGTGTACTAGGCTTAAGTTCACACTGGTGCGCTGTGCGATATCACATGTGATTCGTACAGCACTGCAGTGCAAATCACATTCGATGTCTTTGCGATGGAAATTCAGCCATACAGATTGTATGGCTGAATTCGCATTGCATTCGGATCGCATCGCAGTCGTGCAGGGCCCTTTTTTTGGTCCGCACCAGAATCGTATCGCATGGGTGTTCACACTCATGCAATCCAAATCATGTCCGAACTGACAGTTCGCAATGCGATATGCAAACTGATCTGAGGGTGTCTTTAACTTTGTATTGACACTCCCAGCGATTTGCATATGGCAGTGTGAACTGCCTGCGAATCGGGTGCGATGCGGTAATCCGTGCTGGATTTGCACGGGTTCTCGCATCGCACCAGTGTGAACAAAGCCTAATGCCGCGTACACACGGTTGGAATTTCTGACAGGAAATGTTCGATGTGAGCATGCTGTCGGAAAGTCCGACCGTGTGTATGCTCTATCGGACATTTGCTGTCGGAATTTCCACCAACAAATGTTTGAAAGCAGGTTCTCAAATTTTCCGACAAAAAACTTTGTTGTCGGAAATTCCGATCGTGTGTACACAAGTCCGACGCACAAAATTCCACACATACGAGTAAGAGACGGAAGCACTCGGTCTTGTAAAACTAGCGTTCATAATGGAGATAGCACATTTGTTACGCTGCAAATTTTGAAATCTTTCAATGCAGCGCATTCTCTTCTTCTTTATAATGCTAGAATAATGAAGTTGCTTTGCTTCTGTTATTCACACAGAGTTCTGACAAACGTATTTCTTTATTATTTCTCGTGATCTCCTGATAAATAATCTTTATTTATTTATTTTAGTGATCTACTTTTTTTTTTCTCAAGATCACCAGAAATTTTTTTTTTTTAATGATCTCCATAATATTTTTTGTCGTTATGTGTGTCAAGTTACCACAACACCATTTTTATCAAAGAGGTTGGTTGGTGTTGGTGTCCCTTGTTAATTAGACATTGTATTTTTGAAATGTACCTGCCTACTCACAAACAAATTGTCCTTTTTGAAGTAAAACACATAGCCAAGTATTTGTCAAAACGGAAATTAAAATTTATTAGGGGTCATAACAAAATAAAGAGGAAGGCAACGCTGGAGAAACAGTTGAATTTTGTTGAAGCCTTTGTACCCCAGGACAGACATCAATTATTTGACAGGCAAAATTGATAGCCTCAGGAGTCCATTTAATAGGGAGCACAATCCGGTCCAGGACTAGAAGAGATCGGGAGCAGCAGCAGATGACATATGTCCCCAGGCTGTGGTCTTACAACAGCCTGCGTCTTTTACCAGACCACACCAAACCCAAGCCATCATTCTCAAGACTTCCTTGCATGCTTCCTTCCAGGCTATGGCTGTGGTGTTGGGGGTGTTGCAGGAGGTGGAGGAGTATGGTCCAACTCACAGACGTGGCTTTTATTGGTGAGTTGGCCCATGACCCCCTTATTTAGGGCCTGAAATATGACCTCCTCACAGATGAGGCGTTGGCCCTCCTCCATTTCTTGCATTTTGCTGGCCGTCATACAGCCAAAGGCCTCTTGGACACTAGGGGTGTTTCTGAGGACCGCAGTAGCCTGCCGAATCAAATTAGTCGCTGACTCCTCCAGGTTCCTCGCCTTCCTGGTCCTTTTTGTTGGAAGGCGGAGGGGAGGAACCTGGGATTCGGTCAGGCTACTGGGCACAACCATCTCCTGGCTGCCACTTTCCCCAGCCACCTCCTGGCTGCCACTTTCCATGGCCTCCTCCTGGCTGAGACTTTCCTGTGTATGAAAATGGGACAAAGTTTTAGTTTTTTGGTCATCAATCACACACAATTTTCAGCTCATGACTGTTGCAAATTGAATGTTCAAAAATAGAAAAGCATATCATTCTGACCCCAGCATTTTTCATTCTTGTCCCAATCATTTTTGGTTACTATTGTCTATTGATATGTAAACCACTTTGTTAAATCAGAAATTAGTGATCAATAATAGCATCTAGTTAAGTTCATTTCATATTTTGAACGATGCTATACCTGGTTCAAGCTGGGCTCCTCCACATCTTCCTGGGTGGAAGGCCCAGGTTGTACATTGGAAGCCTCAGCTGAGGTGGAAGGAAGAGTGGAAGGAAGGGTTGAGAATGATTGCCTGGGTTCACTCTGGTCTGACAAAAACCGCAGTCTGTTGTAGTACCGCAGCCTGGGGACATAAATGTCATCTGCTGCTGCTCCTGATCTCCTGGAATTCTGGACCTTTTTGCGCTCCCTATTATATGTGCTCCTCGGGCCACCAATTTTGCACTTCAAATAGTTGATGTCTGCCGTGGGATACACAGGTTTCACCAATTCCAACAGTTGATCCAGCACTGCCTTCCTCTTAATTTGTTGTTATAAAATTGGTGTTTCACTTGCCACAGCCAGGGCAGCTCCCTGTACTTATCAATGAAGTTGGGGAGGAAGTCATGGTCAATAAATGTATTCATTTTATCTGAAAGACACAACACAAGACAAACCCTAATATCAGGCTAAACTCTCCTAATTTTGTCCCAATATAGGCCTCAATCTATAAGCAGTATAGGCCACTAACCACTGATCCCCAAAGTTAAAATTGTACCTTTGTTTGCACGATCGGCGCTTACGATACTCCTTCCTCCGCTCACATATCGTACGTACGACGCCCACGTGTTATGCTTTATATACACTGTGCATGAGTGAAACTCCTACCCTGAACTCCTTTCTAGTGTATTCCCCGCCCCTTCTCTTTCGGCGCAGTGGTAGAGCACATGGCAGAGAGACAGCAGGTGCGTGATAATAGCAGCAACAACGAAAGCCCGGAGCCAGAAACGTCCCGATCCAGGAGGAGATATAAGGCCTCAAATATATCCTTTGTAGAGATGGTGGACATCTTGAAGAGGGCCGACTATGATGGGAAGTATGGACCATACAACAACCCAAATGTGAGAAAGGCCAAGATCATGACTAAAGTTGTGAGAAGTCTGCACAGGAATTTTGGGGTACGACGATCCAAGGAGCAATTGAGGAAACGCTGGTCAGACCTGAAATTGAGGGAGCACGACCAGTACAGAAGGATCAGGAAACTGCTTCTAAAAAGTAAGTATTTGTCCTGTGTTCCTATTAATATTATTACTTGCATGCTGCTCCATGTACTTTTGTTTACTGTTGTACAGTTTAAAATGGCAAGTTTCAGGTTCGTGGGCACAGTAATCGTTCATAGTAAGCATTGTTTGTTCTCCCACTAATACGATGTTTTTGGCAGATGCAGGTTAACTACATTTGTTCATGCCTATTTGTATTAAAATAAGTTTAGTACATTGTTGTTTAGATGGGTTTGTAACTAGAATGAAATGCAAACTTGATTCAGTGTTAGAAGAGGACACTCAGCAGCTGTTTACACATCTGGACGCAGGAGCACTAGTGTGGGACACCAGAACACCCTTTTTAGGGTGTCCCACACAGGCGCTCCAGTTGTTACTAGGGGTCTCTCCATGTGTGATACTTTACCAAAAAAGGTAAGTATTCCAGCTTTAAAAAAGGGAAAAAAATCATGTATTCAGCTTGGAACTCTGCCAAAACAGACAATTGTACGACATTTCCAAGCAATGTTTCATATTCCTATTTCTTGCCTCAAATATCTGTGTGCTAAGTATACCTTTTTTGCCTTTTTTGTATTCACATAGGGGAGAAAATAATCGGGACATATGAGGACACCAGGAACCCCACTACTCCTGAAGAAGGGGAAATCCCCACACACCATGAAGATGTGGAGGGAGAGGTTCAGGAAGTGGGCAAAATAGTGACCACAACAGGTCAGTGTCTGAGACCACAGCTTCAGGTAATATATGCATGCCTGCACATTTATAATACATGATGTGTTTTTTAATTTTTAGGTGATGTGGATGTTGTGGAATAGAAACTCATTTCAACAGTGCAAGTGCACAAGTCCTCATTGGGGAGATAATGGCGTGCAATCTTGATTTAGAGATGGTCAAGCAAAATATCACTGATGTACAACAAAAAATGAAGAACATCATTGATGTTTTAGGCAGAATCTAAACCCCCAAAAATGAAACAGTTTGTCATTGAATTTTTTATTTTTACTAAAGTTTTAAAGTAATTTGAAAGCCAAATTTTGAAGATGCACACAGTGTGTCAACATGTGCTATCTGCCATCACGGAATATCAATGTACGCGTTTTGTGGGTGCAACCCCTTCCTCGCAACTAAAGTAGATGAGAGGAAGGGGTTGCACCCCCGAAACACGTCGATTGATCCTCCATGATGGGAGCTAGCACATGTTGACATTAGGCATGGGATCAGGAGGGAAACCCACATTTTGACTCCCAATTTGTGTGCATCTTCAAAATTTGGCTTTTACAGGGGTGACATCACCCCATCTGATAAAGGCAAGATCAACACAGTTTTGACATACTAATGTCTCATATGGCCTTCGCTTTATCAAAGTTGAACTTTGTAAGTTCCTGAGTTGTGTATGTTATGGTTTTACACATGCCTGTTTAACCAAAAAAAGGATATTTCTACTGTCAAACATAAAAATGTTATACACCAAAGATGTTGGTTTGTTAAAAAAAAATTTTCTAACACACATGTGAATGTGCACGGAGTAAAATGTTTTATACTCAACAATGTGTGGTTTCTTCTTTCAATGCTCAATACCAGTTTTTGGAGTAAGTTGGTGTAGTTACAGTGACAATGGGGGTATTTACTTAAGGCAAATACACTTTGCACTACAAGTGCACTTTCAGTGCAGTTTCAGTGCACTTTCAAGTGTACTTGTAGTGCAAAGTGGATTTTCCTTTAGTAAATAACTCCCACAGTGCTCTAAGATTTGCCTCAATCAGGCCATTTTAGGGACTCAAAGCAATTAATTCATGGAGCTGAAAAGGATTATTATTTTTATCATTAATGCATTACATACATTAACAACAAAAACAATGAGGGTTATTTACTAAAGGAAAATCCACTTTGCACTGCAAGTGCACTTGAAAGTGCACTAAAAGTGCACTTGGAAGTAAAGTCACTGTAAATCCGAGGGGGGCATGCAAGGAAAATAAAAAACAGCATTTTAGCTTGCACATGATTGGATGATAAAATCAGCAGAGCTTCCAGTCATTTCAGATCTACCCCTTAGATTTAGAGCGACTGCACTTCCAAGTGCACTTGCAGTGCACTTTCGAACGCACTTGCAGTGCAAAGTGGATTAGTCTTTCATAAATAACCCCCAATGTGTGTGTGTAGCAGACCCACAACATAATAGTTAGCCGAAGAAGAGATTGTCACCTCATGTATCAAATAAATTACGTTTGCACTATTGAAGAAAATGGCCAAAAAAAAAAGGGCCATTGGAGAACCTAGGAGACAGCTAAAAGAAACACAAGCAGTAAATCAAATGAAATATGAGTTCAGTTTATACCCAAAAAAAATATTTAAAAAATGTTTTACAAATTGTCTGGCATATCAATGGCCCCCTACCTGCAAAGTACTCAACATATTTTTGTCTAACTTAGCGGGCGATTTGGGGGGGCAAGCCTGGACAGCCAGGTTCAAGTGTCGTCAAGGTTGTTGGATTTTGAACGCCGGCCTCAGTCCCAACTGAGGCCACATAGTTTGTCCTTGCAGGCTGCATACTCCATAATTCCTTAAGGAAAAATTCAAAAATATAATGTCTAATTAACAAGGGACACCAACACCAACCAACCTCCACAAAATAATAATGGTGTTGTGGTAACTTGACACACATAACGACAAAAAATATTATGGAGATCACTATAAAAAATTTTTTTAAAAATTAAAGATTATCCTGGAGATCTTGCGGAAAAAAACAAACAAAAACAAAGATTATTCAGGAGATCACTAGAAATAATAATAAATCAGTTTGTCAGAACTCTGTGTGAATATCAGCAGCAAAGCAACGTCATTATTCTAGCATTATAAAGAAGAAGAGAATGCGCTGCATTGAAAGATTTCAAAATTTCCAGCATGACGAATGTACTATCTCCATTACGAACGCTAGTTTTACAAGACCGATCGCTTCTGTCTTGTACTTGATTCAAAGCATGCGTGGAATTTTGTGCGTCGGACTTGTGTACACATGCTCGGAATTTCCGACAAGTACCGCTGGTTAACAGAGCTGGGATCTCCATCTCCCGCTTACCCAGCGCAGCCTAGTAACACACGAGGTACCGCCCCCTGGACCGGCTGAGCCGTCCATCATAGGAGCCGACACAGTCCAGGAGGCGGGACCTAGTGTGAAACTGAACTTGCTGGGTAAGTGGAAGATCGCCGGGGCCCGCTCTGTGTAAACCGGCTGTGGTGGCTCTCCTCTCCAGATGCCTGGGTACAGCCAGGTAAGGCTGAGCAGATGGGATTGGGCCGGGCACTGATGGGCAGTGATCATGAGGCTGCATTAATGGGCACTGATGGCTGGGTATTGTTGAGGCTCCATTGATGCTCCATTGATGGGCACTGATGGCCAGGTATCGTTGAGGATGCATTGATGGGTACAGATGGCTGGACACTGTTGACGCTGCATTAATCGGCACTGATGGCTGGGCACTGAGGAGACTGCATTGATGGACCAGGTGAGGCTACATTGATGGGCATTGCCAATGCCCTTATGCTCTCCTGAACCCAGCACTCTGTGTATTACACTCTCCTGAACCCAGCACTCAGTGTATTACGATGTCCTGAGCCCAGCACTCAGTGTATTACGCTGTCCTGAACCCAGCCCTCTGTGTATTATGCTGTCCTGAAACCAGCACTCTGTGTATTACGCTCTCCAGAACCCAGCGCTTTATGTATTACGCTCCCCTGAACCCAGCACTCTGTGTATTACTCTCTCCTGAACCCAGTACTCTGTGTATAACTCTCTCCTGAACCAGGAACTCTGTGTATTATGGTCTCCTGAACCCAGCGCTCTGTCTATTACACTCTCCCCAAAAAGAACAGGAAAAGCAACTGGCCAACAGGGAGAGATTTCCCCTGGCCTGACCAGTCCTGCATTCCACATGCGCTACCTGGGATTAATAGTGAGCACCACAGGCAGTCCTAATAAAAGCCAGGTATTCAGTTTCTGTAGTGTTATGTTAGGTCTGCACAACTGTGCCCTTCAACCTCACCTCAGGGCGCACCATGCACACTGATGCAGGGCTATTATTGAAGCCTGGGACTTCCATAGCATTGGGCCTGTGCTGTTTCACAATTTCACTTTCACCTCAGGTTGCACGTCAAAGCACGGACCTTAAGGTTCACCAAAATCCTCAGCACCAGGCCCATAATGCTCTTAATCTGGCCCTGCCCACGGGAGAATGTTTTTTTCTCGACAAAAGTGGAGCTACTCTTTAAGCAATCTGTACCTTCTTAAATAAAGCAGCCATCTTCATTAGCAACCAAATCTCCCCCAACAGCAGTAGCCTCGGTGATCCCATATTGATGCTTTTCCATCCTCCCCACAAGTTCCTCACCCTGGACCTCAAGCGGCAGAGTCACCTGTTACTTCTTCTTAGACATCATCTTGTCCTCTCCTGTCCCCTGTGAGACTCCATGATCACAAGGCCGCAAGCACCAGGACACACTGTCCAAGCATATCTACAGGCTTCAGGCCTTATCACACAGCTATTCCTCACACACCCTCCCTAGACCAGAGCCAGGGGGCAAGAGAGAGATTACTTAGCCCTCCCCAAATATTCATATTCTCCTCCAGCACACACCAGTGGTGATAAACATCCTACTGGTTGGCTAGGGGAAGCATGAATATTCATAAGTCAGTTTTACTGTAGCTGCTCATACTAATACCAGAGGTACCAGTGACACCTACTGGCAGAAGGCAGAAATCACAGCTCCAATAAATCTAGGGGAGAAATCAAATGATCAAGTAGACTATAAATCAGCTAGGTTGTCTACCACCCAGCAGAACTAAATTTGACTAGTAGCCCCTGTTTAAGACATGTTATCTACAAAATGTTATCTACTGCTTTAAGAGCAGTGGTAAAATAGCTCATAGTGCTTTTCAAAAATCTTTTGCCTGATTCCCCGCTGACAGCAGAATGTAAACAAAAGAGAAGCCTGGTATGGATTGGGGGGCCAAGCTCTTTTTAAAAATAAAAAAAAATATGGCAGCTCTCACAGCAGAATCCCACTGACAGCAGGTGAGTGATGGTTGTTAAGGACACAGCGGGTGCCGGCTCCTTAACAACCAACTATTCACTGGCTGTTAAGGATACGGCGGGTGCCAACTCCTTAACAACCAGCTATTCACTGTTTGTTAAGAACAAGGCGAGTGCCGGCTCCATAGCAACCAGCTGAAATGTCATACATTCCTTAAATATCGCATGCCTGGACCACTACTTATTTAAAGCATGCATTTATTTATTTATCAACGTTAGTGATTTGACTTTAACCCCTTGCTGACTGCACTATAGCTGAATGATGGCTACAGCTTGGCCAGCTATTTCTAGGATGCCATCATGTGACGGAGTTCCGTGATCGCACCCGCTGCAGGGCGTGGGTGGTGTGCTCTGTGATCGCAGTGTCCAGAGGACACTGCTGAGAACAGATTGAAGTAAAGTGCCAATCAGCGTCTTTTTTATCCCGTGATCAGCTGTGTCCAATCACAGCTGATCATGGATCAAAACAGAAGCCGGTTATCAGCACTCCTTTCCTCATGCTGACAGTGCGAGGAGAGGAGAAGAGAGACAATAGCCGGCTTATTTAAAAGGGACATGTACATTGATAATCAGGGCACTGATTATCAGTGCCCTGATTAGCAGTGCAGTCCCTAAAGTGCCCACCAGTGCTGCTAATCAGTGCCCATCAGTGCTGCCAATCAGAATCAGCGCATATCAGTGCCTCCTCATCAGTCTCCCCTATCAATGCTGCCTTCCAGTGCCCATCAGTGCTGCCTATTAGTGCCCATCAGTGCCACCTATCAGTGCCACCTATTAGTGCCCGTCAATGCCCATCAGTGCAGCCTTATCAGCGCACATCAGTGAAGGAAAATAATTACCTGTTTGCTAAATTTTACAACAAACTATGAAAAATGTTTGTTTTCTTTTCCAAAAAAATAAAAAATAATTGAAACACAAGTTTTTGGTCTGTATTCCTTTATTAAGCAAAAAAAAAAAAAAAACAGGGGTGATTAAATATCACCAAAAGCTCTATTTGTGTGAAAAAAAGTATAAAAATGGAGTACAGCGTTGCATGACTGTGCAATTGTCATTCAAAGTGTGAGAGCGCTGAAAGCTAAAAATTGGCCTGGGCAGGACGGGGGTATAAGTGCCCAGTAGGCAAGTGGTTAATGCTGGGTTTTTATTGCTCTATTTACCAAGCGTTTTTGCTTTTTGAGGTAAATTATATATAGTAATAGTGAATTAACATTTTCAGTATCGCATGCAATATTGAAAAATGAAATGAAAAATGAAAAATGTGTCACATGACTTCAATACTGCATGCGATCTGCTTTCCTGACATGAGCCCTGTGTATCATAAAGTCCACCAAATTCACATTAGGACTCGTTTACAAATGTGTTTTTAAATGCAGTACGCACATCTACTGTATGCAAGAAAAATTAAGGTAAAAATGAATGTATTTCAATGAGCCTAGTTTGCCATTGTGGTGCTTTCACGTGTGTTTTAAAAAAAGTACAGCATTTTTCACTTTTTCACACAAGAATGCACAGGAACACAGGCATGTGAACGCACTACAAATGCATGCAAATACAGCAACCCAGTAGAAAACGTATGCAAACAATGCCTTTCATGATAGCTACAGATTTAAAAATATTGAAAAAAAAATGTTTTAAATAATTTACCATGTTAAAGCGTATATGAGATTTCAGCGATTGGGTTTATATTTACTTGTCACATGTTCCATGTGACATTTTCTTACAGTACATCTATCGTGTCCTGAAGCACCTCCACTAGCAGTCTGCAATCTGCCACTGTGCAGCTGGTTTTATTTGAGCAGATTTGTCATGAAAATGACATGATTATAGATATGGACTGGAAGTCGGCTGATAAAAGCCGGGGAGTCTGTCTTGCATTTACCAGGCTGAGCCGGTCTCTGTGCCATGCTCCCATATGTTACTGATAGAATGTGACAAGTAATTCCTATTCTGATGGCTGCGCATTGTGCGGCTTCTCTCCATACACTGTATCATCGGCGTGAAATACGCATTTACTGCAGATGATGACTCCTGATAGATGGCAAAGTGGTGCTGGAATATTTGGATAATTTCTAATAACACGCTAGTTTTACCTGTATAAGAGTCAGGGCTAGGGGAATAATTCTTTGTCTGCTCCGAAATCTGGAAATAAAGAATATATTTGCATTTTTTAAAGGTAAGCGTCAGTCAATCATTTGCGTTTTTTTCTTAGTTTTGGATAGCATAGAAGGATTGGAACTACAGTCAGGTTTTTTATTTCTGCCTCTAAACCCCATGGGGAGAATCATCCCCCTATGTGTCCTGATAGCTATTGACACTCAGGCAGGAAGTCATTGAAAATCTCTTTCGGGTTTCCACGTTTATCACTTGCATCACTTGCATCACTTTGTGTCTTTTTTTACTTATATTATTTATTTATTTATTACAGGTACTTAATATAGCACCGTCAATTTACGCTGCACTTCACACTCACTGGCCAGTTTATTAGGTACACCTCGCTAGTATAGCGGTACCCCCCCCCCCCCCCCCGTAGGGGGTGCTGGATATTGTGGTCCACCTGTCACCCTGCCCCAGCCTGGCATTCACTTCCTAGTCACTCTTGAGACAATGAACAGTCCGTATGTTTATTTTGTACTTTATTGAGGGATTTTGAACTTGGATAGGGTAAGGAAAATTCAGTTGGAACCTCTATTTACACTTCCAGAGTTCCAGTCTCCCCCAGCACAATGCTTATTTGAAACTGTTCCCCTCTCTCCTGGACAATACTTGGTCCCTGGTACAGCTAGTACATGGTTTGGCCTGACTCTAGTTCCAGCCAGGCCTTAGTGACTGCCATTTGCAGGCAGGGACCGTGGGCCCCATTAGTGTAGCAACAAAAAATTTGAAAAGTTTTTAGTGCTAGCTGACCTTGGTGGACTACTGCTCCCAGTCAGTCCTCTTCAGGCCCTGCCAGCCCTCCTGGCTGCAGCTGTCCGACTTCACTGCCCATAACATCACAGACTCTCCTGCTTGCTCTACATCCATCTCAGACTGCACTCTCCCAGTCTGCTCCGCCATGCCTCCCCAGCCCTTTCAACTGAGCCTGTCACTCACCAGCCTTCCTGGCTGCACTCCAGTGGATCCCTCCTGGAGACTTGCCCGGCAACACTAGTTCCTATTGTCTTTCCCATTTCCTCTCTGTGCCTCCTGTCCTCTTTGTTCCTCAACAAGGCTCTGGCTTGCACCCGAACCCCACAGGCCCAAGGTCCCCCCCCCAGACTGGTTGGAGATTGGTCAGGGCTCCCCACTAAGATACTGTTCAGTGGTGAGATACTGTTCAGTGGTATATTTTGGTTTTGTGCTGCCCTGGCGCCCTCCCCCATCTAAATTTGTCCCACCCCTTCCTTCTTAAGTGGTGTTTGGGGGTCTCTGGTGGCTGTGCAGGATCTCTGGTGGTTGTGAGGGGTCTCTGATGGATGTTTGGGGTTCCTTGTGGCTGTGTAGGGTTTCTTGTGGCTATGTGGGGTCTCTTGTGGCTGTGTGGAGCCTCTGGTGGCTGTGTGGGATCTCTGGTGGCTGTGCAGGGCCCCTGGTGGCTGTGCGGGGTCTCTGGTGGCTGTGCAGGGTCTCTGGTGGACTGTGGAGAAGTAATCCCCCGCTAGTCTGCCACAGTGCTCCCCCCAACCCCCCCCCACTAGCTTGGCACAGTGCTCCCCCCAAACCCTTCACTAGCCTGTCACAGTGCTCACCCGCCAGCTAGGAGAAGAGGTAGGAATAGAAAGGAGAGAGATAGGGGACATGGAAAAGGAGAGACATGGAAGAAGGGGAGAGAGGAGGAGGGAAAGAGGTGGGGGGAGAGAGGCAGGGAGGGTGAGAGAGACACCCCCAGTGTCCACACTTGCCTCAAACCTCAGCCCCCAAACTCACCCCATACACCCCCAGTGCCCACAGTCACCTCATACACCCCCAGTGCCCACAGTCACCCCATACACCCCCAGTGCCCACAGTCACCTCATACACCCCCAGTGCCCACAGTCACCCCATACACCCCCAGTGCCCACACTCATATGTCTCCAGAGGACAACTGTCGGCTGGGCAGTTGGTCTATACAAGGTGCAGACCAGTCATCTTCCATAGCACCCAGCATCATCCCTGCAGCGGGGGACTGGGGCTGATCCGGATGAGAGATAGTGGGTGCCCCCCTCCCACCCTGGCTCTCCTGCACTCCCTTCCAGGGATAGATCAGGAAGCCCACGGGGCAAGCCTCTCCTCCTGCTTCCTCCTCCTGCCTCCTTATGGCCACAGCCACAGGTAAGGAAGAAGGATGCAGCTGTGAAAGAGAGGGGAGGAAGAGCTGCGGCCATGCCCAATCCAAGTGCAAGGCAGCGGCAGTGTGAAGGAGGGCAGAGTCTAAGGATGATTGACAGCTCCACTCAGCCTGCTGTCAGGTTCAGTGTGGAGTCAGCAGGAATGTTGCACGGATGACGAGGGGGTGGGGGGGCAACAACGCCCCCCTGAAAAATGCTGCCCCAGGTAAACGCCTTGCTTGCCTTGCAGTAGATACACCCCTGATACTGATGCTATGCTACACCACTCTTTTCTGGCCAGAAGGGAGAGAGTTAAAGCCAAGCAAGCCCATAAACTTCTATGCAGAATGCTGGAAATCCTGGGAGTTGTAGTTTGAGATGGCAGCCATATAATGGGGCCAATTGACTTCTTACACTACAGATCCCAATAAGCATTAGGCAATAGGAGGAGTAAAGATATGATTTTTATTAAACTGCCCTGGAAAGCTCTTCCTTTTGGTGCCAAGGGAGAGAAAGGGAGCACCTCTGTCTGGATATTCGCTTGCCAGTGGGAGACCATACCAGCAGAGATCTGAGCCTGAGACTGGGAGTGAGGACACCTGGGGGCAGTGCAGCACCGCCCACATCACAGTACCTGCACCACTGCCACAGGGAGACTGGAGCGTCCACCTGCCCCCTGCTTCCCATCACTGATCACCAGAGGCTTTTGGGGAGAGAGAGAGGGGGTCCCCCCCTTTCTACAGCGAGAGGTCGCATCAGCATCCTGGGACTGGTGAGAGGGCTGTTTGCCCATTACTGAAGAGACAGGAAGCGGTGCCGCTTCCATTCTCCTTCAACCTTTACAGAGTCTTCTTCTGCTCTAATAGCTGGCTGCCAACACTGACTTCCTAGCCTGAGACCACTCACAGGCCTAGCTGGAGTAGCCTATCGAACTATTCACTTAAATTTGATTGACTTTATGCTTATCCTTATTTTTTCAATATCCCAAACTTTTCTGAACTTTTTAAGGACTCTTTTTTCTGTGTATTTACACCCCCAGTGGGTGCGCCGAGCACTCCAAAAATATGTCTGTTTTTCTATAATTGCCCATTACTGATACTGCTTGTGGGGGCTGTGCCACTGAGGGAAGGACATTAAGTGTACCCAACCCATTCCGCACCCATACTGCATTCTATACCGTACTTATTCCTTTCCTAGACTGCACCTATACCAACCCTATACCGCTTTAAACTGAACCTTTACCACATCTGAACCACAACTACCTTGCACCTGTGCCACGACTATACTGTACCTATATTTTACCTATACAGGTTACTGGGACTGTTGTTAAGAGCACCAATGCTCTTAAAGGGCCCCAACCATGGCTGGCAGGAGAACATCTCAAAGGACTGCCCCTCCTGTAATAATTATTCAGCAAGCCCCCTTTGTTCACCTGCCCCCTCCTTTACCACCCTCCTTTTCTTTTGGACAGTGCATACCCAGTTGGTCTAAGACTAGCATCGCTGCCATAAATGCGCTCTGGCAGTAAAGTTCCAGCACTCGGTAGATGAAACTTTACGACTGCTCACTGCTGTACTGGACACCAAATGTCCTATTTTGCCTAGCTCCTACTGTTATTAACTTTGTATGCTAATTAGTGTTATTACCGTCATCATTTTATGCTTGCCTAGTTACCAACCATATTGGGTGACAATATATTTTGAATTGCCTTTAATTCCTGGTTTGGTGCCTGTTTTCTTTGATATAGCACTACTACTGGGTACTAAGTATTTCATTTGGTATTGTATGATTGCACACTCAACCTGGTGTGTTAGAGGGGCTGAGGTTCTTGAAAAGGTTGAGGCAAAGAACAGAGGACCCATCTCAACCACCGGCTCCTACAGAGGTAGTGCCACATATTTTTAATTCAAAAAGTCACTTCTATTGCTCTCAGTCTCCTCTGATGTCCTTTTTTTGCTGCTGTGTTCTGACTTCCTCTTAGAGGGTGGCTACGTTCACTCTCCATGGTCCCATTGCATGTGAGAACATAGCCACCCTCTCTTGCTTGCTCCCTAAATGGATTATGGGATTTCTAGTGTGCATAGAACAGTGCACATGACCACGACTACTGAACACTGCTCATTTTGAACAAATGGAATTGAGGGGAAAAGGAAAGGTTCAGGAGCTCCCCTTGTTCCATGGTGAATCACTTTTAACAGATTGTCACAGGTGCTGCTGACAGGCATTCATGCAGTGATACTATTCTATTCAACTGGTGTTTGACGGTGATATTTCAACTGAACACGATAGGGGGTATCATTTTGTGCCATGGCCGCGGCACATGAACAACCACATGCAGCTGCGTTTGCAGTTTAGGGGAGCAGTGAAAGTGCAGCTCCATCACCTGCTTTTACTGCTCGACCGCAAGTGTACATGAGCCCTTATGGTTCCTAAAACAAAGTTAAAGTTTGCTACTTGCTTGCTTCCATTGTGCTACTTTAACCACTTGCTGACCGGCCTATTGTAGTTTTACTGCTACAGGGCGGCGGCTGTGCGCAGGATCACGTGTATATAAACGTGATCCTGCACTTCCGGGTAGCGGACGAAAATGCGTGCCACCAGCGGCTCGTTTCGTTGCACTGTCCCGACCCCACCCTATTTTGAAGCCTATTAGACCCTCTGGCTTTAATTAGGTGCTTCAAAAAACACACCCCCTGCCTGTCCCCGCCATAGGAATTTATGCGCCCAGCATCCTGAAAGGGGCCGGGCACATGGATAGGGAGGGCAGCGGCGGTGTTAGAGGGGCAGCACCTATGCACCCATAATGCACAGGTCGCCCTTGATTTCCACTCCTCCATCCCTCATTATGCAACAGGATGATGGCATTTTTTGTAGGGGGGTGGTGTTAGTTGTAAGTAGCTTTTCTGCGGGACCTGGACCCTCGCTTCCTGCTTTATTGCCTAGGTGAGAATGGTGTTACCCCCCCCCCCCCAAAGCCTTCTGGAATAGAGAAGAGAAGAGAAAGAGACAGCCAGCCTTTTGATGGCATCAGATAAGAAAATGGGAGACGGACTGGCAGCTTACATCGCTGGACAGGTGAGTATTTTTCTTTGCGGTCAACCCAGTAGACAAGGTAAGAGGGTGAAGGAAAATTGTAAACGAGGGAGTGACGTTCCTCTTTAACCTTAGATTTAAACCCCAATAAAGCTATGCAGCCAAAACATTTCTACAATAATCAGTCTGTTGTTTTAATAATTTTATTGTGTTGGTTATATTGTTTATTTTGGGGTGGGGTGATAGTGGATGTATACAATCCTTCAGAGATCTTAATTAACATCAAGGGCATGGTTGCCTCCAGAAAGCCCTTTGAAAGGACATCACACATGGGTGCTGTACAGCAATTATTTTATGAGAAAATTATTGTGACATGGTCAGAAGACAGTGGATTTCATTTTCTAAATTACCCATAAGCATGCTGTTAAGAGAGGTTGATTTGCCTATAGTTTCTAGAAAACCCGACTAGAAACCTTTTGGGAAACAATGTGACGTTAACTTTAAGGATTTGGAAGACACCTGTTCCAAAAAGCAGGATTAAGGCTTGGTTCACATATGAGCCACATGCGGCTCACAGCAGGGGTCCGGTGCGTGCTGTTTCACCGTTTCAGGTCCGGTTTCAGCCCAAATTTTGGGCTGAATTCGGACCTGAAACGGACCAAAAGATGCACAGCATTTTTGTGCAAAATGCACCGGACCCGCTGTGGAGATATGTGAACCGGCTCCATAGACAGCTGGTCAAAATCTCCTGCATCCAATTCGCAATGGTGTGAACCCAGCCTGAATGTACCGAGAGATGTATTTAGGTCAATTGGAGCCCTAGGTAAGATAGAAGCTTTGTCCTCCCATCATCCCTTGATCAACTTTGGTCAACCACTGTCTTATTGAAAGATTGTTTGTATGACTACAGAGCATTTTGAGGTTAATGGTACAGAACACTAAATATCCTTCATCAGTTCCTTACTCCTCATTACTTCCAACCAACCCTGGGCACTCTATCCTATGCTTATATAACCCTCTAACAAGGCTTGACCTAGACTCCATCAAACACACCGCCATGTATGGGGTTGCAGTATGGTACAGAGCCATACCTAGTCCAGCGTACCTCTGTTACCTCACTCCCAGTAACAGAATGGAGTCCCGCCAAGTCCCATGCAAGCTCATTAACTCTTTCCTTCCCGTACCTAGTGATCAGGCCTTAGATCTCTGTGACGCTAGTCTGCTCCTGGTGCCCGGAGGAGATGGACAGCTAGGGAGAGAGTCAGGGCACTGACTCCCTCGCTACCAAAGGACCTGTCACCTAACAAAGTATCACTCCAAACAACTGGTTGCTGTAGCTGTTCTTTCTTGTGGTTACCCATGGCAACTACCTCCTCTTTTTAGCCTTGCAGGTTAACCTTTTGTAGAGGTGTTATACATACCCCATAGTGCTTTTACAGACCCAGGTTCTAGGAATACACCAAGACCCAACATGCACCCCTTTAAGTAACTTTAGACTAGGCTTATTAGCAAAGTAGAAACAAATTTACTGAGAATTCAGCAGAACATGTATAACAAGCATAAGTCTGATGCTGGACCAAAGGTCCCAGTGAACTTTTGCAGATGCCCCATCTTCTCTTTGGTCCTGGCTCCCCTATGATCCAGACCTCGTCCCCTTTTATACAACACGAGAGGGAGGCTGGACCACAGCAATAAGTAAACACACACAGGAAAGGCGGTAAAATGCTAACCCCTCCCCCTATCCCCACCTGGGCAGCCAAGCTGACTAAACTGACAGTAGGCCACCTGCCTACACATTCAGTTAACCCCAATGCTCCTGGGAATTACCACAAACCTAGTTAAATGCATTGAACAATATGCACCTGCCAACAATCTGACAGAATTTTGTAAGAAAGTCTACCAGGTTGCTGTGTCCTTTCGGATTAATGTTGACTTTAGTCCTTTAGTAAATCGCTTATGTAGCAAGGTCCTGGGTCCCCTTTGGTTTAATGAGAACCTCCAGAGTTAGGGATAGCTGACATCTTTCTGTATAGAGTGGGTGGCAAGGTATAGTGGGTGTAATGTAAGGTAGATTCATGGGCGCCAGACACTTCTGGAATGCAAAGAGATTTATTTTCTCTTGAACAGAACTGTGGGAGAGAGGGTTTAGGGCCAGGACACTCTTAGGTAGTTGCAATGTCAATTGGCAGACTCCGAGACTTCTACAGTTAGACAGCCATGCAGGGAAAGGCACCCAGCAGGGCACCACATCTGCATGTGCAGGAGCGCTGTCTCCTATGGCAACAGTCTTAGAACAGTTCCTAACACAAACTGTAACAAACTCCTTTACTTTACTCCTTTACTCCTTTACTTTTATACAATCACTTCTTGTAGATTCTCTGCCCACTGAGCTCCCAGTCTCCCTCACTAGACTTGCTGATTTACTGCCACTGAATCCCATGAGCCCTTCTAATCTTCTTACTTTAGTATCTTCCTCAAGCATCACCCCCGCTTCCCTGCTGGGTCCCTGGTTTGGCACTCAGATACTCCTCCATGAGCCCTTCTAATCTTCTTACTTTAGTATCTTCCTCAAGCATCACCCCCGCTTCCCTGCTGGGTCCCTGGTTTGGCACTCAGATACTCCTCAAGCGTCACCCCACTGGCTGGGTCCCTGGCTTGGCACTTGTTGAAGTTTCCCGATTCTTCACCGTCCCCGGTTGGTGAGAATACTGCTCCGGTACTTGCTTCAGCTACTCACTGTGGTCCCTGGTAACAAGTTGGATGGCCCCTTGGTGGTGACAGCTTCCCCTCTACCTCCGACCATGACAGGTTCTCCGGCCAGCAGAACCGGCAGTTCTGGTTGGACTACAAGCCGCAATCCCAACCCTATGCTGCTTCCTTTGCTTCTGGATAGGCCCTCAGACAGCCTAGCAGCCAGATGTGCCCAGTCTAGGCCCAAACTCCGACTAGCAACCCGGGCAGCAAAACACACATCCACCCAGACAGCCGTCCAGGTGGCACAGAACCCCAATCACCTGACTCCACCCAAATATATAGGTTCTCCCAGCAGGCCAAGGTATTCAAGAAGACCCCTGCCCATTGGCTGGGATACCCCATATACTCCTAATCTGTCCTTGCTTTGCCCTTGTCTTATCTAATGCCACTGGGTACCCGGCCACCCAGTGGCAGAAGAGAGAAGTGCAGCAATTCCAGACTTAGGGTGAACTCAATTGATCCCCAAGGAAAATACACCTGGCAGGTAAATTTAAGAGCAACCCTGCCTAAACATCACAGTGCTACACTCACATTTTTAACTTAACAAAGTCCATTGTGGCTTGGTTAAAAGGTAATAGGCTGAAGAAATTTTGCCATGGTGAGAAAGTAGTGTCGGTCCTGAAACACACCGCCTGCAAAATAGTCCCCTGGATTCAAATCTGGATCTTGGAAACAACCATTACAATGTCTAATCCATACAACCTCAAAAATATATAAATCCTATAGCCTCTTAATGTCAATTGCTGTTCAACTGGAATATTATTTGGTTCCCATGGACTATCTTTTATTAGTACCAGACTAACTATCCACTACAAATATAGTGATCAACAGCCAACGTGTTAAAAACTAATCCTGGTGAATTATACCATTTATTGAGAATGGATATGTTTTGCAGAATTTTTATATATTGCAAAAATGTGTAATTATCCTATACATATGGATTTATGAAATATGTGTATGGAATAAACCAGCTTATGTTGTTGCACTGTGGTATAAAACAAGGTGTTTCTGTGCATTCTTGGGTAACAGGCATACGGAGATCCTGTCCCAAGTGGTACTGCTTTGTTTGCTATTAGTTGCAAATTCCAGACTAGTTGCTGAGCTGTGGTGGTACCATGAATTATGTTTCACCAATGACATCTTGCATTATCTCTTCTTCATAAGGGTTGCTGTTCGACCTGGAGTGTTAATAGACAAGATATGGAGTGAGTTGCAATAAATCTTGGCAGCAAAACTCCAGATTGAGTACATTATAGTATTGTTCACTGTCAGGTTTTATCACTGCCGCTAGAGCCTCCGCTTCAGCTATGGCAGCCGCTGCTTCCTCGAGGGTTCAATCTAGAAGTGCTCTCTTGGTGTCTTATTGTGCTTTCTCAGCCTCTAATCCTGCTTTCTCTTTTTAATCTGCATTTCTTGCTCAGCAAAGACAGCATGTGTTTTTGTAGCTTCAACTTTTGTGCAGGCAATGGTGAATACTTACAGATAAGAATTTGGAGGAGCTGAAGTTTTGTAGAGAGCTGCCTGATGCTGTGATATCATATTGCTGTGGAAAAGCTTTGCTGAGTGTGGAGTGCTGGGTTGCTGTTTGCAGGTAGCTGCACTGAAAGGATAGCAGGACTCTGCTGTGTGGTTGGCAATATTCTATCCCCTGGGATACGTGGTCCCCTGTGGCCTGTGTGCACTTTGAAAAATTCTGATAATCCCATCTGTCTTCCAATAAAAGAGACCATGTAGACAACTAAAGAATTTATTGTTCTGTCCCTCTTATTTGTATTGTTTTCTGTTTTGTATTGAATTGCATTAGGTTTTTATTATTTTGTAGTATGTTGAGATATAGTGGCAGTTTTGTGCCACTACCACTTGTCTACTTTGTGATTTTACTCTCCTTCTGCCCTTTCCTCCTGTTTAGTACTGAATACCATGTTTCCCTGAAATTAAGCCCTACACCGAAAATAAGCCCTAGCCCGATTTTCGGGGTGGGCTGCAATATAAGCCCTACCCCGAAAATAAGCCCTAGTAAAGTCCATGTAAAAATATATAATCATTTTGTAAAATAGTTACATAATGTCCACTGTGTCTCCTGTAACTTTTTTGTCGAAAATACCTTATTTACAGCGCCACTGGATGCTCACATGACCCGCTCTTCTCCTCTTCTCCCGGCATCTCTGCCCTTCCCTCGGCAGTGCTCAAAGCAGGACTGAAGTCAGCAGGCATCTCAGCCCTTCCCTGGAGTGCTGGGTTGCTGTTTGCAGGTAGCTGCACTGAAAGGATAGCAGGACTCTGCTGTGTGGTTGGCAATATTCTATCCCCTGGGATACGTGGTCCCCTGTGGTTACAGTGCTGTTTACACCTTGCTTTTGCTTTGCTTTGCTTCGGCTTCACTTCAAAAATTATACTCAATGTAGCTTTAGTGGTGCTTCAAAGCATCTTCAAAGCCTCCATAGAAGTCTATGGCAAAGCTCGCTTGAAGTCCCACTGAAGTCTCATTGAAGCACCAAGCAAAAGCAAGGTGTAAACAGGACTGTAAGATAACCATTTTATTTAGTGACAGGGGCTTTGACTGGCATTCAGAGAGCTTTAACAAAGCGTGTCCAAAGCCTTGTTTTGAAGCAAGTGTAAACTAGCCCTTATGTGTGTTGAAGCCGAAGCAAGTGTAAATGAACCCTAAGGCAGGAGCCCCTATCACACACGCAATGAACCTACCAGCATGTCTTTTGAGTGTGGGAGGAAACTCTCACAAGTAGGCATGTGCAATTGGTTTTGTTCCAAATTCGTTTTTTTAACGAATTTGACAAATTCGTTAATTCGGAAATATCCGAATTAACGAAAACCCGTTTAACGAATTTTTCCGAATATTCGTAAATTCGAAAAATTTGTAAATTCGTAAATTCATACATTCGTAAATTCGTACATTCGTAAATTAGTGAATTCGGAAATTCGGAAATCTGAAAAAATAATTAACTAATAATAACTTAACTACTATTACTAGTAACTATTAAATTATAGGTATTGTAGTTTCCTTTCAAATTTGGCTGTTAGTGAACGTAACACATACAAATTTATCCAAAGGTTACCAATGATCCGAAATAATGAATGCCGTATCCAAACGAATGGAATGTAATGAATTAATAATAATAAATAACAATAATAATAATAAAAACTTTTTATTATTATTATTTATTATTAATTTGTTCGGTTCCATTTGTTTAGATGCAGCATTCGTTATTTCGGATAATGCGTAACTTCAGATAAATTCATAATTGTTACGTTCACTGGCAGCCAAATTAGAAAGGAAATTACAATACCTATAATTTAATAGTTAGTTACTATTTCAGATTTTCGAATTTTCGGGTTTTTGGATTTTCGGATTTCGAATTTACGAATTGCGATCATAGCGAATGACCTGAAAAACGAAAAAAAAAAATAAACTAATGAAACGAAAACGAAAATGAACGAATTTTTTGGCTGTGCACATGTCTACTCACAAGTACAAAATGCCAATTCCATGCAGGTAGTGTCCCATTTGAACCAAGGACTGTAAAGGCAGGAGCCCCTATCCCACATGCATACATACTAGTGCCAAATAACCTACCAGTAGATTAAAAAAAAGTCTAAAAAAAAGTTTGTCAGGGTTCGATCGTAAGAGATGGCTGTTCAACAAATTGTTACAAACAATGGGAAGCATTTATGATATTTTCCATTTTTGGTGTATAAATGTAAAGATGGCATAGTGGGTAGGTAATTATTATTTCAGCATTGCAATGCTGGGTTTCAGAGTTCATTCTGTGTGGGCTCTAGTTTCTGCACACATGCTAAAAAAAAAACAACATGTTTCTAAAAAAGAGGGGCCTGTTACTGACTGTTCTGACTGGTTTTAAAGGTGAATACTAGAGGACTGTCATCCTTATCCTTGCATTATCACGTGGTAAATCAGTGACTTGGAACAAGGGCGCAATTCTGAAGTCTTCGGATCCGCTAGCTGTGTACCTGTATTAGGAACATGGCTCAGCAAGTAATGAGTGGTGAACAAAGGAGCATGACACCCCTGGAAGAAAGTCAGCAATGGCAGCTCCTATGTTTGTATCCTTTTAGATTCCCTTAAAATGCCATCTGAATAAATTAGTTTTCCTGTCACAATCTATTTCTGTGTCTATGGTCTAGCATAAAAACCTAATCTACAGTCACAATAGGACAATTATCCAAAGCAGCCATTTTCAACCAGGATTTTATGGAACCTCAGAGTTCCTCAAGAGTTTGCTAGGGGTTCCTTGAGCTGTGGCTGATTGACCTCCCATCTAAATGTGCTTGCATTGTTCTGGGCACAATACCACTTGGCAGAGCCAGCAGCATGACACCAAGGGGTTGATTTACTAAAGGCAATTAGACTGTGCACTTTGCAAATGCAGTTGCTCCAGAGCTTAGTAAATGAGCAGAAGCTCTACTGACTTTTATCATCCAATCATGTGCAAGCAAAATGCTATATTTTTATTTTCCTTGCACGTGATTGGGTATTCTTTGCAAAGTGAAGATTTACCTTATTTACTAAGCTCTGGAGCAACTGTAGTTGTCTTTAGTAAATCAACCCCCAATGGTCCTTTTATCTGGCTGTTAGGATGGCAGTCTGACCACCACTATAAAGGGAATTCTCCCCTCTGACCACCAATGTAAGGGACATCCTTCCTTCTGAATTGATTTTAGCAGCAGTTCCCCAGAACCTGAAATTACTTCAAATTACTTAAAAGGTTCCTGTGAGGCAAAAAGTTGAGAAAAGCTGATGATCCAAAGGGATTGATTTGTAAAAGGCAAATAGACTGTGCTCTACAAAGTGCAGTTGCTCCAGAGCTTAGTTAATGAGGGGTGGGCTCTGCTGACTTCCATCATCCAGTCATGTGCAAGCATTCCTTGCTGCGGCATGCTATTTTCCTTTTCCTTCTACACCACACCTTAAAACGAATACCACGCCCCCTAATTATAATAAGACTACGGCTACAGACAAAAAGAGTCCCTATACATTTTTTTACAATGTTGGCAACTATGCGGGTTGATTTACTTTTTGAGATAGGATTGAGGGACACCTATTACCAAAAGTATGTAGACATAGGACACACCCCTGTCACACCTCCTTAAAGGAGAATTATAGCAAAAAAATTATAGTTAAACCCACAAGTGCTTTTTTTTAATAGTACTATTCCTTTATACTGGCTTTTGAAATGTACAAATGCAACACTTTAGAAATTGGCTGAAAGGTTTGCCACTGGGAAACACTTTTTAAAAGATAAAAAGTGCATTTTATATACAACTATAAAGAACAGTCCAAAATGAGGGACACATGAGGAGGAAAGAGGGACTTTGTTCTAAATCAGAGACAGTCCCTTGAAATCAGGGACATTTGGAAGCTATGGATTCACTAAAAGCAAATAGACCGTGCACTTTGCAAAGTACAGTTGCACTCTGCAAGTGCAGCTGCTCCAGAGCTTAGTAAATTAGGTAAATCTTCACTTAGCAAAGAATACCCAATCACGTGCAAGGAAAATAAAAAAAGTAGCATTTTTGCTTGCACATGATTGGATGATGGAAGTCAGCAGAGCTTCTGCTCATTTACTAAGCTCTGGAGCAACTGCATTTGCAAAGTGCACAGTCTAATTGCCTTTAGTATATCAATCCCTTGGTGTCATGCTGCTGGCTCTGCCAAGTGGTATTGTGCCCAGAACAATGCAAGCACAATCAGATGGGAGGTCAGAGGGACTTTGTTCCGAATCAGGGACAGTCCCTCGGAATCAGGGACAGTTGGGAGCTATGGATTTACTAAAGGCAAATAGACTGTGCACTTTGCAAGTGCAGCTGCTCCAGAGCTTAGTAAATGAGCAGAAGCTCTGCTGACTCCATCATCCAATCGCGTGCAAGCAAAAATGCAGTTTTTTTTAATTTTCCTTGCATGTGATTGGGTACTCTTTGCAAAGTGAAGATTTACCTAATTTACTAAGCTCTGGAGCAACTGCACTTGTGGGGTGTAACTGCACTTTGCAAAGTGCACAGTCTATTTGCTTTTAGTAAAACAACCCCTCACTAAGCTCTGGGGAAAATGAGTGCAACTGCACTTGCAAAGCGCATGGTTAATTTGCCTTTAGTAAATCAACCCCTAGGTGTCATCATGAACTCAACGGCACCGGCCAGGAAATGTAGGGGTGAAGTTTTACTTTAACAAAAGTAAACCATTTTTATTGCAGAGTTTAAAAACTTCATGGTGTACCTGATGGAGAATTTGTCTCGCATTCATTCGGAATAGAAAATAAGTCTCTGTAGCTAAGAGATTTTTTTTTTTTTCCCTTAGTTCATCATAAAGAAAATAATCTCGGGATCTTCCAGTGCTGAAGAATTTAATCACATTATTTCTGCCTGTGCAGATGCATCTCAGACATTTGGCTAAATATGATCATTGCAGCCAGCAGATCAGCAAAAGGCATGCATAATTGTGCTCCGCTATAACTCACAGGACATAAATAAAAGGCAACCATTTCCAAAGAACAGGTAAAATGCTCAGAAAATATCTCTTTAGTGTAATGGCTCTGTCATCTGTTGCATAAAGGTCATAAGTCACACAAAGAGCTTTTGAGAGGCTATCATCATAGGAGTAATGGTCTACAAACAGCCCAATCCTTACTGGGATGCTGAGAATATACATTATGCTCGATGGGCACACAGCTAAAATACCGACTTCTTTTCTACATACTGTCACCTTACTGCCAAGAAAAATGCTTAAGGTGAAACTCCTGCTTTTTTTTTTTTTCTTTAAAAGCATGACTGTCGCACACATGAGTATTTTGGCAAAAGTTATTACAGTTATTACAGGTATTTGCCTTCCTGAAAATTGTACAAAAGCCATTTCAAAGTAGATCGGAACCCTAACTGGGTGACATTTAGTTTACTAAATCATTTTATATCATTGCCATTTTTTTTAATAAAATGCTGTTTTAACCTTTTTTTTTTTGTATACTTTATACTCCAGCCTCTGGCATTCACTACTTCTTCAGCTGCACATCTTTGGTCCAGACTCAGGACAGTCATTCTTATACTTGCACTATTATGTGGCAGGTCACTGATTTGGAACAAGAGTGTATTTTTGTAGTTTTGGACTCTACAAACTGTGACCTTGTATTGGGTACATGGCTTGGTAAGTAGTGAGTAGTGAATAAGGGATAAGCAGGACACTTCTGGAAACATACCTTTAACCGCTTCCCGACCGCCTCACGCAGATATACTGCGGCAAAAGGGCATGTACAGGCAGATTAACGTACCTGTACGTCGCCCTTTAAGGGGCGAATTGCGGGCGTGTGTGCGCCCACCGGGAGCTCCATGACCATGACCGCGGGTCTCGATGTCCGCAGGGATACCCGCGATCGTCTCACAGTGAGGAAGAATGGGGAGATGCTAATGTAAACAAGCATCTCCCCCGTTCTGCCTAATGATACTGACACTGATCACAGCTCCCTGTAATCGGGAACGGTGATCAGTGACGTGTCACACACAGCCCCTCCCCCCCACAGTTAGAATCACTCCCTAAGGCCCCTTTCACACGGACGGACCGTCTATCCGTTTTTCTTCCATCCGTCGACGGACGACAATGCATTCCTATGGGCAAACGGATGGACCATCCGTTACCATCAGTTAACCTCCGCTTCCGTTTTTATCCGTTTTTTTTAACGTACAAAGCTACGTCCAGATCCGTCAAAACGGATATTAACTGACGTTAACTGACAATGTCCGTCAACGTCCGATCAGTTAAGATCCGTTTTTAAGAAATAAATCAAAGTTCATACTTTGACAAATAAAAAAACAAAGTGAAAAAACCTTTATTTTAAAAGGGTTATGCAGAATAATAAAACTAAAACTGTTTTGAACATATCATGTGCTTTTGTGTCTTTTTATGCTATCAAAACACAATGAAATACCCAAATTAATGAATTAATAAATGAAAATTTGCACTGCATTATATATATATATATATATATATATATATATATATATATATATATATGTACTGCCATGAAACTTCTCCTGATGGAGATAGAAAGTAGTCGGCAAATTGTTCACGCATGGCAGTGTAGGATGGGTGGAGCAAGGCTTTCTAGGTAATTTCCTGCAAAGAAACTGCTGTAAATGGATGAAAACGGATACAAAAACGGATGAAAAAACGGATGTAAACGTGTACATTAACGGATGAAAAGGGATATTAATGGAACGGAAGACGGATGAAAACGGAGATTAACAGAACGGATGACGGATGAAGATGGATGAAGCAACGGATAAGAACTGATACGTTTTTAACGTGGCTAAACTGATGGTGCCCGTGTGAAAGGGGCCTTAGACACACTTAACCCCTACAGCGCCACCTTGTGTTAACCCCTTCAATGCCAGTGACATTTTTACAGTAATCAATGCAATTTTTTAGCATTGATCGCTGTATTAATGCCAATGATCCCAAAAATGTGTCAAAATTGTCCGATGTGGCCGCCATAATGTCGCAGTCACGATAAAATTCGCTGATCATTACTAATCAAAAAAAATTATCAATAAAAATGCCACAAAACTATCCCCTTATTTTGTAGACGCTATAACTTTTGCGCAAACCAATCAATAAACGCTTATTGCGATTTTTTTTTTACCAAAAATATGTAGAAGAATATGTATCAGCCTAAACTGAGGGAAAAAGATGCTTTTTTATATATTTTGGGGGGATATTTATTATAGCAAAAAGTAAAAAATAATGTATATTTTCAAAATTGTCGCTATTTTTTTGTTTATAGCGCAAAAAATAAAAGCCGCAGAGGCGATCAAATACCACCAAAAGAAAGCTCTATTTGTGGGAAAAAAAGGACGTCAATTTTGTTTGGGAGCCACGTTGCACGACCGCGCAATTGTCAGTTAAAGCGACACAGTGCCGAATCGCAAAAAGTGCTCTGGTCAGGAAGGGGGTAAAATCCTCCGGAGCTGAAGTGGTTAAAGAAAATCAGTAATGGCAGATCCCAGATTTTTATCCTGTTGAATTCCCTTGAATTGGCATCTGGTTAAATTAGCTTTAATTGAAAATTCCTGTACAGAAGAAAATATAGTAATCTGTTTCTATGGCTTACCATAAAAACCCAATGGGGGGGGATTTACTAAAGGAAATTATACTGTGCACTTTGCAAAGTGCAGTTGCTCCAGAGCTTAGTAAATGAGCAAAAGCTGTGCTGACTTCCATCATCCAATCACATGCAAGCAAAAATGCAGTTTTTTTTTTTTCTTGCATGTCATTGGGTATTTTTTGCAAAGTAAAGCCTTCCCTCATTTACTAAGCTCTGGAGCAATTGCACATTGCTGAGTGCACGTTGCGCAATTGTCACTATCAGGAGTAATGTTGTCCAGCCGAAGTAGTAGCAGGTGCCAGAGGCTGGAGGAGATCAACATTGCTGAAATGCACCTTTACTTTTACATTTCCTGGGATGATGTTGTTATATTATTATGCAGGATTTATATAGCGCCAACAGCACCACTTTACTTTGAGTTATGGAGAAAACAAATGTATGGTTGCTGTGTGGAGGCAGGATAGGCTTCTTCGAAGAGGAGGGTTTTCAGAGATTGCTTTAAAGTGGGCAGAGTAGGAGACAGTCAGTCTGATTGGGGTAGGGAGTTCCAGAGGATGGGGGAGGCTTGGGAGATAAAGTAAATGAGGTCAAGCTTTAAATCGCAAAGAATATCCAATCACATGCAAGGAAAATAAAAATAAAAACTGCCTTTTTGCTTGCACATGATTGGATGGTGGAAGTCAGCAGTTCTAAGTTCTGGAGCAACTGCATTTGCAAAGTGCACAGTCTTTTTGCCTTAAATCAACCCCTATTTGTCTTTAGTAAATCAACCCCTATGTGTCAACATAAACACTAAAGGGGTCTATTTACTAAAGGCAAATCCACTTTGCACTACAAGTGCACTGCTAGTGCACTTGAAAGTGCACTTGGAAGTGAAGTTGCTGTAGATCTGAAGGGGGACATGCAAGAAAACTAAAAAAACAGAATTTTTGCTTGTACATGATAGGATGATAACATCAGCAGAGCTTCCCCTGAATTCAAATCTTCCCCTCAGATTTACAGCGACTGCACTTCCAAGTGCACTTGTAGTGCAGAGTGGATTTGCCTTTAGTAAATCCACCCCTATGGGGTGGATTTACTAGAAGCAAATAGACTGTGCACTTTTCAAAATGCAGTTGCTGCAGAGCTTAGTAAATGAGGTAAAGCTTCACTTTGTAAAGAATAACCAATCATGTTCAAGAAAATTTAAAAAAACAGCATTTTTGCTTGCGCATGATTGGATGATGGAAGTCAGCACAGCTTCTGCTCATTTACTAAGCTCTGGGACAATTGCACTTTGCAAGGTGCACAGTCTATTTGCCTTTAGTAAATCAACCCCTATGAATGCTGCTGCCATACTCATCCACCTTATCAGCCGCTCAGTGTCTGTTACCCCTCTCTGCCAATCCCTCTGCTGGTTTCATGTTTATCCAACAAATTGAATCGATCTCCTCCAGCCTCTGGCACCTGCTACTACTTCGGCTGGACAACATTGCTCCTGATAGTGACAATTGTGAGCTATGGCTGTGCTATACGTATCTGCAGTCACTTGCAGTCTTCATTAGGGGAGCATGTGACAGGGTGGGAAGCACAGTTGGGAGACAGTTGTCACCCTTTAACCACTTGCTGACCAGGCCTTTTCTGGAACTTTTTGTTTGCTAGTTTAAATTAGTATTTTTTACTAGAAAATTACATAAAACCCCTAAACTTTTTTTAGCAGAGACCTAAGAGAATAGAAAGGCGATAGTTGCAATATTTTATGTCACACTGTATTTGAGCAGCGGTCTTTAAAATGCAATTTTTTTGAAAAAATTACACTTGAATGAATAAAAAAAACACTAAAGTTAGCCCAATTTATTAATGTGAAATATGATGTTACCCCGAGTAAATAGATACCCAACATGTCATGCTTTAAAATTGTGCACGCTCGTGGAATGGCGACAAACTACAGTACTTACAAATCTCCATAGGCAATGTTTTAACTTTTTTTACAGGTTACCTGTTTAGAGTTACAAAGGAGGTCTGGTTCTTGAATTATTACTCTCACTCTAAAGATCGCGGCAATACCTCATGTTTGGTTTAAACACCATTTACATATGCGGGCCCAACTTATGTATATGTTTGCTTCTGCGCACGAGCATAGAGGGATGGGGCACTTTTTTTTATTTATTTTTTTTTCTCATTTATTTTACTTTTTATTTTTACACTGTCCCTTTTGCTTTATTTTTTTTATCACTTTTTTTCCTATTATAAGGAATGTAAACATCCCTTGTTCACAAGAGAATGAATGAGCTACAAATCGTTTTTCTTTGTTTTTTTTAATAAACAAATGAAAGAAAAAGGCATGTATTCCCATGCTGAGAGATACTAGCCCAGCAAACAAAAAACATCTGCTTGCTTCTTTTTTTTTTTTACAGGCAGATCCAGACAGAGAACCTGGACATGCTGCAAGAAAATAGCTGTTATTTATTTTTCTTTCTTTATTTTTTTGCAGCATGGTGTGAGGAGAAGAGACAAAAAAAAAAAAAAAAAATGATAGATTGATCTGCTTTATCTGTGGTGCGGTGTGTAGCGCAGCAAAGTCTGTGCAGCCAATCATGTGTGCTTTCATTTGGCTAAAGTTACCTAATAACAGGCTCGCTCTGGCCCTGATTCTCAGAGTACCGTAACACTGGGTGTACAAGGTTATGGCCCGCACACACGATCCGAAAATCTGATGGAAAATACCGCTTTCGATGCAATCGCACGATAATCGGATTGTTAGTACATAGCTTTCGAGAGCCGATCACGACAGTTCATCCCATATTATCCGATGGGACAAGCATGAAAATTTTTCTCGTATGATACCAGATCGTGCGATTTTCGTTTAATCAGTAGAGCTGTCATCCAAAAATACAATACAAATACATTACAACACATGACATCACTTCCGATTTTTTATTCTGTCATATGAGAATTTTCGTAACTTTAGTAAACGCTCTATTTTTTTATATAACTAGCATGCAAAAAAAAAAAAACAGACGATCTGTCGTCCGATTTTCGGATCGTGTGTATGGGCCATTAGGCTGGTGTAACAGAGGAACTGGGGAAGTTTTGCCAGTCTGTGCTGGGAACAGGCAGAGAGTGCATATTGACCAAACAATCCAGCATATTCAGCCAGAAGGCTATAGTTTTGTGTTGCACTTTTGTGTTCTTATAACCTCCGCTTGGGTGCACTTTTCTTGCAAAGCTTGTTCCAAGCGGGGAAGGAAAAATAAGTATGCAAAAAGCCTTAAACACGCATTGATGTCTGAACTGCCTCTCTGCAAGCCCTATGCTTGATGTTCAACCACTTGCTGACCGCCTACCGCATATTTACTGTACGTACGTCATTTCAGGCAATAGCCACTGGGGGCACGCGCGTGCCGCCGAGGCACAATTGTGCGTTGATTGGACACAGGGGATGCCAACCAGCGGGTCCGGCAGACCCGTTGTCCACCAGCCAGCTGCAATCATTCCCCCCGGGAGAGGCAGAATGACGATCTGCCTAGGTAAACAAGGTAGATCGCCGTTCTGACAGGGGAGAAGATGGAGATCTTGTGTTCCTGCTAAGCAGGAACACCGATCTCTGTCTCCTCCCAGTGAGAGTACCCCCCCCCCCACACACACAGTTAGAAAGCACTCCCTAGGCACACAGTTAACCCTTTGATTGTCCCTGATGTTAACCCCTTCCCTGCTAGTGTCATTGGTACAGTAGCAGTGCATATTTTTAGCTCAGATCACTGTATTAGTGTCACTGGTCCCCAAAAAAGTGTCAAAAGTGTCAGGTGTCCGATTTGTCCGCCACAATGTCACAGTTGCACTAAAAATCACTGATCGCCGCCATTACGAGTAAAAAAAATAAATATATAAAAATTCCATAAAAATATCCCCTAGTTTTTAGACTTTTGCCGCAAACCAATCAATATACGCTTATTGGGATTTTTTTTACCAAAAATATGTAGCTGAATACATTATTGGCCTAAATTGATGAAGAAATTTATTTTTTTCAATTTTTTTATTGGATGTACTTTATAGCAGAAAGTAAAAAATATTGGCGTTTTTTTTCACAATTGTCTGTCTTTTTTTGTTTATAGCACAAAAAAACAAAACCGCAGAAGTGATCAAATACCACCAAAAGAAAGCTCTATTTGTGGGAAAAAATGGGACATGCTTAATGTTCTGCCCACACCCATACCTTCCAGTGTATAACTGCTAACTCACTGCCAGTAACAGTATAGGGTCTCGACCTGCACTTAGCACACACTCCATGCGTGTACTTCACTTAACTCTTTGTCTTCTGTACCTGTGTACAGGCTGAGGGCCTCGGCGGCGCAGATCTGCTCTTGTTGCTAAGGAAGATGGATCAGGTCCAAAGGAGTGCCGACAACATCTCCCTTGCTGCAAGAGGCTATCTCACCTGCCACATGTACACGCTTAACGACAGGCTGCTGGTAAACCCTTGTTACTCTTGATAGCCATTCTTATCTCCACACTGCATAAATTCCTTGTACTGATGTCTTCATACCCCAAGTGCTCTCATGGCCTCAACTATAGAAATGAGTCGGTTACTTGCATTACACCCCTTTAGAGTCTTCAGACCAGGTGGGAGCAAGGTTTTAAAAAGCCTCTTCTTGAAAAGTGCAACGAAGTACAAAGTCCAACATACGAGAGCAGTCTTTCTTCTTACATCCCTACTTCTAGATCAAGGCTACATGCTTCCCTAGTAGCTGGTATCTTCAGGGACGAACCCCAGGTTCCAATGATTTTCTACATTAGCAGCAGCAGGTGACATTCCTTCCCTCCTCATAAGTGCGTCTCTCTGACTCTCTCCCCTTCAGGCTCTGGGCTCAGCTTGGCTCTTTGTCCCTCTCTTATATCCCAGGAACAGTGGGTCGGGCCCAAGGAAAAACTCGCCAAACCAAGCGATCTAGGAAAACATTTAATCCTTGTCCAGGGTAGTCCTGGCGACTACACTAGACCTAGACCGACTGGATGTACATTGTCCATAGAAATGAAGGAAAGGGGAGAAAGGAACAAATGGGGCTTTTTAGGATGGTTTTAAAGGAGGGTCAGTTCTTATGTTGTTCTTCTGCTGGCTGTCACTGGAGCCCTTCAAGAAGGCTTGGTGCACTTTTTAGTTTTAGAAAACCAGCATGCAGTATAGGTGCAGTAAGGGTGTGGTACAGATGTAGTACACTGTCAGTATAGGTGTAGTATACTTAAAGCGGAGTTCCACCCAAAAGTGGAACTTCCGCTTTAAGCACTCCTCGCCCCCTTACAAGCCACATTTGGTATGTAATTTTTTTTGGGGGGGGGGAGTGGGATGCTTAGTTTTGAGTGGGACTTCCTGTCCCACTTCCTGCTTCCGCCTACGGGCTGCTTAGGTGACTCCTCCTCTCCCCCTAGGCGACCCCTCCCTCTCGGCAATCTTCTGGGACACATGACAGGTCCCAGAAGATTGCCTGTCCACTGGGAGAGCACAGCGCGGCTCGCGCATGCGCAGTGCGCGCCCTGCCTGTGAAGCCCCAGGCTGTCACGGCCGGGTGCCCACAGTTTCAATGGAGGCGCCGAGGAGAGGAGGGGGAGAGGAGCGAGGCCCCATGCGGCCTCATCGCTGGACCATGGAACAGGTAAGTGTCTGTCTATTAAAAGTCAGCAGCTAAACTATTTGTAGCTGCTGACTTTTAATAAACCAAAAAATCCTGGAACTCCGCTTTAATGGTCTGTCTCCATTAACTCAGTCCCTGCTAGCAGTGTGAACAGAAGGCAGTGCCCTCTCACCAGTTCCTATGGTGGTGTGTGATCTCTCACTGTAGAAAGGGGGGCCCCCTCAGTTTTTCCACAGAATGCCTCTGGAGATTCAGCAGTGGGAAGTAGTGGGTGAGAGGATGCTCTGATTTCCCTGCAGCAACAGTGAAGATGCAATTACTTCTGTCTGTGCTGCACTGCCTCGGGTGTCTCTACTGGTATGGCCTTTCAGCAGCCTGGTCAGTATGCAGCAGATGGGCGCAGATCGCTTCCCTTTACATCAAGAGGAAGAGCCTAGCTGAACAGTCTCCACTGCTTCTCCTTACCCCAGTGTGCCTTGGGAATTGTAGTGTAAGGGGTCCATGAGTCCCATTCTATGGCTGCTGTCCCAGACTTCAAATGTCATGATCCTTAGCATTCTGCATAGGATGCCATAGGCTTTTCTGGCTATAGTTTTCTCTCTGCTGACTGGAGGGGATAGTGCAACACAACATTCAGCATAACAGCAGTGAACGTAAACTGATTGCAAAGAGAGAAATGTCTCCTTCTCCATGTTTCTGTAGTCCAGCACCTGGCTACATGTATTTTTATTCCCTTTGCCATATCTACAAAATGGTAAGCTGCAACTTAATATTTTTTTGTTTTGTTTTTGGCTTTAAACCCAAACTCCAGTTAATACCTTTCAAGCAATTACAGCAAACAGTTTTTTTTCTCCTATTGAAATAAAGGTTTTAATTACATGAATAAAAGATGATCATTGTAAGCACTCCTGTCAGTGGTAAAAAACTAAAAAAACTAAAAAAGGAAAACAAATTCATTGCAGTATGCAAGTCTGGCTTTATTATGTTCTAATGCTGTTATCCTAACATTTTTGTATGTAAGGGTAATGTATTCAAAACAATGGATATCATCAGTGCAGTTTTGCTATTATACAGACCAGCAACTAGACTGGAGGAGTAGGTGGAAGAGATACAGAATCTAAATAGTGGTCTCAACCACTGGCTTTGTCCCTATCTTACTCCCATTCTGTGGGCATACTGAAGGATCAGAATCTCATTTAAATAATCACATGTCAAGATGGCCACCCCAATCCCGTGGAATTTTGGTATTCAAAAGGATATTCTGTCCTCCCCAAGATGGCTGCCTGGTGCCCATAGCAGGGGACAATTAGTCCTCAAAGGTCTCCTGCTATCCTGAAGAAAACAGCACACTGCCACCTTAAGGTTGGAGGATACACTGCAGCCTCTGGCTGCCTACACGTTGGCCCTGGCTCACAGTACTCCAGTATTTTGTTGTATGCTGGATCTGCGGACCTTTCACCTTTATAATGATGTCTGTGTTGGCCAATTTAGTTTAACAATACTGTATAAAAAAAAAAGAATTTGCTGATAAAAAAACAACCAAGCTGGCAGCAAAGTTATTTGTCCCTACCAAGAACCCAATGAAATGGAAAAACCGAAGCAGATGATTTGTCATTAGTACGTTGAGATGTTCATGCAATATGCAATGCAGAGGCATTTAACAGGAGGAATTCCAACTTAATTAGCTCAATACATTATTGTTATTATTGACCAGAGCAAGAACATTTAGCAGAGTCATCAACAGCAGGAGACAGGACTCCTTGTAGGCACTTAGGGCTTGCAAAATGTGACAGATCAATGACTTGAAAGGGTTATATATGGAATTATTACTTCCAGCCTTTTCTCTTTTAAACTTTACTTTTGTTTTATTACCACTCCCCCTGCCTCCCCAGTACACATACATTATTTACCCTACATAGGGTGCATAGGGGAACCTGAGCTTAAAATATGCCATAACAGTAGTTGGCTTTCCTTTGCAGCGTAGTAGCTGCATTAATTAGGATTCTCTCACCATCCAATCAGAGAGCCCTTCAGTTCATATTTTTAGTTTTCTCTTCTAATATTTATATATGCTTAAAGGAGAAGTCCAGCCTGAGCTTGTTTGGCTCGGCTTCTCCTATGGGTCACAGGAGTGCAATTTGTTTTGCACTCCTGTGACCCATTTTTAGCAGAGAGCGGTCTAAAGTCCGCTCTCAGCTGACATCACAGGAATGGACTGATACCCGTCTCAGCCTCTCAAAGAGCCGCTGAAATGGCCGCTCCCCACCCCTCCACAGCTCAGCGCTCCAGTAAGCCTGGAGGAGCAGAGAGGAGAGACGCTGATTGACAGTCAGCAGCTCTCCGCTCAGGGATCTGTGAGAACCGAGCCATCTGCAGGTTTTTCATTCACTTGGTTCTCAATGCAGAGGCACCGGGGGACAGATGCAGCATTGGACCGATGCTGCATCCACCTAGGTAAGTATGAATGGGCAAAAAAAAAACATACTTCTCTTTAAAAGCCTAAGGTTAAGCAAAATGAAATCTTCAAACTTCCACCCACCTTCCACCCCCGATGTCGCAATCTTCCAGTGGGGAAGGGGTTAATAGAACTGAAGGAGCTGTGATAGCCTCTCTTTAATATTGCCTAACTATTTTCACCCTTTCAGCCCAGCTGTTTCATTCATAGAAGCTATATTACAGCTTTTATGGATGAAATGGAATATATAAATGGAGCAGGCAGACCATTCAATCTCTCTATACATCCTCAATTTTTCATTCATAGAAGATATAGTACAGCTTCTATGAATGGAGGAGCTGGCCGGAAAGGTCAAGCATGGTCAGGCACTGTGTTAACTCCCCGCCACACCAAAAAATGATGGCAGCTGAGGATCCAAGGATGAAGATTTCAAGAAAGGCAGGAGCCAGCAGCAAAAGAGACACTAGCAATTAACATCCCTTGTGCTGATTTCTGTTTTTTTTTTTTTACTAAACTCAGACTTTAACAAGCAGTAAATGAGTTTAAAAAATGAGCCACTGCTGACCTCTGTAGGTGCAGGCATTGCACAGTAATTCATCAGAAGAACATTCCATTTCAGCAGATCAGCTCCCTGATACACCTCCCAGCAGTGACTTAGCAGCCTGCCAGCCCTCTAATCTTTAGAGTATACAGTATGTCAAGCCAACACATTTTTGGATGGATTAGGGAAGGATTAGAACCTCTGTCATATTGTATTAGTTACGCCACCTCCCACGTGGCTTGGAGCCTGGAGGTGGAACCTGTCGCAACAAGTGAGATAAACCTGATGGATTTTATATCAATGTTTTATATCCTTAAATAAATGTGAGTTGAATATTGGCTGGGGTGGTGAGGTTCTGTTTTTAATCCCCTTGGTACTGCACTATCGAAAGCTTTTCTGTTTTTATATGTCGCTGTGGAACTACTGGCAAAGACTGAGGAGCCTAAGTTGAACCAGTTCACTGGGAGGTCATTCTATTTGCTGTGGAGCTTTATCTGTCTAGAGGGACCATAAGGAACCACCCGGGGCCACTGTGGAGCATTCCCCATAGGAGAGGTGCACTGTGTGCAAAAGTGTGTTTGACCCCCTGCCGGGTCTTGCAGTGAGGTGAGCGAGCATTGCACGCGGTGGTGGGAGCACTGTTGTTGGTAGAGCAGAGAAGCACGTGAAAACAGACTTTTTTCTTGCATTTCGTTTTACTTGCTTTTTAGCAGAAGAATTGTCACTCATATTGATGTATGGACGTTTTTCATTGAGCCCTATTCACCTGTATTCATATATGAACACTTTTCATTGAGTACCATATATCTTGTCTGGTGAAACCATTGTCAACATTTCAGGAAGTGAGGGGAGAGCTCTCTAGCAATAAAACTTGACAGAGGTTCAAATCCTTCTTCACCTTATCTTAAAAAGTTTTGGCTGGGTACAGTGAACAGGTAATACAATGAACTGTCTTGAAGGATTTAAGTACCTCTGTTGTGAATTTGAGGATCAATTGCTTCACAGTGCCTGCAGCTACAGAAGTCAGCTGGGCCTGCTTTAAAGCTCATTTAGTGATTGTTTAAAATATGCAATAAGGGAATGCCTAACTTGTCAAAAATATAAAATCAATTGTACATCTACTTTATTTATATAATCACAGATGTTTATTTCTTGACTATTTTTGCACCATCCACCACAAAAAGCAGTCTCTGCAACGTCCCTAAAAGAGAAGTATGACCAAAGCTTTTTTGGCCTTGCTTCTCTTCTGGGTCACAGGTGTGCACTTACTTTTTGCACCCCGGTGACCCAGAGTCAGCTGATAGCAGACTATTGCCCGCTGTCAGCTGACTTCACAGAGGCACTCCAGGCTCTGGAAGGATTCCGACCATATTGTCTGGATCCACCGAGATGCCTGAGTGACAGCTGGCTCCAGCTCTCAGTGTACGGTTGAGAAGTGAAGCCAGCTGCGCCCCCCTCCTTTCCAGCCCAGCACATCAGGGAGCACTTGAGGGGCAGAGCAGAGAGTGGTGACTGCTCTCTGCTCCAAGAAGAGCGAGAGCCGAGCAATCCGCAGTCATGTGATCAGCCCTAGAGCTGCTGTGGGACAGCTACAGCATCACACTTATCCTGAAGCATAGAGGTGAGTATGTGTGTTAGTATTTTCAATTCCCATACTTCTCCTTTAACTGTCTGTACCCCAAAAATTCCACATTCAGTAAATCAAACTTGTGCTAACACAAGCCCCTTCTAGCTAATAAAACAACATAGTAGTATGTTTATGTTTTAAGCTATACCAGGAAAAGAGGTAAGCTTTAAAGTCGTAGCAAAGATTCAGTTTCAACTTGTACCTACTGGTAAGCTTATAATAAGTCTTACCCCTGCAAGTACTGTGAATATAACCTAAACTTGTGCCGTTTGGGAGAAATTCTCATCGGTCGCAGCTGATGACGTCACTGCGCATGCACAGTGTGCTCTGCACTTAGGGCACACTAAGTATGCCCTGAATGCAGAGAGTGGCATGCTATGATCATTACTCCCGTACACATGTGCGGAAGTTACATTATCACAACCCAGCCATCTAAATGGCCAGAGAGCGCGAACCTGGAAGGAAGACCTGGTGATGATGGAAGAGACGGCAGCAGTGACAGTTCAGCACTAGAGGACTCCATTACAAAGATAAGTCTGTCATAATGTGCTAGTTTGCGGTGCATACCAGTGCATTATGGAATTCCATAAACCTGGGGTGCCCATTTTAAAAAAATCGGTTTTCTACCGCTTTAAGTGTAATTAAAATGTTTGCAGTTTTGTATATATTGGTGTATTGCTTTCTGTGTCCCCACTTGGAAGAACTTCTTTCTATATTTGTCCTGGTGACCCTGTCACTGGGAAATAAAGAAAAAAATCCACAATTTGAAATGTCACCAAAAGAGCACCCACCTCTGCAATATGTATGTGTGTATATGTATCTCACTAAAGCACCTAGAGCAGTGGTTCTCAACCTGGGGGTCGAATGACGATTTGCCAGGGGTCACCAAATCCTGGGCTGTTCCTGAAGCCCACGCTGCTCTCCTAGCCACTTAGGGCCCGCCCAGCAGGGCTGTCCCTGGAGCCCGCGGCCGCCCACTCAGCCTCTTCGCAGCTGCCTACACAGTTCACGGCATGGCTGGGGGGCAGAGACTAGAGGTTAGCTGATTGGTGAGGAATGTGAAGTGGGAGGGGCTGGAGGAGACCCTATCTCCTGATTTAGACATAGGTGTCACTGCTACGAGACACCACAAAGCTGGAGACACAGTGAGTAACACTACCTGTGATTAGAGTTGGCATTAAAAGTCCCCACTACAGTTCTCAGATCAGCAGATGACCTTGATCAAGAGCACCTAAGTTGGCTGATCAGAACTCCCCCCCCCCCCCCCCCAGCACTACCACTGATCCCATTCCCCCCAGCACTGCCAATCATCCTAACTCCCCGCCAACACTGCCACTCATCTCATTACTCCCCACTACCACCAAGGAGTAAGAGAAGAAATAAAAATAGAGAATACATGGAATGGAGAGGAAAAGAGGGGGAGGAACAAAGAAAAAGGGAGAGGAAAGAATAAGAGAAAGAACAAGAAAGATGGCTAGAGAGAGGGATGGGGAAAAAAACAAGAAATTAGGATAGAGAGAGATAAAAGGAGAACAAAGAGAAAGAGTGGTACATCCTAAAATGTACCATAAGGGGTTTTAATACTGTACGTGTGGAAGGGACTCAGGGAGCGCTATATGTCCGTGGGTTAGGAGCACAAATTACTTGTCTTGCCTTGGGTGCTGACAACCCACGCTATGGAGATAATTTTACTGTTAGGGGTCCCCACAACTTGGGAAATTTTATCAAGTGGTCACGGCACTAGATAGGTTGAGAACCACTGACCTAAAGTATGGGCATAATCAATTCCCCACACAAGGAATATACTATACTACTTACAATATCCAAGTAAAATATATGAGCAGGATGAGTAGGCTATCCTTGAGGATCCCTCATTGGGTTCCAAGATGCCTGTGCACCTCCAGTTGACCCCATATTATTTTATAAAAGATTCCTATGTTACAATTTCCAATGCATATACAGTATGAGTCTCCCAATATATATAAAAAAAAGTTGGCGGAGAGGAAGACGTACTCACATATCCAAGCCAACTCGTCCAACTTCACAGAGGGCCAAGTTAAAATGTTTTCACCCAGCCATTGTTCTACTCTTCGGATCAAACATAAGAGAAGAAATGTATACATTTAATAGAAAAGACCTCTAACTAAAAAACTATCTTTTATTAGTCCCGTCCTAATGGTCCACATGTGGTGTGTGAACACAGTCATATTGCCAGCTTCCCGTCCTGCACCAACAGCCTTCCACACGTGGCCTTTACTCTACCCATGACATCGTAATGCGATGATGTCAGCTGGAGTCCCTGCCCACCACCCAACACCAAACAATAGAGGAGCATATACAAGGGGATCAGAACTGCTGTCCATCACACCTGGCATGGGTAGTTAAAAAAAAAAAATGACAAAAAAAAAAATATCGGTAATAATACTTTGCACACAATGGTAGTATCAGGAATACTCACAAGAATGATTTGTAACTTACAAAGTCATTTAAGTCCGGAGCATTAATGGCTCACAATTTATAAATCCATCTAATTTCTAATTTCAGCAGTGAACAGTGCACCTATATCAACGCCCCTCAGATCAGCATGTACTGTATCTAAAGCACAAAAGCTGATTACTTGTGAGTTGTAGCGATGGTAAAAGACCACATTTTCCCACAGGAGTCTTTTAATTGATCTAGAGATTTCTATTTGGTTCTATTAAAGCAGGATTCAGCAACCTTTTTCCACTTAAGGGCCGGATTCAATGTATGTGAGTGCATGGAGGGCCACATTCACCTGCCAATAAATGAAGATAATAAAAATCCAAACACAGTAATATTAACAGTACAGGTTTACCTCACTTTAAGGTGCTTAACTAATACAAAGCCAGTTCACTCTGAGGGAGTATGTAGCTGGGGATTCAGATTTTACTGCCCCCCTCACCCATCCTGGCACCCAAGGGTGGCTGATGCCAGCCCTGCTAGACAGCATGGTCTGGAGATGAGGTTCCTGTCCCTAGGGAAAATGGGGTTCCTGTCCCTAGGGAAAATGGGGTTCCTGCCCTTAGGGGAGATGAGGTCCCTGTCCCCAGGGGAGATGGGGTCTCTGTCCCCAAGTGAGAAGGGGTCGCTGTCCCCAGGTATGATGGGGTTCCTGTCCGCAGGGGTGATGGGGTCCCTGTCCCCAAGCGAGAAGGGATCCCTGTCCCCAAGTGAGAAGGGGTCCCTGTCCCCAGGGGTGATGGGCTCCCTGTCCCCAGGGGTGATGGGGTCCCTGTCCCCAGGTGAGAAGGGGTCCCTGTCTCCAGGGGTGATGGGGTCCCTAATAGGGTCCCTCCTATTACAGTGTCCTCTGTACCCCTATAGCAGTGTCTTCTGTCCCCTGCACCCCCCCCCCCCACTGTAGGGTCCTCTGCACTCACTCACTGTAGGGTCCTCTGTCCCCTGCACCCCCCCCCCCCACTGTAGCATCATCTGTCCTCAGCACACCCCCCCACACACACTGTAGCGTCCTCTGTCCCCTGCACCCCCCCACTCTAGGGTCCCCTGCACCCCCCCACACACACACACACACACACACACATTTTCATTTTAAGAATGGTCATTCGATTTTGTAATCTTTAGTGGGGTGATGGGGGTCACATCAACGTTTGATTTTGACTGCAGTGACAAGAAATTTGAAGGAGCAGGATGGAACATTCTTCTCGAAGGAACCAATTGCTGAAAGTGAATGTGGTTTTAATTCGGGAAAGTCAATTATTTCCAAAATCAAATGTTCAAAACAAACATTTTTAAAATACTTTTAAATGGCATTTATCCTGTCATGGAATGTACCGATGAGAATGTTCGTACAAACATTCATCCAAAAATCTACTAGTGTATGGCCAGCTTGAATCCACAGGCTAAAACTTGTCTTTTTATTTCTGATAACTGGTAAGAGGAGTAGTTGATGATCTTTAAAGTCATTGTAAACCTCTTACATGGAATATGAACAAAGCATATCCCTATATAGTGTGCACTTCTCTCAATCCAGAGTACTGAGTTTAATTTCGGTCTGCTGCCCCATTCCTCTGCTATCAGCATGAATCACTTATGACAAGTTTTCCTGACACCAAGCAAAAAAAGGTGACAGGGAGGGAGCTCCATCACACAGCCTGTGAATGACAGCCTCAGCTCTGTCCCTGTGTGCTGTGTGAAGGGGAATGTGTCCCTTCCATCCAGTGAGCTCTCACTGAGCTCTGCAGAGTATAACTTCAGCTCCCACCCCCTGCTTTTTTGAAGCTGCAGACTGCACTTTGAATGGCTGTAGAATAGAGAAGACTGCAGATAAACAGGTACATTTTGTGTAGTAGAATTTGTTTCATCTGTTTATCACCTGATGCTAGTCACTTCACTCGGTATATGTTATGCTGCGTAAATACAAGCGGACTTTTCTACCAGACTGGTCAGACAGACCGAGTCCGGCGGACAGTTCGACCGTGTGTGGGCTTCATCGGACCTGCAGCGGACTTTTTCGGTCGAAAATCTGACGGACTTTAGATTTGGAAAATGTTTCAAATCTTTACGTCGGAACTTCGTCGGACCCAGTTCCTATCGAAAAGTCCGCTTGTCTGTATGCTAGTCCGACGGACGAAAACCAACGCTAGGGCAGCTATTGGCTACTGGCTATCAACTTCCTTATTTTAGTCCGGTCGTACGTCATCACGTACTAATCCGTCGGACTTTGGTGTGATCGTGTGTAGGCAAGTCTGTTCGTTGGAAAATTGCATTGAAAGTCTGCCGAAACCCCACCTACGCGCAGCAATGGTCTAAAGCCTTAAACATCGATCTAGAGACAGAAGACTGGTCCTCCATATGGACTAATACGAAAAATTCATCTCAAAATGTTGTTGCCTCAGAAGCAAACTACAAGGTGCTCATGCGATGGTACCTGGTCCCATCCAGAATTGCCAAATTCCTACCTGAGTATCCCCAGACCTGCTTCAGGGGTTGCAAAGATAAAGGAACACACATCCACATCTGGTGGACATGTCCACTAGTGCAATGTTTCTGGGCAACAACATTCCAGATGGCTTCTACTCTCCACCATGTTACCCTAGAACCTAACCCAACTATAGCTCTACTCAACCTTATACCCCAAGACTACTCCAGAGCCCAACGCCGTCTCCTTCTGCACATATTTACAGCAGCCAAGCAAACGATAGCTAAAGCTTGGAACACACCAGCACTTAGCATAATTGAAATGAAAAATAGAATTACCCAGGCAATGATACACAGCAAAATTGAAGCAACAATAATAGATAAAGTCCCACAGCACTTCAAAATTTGGCGACCATGGATAGAGCACTTCTTGCCCCCAGACATCGACAAGACCCTACTAGAACCCTGAGATAGTTCTAATAACCACTTATAATTTTTGAAACCACACCGGTGCCCGCGCGTCCCGACCGCCCCACCACCCCTTCTCAGCTCTTCCTCACTTCTTCCTTTCTGCTCCCCTTCTCTCTATGCTCCTCACTCTCTTACCACTTCCCCCCTTACTTATCCCTGATAATATGGGTAGTATACTCTGTCTCTTTTTCTTTTTTCTTCGTTGAGTTGGTCTTGGCTGTTTTTCAAGACCGACCCTATGTCTATAATCACCAGTGATATATTGTGTCTAAATTAGGGACCACGGTCCCCCTTAATGTTAGCATGCTCAGTTTTACTGGATCTTGAGTTACTTGACAGAGTATATAATGTTTGTAAGCTTTTATCCTTCTTATGTCATCGTTATCCTAATTTGTTAAGATACATACTGCTTTATTTGTACACAATACCTCGTACTGAAAAGCTTGTAACAAATGCTTGTTATCCACCAATAAAAATTATTTGAACGAAAGTCTGCCGAAAGTCCGTCGCATAGTCCGTCGGACCAGTCTGGTCGAAAAGTCCGCTGGTGTGTACGCGGCATTAGGGTTTACACTCACATTAGGTCATGTAGTTCTTCCCAGTCCAAACTACAATATTCTCCCCTACCATATATTATGGTTCTCTCTGCCCATTTTCCTATGGTTGAGGGGCTCCTTGTGGTAACCCTATAAACGAGGCTACCTTGGCACCTAAGAAAAAATTGATCTGCACCAGTGCACTCGTTATGAGTGCTAGTTGTGCCTAATTGGGACTGTCTATGCTTTACATCACCAATATCCTGAGAGTGATTGGTTGAAAGTGTATTGGAATTGGTGAAGTCATCATGGTTCAAAAGCATAAAAAAGCTAAGCATAAGCATTTTCACTAATATGCGAATAATGTCCATGTAGGTTATACATTATGTTATTTATGGTACTTTGTATGTGATGTCAGACCAAAGTAATGTGTTATGTTATTCCAGAATTCTGCCTCCACTTTATTTTTGAAAAGGTGGACATACTACATGTTCCACAAAATGCATCAAGATTGTACAAGCCCTCTTTCGATGTACTATGGTTTAACAAAACACGCACATCAGGCCAGTGGTTGTTTTGTAAATGAATACTGGTAACTGTCACAGAATAGGGCTTTGCTAAAGAAGGCTGTGTATGCGATAAGGTTGCAACAATGCTTAGATGATGGTCATTTTATATGTTTTTATTATGATGTATAATAAATAATGTAGCACTCACTCCCACAAGAGTCTGCAGTTTAAAGTGATATTAAAGGCGTTTTTTTTTAAATAACAAACATGTTATACTTACCTGCTGTGTGCAATGGTTTTGCTCAGAGCAGCCCCAACCCTCCTCTTCTCGGGTGCCCCGTCGGCTCTCCTGGCTCCTCCCTCCTACTGAGTGCCCCCACATCAAGCAGCTTGCTATGGGGGCACCCATGCCGCTGCTCTGTGTGTCCATCTACACATAGAGTGTGGCTCAGAACCGCCCCCACTCTCTCCTCATTGGCTCACTGGCTGTGATTGACAGTAGCGGGAGCTAATGGCTACCGCTACTGTCTCAGCCAATAAGGAGGGAAAGACCCAGGAGAGCTCTCTTGCACATTGCTGGATCGGGATAAGGCTCAGGTAAACCTTCTGTGCTCAGCTGGGGGTGCTGCTGAGCACAGAAGGTTTTGTACTTTCATGCATACAATGCCTTGAGACTTTAGGACTACTTTAAGGTCCCCAGGTCTTTTCCCAGAGTGGCACCTGCGGCCAGGCACACAGTCACTCCTTTGGCTCCATGAACAGTCTAGGGGTATGCTTTTCTGATGCTTTACTGCAGAACTTGAACTTACATAGGAGTAGGGTACCTGTGGGATATTCCAGTAACTTGATGAGCAACCTAAGGGCACTAATCTTCCTCCTAATATTGTGAGCAAAGACCTTGCACAAGCAATACCAGGACACCAGGCACAATGTCCCCTAGGAGCAATACCTTCTTTAGCACCCGAGGAATGGCAGCAGCACACTTTCAGGGATCTCTCACTCCAGTCTGTACTCACTAATATCCTTGGCTAGTTGGACACCTCCTTCCAATATCTTCCAGACACCTTTTTCAGCGATACCAGACCAGATCCCTAGACAAAAGTCCTTCCAGCTCCAGCAACTTTTAGAAAAGTAGACCTTCCAGCTAGTGTAGCTGGGACCTTGATGAACAGCAGACTTACGGCAAGCCTGCCTGGGAGGGCTATAGCCCTCCAAGCTGGGATCTCCTCCTCTAGGAAAAGGCTTTGCTCTGCTCCAGCTCTCATGGTATTTATATCCCTTCCCAGCCATCATCTGGGCAACCCTCCCCAGGGATTGGCCAGGGCTGCATAAAAATTCAGCTGCTAATTTGACTCTCCCAGCCCACTATCTTCCAGAACCTTTCCAAACAGACAGGGGGAAGCAGCCAACCCTGCATTTAGTGAAACATAGAACAGACCAAAACAATCACATGCATCTCAACTGATTACAGTGAGCTAGTAACTAAATTTACCTAACCTAGCACCTATCTAGGAGGGTGCTACAAATATTACAGATTTTAACAGTATATCTCTGTCTAGATATTTTGAGTATTGTGAAAATTGCATACTGGCTGTTTGTTTTTTATATATATTGCATTAACTTTGGGATGCAGGTACTGTTGATATGGGGTTATCCACACTTTGTATTTCACATATACTTATCTTAAATGCTTACTTGCAGTATTTTTCGTTTCCATACATTATTTTTGTTAACTTGCTAAAAAACTTTTACTACTCCAGGATGAGCCAAATCCCTCGCATGGCCCCTTCCTCCTTACAAACCCTTTTTTTCTGGAAATGTCTAATTCAACAATTCAATTCAACCTTTCTCAACAAGGGTTCCTCCAGAAGATGCTAGGGGTTATATGAGCTGTGGCTGATTTACCTCCCATTTGAAGGTACCTGCGTAGTTATGGGGCCAATGCCACTTTAAAAATCAGTAGCATGACACGAATGATCTTTTTAGCTGACTGTAGGAGTGACTTTCTGACTACCACTGGGGTAGGGAAAGGGGGGGGGGGGTAAAGGTTGAAACTGAACTTTAGTGATTTTTATTTCTTAACCACTTCACGCAAATCGCCATACCCGTACGTCGGTACTTTGACACTAAATGCCAGGGTTATGGCAGCAGCCGGTATTTTCGGGAACGGCGTGCGTTTCTCTTTTAAGGTAAACGTGGTCTCCGTGGCGGATTCGCCGCAAGATCACTTTTATCACTGGCGAGAGAGGTGCCCACCCCCCTATCGCCGCGCTCCGGACGTCTCCGCTGCTTACCAGACCCATCGGTAGGGACGGAGACGATTGCATCCTCTCCCGTGGATGCTTGGCTGACGACTGAGGGGAAGATGGCCCCCGCTCAGCTCCATAGCATGGTAGGGCGGAAGCGACGTCAAACGTCACTTTCCCCCATAGCTCTTAAAGGGGAATTTTTTTTTTTCAAGTGATATTTTTTTCTTTATTATTGCATTTTAGTGTAAATATGAGATCTGAGGTCTTTTTGACCCCAGATCTCATAGTCCTGTCATGCTTTTTTTCTATTACAAGGGATGTTTAAATTCCTTGTAATAGGAATCAAAGTGACCTTTTTTTTTTTTTTTTTTTTTTAAAGAGTGTCAGAATAAAAAATAAAAAGTAAAATAAATAAGAAAATTTTTTATTTTTTTTTTAAAGTGCCCCGTCCCAACGAGCTCGCGCGCAGAAGCAAACGCATACGTGAGTAGCGCACGCATATGAAAATTGTGTTCAAACCACACATGTGAGGTATAGCCACGATTGTTAGAGTGAGAGCAATAATTCTAGCCCTAGACCTCCCCTGTAAATCAAAACTGGTAACCTGTAGAAATTTTTAAACATCGCCTATGGAGATTTTTAAGGGTAAAAGTTTGTCGCCATTCCACGAGCGGGTGCAATTTTGAAGTGTGACATGTTGGGTATCAATTTACTCGGCGTAACATTATCTTTCACAATATAAAAAAATTGGGCTAACTATACTTTTGTCTTATTTTTTAATTCAAAAGAGTGTATTTTTTTCCAAAAAAAATGTGCTTGTAAGACCGCTGTGCAAATACGTTGCGACAGAAAGTATTGCAACGACAGCCATTTTATTCTCTAGGGTGTTAGAAAAAATATATATATAATGTTTGGGGGTTCTAAGTAATTTTCTAGTAAAACAAATGATTTTAACTTGTAAACAACAATTGTCAAAAAGAGGCTCGGGGCTGAAGTGGTTAACAAGCACCAGGGATGGTACTTACATGAATGGCGAGTGTCCTGCATGCTGGTGGATGCTCTTTTCTTTGAAATCTTCTGTCATCTGCACTTTACAAAATAAAGGGAAACAGTAGTGTTACAATACAGTCCAAGACAAACGGATTAGGAAGACCCTACTCGTGAAAAGCTTACAATCTAAACTAACTGAGAACAAGGGTTTCACACAGGAGAGCTTCATAGAACTGGTCATCAATGTTTCACATAGTTTGGGTAGCCATGCAGGGATAGTTCCATTTCTAATAGTGTACAGAAAAGCAAAAACTATAATTGAAAGATTTAGACACTTCGGTAGCCTTTGATGTGTTTGCAACCAACCTTACAAAAGAGGAACCTAATGCTTCTCTTGGACAGTTCCACCATGGTAACTTACACAAACAAGCAGGATGTACAAGAGATACTCCCTTGATCAAAGAACGTCAAACAATTAAGAGGTGATCTTAAAAAAATGTAATCACGTAAAAGTCTCACACATCAGAAGAAAAGATAGCATACTATTAAATGTAGTGACTTAGGAAATGACAATTGAGTTTTTACAATCTCAGAAGGTGACTTTCTAGATAGACATGTTACCTTTTCATTTCCAAGCCACAATTTGGGTCACTGACAGCGTAGATGGAATTGGCCCACTTGCTAAACAATACCCAGCAATGTCCTTTTAGAGTTCTAATATCTTCAGGTACCATGCTCTTCTGGGTCATGCTGCTATAATTGCAATTTTGTGGGTTCTGCCTGTCTTGATCTTTTCAAGTTTCTGAAAGGATGTACTTTGGAGACAGCGAAGTCTCAGATATGTGCTATAAAATAGGAAAATCTGCACCTGAGACCAAAGATGAAAAGGCTAACGAGCTGGTCACATCAATCATTCCTGCACCCCAGCATGGCAATGTATGGATCTCTTCAATTTTGCAGTTGAAAGCGCATGTTTAACAGACTAAACTGTTGAAGCAAACTGAGGGCCATTGTCTGATATACAGTGCCTTGCAAAAGTATTTACCCCCTTGGTATTTTTCTTGTTTTGTTGCCTCACAACCTGGAATTAACATGGATCGTTTGAGGATTTGCATCATTTAATTTACAGAACATGCCCACAACTTTGAAGATGTTTTTTTTTTATTGTGAAGCAAACAACAAATAGGACAAAATAACAGACAAAAACATAACTATTGCATAACTATTAACCCCTCCTAAAGTCAAAACTTTTTTAGAGCCAACTTTTGCGGCTATCACAGCTCCAAGTCGCTTTGGATAAGTCTCTATGAGCTTGCCACATCTTACCACTGGGATTTTTGCCCATTCCGCCTTGCAAAACTGCTCCAGCTCCTTCAAGTTGGATGGTTTGTGCTTGTGAACAGCAATCTTTAATCTTTTCTACTGGATTTAGGTCTGGGCTTAGACTAAGCCATTCCAACACATTTACATGCTTCCCCTTAAACCACTCAAGTGTTGCTTTAGCAGTGTGTTTGGGGTCATTGTCCTGCTGGAAGGTGAACCTCCATCTTAGCCTCAAATCACACACAGAGTGGTACAGGAATATCCCTGTATTTAGCACCATCCATTTTTCCCTCAGCACTGACCAGTTTCCCAGTACCGACCGCTAAAAAACCCCACAGCATGATGCTGCCACCACCATGAAAAAAAAATTCTCCTGTTTCATTGTGGGGATGGTGTTCTTTGGGTGATGTGATGTGTTGGGTTTGTGCCAGACAAAGCGTTTTCTTTGATGGCCAAAAAGTTAAATTTTAGTCTCATCAGACCAGAGCACCTTCCTCCATACATTTTGGGAGTCTCCCACATGCCTTTTCCCAACTCAAAACGTTCCATTTTGTTTTTTGCTGAAAGTAATGGCTTTCTTCTGGCCACTCTATGGAGTGTACGGCTTATTGTTGTCCTATTTACAGATACTCCAGTCTCTGCTGTGGAACTCTGAAGCTCCTCCAGGGTTACCTTAGGTCTCTGTGCTGCCTCTCTGATTAATGCCCTCCTTGCCTGGTCCGTGACTTTTGGTGTGCGGCTGTCTCTTGGCAGGTTTGCTGTTGTGTCATGTTCTTTCCATTTGGTTATGATAGATTTGATGGTGCTCCTAGGGATCATCAAAGATTTGGATATTTTTTTATAACCTAACCCTGACTTATACTTCTCAACAACATTGTCCCTTACGTGTTTGGAGAGTTCCTTGGTCTTCATTGCAGTGTTTGGTTAGTGGTGCCTCTTGCTTAGGTGTTGCAGCCTCTGGGGCCTTTTAAAAAGGTGTGTGTATGTAATGACATGTGACACAGATTGCACACAGGTGGACATCATTGCACTAATTATATGACTTCTGAAGGTAATTGGTTGCACCAGAGCTTTTTATGGGCTTCATAACAAAGGGGGTGAATACATACGCACATGCCAATTATCAGTTTTTTATTTCTGAAAAATAGTTTTATGTATATATTCTATTAATTTTACTTCACCAATTTAGACTATTGTGTTCTGATCCATCACATGTAATTCTGATTAAAAAAATCATTGAACTAAAGGCTGTAATGTAACAAAATAGGTAAAAAGCCTAGGGAGTGAATACTTTTGCAAGGCACTGTAAACTCTGTTGGAATTCTAGATCTAAAACATGCTTTTAGTTTCTCAATAACAGAAAATGTCAAGGTGTATCTGGAATTGAATTTAAAAAAAAAAATCAGTGTATAGTGAAAACATGAATATAGCTTGCATTCCCTGGCACAGTAAGATCTGATGCATCCCGTCTAAGGTCATTGATGATATAACAGTTGGAATTGTAGCTTGATGCTGTAAGCAAAGACATTTGAACACAATTTTCTCAATTTGTGCTTTCCTTACTGGCCAGAAGAAAATATCAAAGATCTGTTTTACATTTCTCAGTTCCCATGTATACTTGATATATCTGTTTTATCCATTATGTTTTGGAATTTTGGAACAACGAGCCTTTCACCTTTGCAGATCAGATTGTCTATAATAACCGACTATTCACAAATCCTCAAAAACTCTGCTAATAGTTACATAATTACATAGTTACATAGTAGGTGAGGTTGAAAAAAGACACAAGGCCATCAAGTCCAACCCATGTGTGTGATTTTATGTCAGTATTACATTGTATATCCCTGTATGTTGTGGTCGTTCAGGTGCTTATCTAATAGTTTTTTGAAATTATCGATGCTCCCCGCTGAGACCACCGCCTGTGGAAGGGAATTCCACATCCTAACCGCTCTTACAGTAAAGAACCCTCTACGCAGTTTTAGGTTAAACCGCTTTTCTTCTAATTTTAGTGAATGGCCACGTGTCTTATTAAATTCCCTTTCACGGAAAAGTTTTATCCCTATTGTGGGGTCACCAGTACAGTATTTGTACATTGAAATCAAATCCACTCTCAAGCATCTCTTCTCCAGAGAGAACAAGTTCAGTGCTTGTAACCTTTCCTCATAACTATGGTCCCCCATTCCCTTAATTTGTTTTGTTGCTCTTCTCTTGACTCTCTCCAGTTCCAGCACATCCTTCCTGAGGACTGGTGCCCAGAACTGGACGGCATACTCCAGGTGAGGCCAAACCAGAGTCTTGTAGAGCGGGAGAATTATCGTTTTATCTCTGGAGTTAATCCCCTTTTTAATGCATGCCAATATTCTGTTTGCTTTGTTAGCAGCAGCTTGGCATTGCATGCCATTGCTGAGCCTATCATCTACTAGGACCCCCAGGTCATTTTCCATCCTAGATTCCCCCAGAGGTTCTCCCCCCAGTGTATAGATTGCATTCATATTTTTGCCACCCAAATGCATTATTTTACATTTTTCTACACTGAACCTCATTTGCCATGTAGTTGCCCACCCCATTAATTTGTTCAGATCTTCCTGCAAGGTTTCCACATCCTGCGGAGAAGTTACTGCCCTGCTTAGCTTAGTATCGTCCACAAATACAGAGATTGAACTGTTTATCCCATCCTCCAGGTCGTTTATGAATAAATTAAATAGGATTGGTCCCAGGACAGAACCCTGGGGAACCCCACTACCCACCCCTGACCATTCTGAGTACTTCCCATTTATCACCACCCTCTGAACACGCCCTTGTAGCCAGTTTTCAATCCATGTACTCACCCTATGGTCCATGCCAACGGACCTTACTTTGTACAGTAAACGTTCATGGGGAACTGTGTCAAATGCTTTTGCAAAATCCAGATACACCACGTCTACGGGCCTTCCTTTATCTAGATGGCAACTCACCTCCTCATAGAGATTGGTTTTGGCAAGAACGGTTCTTCATGAATCCATGCTGATTACTGATAATGATATCGTTCTTATTACTAAAATATTGTATATAGTCCCTTATCATCCCCTCCAAGAGCTTGCATACTATTGATGTTGGGCTAACTTGGCCTGTAATTCCCAGTGATGTATCTTGGCCCTTTCTTAAATATTGGTGCTACATTGGCTGGATGGAGGATGTGAACATTTCGAATATGGCTGGACAATTATTATAAAATTTATATTACTATTGGGACATTTGATCTTGCAGTTGCCTAACTTTCTTATCTAAACTGGAAAAGATAGACATCATTATGTGTACCTGATTATTAAATGCTTTATTAGCAGTGCCCTTGTCTTTGGGGGAAGTCTGCTTAGGGTATCAACAACTAGAATGATGTAGTAAGAGCTGCAAGTCAGTATTAATATCGTATTTGTAAAATGAAGCATCAATCTTTGTAACCCATCCGGGGGTGATGGCATGAGTATTTCCAAGTGTTTTTTGCTCTGATTCCACAATTTCTTGACACGCCATTGCGGGGTTGAAGCTGCCTGGAGCATAGGAGAAATGCTTGCTGCATGAAACTATATATTCAGAATCTAACAAGAACAACCAAAAAGCCACATCCTGAAAACAACTACAAACATTTAAGTGGAACTAAACTATCTTAATCAACATTTAGGCCCCTTTCACACATGCGGACAGTATGTCCGTATTTCATCCATCCGTTTTCGGATGAAATACGGACATACATGCATCCCTATGGGATAGCGGGTGTCAGCGGATGTACATCCGCTAACACCCGATGTCATCCGCCTCCGCTCTCGTCCGATTCTGCGGACGGAAGAAAATCCTATTTTTCTATCCGTCTGCAGAGCGGATCGGAGGAACATGGACAGACGGTCCGTGTTCCTCCGATCCCCCATAGGGGAGAGCGGAGATCTGACAGGGCGGTCCCTGCACAGTGTGCGGGTCCCGCCCTGTCATCTGCCTGCTCAGCTGGGGAAAACGGAGCGATCCCCGCTGAGCAGCGGATAAACACGGGGCGGATCAACACGGATCCGTCCCGTGTGAAAGGGGCTTAACAACTTTTATTCCAGATGCTGCTAGCATTATTAAATAGATAGGAAGGTATAATATATTTACTTGTTTTAACCATTTTAGTTGCTTTCTGGTTTCTGACGTAGGCCATACTGATGTAATACATCCTATGCACTCATAGTCCATTTAGAACAAGTCTGTCTGCCAGAGGGGACTTTTAGTTTATTCATTCACAGATCCCTGTGAATGAATGACATGGCTGTGCGGGCAGAGCACTCTAAAGTCATCTTGCCCTGGTATTCTATAATTCTAGAATTTCATCTGGAGGAGAGAAGGAGGAGTTTTCTGAGCTAAGCACACCCTCCTGCTTGCATGCCTGTGCTAAGGACAGATGGATTCCAGGAGGGACATCCTACATGAATCACAGTGATTTCAAAGTGATTTTTTTACCAAATTAACCACTTGACCTCCGGGAGATTTACACCCTTCATGACCAGGCCATATTTTGCGATACAGCACTGCTTTACTTTAACTGACAATTGTGCAGTCATGCAACGTTGTACCCAAATAAAATGTATCTTTTTTCCCACAAATAGAGCTTTCTTTTGGTGTTATTTGATCACCTCTGCATTTTTAATTTTTTGCGCTATAAACAGAAAAAGACCGACAAATTTGAAAAAAAAAACATTATTTTTTACTTTCTGCTATCAAAACACATCCACATTTCTTCATAAATTTATGGTTTTGATAAAAAAAAAATTCCAATAAGCACATATTGATTGGTTTACGAAGGTTATAGCATCTACAAACTCTGGGATATATACTGGAATTTTTTATTTTTTATAATAGTAATGGCAGCGATCAGCGACTTATAGTGGGACTGTGATATTGCGGGAAACAATCGGACACTAACTGGCACTTTGTGGGAACCAGTCACACTAATACAGTGATCAGTGCTAAAAATATGCACTGTACTAATGACACTGGCAGGTAAAGGGTTAAACATCTAGGGCACATATGTCAAACACAAGGCCTGCAGGCTAAATCAGGCCCGCCAGGCCTTGTCATGTGGCCCTCGCACCCAGTTTTGCAAAACTCCATTCCATCATCTTCGGCTCTTACCCTCTACTCCCACTCCCCACTGCCCATTGTAAACATAGAAGCCTTCTGTGTTTACAAGGGACAGCTTTACTCTCAGCGAATCCCAGATCTAACAGATTGCTACAGGCAATCACGGTAGGACATTGCGGGGGCAGTTCTCAAGAATTTGAGAAAGAGAGCGATCTCTAGGCAAGGCAGAGCTGCCTACGCAGGGAGGTACAAGAGCCAGGCCAGGTATGAGAGAGAGATATGAGAAAGCTTTGGGGGGGAGGGAGGGTTGGGGTAGCGCACTGTGCATAGTGCACCCCCAAAGCCTGCACTCTGTACACAGCACATCCCTGAACTTTGCACTCTGTATGTAATGCACTTCTGAACCCTGCACTCTGTACATAGCACACCCCTAACTCTGCACCCTGTGCGTAAAGGCACTCCTAAACTCTGCACTCTGAACGTAGCATAATCCTGAACTCTGCACTCTGTACGTAACGCATTCTTGAACCATGCACTCTGTACGTCCTGCACCCCAGATACAACCGGCCCTTTGAGGGCAACCATATTGCTGATATGGCCCTCGATGAAATTGAGTTTGACACCCCTGACTCAGGGCGATCAAAGGGTTAACTGTGTGCCTAGCCAATGTTTGTGTTTACTACGTGTGCTGCTTTTACTAGGGAAGAGATGGATTTGAGTCCCTGCCTTCCAGGAACACAGAATCCATCCCTTCCCCCGTCAGATCCGAACTCCGACTTGTTTAGACAGATCTCTGTTCTAAATCTCTGCCCGATGATCGGCGGGTGCTGGGGGACATCGAGTGCCTGGGTCCTGCAGATCGGCTTCTGCTGTGAATAATTACAGCAGAAGCACCGCACCCTCTGCAGGCAGAAGTGCGGGATCACATATATATATACATGATCCAGCGCACAGCTGCCACCCTGTAGCAGTAAAACTGCAATAGGGTGGTCAGCAAGTGGTTAATCACGGAGTCATGGTTGGATGGGTGAATTGGCTTTAAATATTAAAAATGAATTAAAAAGGGTTTTTGGTATGTGGTGCACAGATAGAGTTAAGTTCTGTTTTAAAGTGAACCCCTGCTTCAATCATGCAAGACAAAGCAACTGCTCTCTGTTCTCTGTTCTGTATGCTGTGCCTGTGTGTCACATTAACCACTTCAGACCCGGAAGTATTTACTCCCTTAATAACTAGGCCATTTTATGCGATACGGCACTGCGTTACTTTAACTGACAATTGCGCGGTCGTGCGACGCTGTACCCAAATAAAATTGATGTCCTTTTTTTCCACAAATAGAGCTTTCTTTTGGTGGTATTTGATCACCTCTGAGGGTTTTTTTTTTTGCGTTATAAACAAAAAGAGACCGATAATTTTGAAAAAAAAAAAAAACAATATTTTTTCTTTTCTGCTATAAAACGTACCAATAAAAATATTTAAAAAATCAAATTTCTTCATCAATTTAGGCCAATTTGTATTCTGCTACATATTTTTGGTATAAAATAAAAACTCAATAAGCGTATATTGATTGGTTTGTGCAAAAGTTATAGCGTCTACAAAATAGGGATAGAGTTATGGTATTTTTATTATTTATTTATTTTTTACTAGTAGTGGCGGTGATCTGCGATTTTTAGCGGGACTGCGACATTACGGCAGACAGATCGGACACTTAACTGACATTTTTTACACTTTTTTGGGAACCAGTGACATTATTACAGTGATCAGTGCTAAAAATATGCACTGACATTGTACTAATGACACTGGCAGGGAAGGGGTTAACATCAGGGGTGATCAAGGGGTTAAATGTGTTTCCTGGGTGTGTTTACTAACAGTATGGGGGATGGGCTGCCTGGGACAACACACAGATCCATCTTCCTGCATAACAGAAAGACAGGATCTCTGTATCATCCCCTAAAAGAACGGAGATCTGCCTTGTTTACTTTGGCAGATCCCCGTTCTGTCTCTGCAGGGAATGATCGAGGGCGGTTGGCAGAAATCGAGTCTGCTGGACCCGCTGATTGGCTCCCCCACTGGCCAATCGGCCCACAGAAAGCAGTGTACAAGCTCCATGTACACTTACGGCGATTTGCGCAGCCGAGTCAACCTGAAGCAGTACAACTGCGGTGGCTGGTTGGCAAGCAGTTAACTAAGCAGATAGATAGTTCCAGGTCTATCTGTGCCAGGCTCTGTTTCAGAGTGAACTAAAAACGAACGCAGGTCTGCACCTAATTAACAGAGGGAATGTGAGAGTTTCGCATATAGAAAAGGGCCACAGATGCCCTCTAGGTGTGACCTTGTTGTAAGGGATGTGAACTGTCAGCATCCCCTATCTGCTTGTGCAGTGATTACACTACACAAGCAGAGCCTGCAGGGTTAACAACCCTCGCCATCCCTCCCGCTTTGGCCTGAACGGGAGGTGGGGACTGCAGAGAGATTGGAGCATGCAGCGCCAGCTGTCCGTTCTCTGTGCCATGTGCTGTATCTGTCACAGAACAGAGAACTGATTGCTCCTTAAAAATAAAGCAGAATGTGCCCCTTTGTTATATAAGAGCAGCATTTGCACTTATTTCTATGTCTAGAAGAGTGGTACAAACATTCTTCTTGCACCACTCTTAATTCTCCCCATTAAGCCTAATTTACAATGAGTGTGCTGTCATAAGGAATAGTCTAAATCAGGAGTCTCCAAACTTTCTAAACAAAGGTCCAGTTTACTATCCTTCAGACTTTAGGGGGGCCAGACTGTGGCCAGTGGGAGTAGAAAATGCCCCAGCGTCAGTGGGAGTAAACAATGTGTTATCATTGGTTTTGGTGTTGGTAATAGGGCCCCATTGTTGATATCATTGGGAGGAATAGCACCCCATGATTGGTGTCAGTGGGAGGAATAGTGCCCCATTATTGGTGTCGGGTGGATGAATGGTGCCCCACCACTGGTGTAAGTGTGAGGAATGGTGCCCCATCATTGGTGTCAGTGGGAGGAATAATGCCCCACCATTGGTGTCAGTGTGAGGAATAGTGCCCCATCATTGGTGTCAGTTGTGGATGAAATAGTGCCCCAAGGGCCGGATAGAGGCAAGCAAAGAGCCACATTCGGCCCCAGGGCCGCAGTTTGGAGACCACTGGTCTAAATGATCTCCTTGCTTTTCCCTGCCAGCCAATTCATTCTAGGAAGAATAAGCATCTAGAGGAGTATTTTTTGTGCCAGATCCCCGTGTGTACATCCAGTCAGGAAAAGGGAAAAGATTTGAGCGGTCTAGATCCTTGATGATCCCAGCACAGCTATAAATGTACAAAACAAAAATAATGATAGGTTATAAATACAAACATGATAGATATGCCTGGGTATATTAAAGGAGCTAAGGTGTTTTAAAAGTACATTTTTTTTCTTTAATTATCCAAAGTACCGTAGTTATTACACTATTAATAATATGCATAGTTCACTAATAGATGCATATAAAACCAAACTTCTCTACTTCTTCTGCGACGCTTGATGATTTTTAATATAAATTCAGTTCATGGTATTGATCCACTGACAATTTCATGCTGTATGTGTAATTTACCAGAGGTCTGCCTGCATTAATAATAAATATATTTTTAGCACAGAAAAATAAAAATAAAAAATCAGTTGTTTTAAGTGCGTTGTGATGCCTTACTCTCCACATGAAATAAGTGTTGGTTCAGCTGAGGTAGTGTGTTTCTGCATCTCATCGGGGGGTAAATCTCTATAAAACACATTTCCTATTATAAATATACGTCAGGATATGCTGAGAGCTAATTCACAGTTAAACAATAATGAGCTTTTTTTTGTTCCTGACTTTTTTAGATAACTAAAATGAAGTGCCCTGCTTTAACCCCTTCAGATCCACGCTATAGCTGAATGACGGCTACAACGCGGATCTGCTTTGCCGGGAGGCCGTCAATAGACGTCCTCCCCTTTGCATGCTGGCAACGCCCTCCTGAAGGGCGCGTGCGGCGTGCGCTGTGATCACACGAGTCAATGAGACATGGGTGATCACAGATCGGAGTAAGAGGTCGATCCCGACCCCTTACCACGTGATCAGCTGTCAGACAATGATGTAAACAGAAGATCGGTAATTGTTATTTTTTTTCTTCTCACGCTAACAGCACCGGTTTCTGTTGAAGGGACATCGGTCCCGAAGAGGCGAAGCCGCCTCATATGTGCCCACCAGTACCGCCTGCCAGTGCAACGAATCGGTGCCCACAAGTGCCACCTATCAATGCCCACCAGTGGTGCCAATCAGTGCCTCATCAGTGCCAACTAGCAGTGCTGCCTATCAGTGTCACCTACTGGTGCCGATCAGTGCCCATCACTGCCACCCATCAGTGCCCATCACTACCATCCATCAGTGCCTATCAGTGCTACCTATCAGTGCCACCTAATAGTGACCTTCAGTGCCACCTAATAATGCCCTTCAGTGCCACCTATCAATGCCCATCAGTGCCACCTCTCAGTACCCACCAATGCCACCTATCAGTGCCCACCAGTGCCACCTCATCAGTGCCCACCAGTGCTGACTATTAGTGCCCATCAGTGCCGCCTTATCAGTGCCCATCAGTGTCACATTATCAGTGCCCATCAATGCAGCCTATCAGTGCCCATCAGTGCCGCCTTATCAGTGCCCATCAGTGCCCCCTTATCAGTGCCCATCAATGCAGCCTATCAGTGCCCATCAGTGTAGCCTCATCAGCGTACATCAATGAAGGAGAAAAATTACCTGTTTGCAAAATTTATTAACAAAATATAAAACGTTTTTGTATTTTGTTTTTTCACATAAGTTTTTTTTAATTTGTTTAACAAAAAATATAAACCCCAGCGGTGATCAAATACCACCAAAAGAAAGCTCTATTTGTGGGAAAAAAATGATAAAAATTTAATTTGGGTACAGTGTTGTATGACCGCGCAATTGTCATTCAAAGAGTTACAGAGCTAAAAGTTGAAAATTGGTCTGGACAGGAGCAGGGGTTTAGGTGCCCAGTAAGCAAGTGGAATAATGTATAGAATTTTATTATTTGCCTTATTAGTTTATAATTTTTTTATATGTACATAAACAATAGTGCGCTTCTGGCTACTATGCAAGAAATAAAATATAAAAAAAAAATCAATGTACAATTAAACAGTGAATTGAATAGTCCATAAAGTTCAATAGGTCAAAAAGACCTCAGATCTCACATTTACAATTAAGAGCAATAAAAAAAAAAGTCAGTGCTGGCAATCAGTGCCGCCTATCAGTGCTGCCCATCAATGCCCATCACTGCTGTCGATCAGTGCCCATCAGTGTTGCCCATCAGTACCACCCATCAATGCCCATCAGTGCCCATCTGTACCGCCTATCCGTGCCACCTATCAGTGTCCACCAGTGCCGCCTATTAGTGCCCATCAGTACCACCTAACAGTGCCCATCAGTGCCACCTATCAGTGCTCATCAGTGCCACATATCAGTGCCCCATCTTTTCCCGATTTCATATATGGACGTTTAGCTCATGCGCCCCCGTATTGTTTGGGGAAGAAATTGGATTGATTACCTGTTATACGCAACTGAATGCACTGATGAGCCTTTAATACCATCTTTGAATGATTGTGACTTATGATGTGTTGTCTTCTTGCTGCCCTTTTGGGCGCTTTTCTCTTCTTTTTTTGTATACCATATGTTTGTGAAAAATGTAAATAAAATGTAAATAAAGATTATTTAAAAAAAAAAAAAAAAAAGTGGAGTCTGTTGGGCTTAGTCTCCCGCTGGCCTTTTATGTCATCACCTTACAATAGTTTCTTGCTCCTGCCCACAGTGAGGTGTTCCCATTTCTCCTGTTGCATGCACCATCCAATGAACTGAATCACTCATTCAGTAGAGTGTATCGCCCTTGTAATGGCTGGAGCAAATGTGAAGATCTGGGATCTAACTTCTAGACATCTCATCACAAAATCTAAGGAACAGTTAGGTAACATAACGTTCCTCCATGTTTTACTGAAGTTTCTGGGTGGACTGACCCTCCAATAATGATCAAACATCCTCCTATACTGTCATAACACTGTCTATGCTCCTGTCTTGTCCAGTTAATCAGAACAACTTAGTGGGACATTTATAAAACAGTAGTGTGGCTTTAGTGGTGTTTAGTGGTTCATCAGTGTTAGTCAACTTGAAATATATAGATAGCCTCTAGTGGCCCTCTGGTACTTCCAGAGGGCCACAATAGCAGGTATGATTATTTGTCTGTTCTGGTGTGTTGGAAGTCCATTTAAATAAATCAAATGCCGACCCCGTTCTGAAAGGCTTTGTGCCTGACCTAAAAAGCCTAACTTACAGACAATTTGGGCCACTCTCCTATGTATTGAAGTGGGAAGCTGAATTGGACAGACCCTTAGACCAACCACCTTGGAAGCAAATCTGGCTAGCCTCATCCAAGTTCTACCGGAACATGTTCGCCCAAGAGAACGCCTACAAGTTTCTCTCGCACTGGTATATGACTTTTGTGCGGGTCACCAAATTGGCTCCCTCCTTATCCCCCATGTGCTTCTAGGAATGCAGGGAGCCAGGCAACCTACTTTCACATCTGGTGGTCCTGCGCTGGATTAAATTAATTACAGTGCCATCATCCATATGCAGAAAGAGAAAGGATAATGTAAATTAATGCGTTAGTACACCAATTTTTACCTACAGATAAGCCTATAATAAGGCTTACCTGTAGGTAAAATGAATATCTCCTAAACGGGCACCGTTTGGGAGATATTCACACTGCATGCAGCCGGTGACGTCACCGGCGCATGCGCTCTGAAGGTCCTTCACAGCACCATGCCAGGAACCGAGGGCTCCCGCACGCATGCGCGGGGTAGTGACGTCACCACGGCTCTGGCCACTCACACAGCCGGAGTCCGTGAACCCGGAAGGAGCACCGGGGGAAGACAGAAGCCCTGTTGGTGGTCACAGCGTATCGCTGGAAGGCTTCATTCTAAGGTAAGTATTTCAGTATTGAGATGCATACTAGCCCACCCCTGCCTGGCACCCGCTGTGATTGTACACAGCAAGAGCCTGTCAAGTCCCAGCCAATGATTGATGGCCAGGATCTGCTGATCGGATGTGTGCAATCAAAGGCCAGAGCTCTGTGTTGATAAACAATACGGAGCTCTGTACAGAGAGTGATCTGTCAGTTTCTCACTCAGAGATCTAGTAGTAGTAAAGCAGCACATATTACACACATTACACATAATTAGGCACACAGTTAACCCTTTGATCTCCCTAGATGTTGACCCCTTCCCAGTCAGTGTCATTAGTACAGTGATAGTGTATAGTATTATCACCAACCGCTATATTAATGTCACTGATGATGTCAGTGGCAGTTAGTCAGTTCCTACTAGCGTCAGTTAGTGTCAGATATTATTTATATATATATATGATTTATATAAATTTAATAATATTTCCAGTATATATACAGTATCTCACAAAAGTGAGTACACCCCTCACAGTTTTGTAAATATTTTATTATATCTTTTCATGTGACAACACGGAAGAAATTACACTTTGCTACAATGTAAAGTAGTGAGTGTACAGCTTGTATAACAGTGTAAATTTGCTGTCCTCTCAAAATAACTCAACACACAGCCATTAATGTCTAAACCGCTGGCAACAAAAGTGAGTACACCCTGAAGTGAAAATGTCCAAATTGGGCCCAAAGTGTCAATATTTTGTGTGGCCACCGTTATTTTCCAGCACTGCCTTAACCCTCTTTTGGGCATGGAGTTCACCAGAACTTCACAGGTTGCCACTGGAGTCCTCTTCCACTCCTCCATGACAACATCAAGGAGTTGGTGGATGTTAGAGACCTTGCGCTCCTCCACCCTCAGTTTGAGGATGCTCCACAGATGCTCAATAGGGTTTAGGTCTGGAGACATGCTTGCCGGTTCATCACCTTTACCCTCAGCTTCCTTAGTAAGGCAGTGGTCATATTGGAGGTGTGTTTGAGGTCGTTATCGTGTTGGAATACTGCCCTGTGGCCCAGTCTCTGAAGGGAGGGGATCATGCTCTGCTTCAGTATGTCACAGAACATGTTGGCATTCATGGTTCCCTCAATGAACTGTAGCTCCCCAGTGCTGGCAGCACTCATGCAGCCCCAGACCATGACACTCCCACCACCATGCTTGACTGTAGGCAAGACAAACTTGTCTTTGTACTCCTCACCTGGTTGCCGCCACACACGTTTGACACCATCTGAACCAAATAAGTTTATCTTGGTCTCATCACGCCAAAGGAAATGGTTCCAGTAATCCATGTCCTTAGTCTGCTTGTCTTCAACAAACTGTTTGCGGGCTTTCTTGTGCATCATCTTTAGAAGAGGCTTCCTTCTGGGTCGACTGCCATACAGACCAATTTGATGCAGTGTGTGCGTATGGTCTGAGCACTAACAGGCTGATCCCCCACCCCTTCATCCTCTGCATCAATGCTGGCAGCACTCATACGTCTATTTCCCAAAGACAACCTCTGGATATAATGCTGAGCATGTGCACTCAACTTCTTCGGTCGACCATGGCGAGGCCTGTTCTGAGTGGAATCTGTCTTGTTAAACCGCTGTATGGTCCTGGCCACCATGCTGCAGCTTAGTTTCAGGTTCTTGGCAATCTTCTTATAGCCTAAGCCATCTTTATGTAAAGCAACAATTTTTTTTTCAGATCCTCAGAGAGTTCTTTGCCATGCTGAACTTCCAGTGACCAGTATGAGAGAGTGAGAGCGATAACACCAAATTTAACACACAAAAAGAGGGGGAGAAGGAAATTTCTCAAGTAATTCTTCAGAGAGGAACAGCTGGTATTATCAAAAATATAAATAATTCTTTATTGAAAAAAAGCCCTCGGGGCTTTCACACTGGAATGAAAGTAGCGGCACTTTCGGGTCGGTTTGCAGGCGCTATTGTTAGCGCAATAGCGCCTGGAAACCGCCCCAGTGTGAAAGGGCTTGAAGAGCTTCAACCTGCATAAGTGAGAACCCTGGGTGACATCTAACCCTTCTGACACCATGAAATGGCACAGCACTGTCACACTATTGATGAGACACAGGGCAAACATTCTTACTGTCGCTATTAACAAATACCAGTCATGTTAAATGTTTTTTTTCCCAAAGATTTTACATAGGCATAAGGGGCTTAAAGACTAAGTGCAGCCAATATTTAAAAAAAAAACACAAAAATCAGCACAAGTTAAATAATTTACAGTCAGTAGGTCATGTCCCTTGTGCTGATGCCTCTTCTGTTAGGTGAAATCTTCCTCCATCCAGGCCCACCCTCTCGCCGAAATCTTCCGAATCAATTTTATTTAGTAAAACTAAAAATGGTTGCCTATACCAGTGAAATTAACTGGTATAAGCAATCATAATGTGTAAAAAAGAAAAGAAAATCACTTCCCCAGAGTAGTACAATGTTACTATGGTAACACTGTATTGCTCTGGTCACAGTGTGTTAAGAAAAATCGTAAATAAAAGAAATAATTTAATAAAAAAGAAAAGAAATTGAAAAAAAATTGTTTTATTTTTTTTTTTTTTTTTACATACTGGCAGTCAGTCAGTGTCCCTGATTGTCAGTTTCCCATCATTAAGCTCCAAGCAGCGGAGTGAAATGCATTGGTGGCGTGGCCTGGCTGAGGCTGCCATTCATCTCACTTCATGCACATGGTCTGCTTCATGATGTGAGGCTTATGGAACTTTTCCTTTGACATTGCTGTCCCAGATCGCTGCCATGCCAGTTATATGATGACGCCGTACTGCACTGGTGACAGTATATAAAAAAAATAAAATTTTGTGGCACCACAGTACAAACTTGCAATGCCTCTTACTAAATACCTTGGACTGTCTACTTTCCAAAAATAATTTGGGGAATATCTGTACTGTTCTGGCATTTTCGGGCGTCAATAAATGAGATAGCCCGTCAGTACATGAGGATTGATCAATTTTCAGATATATACCATAGCTTATGGACTCTATAATTTTTCTACAGACTAAATAATATACACTGATTTGAGTTATTTTCACCAGAGGAATGTAGCAGAATACATTTTAGTCTAAATTTATGAAGAAATTCAAAGTGCAACAGCGCTGAAAGATGAAAATTGGCCTGGGCATAAAGGGGGTTAAAGTGCCCGGTATTGAAGTGGTTAATAAAAGAAAGTCATTTTTTTTATTATTATATATTTCATTATTTTTTATTTTTTATATTGTTTTATATTATTTTTGTATAGAGGGGGGCCCCTTCCGTCAGGGGCCCAGGGCAGTTGCCCTTTTCGCTCCATTATAAATCCAGCACTGGGAGCAGGTGCGCGCTGGTGCATGTCCCCGAACGCACGCTGTGTGAGTCCTATTGACGTCAATGGTTCTGCCTGCACATAGATGTACAGAACACCTGTGCATCCAAATGTAGGTACATATGGCTCTCCACGGGCATACGCCTTAGCACACCCTGTGTGAATGAAGCTTAAGGCCGCGTACACACGATCGGAAATTCAGCCACCAAAAGACCGATGACCGTGTGTATGCTCCATCGGACTTTTGCTGGCCGAATTACAGCCAGCAAAAGATTGAGAGCATGTTCTCAATTTTTCGGTCAGAAAAAGTTCCTATCCGAAAATGCGATCGTCTGTAGCAATTCTGACACGCAAAATTCCTCTGCATGCTCGGAAACAATTCGACGCATTCTTGGAAGCATTGAACTTGATTTTCTCGGCTCGTCGTAGTGTTGTACGCCACCACGTTCTTGGCGGTCGCAAGTTCAGCGAACTTTTATGTGACCGTGTGTATGCAAGGCAAGCTTGAGCGGAATCCCGTCGGAAAAACCATCATATCCTTTTCCAGCCAAAATTCCCGATTGTGTGTGCGCGGCATTAGAGTTTGTTCACGCTATAACATGTGTTATGGTGAAGTATGTTGCTGCATGCTAGACATGTACAATACGTTTCGTTCCAAATTAGTTTTTTAACTAATTTAGACAAATTCGTTCATTCGGAAATATCTGAATTAATGAAAACCCATTTAACAATTTTTTCCGAATATTTGTGATTTTGAATATTCGAAAATTCGTAAATTCAAAATTCGAAAATCCGAAAACCCGAAAATTTTAAAATCTGAAATAATAAATAATAATAACTTAACTATTACTAACTATTAAATTATAGGTATTGGAATTTCCTTTCAAATTTGGCTGTTAGTGAACGTAACGAATATGAATTTATCCGCAGTTACGCATAAATTATAACGAATTCTGTATCTAAATGAATGGAACATAACAAATTAATAATAATAATAATACAGTAGTACCTTGGATTATGAGCATAATTCGTTCCAGAAGCATGCTTGTAATCCAAAGCACTCCTATATCAAAGCGAGTTTCCCCATAGGAATCAATGGATACTCAGATAATTAGTTCCAGTGTCACTGCTGGTGTATGCAGTACCTCATGTGTCTAGAGGTAGTGGGGTGCTAGAGACAGTCAGAAACACTCGGAGATGCTCGGAGACACTCAGAGACGCTCGTAGACACTCGGGAACCGTGAACGGCCCCCGAGTGTCTCCGGCACCCCCCCACCTCTGGCCACATGCGGTACTGCACACCCCAGAGGCTTGAATCCTGCTCGTATTGCGCAACGCTCATAAACCACGTTACTCGCAACCCAAGGTTTTACTGTAATAAAAACTTTTTATTATTTATTATTAATTTGTTCAGTTTAATTTGTTTAGATGCGGCATTCGTTATTTCGGATAATTCGTAACTTCGGATAAATTCATATTTGTTACATTCACTAACAGCCAAATTTCAAAGGAAATTCCAATACCTATAATTTAATAGTTAATTATTATTAGTTAGTTAGCTATTCTTCCAAATTTCCGGATTTTCTTTCTTATTTTCAGATTTTCTAATTTTTCAAAAATTTATGAATTTTCAAATTTCCAAATTTCCAAATTGCAATCATAACGAATGACCCGGAAAAAAAAAAAACGAAAAAAAAAAACAAACAAAAAAACGAATGCAACGAAAACGAACAAATTTTTCGGCAGTGCGCAGGTCTACCACATGCAGTTTTAGGTGCACTGTGCTTGGTTTGAACCCCAATGAACTGACGTTATTGGGACTTACAGGGAAAAGCATCCAAAATTGCAGCACGTTGAATTCCTTCACAATGCACAGCAATGTACACAGGACCTGCTGCATTTAACAGTATGATGCAGACAGCGTGATAGAGCCCTCGAGGAAGACGATCATTTTTCATTTACATTTTTATCAGAAAGCGTCGCGGGATTCGTTGAACCCGCTGTGTCTCCGGGGGTGACAGCCGACTAACAGGCCAGACAAATGATGGAAGTGATAGAGTGAGCAGGAACAAAGTCTACAAGCCGGTGTCTGAGCAGACAGATGATGGGAACAGATACTACCTAATAGGAGTTCTGATATAGTCCAAATCACAGAAGTCATCCTGAGTCATGAAAACAGACAGAAGTCACCCAGAAACTGCTGATCGGGCAGATTAAATGTCAAGCAGTATATTCAGAACAGAACTTTTTAGTCTGCAATGAAATTTCCCCCATATGGCACTTCATTCTAAACTATAACTAAAGACAAAAAAAGTGTTCTTTTTTGTTTTGGATGAAGTAGAGAAGGATTAGACCCCCTGTCAGGTTTTTATTGCTGTCTGTGTCAGGGAGATTCCCTCTCCTATGTGTCCTGGTGACCGTTATCACTGAAAAGTGAAAGAAAATCCCAAATAATGAGTTGTCACCAAAACAGGAAGAGAAAGAAAATCCTCCAATGGTGACACTAGTTCTGGTGACAGCCAAGGGATGCCCTTACTTTCTGATTTCCTCTCACTTGCTGATTTAGCTTTGGGATAGTAAATGAAGGGAAATTTCCCCAATGTTCCCTCTCACTTGCTGATTTAGCTATGGGATAGAAAATGAAGGGAAATTTCCCCAATGTCCCCTCTCACTTGCTGATTTAGCTATGGGATAGAAAATGAAGGGAAATTTCCCCAATGTTCCCTCTCACTTGCTGATTTAGCTTTGGGATAGTAAATGAAGGGAAATTTCCCCAATGTTCCCTCTCACTTGCTGATTTAGCTATGGGATAGAAAATGAAGGGAAATTTCCCCAATGTCCCCTCTCACTTGCTGATTTAGCTATGGGATAGAAAATGAAGGGAAATTTCCCCAATGTTCCCTCTCACTTGCTGATTTAGCTATGGGATAGAAAATGAAGGGAAATTTCCCCAATGTTCCCTCTCACTTGCTGATTTAGCTATGGGATAGAAGATGAAGGGAAATTTCCCCAATGTTCCCTCTCACTTGCTGATTTAGCTATGGGATAGTAAATGAAGTTAAATTTCCCCAATGTTCCCTCTCACTTGCTGATTTAGCTATTCAATAAAAAATGAAGGGAAATTTCCCCAATGTTCCCTTTCATTTGCTGATTTAGCTATGGGATAGAAAATGAAGGGAAATTTCCACAATGTTCCCTCTCATTTTTTTTTTTTTTGCACTATAAACAAAAAAAGACTGACAATTTTGAAAAAAAACAATATTTTTTATTTTCTGCTATAAAACACGCCCAATATTTTTTTTTTTTTTAATCTAATTTCTTCATCATTTCAGGCCAATATGTATTCTGCTACATATTTTTGGTAAAAAAAAACCCCAATAAACGTATATTGATTGATTTGCGCAAAAGTTATAGCGTCTACAACATAGGGGATAGATTTATGGCATTTTTTTTTACTAATAATGGCGGTGATCAGTGATTTTTAGCGGGACTGCGACATTGCGGCGGACAGATTGGACACCTAACTGACATTTTTGACACTTTTTTGGGAACCAGTGACATTATTACAGTGATCAGTGCTAAAACTATGCACGGACATTGTACTAATGACACTGGCAGGGTTAACATCAGGGGTGATCAAGGGGTTAAATGTGCTCCTTCAGTGTGTTTACTTACTGTATGGAGAATGCATACCGCCCAACTTTTTGAGATGGGAATGAGGGACACCTATCAGCAAAAGTATGCAGGCATAGGACACACCCCCTGCCACGCCCCCTTAAAGGAGAATTGTACAAAAAAAAACAAGATTGGGTAAACCCACAAGTGCTTTTTTTACCACTACTATTCCTTTATATTGGCTTTTGGAATTTACAAATGCAGCAATTTAGAAATCAGATGAAAGGTTTAGGGCTGGAAAACACTTTTTGAAAGATAAAAAGTGCGTTTTATTATCAACTCTAAGGCCTCATGCACACGGACGTTTTTACAGCCGCTTTTTTGAGCGTTTTTTGCAGCTTAAAAACGCCTGTCTATGTTAGTCTATGGCTTCATGCCCACCTAGGCGTTTTTGAGCTGCAAATGGCATAGGCGTTTTTAAGCTGTAAAAAAAACCCAGGACCAGTGCGATCCGTGGCGCGGCGCTAGAGCTGTAAAAACGCGAAACACGGAAAAACATGCAAAAACGCTGATGCGCCGTTTTTGCGTGTTTTTGAGCTCCGACGTTTTTTTCTTTGGTTTCTGTGGCATTGTGGGAAATTTGGGAGTGCATATAGCTGAGAGATGTGTTTTTCTTTAAAAAATCGAATCAGGATTTTTTTTTTAAAAACAGCTCGTATTGCGAAACGCTCATAAACCACGTTACTCGCAACCCGAGGTTTTACTGTAATAAAAACTTTTTATTATTCATTATTAATTTGTTCAGTTTCATTTGTTTAGATGCGGCATTCGTTATTTCGGATAATTCGTAACTTCGGATAAATTCATATTCGTTACATTCACTAACAGCCAAATTTCAAAGGAAATTCCAATACCTATAATTTAATAGTTAATTATTATTAGTTAGTTAGTTATTCTTCCAAATTTCCGGATTTTCTTTCTTATTTTCAGATTTTCGAATTTTCAAAAATGTATGAATTTTCAAATTTACAAATTTCCAAATTGCGATCATGACCCAAAAAAAAAAGAAAAAAAAACAAACAAAAAACTAATGGAACGAAAACGAACAAATTTTTCGGCAGTGCGCATGTCTACTGCATGCAGGTTCAGGTGCACTGTGCTTGGTTTGAACCCCAATGAACTGACGTTATTGGGATTTACAGGGAAAAGTATCCAAAATTACAGCACGTTGAATTCCTTCACAATACACAGCAATGTACACAGGACCTGCTGCATTTAACAGTATGATGCAGACAGCGTGATAGAGCCCTCGAGGAAGACGATCATTTTTCATTTACATTTTTATCAGAAAGCGTCGCGGGATTCGTTGAACCCGCTGTGTCTCCGGGGGTGACAGCCGACTTTAAAAAACGCTACTTAACGCTAACGCTAAAAAACGCTAATGCAAAACGCAGTAGAAATCCTGTTTTTAACGCCGCTTTTTCCAGGCGTCGGACCTAACTTTACAGCAGGTTTTTTAAAACGTCCATGTGCATGAGGGCTAAAGATCAGACCAAAATGAGGAACAAATGAGGAGGAATGAGAGACAGAGGGACATTGCTCCAAATCAGGGACAGTCCCTCGAAATCAGGGACAGTTGGGAGCTATGGGGGATGGGCTGCCTGGGACAACACACAGATCTGTCGTCCTGCATAGTGTGATCTCCAGACAGAACGGAGATCTGCCTTGTTTACTTTGGAAGATCCCCGTTCTGTCACTGCGGGGAACGATCGCAGGTGACCGGCAGAAATCAAGTCCACTGGACCCGCTGATTGGCTCCCCCACCCCCCCGTTGGCCAATCGGCGCGTGAGCGCGCGTGCCCACGAATCACCGTGTACGAGCCTCACGCACACCTTCTGCGATTTGCGCAGCCGAGCCAACCTGCCGCAGTATAACTGCAGCGGCTGGTTGGCAAGTGGTTAATATGCAAATCTTTATATTTAGAAAGTCCTCCCGTATTGATAAAGACGGAAGGTCCTTGTAAAAGTCAATAGGGACTTAAACACGCATGTTCATTTCTCTACTTTCTAATCTATACTTTTACTTTGTAACATTTCTCTTCTAAATAAACTTTGAAAACGGTTCACCATTTAGCCTATGTTCACAGTATTGTGGGTGCGGGAGCACGTGTAAATCGCATGGGCTACTGCCCCCCCCCCCACCCACCCCGCAGCCAAAATGCGTTGCTCTTTAGAAAACAGAGGTTGTCGTTTTCCTTATCACTGTGCTAGGGTGGCAATGCTCGCTCATCATGCTGCATCTATGGAGAAGCAGTGTTGTCACCTAAGTACAGGCCTACAGAACCCTCTTTGTCATAGGGGGAGTGTTCTGTAGTCCACATAGAGAAACTGGGAACAATGTCATTTATCTAATTACTGCACAGGCAGAGGGCACAGAAAGTTGGTGGCTTACAAGACTTCTTTCAGGATCACCAGGTGTTTTTTGCACTTATGGAACGGATATAACAAAACACTTTCAATGATTTACAGCGATCAGCCATAATTTTATGACCACCCCCCTAATATTGGGTAGGTCCCCCTCTTGTGAACAAAACAGCCCTGACCCATGCAGTGTGTTTTTTTTATTGACACTTTTTCCCTAGGTGAATGGGTAGGGGTACCATGTACCCCATACTCATTCACATAGGGTGGGGAGCCGGGATCTGGGGGCCCCCTTATTAAAGGGGGCTCCCGGATTCTGATAAGCCCCCCGCCCGCAGACCCAGACAACCAACGACCAGGGTTGTCGGGAAGAGGCCCTTGTCCTCATCAGCATGGGGACAAGGTGCTTTGGGGTGGGGGGGCCGCAGGGCGCCCTCCTCCCCCAAAGCACCCACCCCCCCATGTTGAGGGCATGCGGCCTGGTACGGTTCAGGGGGGGCGCTCGCTCGTCCCCACCCCCTTTCCTGACTGGCCGGGCTGCGTGTTCCTATCGGAGTCTGGTATTGATTTTGGGGGGACCCCCACGCCGTTTTTTTGGTGTAGGGGGTTCCCCTTAAAATCCATACCAGACCTAAGGGCCTGGTATGCCCCATGCTCGCCACGATAGGAAAATGTGTTTTTCCTATTGCAGTGAGCACGAGATGCAGTACCCTGCACTTGCGTCGTATCTGGTCTGTCGGACCAGCATACAGACGAACGGGCTTTCCGTCAGGAACTGAGTCCGGCGGAGTTATGACGTAAAGATTTGAAGCAGGCTTCAAATCTAAAGTACGTCGGATTTCCGACCGAAACGGTCTGTCGGCATGAACTCCACTAGACCTCTGAAGGTATGCTGTGGTGTCTGGCACCAGGCCGATCCTTTAAAGTGGTTGTAAACCCACCTGAGAGATATTAAGACTTACCTATATGTACTGAAAATATCTCTTGAACGTTCGCCGTACAGGAGATATTTCATGTACACTGCGCCGCTGATGTCATCAACGCACGTGCAGTGAAGAAACGGCCCTCCTTGCCATTTCTTCCCCAGCATGTGCCGTGACTGGCGGCTCCCACGCGCATGCACGGGAGTGATGATACGCGGACCCGGCCAGTCACAGAGCCGAAGTCCGTGGCCCCGGAAGGAAGAGGGGTGAACATGGATGCTTTCACCAGCGGGGACTTTGCGGGCTTCTTTTGCAGGTAAGTGGCACATAATGGGCTAGTATGCAATGCATACTAGCCCATTATGCTTTTACTTTGCAGGGGAATAAAGAGGAAGTAAAACCCACCAGGGTTTACTTCCTCTATAAGTCCTGTAAGTGGTGAGGCCTCCATGGATCAGACTTGTTTTTCCAGCACATCCCACAGATGCTCGATTAGACAGAGATCTGGAGAACTTGGAGGTCAAGTCGACACCTCAAACTCATTGTTGTGTTCCTCAAACCTTTCTTGAACCATTTTTGCAGTGTGGTATGGCGCATTATCCTGCTGAAACAGGCCCCTGTTGTCAAGGAATACCGTTTCTGTGAAGGGTTGTACTTGGTCACCAGCAGTGTTTAGGTAGGTGGTACGTGTCAAAGTAATATCCACATGTGGCAGGACCCAAGGCTTCCCATCAGAACATTGTCCAAAGCATCACACTGCCTCTGCTGGCTTGCCTTCTTCCTAAAATACAAACAAATGGCCACTGCCCCCACCTATAAATGGCCTTCGCAGCAAGGAGCACATGGAAGAGAGACACATGTCAAATAAAATAAATAGCAAAATTCCCAGCTCAGCTCACCAACCAGTCTGCAACCAACCAAATTATCCTGTCTAACAGGGTTTAGTTTGCACGCATTTGCAAATACATGCGTAAGCTGCAGAGCCACTTCATGGCACCCCAGTATTATTTGCAGTCCTAACTCTAAAAAATTTGTGAGAGCCTCCATAGTAGGAGCACATACAGTATCTCACAAAAGAGAGTACACCCCTCACATTTTTGTAAACATTTTATTATATCTTTTCATGTGACAACACTGAAGAAATGACACTTTGCTACAATGTAAAGTAGTGAGTGTACAGCTTGTATAACAGTGTAAATTTGCTGTCCCCTCAAAATAACTCAACACACAGCCATTAATGTCTAAACCGCTGGCAACAAAAGTGAGTACACCCCCTAGGTGAAAATGTCCAAATTGGTAGCCATTTTTCCTCCCCGGTGACATGTGACTCGTTAGTGTTACAAGGTCTCAGGTGTGAATGGGGATCAGGTGTGTTAAATTTGGTGTTATCGCTCTCACTCTCTCATACTGGTCACCAGAAGATCAACATGGCACCTCATGGCAAAGAACTCTCTGAGGATCTGAAAAAGAATTGTTGCTCTACATAAAGATGGCCTAGGCTATAAGAAGATTACCAAGACCCTGAAACTGAGCTGCAACACGGTGGACAAGACCATACAGCAGTTTAACAGGACAGGTTCCACTCAGAACAGGCCTCGCCATGGTCGACCAAAGAAGTTGAGTGCACATGCTGAGCGTCATATTCAGAGGTTGTCTTTGGGAAATAGATGTATGAGTGCTGCCAGCATTGCTGCAGAGGTTGAAGGGGTGGGGGGTCAGCCTGTCAGTGCTCAGACCATACGCCGCACACTGCTTCAAATTGGTCTGCATGGCCGTCGTCCCAGAAGGACTTCTAAACACGATGCACAAGAAAGCCCGCAAACAGTTTGCTGTAGACAAGCAGACTAAGGACATGGATTACTGGAACCATCCTGTGGTCTAATGAGACCAAGATAAACGTATTTGGTTCAGATGGTGTCAAGCGTGTGTGGTGGCAACCAGGTGAGGAGTACAAAGATAAGAGTGTCTTGCTTACAGTCAAGCATGGTGGTGGCAATGTCATGGTCTGGGGCTGCATGAGTGCTGCTGGCACTGGGGAGCTACAGTTCATTGAGGGAACCATGAATGCCAACATGTACTGTGACATACTGAAGCAGAGCATGATCCCCTCCCTTCGAAGACTGGGCCGCAGGGCAGTATTCCAACATGACCCCAAACACAACCCCAAACATGCATCCAAAACGACCACTAAAGGTGAAGGTGATGGACTGGCCAAGCATGTCTCCAGACCTAAACCTTATTGAGCATCTGTGGGGCATCTTCAAATGGAAGGAGGAGGAGCGCAAGATCTCTAATGGGGCGTACACACGGTCGGACTTTTCGACCGAACTGGTCCGACGGACGCTGACGGACCAAATCCGGCGGACAATCCAACCGTGTGTGGCCTGCATCGGACTTCCGACAGACCGTTTTGGTCGGAAATCCGACGTACTTTAGATTTGAAGCCTGCTTCAAATCTTTATGTCATAACTCCGCCGGACTCAGTTCCTGACGGAAAGCCCGTTCATCTGTATGCTGGTCCGACAGACCAGATACGACACAAGGGCAGGGTACTGCATCTCGTGCTCGCTGCAATAGGAAAAACACATTTTCCTATCGCGGCGAGCGTGGGGCATACCAGGCCCTTAGGTCTGGTATGGATTTTAAGGGGAACCCCCTATGCTGAAAAAACGGCGTGGGGTCCCCACCAAAATCAATACCAGACTCCGATCGGAACACTCAGCCCGGCCAGTCAGCAAAGGGGGTGGGGACGAGCGAGCGCCCCCCCCCTGAACTGTACCAGGCCGCATGCCCTCAACATGGGGGGGTGGGTGCTTTGGGGGAGGAGGGCGCCCTGCGGCCCCCCCACCCCAAAGCACCTTGTCCCCATGCTGATGAGGACAAGGGCCTCTTCCCGACAACCCTGGTCGTTGGTTGTCTGGGTCTGCGGGCGGGGGGCTTTTCGGAATCCGGGAGCCCCCTTTAATAAGGGGGCCCCCAGATCCCGCCCCCCCACCCTATGTGAATGAGTAGGGGGTACATGGTACCCCTACCCATTCACCTAGGGAAAAAGTGTCAATAAAAAAAACACACTGCACAGGTTTTTAAAGTAATTTATTAGACAGCTCCAGGGGTCTTCTTCCAGCTTCGGGGGTCTTCTTCTAGCTTCGGGGGTCTTCTTCTGGCTTCGGGGGTCTCTCCGGTTCTACTCCGCGCTCTCCGGGTCTTCTGCCAGGCTCCTCCGCTATCTTCTGCTCTTTTGCCGCTCTTTTGCTAGCAGGGGCCCGGACTTCTGCCTTCTTCTCTTCTTCCAATGTTGACACGACGCTCTCTCCGGCTGGTATGCTCTCTGAGCGCTCCAATGTGAATTATATAGGCGGGGACCCCGCCCCCTTATGCCGTCACAGTCCCTGGGCATGCTGGTACTGTGACGTTTTAGGGGGCGTGGTCAACATCACCACATGACCACGCCCCCTAAAACGTCACAGTACCAGCATACCCAGGGACTGTGACGGCATAAGGGGGCGGGGTCACCGCCTATATAAGTCACATCGGAGCGCTCAGAGAGCATACCAGCCGGAGAGAGCGTCGTGTCAACATCGGAAGAAGAGAAAAAGCGAAGAAGGCAGAAGGCAGAAGTCCAGGCCCCTGCTAGCAAAAGAGCGGCAAAAGAGCAGAAGATAGTGGAGAAGCCCCGCAGAAGACCCGGAGAGAGCGCGGAGAAGAACCAGAGAGACCCCCGAAGCCGTAAGAAGACCCCCAAAGCTGGAAGAAGACCCCCGGAGCTGTCTAATAAATTACTTTAAAAACCTGTGCGTGTGTTTTTTTTATTGACACTTTTTCCCTAGGTGAATGGGTAGGGGTACCATGTACACCATACTCATTCACATAGGGTGGGGGGGCCGGGATCTGGGGGCTCCCGGATTCCGATAAGCCCCCCCGCCCACAGACCTAGACAACCAACGACCAAGGTTGTTGGGAAGAGGCCCTTGTCCTCATCAACATGGGGACAAGGTGCTTTGGGGTGGGGGGGCCGCATAACATTCACCAGTTCTGTGATGTCATCATGGAGGAGTGGAAGAGGACTCCAGTGGCAACCTGTGAAGCTCTGGTGAACTCCATGCCCAAGAGGGTTAAGGCAGTGCTGGAAAATAATGGTGGCCACACACAATATTGACACTTTGGGCCCAATTTGGACATTTTCACTTAGGGGTGTACTTACTTTTGTTGCCAGCGGTTTAGACATTAATGGCTGTGTGTTGAGTTATTTTGAGGGGACAGCAAATTTACACTGTTATACAAGCTGTACACTCACTACTTTACATTGCAGCAAAGTGTCATTTCTTCAGTGTTGTCACATGAAAAGATATAATAAAATGTATACAAAAATGTGAGGGGTGTACTCACTTTTGTGAGATACTGTATAGGTAAAAGTAAGAGATGGGAGTTTACTCCCACTTTAAGTAGGATTTATAAAAATTAGTTTTTTATAGTCCGGAGCAGAATAAAATATAGACAAAAGCTTTATATATCCAATGTTACAAAGTAGTAGACTTCATATTTAATTTAATCCCATTCATATATACTGTACTATAAAGTGCTAAGTATACTGTACAATGCAGGATAAGCATTAAGCAATATGGACTGACAGTGATAAATACCTTTTCACATTTCTCATGCCCAGCGAATGCCGTCTATACGCTGTCTGCACACTAACCCATTTTTTTTTCTTTTTAATAACCATTTTGCTCCTTTTAATCTATGGAATGACCTCAGGAGCTGCCAGTCACCCAGATGAGATCTGCCATTGTGTCCACATCCCGCGCCTTGCTATTCAGCACCAGTCAGGAGTTTCTCCAGGAGTATACTTGGCAGGCCTGAAACTCAAAAATAACTGCACAATCATTATCTGTTTTGTTAATCTAAGTCAATGTGACAATCTTCTACCCAATTGTACTGGATGGTGCGATAGATAGAGAATTGCACGCCGGAGCCTGGAAGTTTTGGATAAACTCCCTCTGAAAGTTTATTGGCTCTGAGTGGATTTCAAGCGCCATCTAGTGGGCAAAGGAAAAACTGTCCTCTTAAAATCAAATAAGCATTTTTTGGCAAGCCTGACATTCTGCAAAGGTGATTAGTTACCCATGGTTAGCTTGAATGCCACAGGTCAGAGACAATAATGATAACAAAGCATTTTTGTAACACTGCATGTTGGGAAGTCTGAATTTAATCAGCCTGTAATGACCTTAACTTAAAGGAGCTTAAAGCACAGCAGACTTTGGCTCTCAGTTCGGTTCACTTACTTAGGCAGGCAAGTTGGGATGTTCATTATTTAAAACCAGCTCCACTTCACCCTTTGACTGCCACGTCTACTGGGCTTCTGTAACAATTATCGCACACTTCTATACCTTTAACCAGTTACCGACCGCCTTATAGCAGTATTACTGCAACGCTGCGCAGGATCACGTATACAGTTGGGTCCATATATATTTGGATACAGGCACAATTTTCATACTTTTGGCTCTGTATGCCACCAGAATAAAATTAAAGCAAAACAATCCAAATTAATTTGAAGTGCACTTTCAACTTTAATTCAAGTGGGTTGAACATAAATATCAAGTAGGAACTGCAACCATTTTTATACACAGTCCCCCCATTTTCAGGGGCTCAAATGTAATTCGACAAATGAATACAAGGTGTGTCTATTAAATAACGAGACTGATTAAATAACTCACCTTTATTTATATGTATTACAAATTTAATGCTTGTCCCCTTCAATGTATTCCCCATTTGCACTAATACATTGATGCAGTCTTGTTTTCCACTGGTCGAAGGCATAGAGAAAATCTGTTTCTGTCAGCTGTTTCAACACATCCGCCGTTTTCTTCTTTACAGCATCAACTGACTCAAACACATGTCCCTTTAACCACTTCCCGCCCGGCCTATATCAGAATGACGGCCAGGCGGTGGTTTTGTTATCCCGACTGGGCGTCATATGACGTCCAGCAGGATAACATGCTGGCGCACGCCCTCGGGGGCGTGCAGCGGGGCGATCAGTGGTGCTGTGTCTCAGTCTGACACACCGCATCTCCAATTGTGGTAGGGAGCCTCTGACAGAGGCTCCCTACCACATGATCAGCTGTGACCAATCAAAGCTGATCATCGCGTGAACCAGGAAGTGCCGGTAAATGGCTTTCCTCGGTTCACGCTGACAGGGAGAGCGATCGGCGGCTCTCCCTGTCAGATGGGGGGGCCTGCGATGATAATGAGTACATTGATTATTAGTACAGCCCCCATCAGAAGTGCCCATTAGCTGCCAATCAATACCCATAAGCTGCCAATCTGTGCCCCATCAAAAACACCTGTCAGTGCCATTTAAAGTGCCAATCAGTGCCCGTAAATGTGCCAATCAATGCCCCATCAGTAATGCCTGTCAGTAGCTCATCATCAGTGCTGCCTATCCAGTGCCATCTATCAGTGCCCATCAGTGCCACCTACCATTGCCCATCAGTGCCCATCAGTGCCGCTTATCAGTACCAATAAGTGCCGCCTATCAGTGTCCATCAGTGCTGCATATCGGTGTAGCCTATCGGTGCCCATCAGTGCTGCATATCAGTGCCTCCTCATCAGTGCCACCTTATAAGGGACACCTCACCAATGCCCATTAGTGCAGCCTCATCAGTGCCCATCAATGAAGGAGAAAACAAAATGTTATAACAGAAACGAAGAAAAACATTTTTTTTCAATTTTTTTAGTTTGTTTAGCAAAAAATAAAAACCCCAGAGGTGGTCAAATACCACCAAAAGAAAGCTATATTTGTGGGAAGAAAATTATTTAAAAAATTGGTTTGGATACAGTGTTGTATGACCACGCAATTGTCATTCAAATGCCACGTACACACGATCAGACATTCCAACAAAACCGTGGATTTTTTTCCGACGGATGTTGGCTGAAACTTGTCTTGCATACCCACGGTCGCACAAATGTTGTCGGAAATTCCGAACGTCAAGTACAAGACGTACGACAAGCCGAGAAAAATTAAGTTCAATAGCCAGTGAGGCTCTTCTGCTTGATTCCAAGCATGCGTGGAATTTTGTGCGTCGGAATTGGGTACACACACTCGGAATTTCCAACAACAAATTTTTGTTGTTGGAAAATTTGAGATCCAGCTCTCAAACATTTGTTGTCGGAAATTTCAACAGCAAATGTCCAATGGAGCCTACACACGGTCGGAATTTCAAGCTCACATCGAACATATGTTCCTGGCAATGGCATCCCTAGGGGGGCCAGAGGGGGCCTTGACCCCCCAACATTATGCTGTGCCCCACCATGTGCCCCCCCATTAAAAATTTTTTTTTTTACAAAAAGGCAATGTCTTTTTGTTTGCAATTGTAGCGGATGCGCCGCATCTTACTCGGGCCGCCGCTGGAGTAACACAGTCTCTATTGAGAGGGAGAGCATCCTCAGTCAGCTCCTGCGGGTGACTCCTCCCCCCTCCCTCTGCTCGCTGACACTGCATAATGCGAGCGCTCACACAACCACTGCCGCCTTATCTGCTCCTTCCCCTGCATCCTCATTGGCAGGGAGAAGAGTGAGTTGCAGGAAGGACTCCACCAGGACTTTCAGTTACTGAAAAAACAGACTGATCCTTAGGACAGGAGAACCAGCCTGTAAATTCCAAGAGGTGCCAGACCAGCGCTGTCAATAGCAGGGGCACGACAGCAATGGGAGGCTGGGAAACCCCACAGTGGCAATACACCAGGGCCCAGTGGCAAGACAACCTTTGCAACCCTGATAGTTCTCCCACAGCTTTGGACCATTATATTTTCTTGGTATGCTGGTGACATATATCTCTTGTTTTCTGCCACCCTGGGGGGCCCAATACAGTAGGAAGGGAGCTCACTGCAGAACATGTGAAAGGACCCATTGTGGGATAGTAGTAAAGGGCCCCAGGATATATATATATTAATAATATAATTGCATCAATATCAATATTATAATTGCATTTTATAGTTGCCCCCCTACTTTTGTCCCTGTCCCCCCATATGCCCCCCTAAATATGAAAGCTGGAGACGCCACTGGTTGCTGGAAATTCCGACTGTGTGAGCTCTTTAGCATCACACTCTGGATATGCAAAGGTGAACTATTGGAGATCATTTATTTCCCCTTTCTGTGTGGGATAAGGCTTTAAGGCCCAACACGAGAGTGTTGGCAAAAGGAGCTGGTGAGTTCATTAACATAAGGGGAGTGGATTCACGGTCACAGAGGTGCGGTGGAAGAGTCACTTAAAGTCGATATCTACATTGTTATCACGTCACGGATTATTAACATTCTTCTTTGGACTTTTTTCACATTTGTGGACTTTTATTCACTGGTGCTTATACACATATATATTTTTAATTATATATATCTTTGTGTACAGTTTTAATATTCACATATTTGGTTATGCGCATCACATTTGTGATTTTTTTGATTATATTAGTTACATAGTAGGTGAGGTTAAAAAAAGACACAAGTCCATCAAGTCCAACCTATGTGTGTGATTATGTGTCAGTATTACATTACATATCCCTGTATATTGCGGTCATTCAGGTGATTATCTAATAGTTTCTTGAAGCTATCAATGCTCCCCGCTGAGACCACCGCCTGTGGAAGGGAATTCCACATCCTTGCCGCTCTTACAGTAAAGAACCCTCTACGTAGTTTAAGGTTAAACCTCTTTTCTTCTAATTGTAATGATTGGCCACGAGTCTTATTAAACTCTCTTCTGCGAAAAAGTTTTATCCCTATTGTGGGGTCACCAGTATGGTATTTGTATATTGAAATCATATCCCCTCTCAAGCGTCTCTTCTCCAGAGAGAATAAGTTCAGTGCTCGCAACCTTTCCTCATAACTAAGATCCTCCAGACCCTTTATTAGCTTTGTTGCCCTTCTTTGTACTCGCTCCATTTCCAGTACGTCCCTCCTGAGGACTGGTGCCCAGAACTGGACAGCATACTCCAGGTGCGGGCGGACCAGAGCCTTGTAGAGTGGGAGAATTATCGTTTTATCTCTGCAGTTGATCCCCCTTTTAATGCATGCCAATATTCTGTTTGCTTTATTAGCAGCAGCTTGGCATTGCATGCCATTGCTGAGCCTATCATCCACTAGGACCCCCAGGTCCTTTTCCATCCTGGATTCCCCCAGAGATTCTCCCCCCAGTGTATAGATTGCATTCATATTTTTGCCACCCAAATGCATTATTTTACATTTTTCTACATTGAACCTCATTTGCCATGTAGTCGCCCACCCCATTAATTTGTTCAGGTCTTTTTGCAAGATTTCCACATCCTGCGGAGAAGTTATTGCCCTGCTTAGCTTAGTATCGTCTGCAAATACAGAGATTGAACTGTTTATCCCATTCCTCCAGGTCGTTTATAAACAAATTAAATAGGATTGGTCCCAGCACAGAACCCTGGGGAACCCCACTACCCACCCCTGACCATTCTGAGTACTCCCCATTTATCACCACCCTCTGAACACGCCCTTGTAGCCAGTTTTCAATCCATGTACTCACCCTATGGTCCATGCCAACGCACCTTATTTTGTACAGTAAACGTTTATTGGGAACTGTGTCAAATGCTTTTGCAAAATCCAGATACACCACGTCTACGGGCCTTCCTTTATCTAGATGGCAACTCACCTCCTCATAGAAGGTTAATAGATTGGTTTGGCAAGAACGATTCTTCATGAATCCATGCTGATTACTGCTAATGATATCATTCTTATTACTAAAATCTTGTATATAGTCCCTTATCATCCCCTCCAAGAGTTTACATACTATTGATGTTAGGCTATTATTTCTCGATGCACAGGAATAGGAAGGGGTGATTATATAAATTTATCACTGGTGGATTGTTATATTATATCACTTTTTCAATTTTATTTATGATTAGGAATTTATTTAGCGCTGCTATTTTGAGTTCACTTGGGGCGAGATTGTAGTGAATCAATTTTTGGCATTTATAGTTGATAATTTTTAAGCAGCAGCTTAGTTTCAAGCTTTCATTTTACCATTAGCGCAGCGTTTTTGGGTGTAAGAAGGGGCGGATTTTCTATATACCTGATCTTTGATATTAGACCTACAGCTCTGCAATGAGCAAAGCTTGTGCTCCCTGCTGATTTGAAGAAATCTAGCAAAGAGGACACTGCTTCCCAACAAACAACAAGAGTCCTACTCTGCAGCTGTTGGCAGGTGACAGGCTTTTCTACTACTTTTTAAAGAAAACTAAATGTAAGGTTGAACGCTGAGAGCAGGAACCAGCTGTCAATCAGGCAGCTCAATGAATCCCGATAATATAGTCGAGGTCCTTCCAGAGCCTGGAGCTGCTCTTTGACGTCAGCTGATAGCGAGCACTAGCCCGCTGTCAGCTGATTCTGGGTCACAGGAGCACAAAAGTAAATGCACTTCTGTGAACCACAAGAGAAGTATGACCAAAAAAAGCTTTGGCCATACATATCTTTTAAGGAAAATGTAAAAATCGTTTCAAATATTTTAAATACTTTTCTTAGTAATCATGTTTTTTACTGTGCTAAGATAAATATGCAACATGACACCTTACATTAAGGGAAAAAACACCTAAGAATGTATAACAATGTGCCAAAGCACATATAAAATACTTACCATATATTTCAGCTGAGGACTCTTAGTTTCTCAGCTCAAGTACAGTGCCTTGAAAAAGTATTCATACCCCTTGACATTTTCCACTTTTTGTCATGTTACAACCAAAAACGTAAATGTACTTTATTGGGATTTTATGTGATAGACCAACACAAAGGGGCACATAATTGTGAAGTGGAAGGAAAATTATAAATGGTTTTCATATTTTTTTACAAATAAATATGTGAAAAGTGTGGTGTGCATTTGTATTTAGCCCCCTGAGTCAATACTTTGTAGAACCACCTTTCACTACAATTACAGCTGCAAGTCTTTTTGGGGATGTCTCTACCAGCTTTGCACATCTAGAGAGTGATATTTTTGTCCATTCTTCTTTGCAAAATAGCTCAAGCTCTGTCAGATTGGATGGAGAGCGTCTGTGAACAGTAATTTTCAAGTCTTGCCACAGATTCTTAATTGGATTTAGGTCTGGACTTTGACTGGGACATTCTAACACATGAATATGCTTTGAACTAAACCATTCCATTGTAGCTCTGGCTGTATGTTTAGGGTCGTTGTCCTGCTGAAAATTGAACCTCTGCCCCAGCCTCAAGTCTTTTGCAGACTCTAACAAGTTTTCTTCTAGGATTGCCCTGTATTTGGCTCCATCCATCTTCCCATCAACTCTGATCAGCTTCCCTGTCCCTGCTGAAGAAAAGCATCCCCACAACATGATGCGGCCACAACCGTGTTTTACGGTGGGGATGGTGTGTTCAGGGTGATGTGTAGTGTTAGTTTTCCGCCACACATAGCGTTTTGCTTTTAGGCCAAACAGTTAAATTTTGGTCTCATCTGACCAGAGCACCTTCTTCCACGTTTGCTGTGTCCCCCACATGGCTTCTTGCAAACTGCAAACAGGACTTCTTATGGCTTTCTTTCAACAATTGCTTTCTTCTTGCCACTTTTCCATAAAGGCCAGACTTGTGGAGTGCATGACTAATAGTTGTGCTGTGGACAGATTCTCCCACCTGAGCTGTGGATCTCTGCAGCTACTCCACAGCTACAATGGGCCTCTTGGATGATTCTCTGATTAATGCTCTCCTTGCCTGGCCTGTCAGTTTAGGTTGACGGCCATGTCTTGATAGGTTTGCAGTTGTGCCATACTCTTTCCATTTTCGGATGATGGATTAAACAGTGCTCCGTGAGATGTTCAAAGCTTAGGATATTTTTTTATAACCTAACCCAGCTTTAAACTTCTCCACAACTTATCCCTGACCTGCCTGGTGTGTTCCTTGACCTTCATGATGCTGTTTGTTCACTAATGCCACGTACACACGGTCGGACTTTTCGGCTACAAAAGTCTGACAGCCCGTCCGACAGACTTTCAACGGACTTTTGGCGGACTTGCGGCAGACTTTCTAACGAACGGACTTGCCTACATACGATCACACAAAAGTCCGACGGATTCGTACGTGATGACTAAAATAAGGAAGTTGATAGCCAGTAGCCAATAGCTGCCCTAGTTTGGGTTTTTGTCCGTCGGACTAGCATACAGACGAACGGATTTCTGGGTCCGGCGTAGTTACGACGTAAAGATGTGAAGCATGTTTCAAATCTAAAGTCTGTCAGATTTGCGGCTGGAAAAGTCCGCTGAAAGTCCGGGGAAGCCCACACACGATCGGATTGTCAGCCGGCTTTGGTCCGTCGGCGTCCGTCGGACTTTTGTAGACGAAAAGTCCGACCGTGTGTACGCGGCATAAGGTTCTCTAACAAACCTCTGAGGGCTTCACAGAACAGCTGTAGTTATACTGAGATTAAATTACACACAGGTGGACTCTATTTACTAATTAGGTGACTTCTGAAGGCAATTGGTTCCACTAGATTTTAGTTAGGGGTATCAGAGTAAAGGGGGCTGAATACAAATGCATGCTACACTTTTCAGATATTTGTAAAAAAAATTGAAAACCATTTATCATTTTCCTTCCACTTCACAATGACACGATGGAACGATAGGGTTCAGGTAAGAAAAAGGGGGGCTCTGGGGGGCAGCTGCAGCACAGAAGGTTTTTCATCTTAATTCATATTATATATTAAGGTGAAAAACCTTGAGGGTTTACAACTCCTTTAAGATAAAAAACCTGCCTTTACAACCACTTTAATCTTATCACAGGGCTGGTTCACGCTATAAAGGTGCACCCGAGTAAACCTCTGAGGGCTTCATAGAACAGCTGTATTTATACTGAGATTAAGTTACACACAGGTGAACACTATTTCCTAATTAGGTGACTTCTGAAGTCAATTGGTTCCACTAGATTTTACTTAGGGGTATCAGAGTAAAGGGGGCTAAATATAAATGCACGCCACACTTTTCAAAAATGTATTTGTAAAAAATTTGGTAAACTATTTATCATTTTTCTTCCATTTCACAATTATGTGCCACTTTGTGTTGGTCTATCACATAAAATTCCAATAAAATACATTTACATTTTTGGTTGTAACATGGCAAAATGTAGAAAATGTCAAGGGGTATGAATACTTTTACAAGACAACACTAAAAAGAAAAAAAAAAATGTTCTGGGACTGAAAGGGATGTAGGAAGAAAAACACAGCACTCAAGTGGATAACCGTTTACGGACCGCCCACCGTCGTTATACTCCGGCACTTTGAAGAGGGATATCATTGTTATGGCAGCAGCTAGCTACCATAACCCCGGTATCCTCTTCTTCAGCGGGTGGTCCACTTTCAGATAAAAGATAAAAGTGGTCTCTGTGGCGGATTCACCCTGAGATCACTTTTATCGGCGGCGTGGAAGGGGCCCTCCAGCTGCGATCCAGTGCCCTCCGCCGCTTACCGGAGCCGCCGGCAGGGGTGGAGGCGATCACGTCCTCTCCCCTCTGTAGTATAGAGCTGAGTGAGGGGAAGATGGCCCCCACCCGGCTAAATACCATTGCAGGGTGGATGCGATGTCAAAACATCACTTCCGCCCATAGCTCTTAAAGAGACTTTTTTTTTTTTTTTCAAACAACATTTTTTATTTATTTTTTATTGCATTTTAGAGTAAATATGAGATCTGAGGTCTTTTTGACCCCTCTATTACAAGGGATATTTACATTCCTTGTAATAGGAATAAAAGTGACACTTTTTTTTTAAAGAACAGTGTAAAAAATAAAAGGTAGAATAAATAATAAAAAAATACATTTTAAACGCGCCCCGTCCTGCCGAGCTCGTGCGCAGAAGCGAACGCATCTAGACCTCCTCTGTTACTCAAAACCTGCAACCTGTAGAATTTTTTAAACGTCGCCTATGGAGATTTTTAAGGGTAAAAGTTTGTCGCCATTCCACGAGCGGGTGCAACTTTGAAGTGTGACATGTTGGGTATCAATTTACTTGGTGTAACATCATCTTTCACAATATAAAAAAAAATGGGCTAACTTTACTGTTAATTCAAAAAAGTGTATTTTTTCCAAAAGATTGTAAGACTGCTGCTTAAATACGCTGTGACAAAAAGTATTGCAACGACCGCCATTTTATTCTCTAGGGTGTTAGAAAAATATATATAAAATGTTTGGGGATTCTAAGTAATTTTCTAGCAAAAAAAAATAATTTTAACTTGTAAAGGCCCGGTCCTTGTGGTGAAAGGATAAGTTCACGTGTTAAGGCAGAATTTCAGTTTTCATAATAAATAGAAGCGTTTGGCGCGCTCCCAACACGAGGACTTTAAAGCCATATTACAAAAACACTGGTATTTGCTGACAGGCGATCCAGTCATCCCTGGGTTTGTCCCTCCACAACCATTGGTAGTATACCGATGGGCCTCGTCTCTCAAAGACAAGTTGGTGCACAGCCGACCAAGTTCCAAAACCCATTCGCTCAAGGGTACTTTCCAATGTGGGGGATGCCCGTATTGGGAATATATTAATACAGGTCAAAATTTGATCATACCGAATGGGAATAGATTTTTCCCCAAAAAATGATCAAATTGTTAAACTAAAGGAATTGTATACTTGATGACTTGCGAATGTGGTGCATTTTATGTAGGGAAGACCTTTAGAGAATTTTGGAAACGTATTTACGACCACACATATGCCATAGAAATAGGTGATCTATATTTCCCTATAGGGAGGCATGCAGCCCAGGACCATGCATATGGTTCTCCTAAAGTTCTATTTTTTGTGTCTTGAACACATGCCACAGGATCCACATGGGGGAAACTGGGATAGGGTTCTCCAGAGAGAAATGAGGTGGATATTCTCACTGGGAGCCACTAAGGCCCCTGGTTTGAATGAAGCCACCTCATTCAAGTCCTATCTGCCCATTTAGGGTGTGATAATTATGTATTACTTCAAATATTTACTGTTATTGCCATTTAGGGACCTGTGTTATGTGCCATGTATGATGCTGTTTCCTACTCTGGGTATATGATGATGTTTGGAGATCAGTGCTTAGATTTCTATCCATATCTGGGATTTCATCATTATTTATATCAACTCAATCCCTTTTTTTTTGTGGTGCCCTGCCTCCTATTCTCCCGTTTTCTTTTTCCCCAGGAGTTGCGATCCCTCCTGGTTTTCCAGGCCCCTCCTTCTACACCTCGCACACACACGCCTATGGGGAGGTATCTCTCTTTTGAGTGGCGTGGGGGTCTTAATGAGGGATTTGGATACCACAGGTCTCTTTCCGCCACTGATGTTTGGAGACCGGTGGGATTGGCGTCCTTTTTCCCTAGTCCTGTATTTTTCTAACTGCGGGCATGATGTCACCACGCCGGGGCTGCTGCATGTCCGCCCTTCTGGGTGAGATACAGGCAGCGGTGGGCATGCTAACCTTCTGGCATGGCATCTGGACGTCACCGCGCATACGCCACTGGGTGCTTGCCGCAGTTTGCAGCGTCATTCGGCTCATGGCCGGGGGGTTAAGCTTCGGCGTCACTGCACGTGCACCATCATATGTCTGCCGCAAACGGCGGCGGGCCCGAGTCGGGGTGTGATGCCGATACGATCGCACATCGGATCGCGATGCCGTGACTAGTGGCGTCGCCATCAATAACACAGCTGAATTAGCTGTGCCACCATTGGGGGCTATAGGTACCAGCTGGCCGCCATGAATGGGGATGAGCTATCGCCACTTCTCCCCCCATTTTTATGTGAGCCGATTTCCACCATGAGGATGCTATTCGGGCGGGGCTAACCCAATGGTCTGAGCTATTTAGCTCAGACCACTGCCTGGTTACAGTGCAGTCTGCCAAGCTACCGGCCACCAGGTGCTAAGTCTGTTTCCCTCTCAGAGTAAGTGATTTTGTGTTTGAAGGTTTCACATGCCAGCCTGATCCATCTTCATGGGGATCCAGCTGGTTCTCTGTTGGTGTGTTTTTTCTGGTTACTTTTTGTTAGTTTTATTCATTTTTTGCTCACCAGTACGGACATCTATAAGGATATATTCTCTCTTCTTTGGACACATTTACATCCCTCGCCCAGGTTTCGGTTTCTTGTGGCTTCTCACTGGTTTCCATCTCCCCGCCCTCATACAGCTCCCGGGGGAAGCTTGGTGGCATGGTTGGCATTTTATACATTTATCCATGTACTTTTATGGACGTCTTGTTTTGAAGTTTCTTTTATAAATTTAGGGTGGTATACCCACCCATATACACCAAATTTTCGACTACTTTACAAAGAGTCATCTATACTATGCCAGTAGGCCAGGAGCTTCTCATCAATTGTAAGTAGAATATTTTTTTTGCTCTATTTACTCATTTGTGCCTTTTAATCTCCAGGCATCTATCTGTGCTTCTCCCAAAGAAGCGAGACTCCTCTCGCGAAACGCGTTGAGAACTAGCACAGCCATCCCAGACTACTGACAGTCATCCTTATGACATATCCAGGTCTCATGGAATGGTTTATTACATGAATGTAAAATTTACCAATATGTTGATGTCTAATATTTTTTCTCTTTTCTGTATTACGTGTTGTTTTTAAATGTTTGTTAATAAATCATTTATAAATTTTACCTGGTACGTTCTGAGGTGTGCTCTTTAAAAGTCCCATGGGCAATTGCTGGCCCAAGGTTCTCCCTCCCGTCTCAGCGTGTCTGATCAGTGAGCTTCGGCGCTGGCTGCAGACAGGACATAGGGGCGGATCTCCATGTTGCCGACAGCTCTGATTGGCCGTCAAAAGGGACATGGAGGCAGAGCCTATATTTTGCCGTTGTTTCGACTGACTGCAGGAGAGAGGTGGAGGCGGAGACTCCATGTTGCCGGCTGCTCTGTTGTGGGAAGAAAAGGAGTGTGTGCTGGGAGACTTGGTTGTATAGTGTTTTTTTTTTTGTTATGTCAGGATTCATTTTTGTGAGGAGAGTACAGATTGGTCTTAAACTAGGACTAATGCAACTGCTCTGTGCATACCACTGTTATCTGCAGTGAATTTTGGCTTGTTCACACTAGTGGTTGGGGGGGGGCAGTAAACCTCTGCATTTGAGTCGCAATTTACATTCCCCCCCCAACCGCTACCTCAGAGGCAGCAGCCAAGGGTGTACATTTGCTGTTGCCACAATGTTTTGCTTTTGCATCCATGGTAGGAATCATAGCCCCTGTTGCTTTCAGCAGGCTTAGTGCCTGCTGAAAGCGAACCGTTAGAGTAAAACTGTAGGGATCAAAAGGCTAAACCAGGTGGTGTGGAGGCGATACAATGCCTCCTTACTGCCTGTCAAATGCTGTCCAAAGAGAGATCCAAATGCAGATTGCTCTTCAGGCACCACCCTCTGAGGCCTCTTTCAGACTAGCAGTGCTCTTTGAAGAGCATTCTGTTTTTGGATCTCTCTTCAGAGAGCATTTGAGGGGCTGTGAAGAGGCACTGTATGGTCTCCCCACTGCCTGCTTTAACCCCACACTAGCGCAGAGTTGCAGAGTGGCCCTATTCACTTGAAAGCAAAGCAAACCATTGCAGCTGCAACATCTATACATGCTTAGCGTATATAAAAGTGCAGCTCAAGTACAAGGTTTTACTGCCCCTCAACTACTCTCCACACTGTTCCCCTATACATGCTAACCTCCATCATACCCTTCACACTCCTCTCCTGCATGTATTACCTGCCGTCATACACTCCAGATTTCTTTTCAGCACATATAACCCACCATTATACACTGCAACCCCCATCATCAATGTACATTCCCAGTACTAAGCCTCCAACATACACAGCAACTCCACGATCATCCCTACAGCCACTAACCTATACCCTGCACCATGATATCTACCCCATAACCAAAACTAAGTCCCCAATGTTCACCCTGCAACTCCTATCATCAGTGTACATTCCCAGTATTGAGCCACTAGCATATACACTGCAACCCCTGATCATCGCTATATGTCCCTATTCACAGCACTGAAAGCATATAAAAGCAAAGGAGAAGGCCTTCAAAAAATACAAGGTTGAGGGATCATAATCAGCATTCAGACTTTATAAAGAATGCAACAAGAAATGTAAGGGAGCAAAAAGGACGGCTAAGATAGAACATGAAAGACACATAGCGGAGGAGAGCAAACAAAATCCCAAGAAATTCTTTAAGTATGTAAACAGTAAAAAGGGAGGACAGACCATATTGGCCCCATAAAGAATGAGGAAGGACATCTGGTTACAAAGGATGGGGGGGGTGGCGAAGGTATTGAATTTATTCTTCTCAGTCTTCACAAGGGAATCAAGGGACTTCAGTAACCAAAACTGCAGTGTTTATCCTCATGACACATCACAGGAAGCACCTCCATGGTTAACAGAGGACAGAATTAAAAATAGACTTTGGAAACTTAACATTAATAAATCACCTGGACCAGATGGCTTGCACCCGAGGGTACTTAGGGAACTCAGTCAAGTAATTGCCAGACCATTGTTCCTAACTTTTACTGACAGTCTACTGACTGGAATGGTACCAGCTGATTGGAGAAAAGCCAATGTAGCACCAATATTTAAAAAGGGCCCAAAATACATCCCTGGGAATTACAGACCAGTTAGCCTAACATCAATAGTATGTAAACTCTTGGAGGGGATGATAAGGGACTATGTACAAGATTTTAGTAATGAGAACAGTATCATTAGCAGTAATCAGCATGGATTTCTGAAGAATCATTCTTGCCAAACCAATCTATTAACCTTCTATGAGGAGGTGAGCTGCCATCTAGATAAAGGAAGGCTCGTAGACGTGGTGTATCTGGATTTTGAAAAAGCATTTGACACAGTTCCCCATAAACGTTTACTGTACAAAATAAGGTCAGTTGGGATGGACCATAGGGTGAGTACATGGATTGAAAACTGGCTACAAGAGCGAGTTCAGAGGGTGGTGATAAATGGGAAGTACTCGGAATAATCAGGGGTGGGTAGTGGGGTCCCCCAGGGTTCTGTGCTGGGACCAATCCTGTTTAATTTGTTCATAAGTGACCTGGAGGATGGGGTAAACAGTTCAATTTCTGTATTTGCGGACGATACTAAGCTAAGCAGGGCAATAACTTCTCTGCAGGATGTGGAAACCTTGCAAAAAGATCTGAACAAATTAATGGGGTGGGCAACTACATGGCAAATGAGGTTCAATGTAGAAAAATGTAAAATAATGCATTTGGGTGGCAAAAATATGAATGCAATCTATACACTGGGGGGAGAACCTCTGGGGGAATCTAGGATGGAAAAGGACCTTGTGGTCCTAGTAGATGATAGGCTCAGGAATGGCATGCAATGCCAGGCTGCTGCAAGCAAAGCAAACAGAATATTGGCATGCATTCAAAAGGGGATTAACTCCAGAGATAAAATGATAATTCTCCCACTCTACAAGACTCTGGTCTGGCCTCACCTTGAGTATGCCATCCAGTTCTGGGCACCAGTCCTCAGGAAGGATGTGCTGGAACTGGAGAGAGTCCAGAGAAGGGCAACAAAACAAATTAAGGGAATAGAGGACCATAGTCATGAGGAAAGGTTATGAGCACTGAACTTGTTCTCTCTGGAGATGCTTGAGAGTGGATTTGATTTCAATGTACAAATACCATACTGGTGACCCCACAATAGGGATAAAATTTTTCGCAGAAGGGAGTTTAACAAGACTTGTGGCCACTCATTAAAATTAGAAGAAAAGAGGTTTAACCTTATACTACGTAGAGGGTTCTTTACTGTAAGAGCGGCAAGGATGTGGAATTCCCTTCCACGGGTGGTGGTCTCAGCGGGGAGCATCGATAGTTTCAAGAAACTATTAGATAAGCTCCTAAACGATCGCAACATACAGGGATATACAATGTAATACTGACATATAATCACACACACATAGGTTGGACTTGTGTCTTTTTTCAACCTCACCTACTATGTAACTATGACTGACCTACTTTTCAAGTGTATAAAAAGCCTGTATTTCTGTTCAATAAACAGTCATTCCTTTGGTTCTTATCCCAACATCTTGTCTGTCTATGTTGCTTGGGGTAGATGGGCTGGTATTAGCTCTCAGTCTGATGGAAGGGTTGGAAGGGTTTGGAGAGCAGGAGGCACTGTTTGGCGTAAGGAGGCACCCAAGCAGGGTCCCAAGCTGTTCCGTCTCAGTTGGTACATAGGGAGCTGGATTTTAGAAAAAAAAAAAAGGCTAACTTTAAAGAGACTGTTGCCAGACCATCCATTTCAACAACAATCTTCCCATAAGATTAAATTTTTTAGGCATGTCTTTTATTTACCTGTAAAAGCTTTACTTTTGTAGACAACTAAAACCCTGAGGCTGCATTCAAACCTTAGCGTTTTCAGTTCATAAAACACCGGTAAAAACGCCTGAGAAATGCCCAACAAGCAAAATCCCATTCATTTCAATGGCATCTGTTCACATCTGAGCGTTTTTATCACCTGAAGCAAAACGCCTGAAAAACGCCTTAAGTTCAAAAAAAGAACATGAGCTTCTTTGGGGCAGACTACAGGCGTTTTTCTGCTTTTTACATTGGTGACCTGTACAAAATCGTGGCAAAAAAGGCACCCGTAAAAGCGCAACTTTAAAATGCTGAGGTGGGAATGCAGCCTGAATTTGATGCTGGGTGCTACCATCTTGGATGTGTTGTCTTCTGCTCCACTCAAGTGACACTCCATGGAATTCTCCTTCACTCCTCCACCACATGCTACATAAAAGGGTATGTCGGGACGTGAGGGACTGAGATGGTGGATCAGCACAGAAGAGAAGGCTATGATGCGCAAGGAGGAAGGGGATGTGCTAGGGAATTTACTATTCAAAATGTTGGTGAGCTTATTAGCATAGAATGAAGAGTCAAGAGCATGGGGCACCCTGCAGCAAGTGGTGGGGTGGTGACCAAGTGCAGTGTGCTTCTCCTTGAGTCACGCCAAAGTTGCATGTGAATAGTGTGGTCACATTTTTGCATCTGACGAATGCAATGGTAATTTTTTTGGAATGTGAGGGATCTGTGACAGTGTACTAACCTTAATTTTGTGTACATATTTTGTGTAAGCACTTAAATTAAACTTAGAGAATGGTTTCTCAAATAGTATTCGATTTCCCAGGTGGGAATTACTTGGAAATGTTTTAAAACAGCTTGTTATTATAATGGGAGAATTGAATACCATCTGCTTTTCCTTGCCCTTTCTGGATGTGTTTTTTAATCTCTTGGTTTTCTATTTATGCTAGAAAACAGAAATGGAATGTAAATTATTTTTACTTTCAGTTTTCCCTATGGAAGGTTGGCTGAGTTATGATTGTATTATAAAAACACACTAATGAAAAGATAGTGAGCTGTCACTATTATAACACACAGCTTCCTTTGTATGGATTCAGAGAAATGTTCCTTTACAATTTTGTATTTTCTAGAATAACCGGAGTCTGTCAACAAGCAACCGCTTAAAGGACAACTATCATTAAATGTCTGTTCTGCCAGAACACTCTGAATAGAAAAAAAGGTAAAAAGAAAATATTTTTAAAAAATGTATTATCATATATAGAAATATGTTCCACATGTACAGTTTCTCGGAAAATAAATACATTTTTGCACTCCCTGTAAAATCCTTTTCATACAGCCCATTGAAGAACACACAAAATCTTTCCCTCAGGGGTTATACTGACACCTAAAGAAGGATTGGACACTGGCAAATAAAAAAGTAGGCCAGCCTAGGATAACCTCTCCTACTACCAACATGACAGTTTTGTAGAAAAACAGTATCGAGGGTATGATCAAAAACATAAACATTAATGTAGGGATTGACCCAGATGCTTGACCGGCAGATGGCTCAGCTTCTGAGCGCACCACTGAAAGCTTGAGTTAGCCTCCCCCACTCCCTCCACAGTGTGGTGCTCCAGTGAGCACTGGAAGGGAAGACTGACAGTCACCACTCTGTGCTCAGAGGAGACCTGAGCAATCAGCAGTCTTTGATCGCTCAGTTCTCGGTGTAGAGACGGCAGGGGACAGCTACAGTATTGGATCGATGCTGCAGCCATCTAGGTGAATATGTGTGTTTGTCTTTTCTACATTCCTGCAGTTCTCTTTCAAGGGATAAAGAAAGACTTTTATCTTTGGGATGTCCAAAAGCACTCCAACTGAAGGGAGAACATAGCAAACAGATGCTAACAGGCCTAAGAAAAGACAACAGAGAACTAAGGGCTTTCTGAAGCTCAAATATCTGCCTAAAGAGCACTAGGGATGGGCGAACGGTTCGGCCTGAGCATAAGTTCGGGCCGAACTTTGTTTGGTCGGTTGTTTGGTCAGATGTTCGGCGAACACCGAACAATATGCGGTGTTCGGGGCAAATTTGAAAGCCGCCGGAACACCGTTAAAGTCTATGGGACACTAACATGAAAAATCAAAAGTGCAAATTTTAAAGGCTTGTTTGCAAGTTATTGTCATAAAAAGTGTTTGGGGACCTGGGTCCTGCCCCAGGGGACATGTATCAATGCAAAAATTGTTTTTTAAAATGGCCGTTTTTGTTGGGAGCAGTGATTTTTTTAATGCTTAAAGTGAAACAACAAAAATGAAATACTCCTTTAAATATCATGCTTTTTCCCCGTGTTTAGAACAGTACCGAAGCAAAATTACATTTCTAAAGGAAAACTGATAGCGGCTGTAATGAATTGTCGGGTCTCGCCAATATAGATAAAACTCATTGAAAAAAACGGCATGGGTTCCCCCTCCCCCAGTCCATTACCAGGCCCTTTGGGTCTGGTATGAATATTAAGGGGAACCCTAAACCAAAAATTAAAAAAACAAATTGCATGGGGGTCCCCCCAAAATCCATACCAGGCCCTTCAGGTCTGGTATGGAAATTAAGGGGAACCCTGCACCAAATTTTTTTTTTTAAATGGCGTAGGGGTCCCCCCAAAATCCATACCAGACCCTTCAGGTCTGGTATGGATTTTAAGGGGAACCGTGCACCAAAATGTAAAAAAAAATTATCCGAGCACGCAACCTGGCAGGCCGCAGGAAAAGGAGGGGGGGGGGGAGCGCTCCCCCCTCCTGAACCTTAGCAGGCCACATGTCCTCAACATGGGGAAGGTGCTTTGGGGTCAAAGCACCTTGTGCCCATGTTAATGGGGACAAGGGCCTCATCCCCACAACCCTTGCCCGGTAGTTGTGGGGGTATGCGGGCGGGGGGCTTATTGGAATCTGGAAGCCCCCTTTCACAAGGGAACCCCTAGATTAACAAGGGGAAGCCCCTGTGGCATCAGAGGGGGTGGGGTCACCCATTTACATCACCGGGTGGCCCCACTCTAAGCTATATCACAGCTGTCACCCAGAAGTAGCGTCACTCTGCGGGAGCCTCCCATGGAGGCAGAACTGTTGCGGCTTTTTTTTTTTTGCTTTTTCGGTCCGTCGTGCAGCATGGATTTATATCGCGGGACATTTTTATTTTTGTATCTTTACCTCGTTACCAATTCACATGGGGGGGCCGGGATCTGGGGGTCCCCTTGTTAAAGGGGGCTTATAGATTCCGATAAGCCCCCCGCCCGCATACCCCCACAACCACTGAGCAAGGGTTGGGGGGATGAAGCCCTTGTCCCCATTAACATGGGGACAAGGTGCTTTGGGATCAGACCCCAAAGCACCCTCCCCATGTTGCGGGCATGTGGCCTGGTACAGTTTGGGGGGGCACTCTCTCGTCCCCCCTCTTTTCCTGCAGCCTGCCAGGTTGTGTGCTCAGATAAGGGTCTGGTATGGATTTTGGGGGGCCCCTACGCCATTTTTTTTTAACTTTGGCGCAGGGTTCCCCTTAAAATCCATACCAGACCTGAGGGGTCTGGTATGGATTTTTGGGGGGGGGCCTTTGCCATTTTTTTAAAATTTGGCGCAGGGTTCCCCTTCATTTCCATATCAGACCTGAATTTTGGTTCGGGGTTCCCCTTAATATTCAGGCCAGACCCAAAGAGCCTGGTAATGGACGGGGGGGGGGGGGGGGGGCATGCTATTTTTTTCAATGAGTGTTATCTATATTGCCGAGACCCAACAATTCATTACAGCCGCAATAAGTTTTAAATTACTTTTTTCCTTTAGAAATGTCATTTTGCTGTGGTACTGTTCTAAACATGGGAAAATTGCGCCACTTTACAGGTATACTATAAACACCGCCCAGGCACAATATTTAAATGAATATTTCATTTTTATTGTTTCACTTTAAGCATTAATAAAATCACTGCTCCTGAAAAAACGTCCATTTTTAAAACTTTTTTTTGCATTGATACATGTCCCCTGGGGCAGGACCCTGGTCCCCACTTTTTATGACAATAACTTGCATATAAGCCTTTAAAATGAGCACTTTTTATTTTTCATGTTCGTGTCCCATAGACTTTTACGGTGTTCATGGCTTCTTCCGAATTTTTTGCCTGTTCGGATGATCTGGTGCGAACCGAACAGGCAAAAGAGCTTAAAGAGCACTACACATGAATCAGGAATCCAATGAGGCCACAACGTCCACCTGGTAGAACGTGTAAAACAGAAAATCAGGTAGAAGCCTGGAAACCCTGGGAAATAGTTGCTTGAGGCCAAAAGGTCCAAACATAGAGTGAAGTATCGTACATCTTGATAGGAGGAAGGATGAAACCTGATACTTGAAACCATAAGCTTGGATCTTTTTTTTTTTGTAAATTATTTTTATTAGATTTTCAATGTAAGTACCGAACAAAACAGAGCCTATTGGGCATACCCAGGCTCGATCAACAACTACATAAAATAAAAAAACAAAAAAGAAATATATAAAAAACAACAAAAACAAAACAATAAACATATACATAGAATCTATATCTATGTTCCTAACTAAACCATTGTACGCTCAACCACCTTGCGACTATTCAAAGTAGTCTTCCAATTCCATATGTACACTGCAATACCCACTATATTAATTTATGTAATGAGATGTGCAATATAATAACAACATGTTCAATTCCCCCCCTTCCCATACCTATCGACTGAAAAGCCCAGGGACTTTTATGCGATCAGGAACGCCATTTGAGCCCTTCCCGGTTACTCAATAGAATGAACTAATCATCAATCGAGTCTGAATTAGTAGACCGGGATTCCGTCCAAATATCCCATATTTTGTGGAATTTTTTTTCACAACCACGTGACAGGTAAGTAGCTTTGTACAATGGTAGGGCCGCATTCACCAACCTCTTCCAGAAATTTATTGAAGGTGCATATGAGGCCTTCCATCTGAGTACTATAGATTTACGGGCATAGTAAAGTAATAATCCTAGCAGGGTTCTGATTGCCCGGCGTGGGGCCAGTGGTTTAACGAGTCCCAGCAGACATACCTCTACAGACAATGGCACAGGAACAGTGGTGACAGTCAAAATAACTTTGGTTACCTCAACCCAAAAAATTTCAATCTGAGGACAATTCCAAAAAATATGAATGAAATCCGCTGAGGCTGAGTTACACCTCCAGCAAGAGGCAGAAATAGATGGATAGATTCTATGTAAGCGTTCAGGCGTGTAATATACCTTATGTATTATTTTAAATTGGACCAATCTATCTCTGGCTGATACTAGCTGTGAGAAGGGGTATTCCCACATTTCTTCCCAATCTTCTGTGTCCAATGCAGGGAAGTCTACCTCCCACTTTGCCTTAAGGTTTTCTAGTCCCGTGTGTACGTTAGGGAGTAGTGCCTTATATATGGAAGATAAAGGTTTAGACAGAGCTTCATCTCTGAGCAGAGTCTCTAGATTCGAAGTGTAAAAGGCCACGGAAGCATTTGCAAACTGAGTGTTGAAAGCGTGCCTAAGCTGCAGGAATCTAAACAGGTATGAGTTAGGTAAATTATATTGTTGTTTCAACCTATCAAAAGTCTGTAGTTTGCCTTCAAGACAAATTTGATTTATGTATTTAATGCCCTTGCATGCCCATACCCCAGGGTCGGGAATGGACCCGAATTCTGGTAATTGCGGATTGAACCAAAGAGGGCTATAAGGGGAGATGTGTCTAGAAGGGATGGGGCGTAATGAATTTGCCACTGTCCACGCCCGTATTACCGCTCTCATTGCTGATGTAAGAGGGAAGGGAGCTCTAGAGCCCCGGTAAAGTAGGTTCCTTAGCGCCTCATAAGACCCCAATCGTGCTGCTTCCAGAACCACTGCTGCATTGGACTCGTCAGAGATCAGCCAGTTGTGGGCGTGTGATAGCATGGCTGCCACAAAATAAGAGTGTAGGTCAGGACAAGCCAAGCCCCCCTCTCCCCAAGGTCTCTGCAGCACCGTCAGCTTAAATCTCGGCTGACCAGATCCCCAAAGAAAAGATAATAGAACGGTATTTATTAGGCAAAATATCTTTTTGGGGATCCAGACAGGTGCATGTCTGAGAGCATAGAGAAAGGCAGGCAGAAGCTTCATCTTAAATAAATTAATCCTCCCGATTAAAGAGAGGGGAAGATTCGCCCACGCCTTCAGCCCCCTTCTCATCCTCTGCACCAGTGGTTCTAAGTTAAGGGTATAATAATCAGAGGTAGATGTGGAGATGTAAATACCTAGATATTTAATTTTGTCTGTCCATAATAATGGTAGATTAGGATCTGCTATATCTTTTGCGGCCCCATCTATCGGCAAAATTTGGGATTTATCCCAGTTTACTTTAAGCCCGGAACAGCTAGTGAAATTGGAGAGAATGGTCAACGTCTCCCGAAGGGATTGGGCAGGGTCATTCAAGAAAAGGATAAGATCATCCGCATATAAAGCCACTTTCTCATGAATGGATCCCACCTGTATGCCCCTAACCCCGTCTGCCTGTCTGAGGGCCGAGGCAAGTGGCTCCATCACCAAGGCAAAAAGGGCCGGTGACAGTGGACAACCTTGCCTCGTGCCTCTTCCAACAGAAAAGGGTGCCGACAGAGCACCACCAAGCTTAATCTGCGCCGTTGGATTTTTATATAAAATATCAATCCATCTGCAGAATACCTCTCCAAAACCCATAACTTCTAGGACCGTGGACATAAAAGGCCATGCCACTGAGTCGAACGCCCTTTCAATGTCCAGTGTCACCATTACTCTCGTAGAAGATTCAGTGGGAGGTAGCTGAAGATGGGTGAACACTCTACGCAAATTTATATCTGTTGATTTCCCTGGCATGAAACCAGTCTGGTCTATATTAATCAGGGATGGAAGAATCGTCCGCAGTCTGGTCGCTAGTATTTTTGTCAAAATCTTAAGGTCATAGTTTAGGAGGGATATTGGCCTATAAGAAGCACAGAGGGATATGTCTTTACCGGGCTTAGGGATGAGGACTATATGTGCCTGATACATTGAAGGGGGTAAGGACATCTGTTCTTTACTTTCGGAGAAGACTTTTAACAATTTTGGTGCAAGTAATGAAGCGTACGTTCTGTACCATTCCATAAGCTTGGATCTTGGTTTGCCTGAGTCCCCTAGAGATGATGGAGCAAAAAATCACAGCACCCTTACTTATGGTCCATCTGGGAATACGAAAAAGGAAATTGGTCAAGTAAGCATTAGCTGAGAGGTAATTTTCTTTTGGTCATCTGAATCCAGACTGATGGACAGGAGAACAATGTCCTGGTTGGGGTGAAAGACAAAAACTACCTTAGACAAAAAAGGAAGTCCTGGACCTAAACACCGCCATGTCTCTATTCAAAACAAAAAGGATTCTTCACACGATAAGGCCACAAGTTCAGGCACATAGAGGTGATGGCAACAATGAATATCATCTTGTGGATGAGAGTAGAAAGAGGAATGTCTATAATAGGTTCATATGGTGGTTCCTGAAGTGCAGAGAGAGAGAAATTTAGATACCACATAGGAACAGACAAAGCAAACTACACGAGAAACTTCCTTTACAAAGGTCTTAAAGGATAAGTTCACCCTTAGTAACATGTTACACCAATATTTAGGGTATAACATGTTACTAACTGAGGAGCCCCCCCAGTTCCCGTTGTGACAGTGGGCCAGGGATCTTCTCCCCACATCCGTTGTCACAATTTTTAAAAAACGTGCCCATCCATGGGGCTTTATTTGCAAGGTGGTAGTGTCCCTTGTACCTGGGCTTAGTTGAGCCACCATCTACAGTCTTTTTAGGTAACAGGGTTCAATCCTAAGTATGTGTTCTCTTTATGATGGTCTCGCTAACTGGGCTCTTTAACCATTAAGTTATTTACATGGCTGACAGATTTGTCATACAAAGCCTTCCTACTTTAGTTTTGGATCCTATGTAATTTGTGCTGGGGATCAGTGGTCCTGTGACTAGTTTTTTTTTCTTGATTTTATTTTCACATTGTTCTTTTTGTAATTGTACATTGCTGTAATGTCTTTTGTTACATTGAAAATTATTTTTTTCAATTTTCTCGTCACCTCCTCCCATGCTCGCCTCCAGGACTTTTCCAAAGCCTCTCCAGTTCTATGGAATGCTTACCCCAATCTGTCTGCTTATCTCCTACTCTATTACCTTTTAGATGATCCCTGAAAACCCTTCTCTTCAGAGAAGCCTACCTTACCCACACTTAACAACTGTATTTTCATTCTTACCCACACTTAACAACTGTATTTTCATTTTCTCCATCAGCTCACCCCCCCCCCCAGTTATTACCTTTTGTTCCACCCTCCTAGATTGTAAGATCTAACAAGCATCCCTCTGATCCCTCCTGTATTGATTTGTATTGTAAGTGTACTGTCTGCCCTCATGTTGTAAAGCGCTGCGCAAACTGTTGGCGCTATATAAATCCTGTATAATAATAATAATATTATTTGAAAAAAAGTTCTGTGAATGGGAGAGCTACAACTACCATTGGCCATTGCAGCTCACGGCTTGTAGTTCTCAATAAATGAGCACTCCTGGTAGTTCATTGGATCTTCCTGTCATTCAGTAACTGCCTGCCCATATGAAGTACAGGAAGACAGGTATGCTGACAGTCTGAAGGAGCCTTGCATTGCACCCGTGATCTGCTGATCGCGAGAACAATGTTTTACAGGCTCCTAATAAAAAAAATAAATTCACATTTTTTTACCTGCAAAAAGATGTGCATTTATGATTTATTTTAAAAGGTGAATGTATCCTTTAATCAGGGAGTGAGAGGCCAAGGGTCTCTTTAAACAAGATAGGGCAGAAACCTGGCATTTGAGAATGCAGAGAGACAAACAACAGCTACAGAAAGGAGAATTGGTCCTACAGAGAAAATTTCCAGAATGGAAGGCCCTAGACTCACACTAAATAGGTAAGTCTTCCACGTCCAATGGTAGATTCCATGTTGTCCTCTCTCAAATCCTGGGCTTCAACAGCCAGTGACTGTGAAGCAGAACAGTAAGTCAATCCTTGAGACAAAAGATCCTGAATCTCTTGTAGATGTCCACCAGGAGTCTTACCAGGTTAGCGTACCACATCCACCCTGGCCTTTCCAGAGCAATAGGAATCAACAAAATGCCTTCAATTTCAATCAATTGACTCAGGCAAAATAGAAGTTTTAGGGGAAGAAGGCAATAGATCAGGGTGTATTGATCCCACTGAGCTACCAGAGCATCTACTGCTTCCACTAAAGGATGCCTGTACAAGGAGACAAACTTGTCCAGTTGTTGAAACTGATGGACAAGAGGTCCACATCCAGCATGCCCCATGTGTCACACAGGTCCTGGAACACCTCCAGGTGCAAGGACCACTCCCCTAGATCCTGATACTATATACCTGGGATACACAATGATATACAAGACAGCCAAGGCTGCAATGTGAAGTTCTGCAAAGAACAGGATCTGATCTACCTCTCTTCACATAGCAAGACTTCTGGTTCCTACTTGGCTGTTGATGTACACCATTATTGTGACACTGTCAAACTGAAACAACCAAATCACCCAAACATCCAGGATGTGGTAAAGTAAACAATATTCCTCCATTGACCTAGTACTTTGTGAGGATCTTCCAAAAGATGAATAACTTCCCGAATTCCAGAGCTGGGATTCCTGAGCCATAAGGCCAGAGACAATCCGGTTCTTGGTACCAAACAGATTATGTCCAGGGACTTGATTACCTCACCCCACAATGTCAGAAGGTTGCGTTGTGGAGGTCTGGACTGAAGCTTGGCCAAAGAGAATCGAGCACAAGACTTATGCAAAAGCAGGGAGTTGGACGACTCCTAGACTGAAGATCTCAAATCTGAGATCAAGGAGTCTAAAGTTTCTCCTGTGGAAGAAACACTGGCTTGAGCTGTGTCCAGGACAAGACTCAGAAGCTCCAAACATGTTATGTCGTCCATAGATAGTTCGAATCTCAGCCGGTTCAGCAGGGACTGGTCGAGATTTGAACCATGTATGGGCAGGCTGATTGTACCAAAGTCGACTTGATTGACTTGGGTACAAGCAGCATGTCGGATTTTTAGGATGAGACTATTGCCAGAGGCTGTAACCACTAGCAATAACCACTGTGTTCTCCCGGCAGGGATGGCTCCCCATGCCCCCCGGGTGAACACAACAGTTCTGCGGGAGGCATTCCCCCATCAACATTGTGTTGATTGGGAATCTAGCGATTTTCTTTCTTGCAACCTATGGTTGCAGGAAAGCAAATCATATAATCTTTGGCCAGCTTTAGTTCCAGTGTTGATTTCCAAAAGATCAGGATTTTTTTTTAACTGTCTGGGTCATATAATTCCCCTTACGCCACTAATCACTTCATATGTATCATAATGTATCAAAGACTGACACACACAGAACAGGTAATATAGCCTTGGGTAAAATTGTTAGTTATGATGTACACAAAGTTGATCACATTGATCCCCACATTACCACCAAGAGATAGAAATTATTTACATAAAATTATCAGGCATCTATTTCTTTATAAGGAGAGTTCAGCATCCTGTCATTGTTATTTGCCATCTAGATATGGCTATGATTCTATATAAAAATAAAAAATCTATTTGGTACACAAAACTACATGATTGTATTGCGTACTATATTGGAATATCTGGAAAAAACGAAGTGCATCTGCAAATGAGATGACTGATGACTTTGTTACATAATGCAATGTATAGTATTTATTAATACCAACAAGATTAGAGCTGTATAATCATGTCCTGCAGGAAAAATGTTAACTGTTAATTCAATGTGTGTCAATCTTTAAAATATTTTGATTGTCATCGTATTATGAAATACTATATAATTAAACATTATAAAAAAAGATCGCTATTGGGATGTGATTAGTGGAGGAAGTGGCATTATATGACCCAGACAGAGGTAACTCCAACTCTTGTTGGGACTTTGCAGGGTGTACATGATTAATAGTAGGATTTCCCTCGGTTTGGGTCAGATGGGTAGTAAACTCACGCAGATAGGATACCACCTTCCAAGTGTTGTTTAATAATAAAACATAGCAAACGCTGATGTACTGTAAAAATAAGGATATGTAGGTATGTGTCTTTGATGACCACAGATGCCAAAATGTATTGCTGGTTGAGTTAAACAATGACAGACTTGGTAGATTTTCTGATCTTAAAAGAAGACATTGGTAGCTTTGAGATCCAATATCTGCTGCATGCACCATTTGGGTTTGGGAATGGCAAACAGGTTTAAAGTAAAATCCTTGAATATGTTTTGCCACAGGAAATGGGGCAATCATACCTTGGTCCAGCAGACCCAAGAGGGCTCGATGGAGATCTGATACTCTGTGCAGTTACACAGGAAGGCTGGAGAACAGAAGAGAAACCAAGGAGGCAGGAAAAAAAAACCTTCTGCACCCAATTCTCTGAGATGCGATGCGTCCAAATATCTTAAGCAAAAGATTGCCGCTCCAATCTCTCAAATCCGTAACAAGACACCCGCCCTAATAGAACTCACAGGTGCTGGCTCTGCAAAAGCTTGAGGAAAGAAAAAGATCCTGGATGGCCGCACACCATATAAGGCATCTTTATTGATATGAAGAAATAAAATCCAAATGCAGTAACCTCATGTACAGGGAGGAACAGGAAAAATAGCTAACGCATTTAACGCCCTATCATGGCGCTTATTCATAGCTATGCATTAAGATAAAAAAACCTTCTGCCTTTACAAACCCTTTAAAAAATTTGGAGACCCCTGCTTTAAATCAACAGAAAAGATGACAATTTTTTTCTTTATAATCATGTATTTTGTCTCATAAGTCACAATGCAAAAAAAAAAATGAAGACATATGAAATATATAAGGATATACAAAAAGACTATAAAAGAAATCTAAAGTTATTACACAATCATAGTAACATTTTCAGGACTGCTCCATGATATGGCACAGCATATGAGGTAATAAACACTATACGTGAGCAGCGCATGTATAACTCCGTGTGCTATACCAACTGTACTGCAGACACACCAGTATTGCAGACATAGTGCTGTCAGCAAGTCACTGGTACATGATGAACATTATACAACATGAATTCCAAGTGCAAAAAGTAAACATTTGCTAAAGTGACTAAAAGTTGGCCTAATATTAAAAAAAAGTCTTCAAGTGCTAAAAGGAATCATAAAACAAAACAATAAAGAAAACAAAACCAGTGATCTGAAATAACATTATTATTTTTTAAGTTCTAAAGACATGTTTTTTTATATATATATGGTGTGCCTGTTTTTAGCAACCTCATTCATAAAGTCATTTAGTGCAGAGGCCAAATTTTGCAGATATGAACCAACAACCTCTATATTATGGGTTCCAAGAGCAAGGTGTTCCTATCCTTCCATGTCATACATGCTAAAACCTGCCATTTAAAGGGAACTTGTCGGGATAAAAATATAGAAGCTATCATTTCGGACATGTTTTTGTAGATCTAAGCAATGAACTGTCATCCCTCCCCCATGGCTCACCAGTCCAACCTGTTTCATTCAGGAATTTCCCCTGCGGACTTTTGACGGTCAATGACTTAGGCCTCTTTCACACGGGGCAGATCAGTCATGATCCGCCCCGTGAACATCCGCTTGCTCAGCGGGGATAGCTCCGCCGATCCCCGCTGAGCAGGAAGATGACAGGTGCATCGCTGCACACTGTGCAGCGACGGACCTGTCAGAGCGCCGCTCTCCCCTATGGGGGGATCGGATGATGACGGTCCGTAGTGTCCGTCGTCATCCGATCCGAAAACGGAGGAAAAAGTAGGTTTTTCCTCCGTTACACTTTTCGGATCGGAGCGGGTCGGATGTCAGCGGACATGTCACCGCTGACATCCGACGCTCCATAGGGATGACTGTATGTCCGTTTTTCATCCGAAAACGGATGGATGAAAAACGGACATACGGATCATCCGTGTGAAAGAGGCCTAAATGGGGTTGATTTACTAAAGACAAAAAGACTGTGAACTTCGCAAAGCGCAGTTGCCCTCTGCAAGTGCAGTTGCTCCAGAGCTTAGTAAATGAGGTAAACTTTCACTTTGCAAAGAATACCCAATAATTGGATGATGGAAATCGGCAGCGCTTCAGCTGATTTACTAAGCTCTGGAGCAACTGCACAATCTATTTGCCTTTAGTAAATCCACCTCACTGTTTAGTGAAGAAAACTTATGAATGCCAGCCAAGGAACACACACACCCTTAAACACAAGTGAGTAATGCCAGAATCTAGATTTCCATCCTGACTGGTTTCTTTTAAAGGGGGTTTTATGGTATTTGAACATTACAGCCATTGCTAGACAGCTCTCCACATAACCACATTTTTTGGGTTTTCTATGAGTTTTCAATTTTTTCACCATTTTCCAAATTTTCAAAATTAAAAATCCTGCTTGCCATTACCTTTGTTAGCCAGAAAACCTTCTTCAATGTGCCCCTCTGAAACCAGTTTCACTTTGTTACTAGGTCTCTAACTTCCCTCCCAGACTACTATTCCCTGTGGCTATGGGGTAGACTCATTCGAAGGGAAGATAGCAGTTGGCAGGTTTTAGCCCTGCTGTCGGGCCCCTGGCAACAAAGAGAAACTAGTTTCAAGGAGGCACAGCCTGCAGCGGCATGTACGAGGAAGGCCACAGCTATCATATTAAGGTATGTCTGCATCTAAACTCTGCATTCATTAGCATAACTATGCTGCACAGGGCAAGGAAAACCAGAAAAAGTCTCCTTTTAGGAAAGTGCCCTCTATCAATAACTTCAAAAAGTTTAAAATGTAAAGCTTAAAAGCAAATATTAATAAACTTGGCTGAATAGTTTGCTGGTCCATGAGGCATTTTCGGATATACAAATATGCAGGCACTTTTAAAGAGCACCTATCATGGAACTGTTTTGATAACTGAGCATGCTTGAGATGAGATGAGAGAGAGAGAGAGAGAGAGAGAGAGAGAGAGAGAGAGAGAGAGAGAGAGAGAGAGAGAGAGAGAGGTTCTTCAAAAAGTTTCCGCACTTTTAATATTAAATATAAAAAAGTGCGGAATCTTGTAGTCTGTTTTTTATTGCCCCTCTTAGTGTTTTTCCCCCTTTTAGCTCTTGATTGCTGATGAAATCTCAACGAACATGGTACTGGCTTGTGATCACCAGGAGGAATGCTCTCCACAATGGCTACAGCAAAAGTGTTATTTTTATTTAAATGCGTGTGAACCCAGTTCAGGATAAAGAAAAAATGAGTACTGGCAGAATATACGAAGATGCCATGGTTGACTCCTAAAAATGCTGGTTGCCTTGCCTCCTAAATCACAGACCTGGTACAAACATGTGGCTAGTGAAGTCAAAGTTAGAGCCCCTTGAACTGTGTACTACTTCCATGTCAGTGAATCTAATAATTTTAAAAATCGTGGACAGCAAGGCAACTTTGCATCTTCAGCAGGGGTTAGTTAAAGCGGCTTGCATAACTGCAGCCTCCCTTTAAAAGTTGCAACATATGGGTACACCTGGGAGAACTCTATGGGGTTGAATTACTAAAGGCAAATAGACTGTGTAGTTGCTCCAGAGCTTAGAAAATTAAGTAAACCTTCCTTTTACAAAGAATACCCAATCACGTGCAAGGAAAATAAAAACAAAACAGCATTTTTGTTTGCACATGATGGATGATGAAAGATGGAAGTCAGCAGACCTTCTGCTCATTTACTAAGCTGTGGAGCATCTGCAACTGCACTTTGCAAAGTGCACAGTTTATTTGCCTTGTAGTAAATCAACCCCTGTGTGTGACTTGTTGCTCCTTATGGACAGCCATTAACAAAGCTACAAATACCGAATACCGTCTCGATGTCAATCGACCACACTTAGTAAAGTTTCTATAGTTCAAGATCGATGTTCTTTAAAGTATATGTGATCTTTAAAACAAAGTGCACTTATTCTTTTTACCCCTCCTTCCCTGACCTAACCCAACCCATCGCCCCCCTCCACAGAAGCATCCTCACCTTACTCTGATGGACGTGCTTCCATCCATTGGTGCAAGTCTTCACTGCCCTGACCTCACCTACACATATGCACCTCATAGGGGTTGATTTACTAAAGGCAAATAGACTGTGCACTTTGCATGTGCAGTTGCCCTCTGCAAAGACATTTGCTCCAGAGCTTAGAAAATGAGTTGAAGCTTCACTTTGCAACAAAAAAAAATAACATGCAAGGAATTTTTTTTTTAAAAACAGCATTTTTGCTTGCACGTGATTGGATGATGGAAGTCAGCAAAGCCTCCCCTCATTTACTAAGCTCTGGAGAAACAACATTTTCAAAGGGCACTGTCTATTTGCCTTTAGTAAATCAACCCCTTTGGCTTTCCATGGGGCTGTGTCTGAGACGTTTAGAGATGGTTCCATAGAAGTCTATGGAAGTATTTGGTTATTTACCAAATGAAAATCCACTTTGCACTGCAAGTGCACTGAAAGTGCACTTGGAAGTGCAGTCGCTGTAGATCCGAGGGGGACATGCAAGGAGAATAAAAAACAGCATTTTAGCTTGCACTTGATTGGATGATAAAATCAGCAGAGCTTCCCCTCATTTCAGATCTACCCCTTAGATTTACAGCGACTGCACTTCCAAGTGCACTTGCAGTGCAAAGTGGATTTACCTTTCGTAAATAACCCCTCCCATGGGTTGTAATGAGTAGGCAAGGACAATGAAGGCTTGCAGCTCTGCATGTAAGACAAACAGCTGAGCCACAGCCTTTGCATTAAGGTAAATATGCATCTGTAGAGGGGTAGAGTGGGTTAGGTTAGGATAGGGGGATAGGATTAGTGCACTTTGTTTTAAAATGCGCTTATCCTTTAAGTGTCAGCTTTTTGGAAAATTAAAGCAAATCATTTAGTCAGTTTTCATTCAGAGTAAGGAGGTTTGGTGCCTCTGGTGCCACACAGAAGAGTCTGAATCAGATGCTAACTTTTCAAACAATAGAAAACCCATGTGACAACACGAAGGGACAACATTGCACTGGCAACCAATCTCAGCCTTAACTTTATCACTGTACTAAACAGTATGGGATCTATGTAAAAAAAAAAATTGCAGTGCGAATGTGTCAATCATTTGCTCAAGTGCAAGGAATGTTCTCCGTAATTTTCTTAATACATTTACACTTTGTAGGATTGTCAGCACCATCTAGAAGCAATAATGCAGTATTATTGCTGAATGAATTATTTCAGGAAAAATGATTTATTATAGCCATTAGGTGGTGCTGAGGATACTAGAAATAAATATATTAACACAATTACGGTGAGGTTCGCTTGTGCCTGTGCAAATTTTTTACAGATTGACCCTTAGGGGTTGATTTACTAAAGGAAAATAGACTGTGCACTCTGCAAAGGCAGTTGCTCCAGAACTTAGTAAACGAGGTACGGCTTCACATTGCAAAGAGTACCCAATCACATGCAAGGAAATAAACAAAAAAAAAAAAACGGCTTTTTTTTGCTTGCACATGATTGGATGATGGAAGTCAGCAGAGCTTCTGCTCATTTACTAAGCTCTGGAGCAACCGCACTTGCAAAGTGCACCTTCTTCTTGCCTTTAGTAAATCAATCCCTTAGTGTTTTTTGCTGCATATCAGTGTCTGATAGAAAAAAAAAACTGCTTGCAACTGTGTAGCCCTTACAGCAACCAGATTCTCACTTAAATTGTCCAGCCTGACATAAACCCAAAAGAGAGAAAATAATTGGTTGCTGTAGGCAGCAGTCAGTTCTTTCTTCAGCCAACTCTTATAAACAAGGTTTAGTTCTTTTAGGGATTATCAATGTGAAAAAAACATTAGTAGTGTCATCACACAAAGAACAAGTGCTAGCTGAACCTTGAAAAACTATACATTTTGGAAAGGTCCCATTCCCTTAGCATTCATATCCACGCGTTAATCTTGGGCTTCACAGGTCTTCTTATGTGTTGAAACAAAAATAAAAGTAAAATTTGCGCTGGGTTTTCATTTTGGAAGCCAGGATAGTCTAACCAGAGATAATCTCTGTAAAACAAAACAATATTTCAGTAAGAGGTAATACTAAGTAACCAACCGGCATAGACAGGTAATACATTACATTAGAGAAAGTAAGAACCTAAAGAGAACCAGTCACAGCTGCAAGAATGTGAACACTGAAACTTGAAGTATATGTTACCCTAAAACTTTGTTTTTTATGTGTTCATTCATATATCTGTATTTTAGAAATCATATGGGTTAATTTACTAAAGGCAAAGAGACTGTGTACTTTCCAAGTGCAGTTGCACTCTGCAAGGGCATTTGCTCCAGAGCTTAGTAAATGAGGAAAGCTTCACTTTACAGAGAATACCCAATCACGTGCAAGGAAAAAAAAAACCACAGCATTTTGGCTTTCACGTGATTGGATATACAGTACACCCCTCACATTTTTAGGTAAATATTTGATTATATCTTTTCATGTGACACTTTGCTACAATGTAAAGTAGTGAGTGTACAGCTTGTATAACGGTGTAAATTTGCTGTCCCCTCAAAATAACTCAACACACAGCCATTAATGTCTAAACTGCTGGCAACAAAAGTGAGTACACCCCTAAGTGAAAATGTCCAAATTGGGCCCAAAGTGTCAATATTTTGTGTGGCCACCATTCCACCTTCCGTTTATGGATGCCCCACTGATGCTCAATAGGGTTTAGGTCTGGAGACATGCTTGGCCAGTCCATAACCTTTACCCTCAGATTCTTTAGCAAGGCAATGGTCGTCTTGGAGGTGTGTTTTGGGTCGTTATGTTGGAATACTACCCTGCAGCCCAGTCTCCGAAAGGAGGGGCTCATGCTCTGCATCAGTATGTCCCAGTATGGCATTCATGGTTCCCTCAATGAACTGTAGCTCCCTAGTGCCAGCAGCACTCATGTAGCCCCAGACCATGACACTTCCATCACCATTCTTGACTGTAGACAAGACACACTTGGCTTTGTACTCCTCACCTGGTTGTCAGCACACACGCTTGACACAATCTGAACCAAATAAGTTTATCTTGGTCTCATCAGACCACAGGACATGATTCCAGTAATCCATGTGCTTAGTCGGATTGTCTTTAGCAAACTGTTTGTGGGCTTTCTTGTGCATCATCTTTAGAAGAGGCTTCCTTCTGGGACGACAGCCATGCAGACCAATTTGATGCAGCGTATGGTCTAAACACTAACAGGCTGACCCCCCACCCCTTCAACCTCTGCAGCAATGCTGGCAGCACTTAAACGTCTATTTCCCATAGACAACCTCTGGATATGACGCTGAGCACGTGCACGCAACTTCCTTGGTCGACCATGGCGTGGCCAAGACCAAACCGCCGTATGGTCTTGGCCACCATGTTGCAGCTCAGTTTCAGGGTCTTTCCAATCTTCTTATAGCCTAGGCCATCTTTTTGTAGAGCAACAGTTCTTTTTTTCAGATCCTCAGAGAGTTCTTTGCCATGAGGTGCCATGTTGAACTTCCAGTAACAAGTATGAGAGAGTGAGAGTGATAACACCGAATTTAACACACCTGCTCCCCATTCACACCTGAGACCTTGTAACACTAACGAGTCACATGACTCCGGGGAGGGAAAATGGCTAATTTGGCCCAATTCGGACATTTTCACTTAGGGGTGTACTCACTTTTGTTGCCAGCAGTTTAGACATTAATGGCTGTGCGTTGTTATTTTGAGGGGACAGCAAATTTACACTGTTATACAAGCTGTGCACTCACTACTTTACATTGTAGCAAAGTGGAATTTCTTCAGTGTTGTCACATGAAAAGATATAATAAAATATTTACAAAAATGTGAGGGGTGTACTCACTTTTGTGAGATACTGTATATATGGGTCTCGTCTATTACTAGTATTGCTATATGCAGTTGCAGATTCTCATCTCTAGGACCCAGTGCCACTTTAGTTAACCAGCCTTTGGCTTTATTGTACAATTATATAATTGTTTAATTGGATCAATTTACTATGTTAATTTGCCTTTGGGTGGAGTTCTTACTAAAGGCAACTTTTCTAGTTAACGTGTTGGAGAAACTCAGTGTGACCTGGATGATCTGTCTTCCTCTTAAAGGAAAACTGTGCTGGATGCAGGAATAGCCAATCAGCAGGCCCTCTCCCTGTCATATAAAGTCTTACAGAGAATCCTTAGCCTTGTGTAAACTCCAACCAGAATTGCTGGGAGGGTACAGATGGCTTCTTCTCTTTGCTTACGCCGGTGAATGGAATGCAAGGGTAAAGAAAGGAAGGTGAATATAAGAAGACCAGGGCAAAGAACGACTTCCATATAAAGAGAAGAACAAACTTGTGTACTGCTTCAATTCTGGGGCCAAGTCCCACAAGCAGACATAACAGGTCCTATCACTACAGTCAACAGGCAGGTATGTCCTCATCAGCTGCCCAGTTATAGCTGCCTTAACCCCTTCAGATCCGCTCTATAGCTTAATGACGACTACAGCATGGACCTACTTTGCCGGGAGGCCGTCAATAGACGTCCCCCCCTTTGCACGCTCCCCGCGCACCACCTGCAGGGCTGTGATCACAGAGTCGATGAGAGGAGAGAAAAAAAGCCGATCACTGGCTTCTGTGCAAGGGACGCTGGTCCGGCAGCTATCTCATCTGTGCCCACTAGTGCCGCTTGCCAGTGCCCACAGTGCCACGAATCAGTGCCCACTAGTGCATAACAGTGCCAGCAATCAGTGCCCACGAGTGCCACCTATCAATGCGCACCAGTGGTGCCAATCAGTGCCTTCTAGCAGTGCTGCCTATCAGTGTCACCTGGGTTGTGAACAAGCAAGCTATAGCTTGTGAAACGTCATTGCCTGTATCTGTCTGACCCTTTTTTGACAATAAAGATGACATTGAGATAATTTGGAGTTCCAGTGTGCGACCAATTCCTTGTCTTGTTTGTCTTCCACGGTGGTGAGCCGAGGTCTGCACCTGTGATCCATCCAGCACCTGAGTTTGCCTGGAACGGTGTGCTTCTCTCTGTTCTTTGCTATCAGTGTCACCTACCAGTGCTGATCAGTGCCCCCTATTAGTACCCTTCAGTGCCACCTATCAATGCCCTTCATTGCCGCCCATCATTGCAACCCATCAGTGGCACCTCAGTGCCCACCAATGCCACCTCATCAGTGCCCACCAGTGCCACCTTATCAGTGCCCATCAATGCAGCCTATCGGTGCCCATCAGTGCAGCCTCATCAGCGTACATCAAGGAGAAAAATTACCAGTTTGCAAAATTTAATAAAATATAAAACAGTTTTGTATTTTTTTTTTTTTAAATTCGGTCTTTTTAAAAAAATTTTAACAAAAAATAAAAAGCCCAGAGGTGATGCCACCAAAAGAAAGCTCGATTTGTGGGAAAAAAATGATAAAAATTTCATTTGGGTACAGTGTTGTATGACCGCGCAAATGAGTGACAGAGCTAAAAGCTGAAAATTGGTCTGGGCAGGAGGGGGGTTTACGTGCCCAGTAAGCAAGTGGTTAACCTTAAGCCCCGGTTCACACAGGGGCGGCACGACTTGCAGCACACGACTTCCACGGCGACTTGCAAAACGACTTCTGTATAGAAGTCTATGCAAGTCGCCCCCAAAGTAGTACAGAAACCTTTTTGTAAGTCGGAGTGACTTGCGTCGCTCCTATTAGAACGGTTCCATTGTACAGAACGGGAGGCGACTTGTCAGGCGGCTAGGTCGCCTGACAAGTCGCCCCTGTGTGAACCGGCACTAAAAATGTCACATCTCTAAACACCTTCCTGGTCATGAATGTAGTAAACCTGATGGACATGAAGTAGTCAATAGGACACTCTTACACTCACCTAACTTCTTTAGTATTTGTAGGGCCACTATCTCCTTTGCCTTTTGGTACTGCTCCCCAGGGGTAAGGTACTCGCCAACCAGCCAGTCGTATCCACTAAATGGAACAGAATGGTTTGGCAGTGCAACCACATAGCTGAACCTTATCCATCCACAGGAGCCCAGACCCAAAAACTGTATCTGGTAAGATGGCTGGCCAAACTTCAGTTGCTCGCAGATAACGTGCAGAGTCTGAACACAGCTGCCTGCAAACGCTTTATCCTGCCTGACACTGCTGCTCCACCTTTCAGGACGGTACACATGGGGCTGCAGCAGAGTGCCAGACTGCATTTTTTGCTTCATCTGGGGCTTCAGCCAGTCTACACTGAAGGGGCAACCATACAGCAGCTGGGAGCCTGTGGGGAAAAAAGAGAAGATCCATCAACGAACAATGATTAAATAATTATATTAGTGCCCTACAGTCAACATGACAAAAAACAGAAAATGCCAGGTTACAAAAAGTGAGTAGAAATCCCTAGCAACTGCACAAACTCCAAATATTGCCCACTACACAGTTTTCCTAGTTAGAAATGGGGTCCTAACATGGAGTTTGATTTGAAGACTACATGAGCAGTGCGGTAAAGATGCACGCACCCAATACCTTCATTAAAAAATAACAATGAGTATTCATAAGTGCGTTTACAGTCTGACAGCCTTGCACATCTCACCAGGCAGGGGAACACACAGACCGACCTTCTTGTACCCAATTAAATGTCGCAAGACTTAACCTACATCCCTGTGTGATGGACCATGAGCTTTACACGCAGTTATTTTGGTGTAGAACAATTTGTCACTGAGCTTCATGATTCAGTATAGGTTTTTGAGTTAGTAGGAAAAGGGTGGTGTTGGGTTAAAGTGGTTCTAAAGCCTAAATTATTTTTTTTACCTTAAAGGAGAAGCTTGTTTGGCTGTACTTCTCCTGTGGAACACAGGAGTGCAGTCCGTTCTTCATTCCTGTGAGCCGTTTTCAGCAGACAGCAGGCTGAAGACAGTTGTCAGCTGACATCATAGAGCCAGTCCAGGCTCGGGCAAGATTGCAACAATAAAGTCGGGATCTGCCCACATGCCTGGACGGCCACCGGGCTCAACCTCTCAGCGAGCCGCTAAGAGCCTGAGCCTGGATGCTCCTGCCCCTAAACAGCCCAGCGCTGCAATGAGTGGGGGAGGGGGGCAGAGCAGGGAGCTGCTGACAGTCAACAGCTCTCTGCTCTGGGAGCTCTGAGAACCGAGCGATTGGCGGTGTTTGATCGCTCAGTTCTCAGTGTTAGAGCCAGCGGGGGGGCAGATGCAGCATTGGACTAATGCTGCATCCATCTAGATGAGTATATTCTAGAAAAAAAAAGCCATTCTTCCCTTTTAATGCGGGCCGGCCATAGACACAGACAGCATGGCTCTGGATTGAGCCCGCAGGTGTGCCACCATGGGAAGCAGCTTCCCATGGTGGCACACCGGGAAGAGGAGGAGCCAGGAGTGCCGGCGGGGGACACGAGAAGAGGAGGTTTGGGGTCACCCTGTGCAATTCCATCGCACAGAGCAGGTAAGAATTGTTTGTTATAAACAGAAACTGAGTTATTTGGGCTTAATGTAGACCTGTGGCCAGGCTACGGACATTTACATATTAATAACATGAACAAATGCAGGCCCTCACTGACCTCTGTAGCTGCAGGAGCAATGACAGCAGAATTTGTTCTCTCAGCAGTCCAGGTCACCATGATCCCTCCCTTCCAGAACTCTTGTTCTGAGTTTTCACTACAGATTAGAAGACTGCAGGGCTGCAGAGTCACTGCTAGCAGGAGTGAGCTGAGCTGCTGAGAAAAATGGCTCCAAGTGGTTGTAAACCCTCACAAATACCCAGTGAAGTGACTGGCCTCAGGGGATACAGAGACAAAACAAATCCTCCTACATAAGTTGTACCTGTTTATCTACAGCCCCCTCTGTTGTACAGCTGCTCAAAACACACAGATTGAGACTGGGTTCACACTAGTGTGAATTGGATGAGGGTTTCTCCGCATCCAATTCGCATGACAGGAGAGTGTGCCTGGCTCTCAATGGAGCCGGTTCACACAGCTCTGGAGCGGCAGCGGAGCGAATTGCACAGAGGTCCTGTGCGTCTTTGGCTCTGTTTCAGGTCCGAATTCAGGCAAAAATTTGGACCCGATTCCTCCCTGAAACGGAGAATAGGGACGCATCGCACCCCTGCCGTCAGCCACATCCGTCTGCAGTGTGAACCCAGCCTCAGCCTGGTTTCACACTGAATGCGGGTTTGAAATCATGCAAGTTCAGCTAAACTCGCACTATTTCAAACCGGCATTTCAGTCTGACTTCGGGGGGCAATTTGAGAGACATCTTTGCAGGTTCATGCACAGATGTCTATTGAAATCGCCCCCAAAGTCGTTAAAAGTACTGCAGGAACTACTTTTGGGAATTGGTGCGTCGCCGCAAAGACAGAATCGCACCGATTCGGATGGTGCCGTTGCCAGCAATAGGCTCCAATTTGGCATGCGATTTGACATGTCAAATCGTCCCAATGTGAAGGGGGGCTCAAGGCTATTTTCTGAGCTTCAGAAGGAAGGAAGTGAGGACCAGATGTCACACACTGCACAGCATAGAGCAGGGATCTGAGTGTAATCTGAAACCCGAGTGGACGGAATGGACACTCCCTCTCTACACAGTCTCATAGGGAAACATGTACAGCTGAGGCTGCCAATCACCTGCTGTGTGCTGGAGGAAAGTGCGGCTCCATCTCCTAGGATTGTGGGATGTCCATAGACTGTCAGAAGCAACTCATGCAGATAGCAGAGCAATGAGAGAGGAAACAAAAAATCACACTAGGTGCTTTGGATAGAGGCAAATATAGGATATGCTTTGTTCATGTTTCATTTTCGCAGTTTACAACTACTTTTATATCCTCTGTGGCTATTGAGGAATAGATTGGAGCTGGAATTCAGCTTTAGGAATGTGCAAATATCCATAGCCTGGGCACAGTTATAATTTAAGCTCAGGGACTTGGTTTAAAGCGGAGTTCCACCCTAAAGTGGAACTTCCGCTCATCGGATTCCTCCCCCCCCTCCGGTGCCTCAATTGGCACCTTTCAGGGGGGAAGGGGGTGCAGATACCTGTGTAATACAGGTATCTGCGCCCACTTCCGGGAATAGCTAGCCGCAGCTAGCCGCAGATGCCCGCCCCCACAACACAAGGGGGACCAGTGTAGACGCACAGCACGACTCGCGCATGCGCAGTAGAGAACCGGCAGTGAAGCCGCAACGCTTCACTTCCTCATTCCCTGACCGAGGATGGCGGTGGGGGCAGTCGAGAGATGAGCGATCGATCGGCTTTGGCTGCCGACATCGCTGGATCCTGGGACAGGTAAGTGTCCATTTATTAAAAGTCAGCAGCTGCAGTATTTGTAGCTGCTGGCTTTTAATATTTTTTGTTTAAGGTGAATTCCCTCTTTAAAGAAAAGTATGGCCAAAGCTTTTTTTGGAAATACTTTTCCTGTGAGCCACAGAACTGAACTTTTGTTCTCCTGTGACCCAGATTCGGCTGATAGCAGGCTATTGCCTCCTATCAGCTGCTGTGATAAGAGCCACTCCAGGATCTGGATGAATCCCGACCATATTGTTGGGATCTGCCCAGCTGCCTGATTAAAAGCTGGTTCCCAAAATAGGAGGTTTGGGGCCACTCTTTGCAAAATCAGAGAGGGTAAGTATGACATTTGTTATTTAAAAAAAAAAAAAACTACAATCATATATAATGAATTCATATCGGGTTTTTAGGATTTTAAAAAAATGTGAATCAAATTAACTTATGTTGAAAATGCCATATTAATCCCTACAAAGCAGAAAGCTGCCTAAGAACCTTAAATGCAAATAAGCAATTATAGAATACCGGAGCAAAACAACTTTGAAGTGCTGAATGCCCAATTTTCCACAGTTGTTGCATTTTAAAACACAGATCTGCCCACTTTGGAGTGACCAATGTTCTGAGCTGTTTACAGTTCACTCCCCATCTAGCTTTATGGGATCATGCATTAGAGTTTGTGTATGATGCAGTTAATCATATTGCATATGATTGTTCCATTACCTTAAATTATATCTAATATCCTTTATTTAGTTTTGAATAAAGTAAACAACAGTTATAATCTATGTGAATAAATTTAGACTCATCATCTGCAAGGCACCTGGCAGGCAACATAACCACCTGCTTTGTCCTCGAAAACAGCATGAATGTTCCCTTAACATGAACCTGTGCTTTGCCTATTCAACGGGTCCACTTTAATGCCAGCCCTTAGCTCAGGGGTCTTCAAACTATGGCCCTCCAGTTGTTCAGAAACTACAATTCCCATCCTGCCAAGTCATGTCTGTGAATGTCAGAGTTTTACAATGCCTCATGGGACGCATAGTTCCGCAACAGCTGGAGGGCGGTAGTTTGAGGATCCCTGCCTTAGCTGCTTATAAATCGCCTTACTTTCGCTCCATCACTGCTCTGTTCACCATCAATTGACAATGTGGAGTTAATACATATATTGGGGATTTTTGTCTCCATTTCATAGCACAGGGGGCCCAACTCAGGTGGAAGAAAGGGGTTTCAGCTACTATACATACTCTCTCATACCCTGAAGTACTATATAAGTCGCTTTACTGCCCCGAGAAGACTGAACCCTGCATGGGGAAAGCATAGGTCTACTTTAACCAGGTCCTCCAGGAAAGGGCTAAACACCTTCCACTCAGAGAGATTGTTCAGCAATTTACAGGTCGTTATCTTTCAAAGGTCATGCTGAGACAATTAAGAGACCCTGTTGCCAGACCATCATTTTAATTGCATTTGAACACTTCCCTAACATGCGATCGCCGAAAGACAGTGATGAAAGCAGAGCCAGTAACCGACCCGTGTAACAGGGGGCATGTACACAGGACACTGATCATCAGTGCAGCCCCATCACTGCCCATCAGTGCCACATATCAGTGCCACATATCAGTGCTGCCTATCAGTGCAGCCTCATCAGTGCCCATCAGTGCAGCCTATCAGTGCCCATCAGTGCAGCCTCTTCAGTGCACATCAGTGAGAGAAAAATTACTTATTTGCAAAATTTTATAACATTTTATAAGTTTTGTTTTTTTTTCAAAATTTTTGGTCTTTTTTTTCGTTTGTTTAGCAAAAAATAAAAACCCAGTGGTGATTTAACACCACCGAAAAAAACTATTTGTGTGAAAAAAAAATTATACAACTTTCATAATGTCAGGAACCATGAATCAGACTGAGACAGAAGTGCAGTAAAAAAAAAAAAATCACACTTTTTATTAAAATGGTACAAAACAGAGCAGACGTAGTCAAAATATAGCCAGGGTTCGGTAACCAGAGCGGTAAGTCAGAACAAGCCAGTGTAAAACAGGAATCCAGAGATAAGCGTAGTAGGGGCAGCAAACAGGATCAGGAACCAGAAGGGAAGTCAGACAGACAAAAGTCTTTAACAGGAAATCACAGCAGAAAGTATTCAGATATGTTGACCAGGTGAAGGCACAGGAGATCTAATCCAGGCAGTTTAAATAGCCAGCAGGGCTAGCTGACGAGCAGGAAATGAAGACCAGGTGAGTCACTGTGGAATGAAGAGTACTGGCAATTAAGCGACAGCTGAATTCAGAGCTTTGAGAAGGAAGGGCTGAGCCCAGCCCTACAGTACCCACTCCTCAAGGACCCCTCCCCCTCGGAGGACCACAAGGTTTGAGGGGAAAACGTCTATGGAAAGCACGGAAGCAGACAGGAGCACGTACGTCCGAGAATGAGACCCACTGAACCTACGGGAATCAATGATAGATTGTATTTCATACTCCTCATGGTTCTCAACCTGAACTGGGTGAGGATGTGGTACCGAGGTGGAGAAGAGGTTGCATACCAAAGTTTTTAATAAGGAGACATGAAATACATTAGAAATACACATATTAGAAGGAAAGTCTAAATTGTAAGCCACTGGGTTGATCCTACGGAGAATATGGATAGGCCCAATAAACCATGGTGCCAGTTTCAGTGAGGGAACATGGAGGTTGCGAGATGACAGCCAGACCCTGTCCCCAACTTGGTAGGAAGGCGCAGGTAGTCATCTGCAGTCAGTATGGAGTCTGTACCTATCATTGGCACATCGCAAGGACTCTTGGACCTGTACCTAAGTGGAATGAAGACCATGAATATGCTCCACCAATGCAGGAATACTCTGAGGAACAAATGAGTCAGGCAACATGGATGCTTGGAAAACATAATTCGCATGAATGGAGACAATCTGGGAGTGGTATTGACGGCACTATTGTGAGCAAACTCCACCCAAGGTAAGAGGTCTGACCAGTCGTTATGGTGGTCAGAAATGTAGCAACATAAAAACTGCTCCAAGGACTGGTTGGCTCGTTCTGTGGCCCCAATAGACTGCGGGTGATACGCAGAGGAGAAAGAAAGCTGAATTCCCAACTGTGCACAAAAGGCTCGCACAAGTAACTATGAAGGTGGCTACATCAGCGCGTAGACTAGGCTACCAGAATTGTTGGGAAATAGCCCAAATGTTTTGATTCTTCCCTGGGTGGCCAGCAGCCTGGCAAGTCTGGAGCACGGCAGCACAGAGACTTTCAGGGTCAAAGCAGCGCTCACAAGGTTTCTCAGGAGGAGAATGGACCTGAGTGGCAAGAATTCTGTCACCCAAAGGTGAAGTGAGACTGGTACGAAACGTAGCCAGAATACGATAGGGAGGTATCACAGGAACAGGAACCGACTCCATCTTGGAAGCGGAGGAAAACTGTTGCAACAAAGCATCAACCCTTACATTCTTAGTACCAGGTAAGAATGAGACTACGTAATTGAAGCTTGACAAGAAAGGAGCCCATCGTTCCCTTCTGGGAGAGAGGCATTTAGCCTCAGACAAGAACGTTAAGATTCTTATGGTCAGTCAGAATAAGAACCGGCACAGTGGTACCTTCGAGAAGATGCCTCCATTCTTTAAAGTGGAGGGCCACCCTGAAAAAAAAAAAAAAATTCACCAAAAATCCTAAAAAAAATTAAAAAAAAACATTTGAAAAAAAAAAAAAATTTTTAAACTTACCTAAATCCTTGTTGTTAGGCAGTCTTCCTAATCTGCCTCTTCCTTTTCCACGGCGTGTTCTGCTCCTCGGTGAGCGGCCCCGTTGTCTTCTGGGAGCTGTATGTGTTCCCAGAACACCACAGGGCCATTCACATTGTGCCGCGCCGCTCGCGTGTGCGCAGTAGGAAACTGGCATTGAAGCCGCAAGGCTCCACTGCCTGTTTCCCTAAACTAGGATGGCGGTGCCGGGAGCCGAGGGACGGGTCGGCCTCGGGCGGCCGACATCACGGGCACCCAGGACAGGTAAGTACTTATTTAAAGTCAGCAGTTACAGTGTTTGTAGCTGCTGACTTTTAATTTTTATTTTTTTTACGGCCGGAATCCCGCTTTAAGGGCTAAAATGATCGTTAACAACTCTCTGTCCCCAATCTCATAATTGCATTCCGCAGGAGACAATTTTTTGTAGCACACAAGGATGCATAGGGCTCTCAGAGGTAGGACGTTGAGACAGTAGGGCACCAACTCAAGTCTCGGATGCATCAACCTCAAGGATAAAAGGTACTTAAGATCAGGATGTACCAACACAGGAGCAGAAACAAAGGCAGCCTTGAGACTCTCAAAGGCATTAATGGAATCCGCAGACCAATTCTGTGGGTTACCGTCCTTTCTGGTCATATTAGTCAGGGGTTTGACCAGAGACGAGAAGTTACGAATAAACTTACGATAATAACTGGCAAAGCCAAGAAAACGTTGCAATGGACGTAAACCCATGGGTCGGGGCCACTGTAGAACTGCCAAAAGTTTCTCTGGGTCCATCGAAAAACCAGTAGTGGAAATGACATAACCCAGGAATTTAACCTGTTCACGATGAAACTCACACTTCTCCAATTTACAATACAGGTTAATATCTCTCAGCCTCTGAAGCACACGGTAGACATCTGTGTGGTGGCTCTGTAGGGACGATGAGGATGTCGTTGAGATAAACCACAACACATAGCTGCAACAAATCTCGGAGGACATCGTTGCTAAATTCCTGGAAAACTCCTGGGGTGTTGCAAAGACCAAACCGCATTTCAATGTATTCGAAATGGCCTGTTCTGGTATTAAAAACGCAGTTTTCCATTTGTCGCTCTCCTTGATCCTCACGAGATTGTATGCCCCTCTCAGATCAAGCTTCATGAAAACTGTTGCTCCCTTAAGGCATTCAAATAACTTCGTAACTCCGGGTAGGACAAGACTTCCGGTGGTGACCTGCCTGGCCACAATATAGGCACAATCTCTCCCTCCTCCTAAAGGCCCTCTCCTCCGCAGAGAGACGCGTGAAGCTCAACTGCACGGGTTCTACTTTACTGGCAAACTCGGTACCAGGAGGCATGAGAGGTGAGGGAGGCAATGGTGGGACTGCAAAGCTCAGAGCAAAATGTACAGGAGGCTTCCACAAGCGCTCCTTAAAGGAAGGTCTCTCTCAGAGTCTGGAGTCAATGAGAATGGCAAACATGATCACCTTCTCCAGCACAGTGGGTATGTCTCGGACTGCTATTTCATCTTTGATGGTATCTGAGAGACCATAAGAAAAAGCAGCCACGAGAGCCTCATTGTTCCAAGCAACCTCTGCTGCCAGAGTGTCAGGGGCATGTCACCAGTCGTCGGGTGAATCTGCGTGCACGTAGGTCCACAAGGAGTGTTTCTCAGCGAATTCAGTCAAGATCCCCACCAGGGGGCGCCGGCGCGCTCCCGCGGGTGCCCGTACGCGCGTTCGCGCTAGCGCCGTTTGGCGCCAAGGGGCCTTTAAAAGGGTGACAGGTGCTCATGTTAGCTGCTGTTCGTCTGCAGCTCTGCACCTGAAAGTTCCTGTATCTGCCTGCTTGTTATTTGCTATTGACCCGGCTACGCTTGACCATTCTCCAGTCTCCCATCCGACCCGGCTTGTCTGACCCTGTTTACTCTGCTACCCGTTGCCGAACTCCTGCCTGTCTGACTACCCTTGGATCATCCCTCCTGCTTATACCCTGCCTGATCTCCTGCCAAATACAGACTGTCTGACCTTGCTTGCCTGTGTCCTGTAACGCTGCTTCCAGCCTGCCTATTTGCATCCAGCTGCTGTCTTCGCATCCGGCTACCAGCCTACCTACCAGCCTGCACCAGTTACCTGCATCCACAGCTCAGCCATCCCTGAGGGACATCCTCCCAGTTCCGGTGTCTGCTTCTGCTGGAACCTGCATCAGGCCCTCCTACCCACTGTGCTCAGGAGACCACTGTTCCCACTTCCAGCGGCTCCTGAACCAGCGCTTAAGAGAGGTCTCCTTCTACCAGTCAGGCTCACTACCAGGTACCTCACAGTACGAACAGCCATGACTGAGCCTGCAGGAGAGACCTCTCCTATTCAGGAGATCTGTACACACTTGGCGGCCCTCACCCCAGCAGTAAAGACTCTACAAGACAGTTATAACAGACTGGAAGGGCAAGTGTTAAACCTCAGTGGTTCCGGTGGTGTGGCCGCTGCACCCGCAGCTGCTCCAGTACAGGCTGCGGCACCACCCTCAGTGGTCATGCTTCCACCAGAACCAAGAGTACCTGTTCCTGACAAGTTTTCCGGTGACCGAACTAAGTTTGTGGCCTTCCGCAGCGCTTGTCAACTTTACTTTGGATTACAGCCACGGACTTTTTCTTTGGAAGCCACCAAAGTGGGGTTTGTTGTATCCCTCCTGCAGGGGGAACCCCAGACCTGGGCCCATCGCTTGCTTGAATCCAACGCCATACAGATCCAGACCCTACCTGCCTTTTTTGAAGCCATGGCCCAGCTTTATGAGGACCCTCAGCAGGCTGCCACCGCTGAGGCAGCTTTGATCGCGCTCCAGCAAGGCCGTAGACCGGCCGAGGACTATGTCATGGACTTTCGACGCTGGAGCGCGGATACTCAATGGAATAACGCAGCCCTACGCCACCAGTTCCGCATGGGGTTATCTGAGGGTCTTAAGGATGAGCTTGCCCGAGTAGGAATGCCTGACACCTTAGAAGAGCTCATAGCCATCACTATCCAAACTGACCGACGCCTTCGTGAGCGCCGGTCTGAACGATCTGCCCAACAAACTCGGCCTATGTGGATGACTGCCAGAGCCCCGCTGCCTGCCTCCCGGTATCTACCTTCTGCCGGGCCAAGCCCAGTCAACCAAGCAACTGATGCCTCTGAACCCATGCAACTTGGACTTATGCGTACTACTCTGACCCCTGAAGAACGGGCACGCAGGCGCCAACTGAACCTTTGTCTCTATTGTGGCGGAACGGGCCACTACGTGAACAACTGCCCAGTGAAGATCCGTAAGTGTTTTTCTTCAGCTCCAACCAGTTTGTCTGCTTTAACAGCCAATGCCACTCAACTTGTTCTCCCTCTCTCATTACAGCTCCAGGGAAGAACAATTCAAGTCAACGCCATTGTTGATTCCGGGGCATGTAGCTGTTTCATTGACTCCACTTTTGCTACCCAGCAAGATCTTCCTTTAAAAGACAAAACACATAGACTTTCAATTTTTCTGGCCGATGGGTCCCATATAAAATCCGGGCAGGTCTCTCAAGAAACCCTTCCTCTGTCTGCTATCTGTTCATCCCAGCATCGAGAGATCTTAATCCTGGACGTTATCTCATCACCTCTTTTCCCAATCATTTTGGGTATGCCCTGGCTTCAAGCCCACAATCCTCTTGTCAATTGGGCCACGGGCGAGATCAAGTTCCAGTCACCCTATTGTCAAAGACATTGCCTACCTGAACCTGTTAATCCTGCTACCACCCTACTATGTATGGACACTGACCCAGATCTGCTTCAAAATGTACCAGAGGTCTATCAGGACTTTGCAGATGTATTCAGCAAGAAGGGAGCAGATTCTCTGCCACCCCATCGCCCCTATGACTGTCCAATTGAATTGCTTCCTGGAGCTGAGATCCCTTTTGGGCGCATCTTTCCGCTATCCGAAAAGGAACAAGAGGCGCTTAAGGTTTACATCAATGAAAATCTAGAAAAAGGCTTCATTCGACAGTCCACTTCACCAGCTGGGGCGGGAATATTTTTTGTCTCTAAGAAAGATTTTACGCTCCGCCCTTGTGTGGACTATCGGGAATTAAACAAGGTTACGGTCAAGAACCGTTATCCGTTGCCCCTAATACCAGAACTGTTTCAAAAATTACGGACCGCCATTATCTTCACCAAATTAGATCTGAGAGGGGCCTACAATCTGGTCCGCATTCGGGCCGGGGATGAATGGAAGACGGCTTTCTGGACCCGTTTCGGGCACTACGAATATTTGGTCATGCCCTTCGGCCTTTGCAATGCTCCTGCCACATTTCAGCATCTGGTCAATGATGTGTTTAAAGATTTCCTGGACATCTTTTTAATTGTCTACTTGGACGATATCCTTATCTTCTCCAGTTCCCTTGAACAACACAGGGAACATGTCCGTAAAGTCCTAGCTCGACTCCGCCTGCACAGATTGTACGCCAAAGCGGAGAAGTGCGAATTTGAACAAAAAGAGATTCAGTTTCTGGGGCTAGTCATCTCCCCAACCAGTATTAAAATGGATCCTCAGAAAGTGTCTGCTGTGTTAGAATGGCCAGCACCTATGGACAAGAAAGGCGTACAACGCTTCGTTGGATTTGCGAACTTTTACAGAAAGTTTATCAGGGGGTTCTCTGCCATCATCTCCCCCATTACACAGCTAACCAAGCAGAATCTTCGTTTCCACTGGAACCAGGAAGCCCAGGAGGCCTTTGAAGAATTAAAAAGGCGTTTCACGTCAGCTCCGATTCTCAGCCATCCAGACCCATCTTTGCCCTTTATTCTAGAGGTTGATGCCTCCGAAGTAGCTGTGGGTGCTATTATTTCCCAACGTCAGGGCAACAAAGACCTGATGCATCCTGTTGGGTTCTTCTCTAGAAAACTTTCGCCGGCTGAGCGGAACTACGATGTGGGGGATCGGGAGTTACTTGCCATCAAGACTGCCTTGGAGGAATGGAGATACTTGCTTGAAGGTGCAGTCCATCCAGTACTGATTTATACAGATCACAAAAATCTGGAGTATCTAAGATCTGCTAAAAGACTGAAACCCAGACAAGCCCGTTGGGCTCTATTCTTTACACGGTTTTGCTTCCACATCACCTACCGGCCGGGATCCAAGAATATAAAACCAGACGCACTGTCACGCATGTTTGATAATCCTAAGGACTCTTCTGTCCCTGACACTATTTTGCCGGCAAACAGTTTTCTTCTCCTTCAGACAGATTTGCTATCCATGATCAGAGAAGCATCCCCAGAACCTTCAAGTCTTCAGGAGTCTTCCTTAACACCTCGAGATGGACTATTATGGAGGGGAAGTCAAATCTTCGTACCAGAAAACGTCAGAGTCAAGGTGCTGACACTTTTGCATGACCACCCACTTGCAGGACATTTCGGGGTCCGTAAGACCCTTGAGCTGGTGCAGCGCACTTTTTGGTGGCCTAACTTAAAGGAATTTTGCAAGAAATATGTCAACTCCTGCTCTGTCTGCATCCAGAACAAAACCCCCAGGAACAGAGCGTGGGGACTACTAAGACCATTGCCTATACCAGATAGGCCCTGTAGGATGATAGCTATGGACTTTATAGTCGAACTGCCATATTCTGAGGGGTGTTCGGCGATCTTTGTGGTCGTCGACCGGCTATCCAAAATGGCCCACTTTGTGCCCCTAAAAGGAACACCTTCTGCTGTAGAGACGGCTCGTGTGTTCATTAAGGAAATCGTTAGGTTACACGGGATTCCCGCAAATATAGTGTCTGATAGGGGGGTGCAGTTTACTTCACGCTTTTGGAGAGCCCTTTGTGAAAATTTGAAGATTGAACTAGCCCTGTCCTCAGCATATCATCCCCAAACTAATGGGCAAACTGAAAGGACAAATCAAACTCTGGAGCAATACATTAGATGTTTTACATCTTTTGTGCAAGATGATTGGGTATCCTTGCTGCCACTTGCAGAGTTCGCGTACAATAATGCCAGTCACTCTGCCACAGGTCAATCTCCTTTCTTTGCTAATTATGGGTTTCATGCATCTTTTTTACCAGATTTTCTTTCAGAATCTTCAGTTCCAGCGGTCCAGGACACATTGCAGTTCTTCAGTCATAATAACCGGATCTTGCAGGAGGCGGTATCCAAAGCGCAAGCGGATAATAAGCGGTTCTTTGATGAGAAAAGAAGGGGAGATCTAAACCTTCAGCTTGGCGACAAGGTATGGCTGTCTACTAATAATATCAGATTGTCATGTCCTTCCAAGAAGCTTGCCCCAAAATTTATTGGACCTTTCCCTGTGAAAAGGAAAATTAACGAAGTATCGTATGAATTATGCTTACCTGACTCACTTAAGATACACCCTGTATTTCACGTATCACTCTTAAAGCCTGCTGATGATCCTTTTCCTGATAGGGGCACCAGGGTCCCTGAACCAGTTCTGGTGGACGGCAATGAAGAGTATGAAGTGGAATCCATCCTTGACTGCAGAAAGAGGTCTGGGCAAGTACAGTTTTTAATTAAGTGGAAAGGGTATGGTCCGGAAAACAACTCATGGGAACCTGACTGTAATATTCATGCCAAACGTTTAATCCATGCATACTTCTCTACCCATCCTGAAAAAAAGGCGTATCTGGGCATCCGGAGGCTGCCCGTTGGGGGGGGGGCAATGTCAGGGGCATGTCACCAGTCATCGGGTGAATCTGCGTGCACGTAGGTCCACAAGGAGTGTTTCTCAGCGAATTCAGCCAAGATCCCCACCAGGGGGCGCCGGCGCGCTCCCGCGGGTGCCCGTACGCGCGTTCGCGGGTGCGCGCCCGTTCGCGCTAGCGCCGTTTGGCGCCAAGGGGCCTTTAAAAGGGTGACAGGTGCTCATGTTAGCTGCTGTTCGTCTGCAGCTCTGCACCTGAAAGTTCCTGTATCTGCCTGCTTGTTATTTGCTATTGACCCGGCTACGCTTGACCATTCTCCAGTCTCCCATCCGACCCGGCTTGTCTGACCCTGTTTACTCTGCTACCCGTTGCCGAACTCCTGCCTGTCTGACTACACTTGGATCATCCCTCCTGCTTATACCCTGCCTGATCTCCTGCCAAATACGGACTGTCTGACCTTGCTTGCCTGTGTCCTGTAACGCTGCTTCCAGCCTGCCTATTTGCATCCAGCTGCTGTCTTCGCATCCGGCTACCAGCCTACCTACCAGCCTGCACCAGTTACCTGCATCCACAGCTCAGCCATCCCTGAGGGACATCCTCCCAGTTCCGGTGTCTGCTTCTGCTGGAACCTGCATCAGGCCCTCCTACCCACTGTGCTCAGGAGACCACTGTTCCCACTTCCAGCGGCTCCTGAACCAGCGCTTAAGAGAGGTCTCCTTCTACCAGTCAGGCTCACTACCAGGTACCTCACACAGAGTACGGAATTCAATGGCGTAATCGGCAACAGTTCTCATACTCTGATGAACATGAGGCTCTTGGCAGCAGTAGTGGAGTGTGCAGGAACATCAAATACACTTTTAAAGAAGCCACAAACTTTGGGTAACTCAGGACAATAGGGTTTTGCATCACACATAGAGGGTTTGCCCAGACCAAGGCTCTCTCAGAAAGCAAAGCAATCACAAAGCCTACTTTGCTTCTCTCTCTCTCGTGGGAAACGCCTGGGGTAGCATCTCAAAGTATATCCCAACCTGGTTGAAAAACCCTCTGCATTGATCTGGATCGTCCCGAAATCGCTGGGTAAGTGGAGAAGAACCAGACATACCTCTTATAGAGGGAATATAATCGAGGCGGGTGCCTGCACAGAGAGTGGAGCAGCAGCAGGGATGGCCTACAACACATGATGTACCAGAACAGCCTCAGTGGGAGGTTCCAGGTGAGCAGTGTGAATCAGGAGCGTCCATAACGCTATAGCAAACTGATCCATGCAGTGATCCTGCTCATCCAATCTGGAAAAAATATTACCAATGTGGATTGCCTGCATCTTCTCAATTCATGGCCTTCGCCTACTGTCAGGAACCATGAATCAGACTGAGACAGAAGTGCAGTAAAAAAAAAAAAAAATCACACGTTTTAATAAAATGGTAACATGGTACAAACAGAGTAAAGGTAGTCAAAACATAGCCAGGGTTCGGTAACCAGAGCAGGTAGTCGGAACACGCCAGTGAAACAGGAATCCAGAGATCAGCGTAGTAGAGGTAGTAAACAGGATCAGGAACCAGAAGGGAAGTCAGCCAGACAAAAGTCTTTAACAGAAAAACACAACAGAGAGTAACCGGCAGTGATGGGAGTAAGTCACACATGTGCAAGTCACAAGCAAGTCTCAAGTCTTAACCTTCAAGTCACAAGCAAGTCCCAAGTTACTGTGGCAAAAAGCAAGCAACTCAAGTCGAGTCCCTGCTAGAAGTCAAGCAAGTCAAGTCATTTATTTTGGTCAAGTCACAAATTAAGTCAAAATACTGATCTACCCCGAAGCCGGGACTCGGGGGGAGCTTTCTTTTGTGGGGGGGGGGGGGGGGGGGCGGCTTTTGCCTAAGCCAAGACACAGGACTGGTGGTGCCAAGTCATTGCAAGTCAAATAGCCCAAGTCAAAGTCAAGTCGCAAGTCATTAGTGACAAGTCAAAGTCAAGTCGAGTCATTTATTTAATTTTGTCAAGCAAGTCGCAAGTCCTCAAACAGGTGACTCGAGTCTGACTCGAGTCAAGTCATGTGACTCGAGTCCCCCACCTCTGGTAACCGGATATGTTGACCAGGCAAAGGCACAGGAGATTTGATCGAGGCAGTTTAATAAGCCAGCAGGGCTAGCTGATGAGCAGGAAATGAAGACCAGGTGATTCACTGTGGAATGAAAAAGTACTGGCAATTAACCGACAGCTGAGCTCAGAGCTCTGAGAAGGAACGGCTGAGCCCAGCCCTGATAGATATGCAATGTTGCATGAACGTGCAATTGTCATTCAAACTGTGACAGCACCAAAAGCTGAAAATTGACCTGGGCAGTAGGCAAGTGGTTAATGTTTTTCATGCATCCTATCTTTGTAAAAGCTTCCTTTGCGTAGACATTCAAACACCTGAGACTGCTGCTGGGCACCGCCATCTTAGATGTGATGTCAGTAGCCCCAGCAAACACACAGCTGTCACTCAGATGACATTCAGTAGTATTTCCTTTCACTCCTACCCCAGCAACAACATATAAGGTTATGTAGAAAGGTGAGTGTTGGAGAAGCTGGGATAGTACAGAAACTGAGCTTTTGGGGAGGAGGGGGGGAGCAGGTACCTGAAATTGGCATAAGTAGAAGCTCTCCCTTTCAAAGTCTTCTGGGACATATGACAGGTCCTAGAAAACTTCGGGACCAGTCACAGACCACAGCGCCGTTCGCGCATGCGCAGTGGGCACCCGACTGTGAAGCCGCAAGCTGTCACAGCCGGGTGCCCATATCAGAGATGCCGGCGCCACCAAGGGAGGACACGGGGAGAACACGGCTATGGTGAGTACACCGCTGGACCGTGGGACAGGTGAGTGGCTGTTTATTAAAAGTCAGAAACTACACTTTTTGTAGCTGCTGACTTTTAATAAACAAACAAAATGACTGGAACTCCCCTTTAAACATTCTAAGAAGAAGAGAGAGCTATGTCGAGAAAGGAAGGGGGGCTGTGTTAGGGAATTTACTAATTTGGTAGTCAAATTTTCTAGGAAGTTTAAAGGCAAATTGCAAGTAAATACAAATAGTTTTTTCCTACTTCTTGTAAAACTATTTCTTGGAGTCCATTGAGGGACACAGTATTTCAGAGAATGATGGGCTATACTGCTGCCTACAGGAAAACTGGACACTGCCAAACCAAAAAAATTGTAACCCTCCTTCTCCCAGCTCCTCGTTAAGGTGAAAAAACCTAATGCCGCGTACACATGACCGGACTTTACGGCATACTTTGCCCGGCGGACTTTACAACGGACTTTCCGAATGAACGGACTTGCCTACACACGATCAACCAAAGTCCGACGGATTCGTATGTGATGACGTACGACCGGACTAAAACAAGGAAGTTCATAGCCAGTAGCCAATTGCTGCCCTAGCCTCGGTTTTTGTCCGGACTAGCATACAGACGAGCGGACTTTTCGACTGGACTCGAGTCCGTCGGATAGATTTGAAACATGTTTCAAATCTAATGCTGGCCATACACTATACGAAAAATCGGCCGAAAAATCGTTCGTATAGACACTTCGTTCGTTTTTCGGCAAGTTAATGGGCACAAATCGATAATCGTTTGTGACGTTTTTGTGGGAAAAAAACGAACGGGAAGTTTGGAAAATTTCTGCCGAACGTACAATAAATTGCAAGGTTAATGTGTTTCCCGTCCGAACTGTCTGCACTAGGTATATGTAAAAAAACAAATTAACAATATGAATTCCCAAGTATACCGTGCATGTGTCAATTAAATATTCTGTTGCAATATTGTGCAATCATAGGTGATACATAGACATAACTTAAATGCTTACATATGTAATATTGCTAGGGAGGGAAGAAGGGGGGGGGGGGGGGAAGGGAGAAGGGAGTGAGATAGGGAGGTGGGGAGGGGTGTAGGAAATCTGTTCCTAAGGAAAATTACAATAACAAGATAAAGTGCAAATGTGCTGGTGCAATCCAAAAGGCAACAGTGACAAGATAAAAGTGCAAACGTGCTTCAAAATTCTTTAGTAAGTCTCTTGTGTCATATTCTTGTGCTGTGGTGATAATCCTTCACTTATAATATCTCTTTGCTCTGAAAGTGCAGCCACTCACCAGATCACTTCACCCCTGCGGGGGTAGTAGGCAGTTACAGTTTTATCGCCACTGTACAGCGATCGCTGGCGGGCTCAGGATCGTGGTATATCATATATAAAAAGAGAGGGAGTGCCCATAGCGTAAAATTGCTTTAAAAAAGTTTTATTACACAAAATGAAAGGGTACTCACACTTTTGCAGTAAAAATCAAGCGAAATGGTAAAAACGTCAAAACCGTCATTAATATCCTTCAGCGCTGGTACAGGAGGTGATGTTTGGGAAGCACAGATTAGGCCACGCCCTACGCGTTTCGTCGTTAGGACGTCTACGGGAGCGTCCTAACGACGAAACGCGTAGGGCATGGCCTAATCTGTGCTTCCCAAACATCACCTCCTGTACCAGCGCTGAAGGATATTAATGACGGTTTTGACGTTTTTACCATTTCGCTTGATTTTTACTGCAAAAGTGCGAGTACCCTTTCATTTTGTGTAATAAAACTTTTTTAAAGCAATTTTACGCTATGGGCACTCCCTCTCTTTTTATATATGATATACCACGATCCTGAGCCCGCCAGCGATCGCTGTACAGTGGCGATAAAACTGTAACTGCCTACTACCCCCGCAGGGGTGAAGTGATCTGGTGAGTGGCTGCACTCTCAGAGCAAAGAGATATTATAAGTGAAGGATTATCACCACAGCACAAGAATATGACACAAGAGACTTACTAAAGAATTTTGAAGCACGTTTGCACTTTTATCTTGTCACTGTTGCCTTTTGGATTGCACCAGCACATTTGCACTTTATCTTGTTATTGTAATTTTCCTTAGGAACAGATTTCCTACACCCCTCCCCACCTCCCTATCTCACTCCCTTCTCCCTTCCCCCCCCCCCTTTCCTCCTCCCCCCCCCCCCCCTTCTTCCCTCCCTAGCAATATTACATATGTAAGCATTTAAGTTATGTCTATGTATCACCTATGATTGCACAATATTGCAACAGAATATTTAATTGACACATGCACGGTATACTTGGGAATTCATATTGTTAATTTGTATTTAATATTTGATATATGCACGGTGCACCTAAGAATTTATTTTAATCTAGTAACCTATATGGAGGTAGGAAACTAAATAGGAACAGCGCCAAACCCTTCTATCATTTCTAATATATCTCAGCTGTCCCCATTTTAGGGTGACTGCCTGTTGGGAGGCAGCAGTTCCAAACTTTACCAATTAAGTCTTTATGTCCACTGCGCGGGTTCACCATCCCTTTATATGTAAAAAAACGAACAAAAAATTATTTATTCATGTCCACTGAACAATTTATCGGTCATTATATGATGGCACGATCGTTTGCGGTCACGGTCGAACGTTCGTTTTTCGAAAATGGGTTCGGCCGATTTTCTGTAGTGTATGGCCAGCATAAGTCCGTCAAACTTTTGATAAAACAAAGTCCGCTGGAGCCCACACACGATCGAATTGTCCGACAAATTTCGGTACGCCGGACCAAGTATGCCGTAAAGTCCGATCGTGTGTACGCGGCATTAGAAGCACTTACAGATCTAGTAGAGCACGCTCTACTAGACATAAATCTCTGACATAAATTTAACTTTTACTCACTTTATTCAAAACTAATGAACAAATAACTAGAATTAGGCTTTAAAAAGTTTGAAAATCATCACAAACCTTCACACAGACTTTTCTTTGCCAAGGCGGCTTCCTTGTGGGATTTGTATTTTACAATGGCAATATTTTTCATGTCTGCTAAAGGGCTGGCAAAGAGGGAAATTGTTTCTATGCCAGCAGTAATTTCACACAGGGCACTGGTTAATGCACTTTGATCCAAAATACAAGTAAGGCCATCTAGGATCAGCTCGCACTTTTCTGTGCTTTTGCACACCATAATCTTGCAGCCGTTCTGTATTTGGTAGCCGTTTAGTCGGCAGATGGCCAGACCTGCCTGCCGTTTGGTGAAATAGCGGGCGTAAGCAAATCCGCGGTTCAGGCCACTGAATGTCATCATTAACCGGAACTCAAAAAGTCTCCCAACGGTTTCAAAGAGAGGAATCAGCTTATCTTCATATATCTCTTGTGGGATGCTGCCAATGAATACTTCTGTGCCAAATGGAGGAGCTTCTACAACACAACCTACCAGAAACAAAACAAAAAGTGCAAAAAACAAACTTAGAAGGTTGAAAAGAAAAATGTAACCTTTGCCTAATTCTTTTTTTTATCAGAAGAAGGTTTTATTTGAACACATTGTACACAGGCATTGAGTAACCAACAGCATTCTACCCCAATATCCTATCTATAATCAGGTCTCTTAGGGCCAAACCTGGTGCATCAAGCCAACCTCCCCAAACCCTCTCAAATTTAGTAGGGCATCCATGGTACTGGTAAATAACCTTTTCATATTTTAAAGTAGTACCCATATTGTACCCTTTCCCTATTTCTGATTATTATGATATTGTTACACTGACCACACAAAGTCAGATTCATAATCACATGTGATTTGTTGGAATTACATTTACAAACAAATGAGTTGAGGGTCTACCTGATTTAGAAGTTGGTCAAACGTACAGGCAGGATTTAACCACTTCCCTACCGCGCATAGTCATATGATTTTTACTTGCAAAAAATGTGCATTCATTTTTTTTTTTCAAAAGGTGAACTAATCCTTTAACCACTTCAGCCTCGGAAGGTTTTACCCCCTTAATGACCAGGCTATTTTTTGCAATATGGCACTGCGTTACTTTAATTGACAATTGCGTAGTTGTGCGACGTTGTACCCAAATAAAATTTATGTCCTTTTTTTCCCACAAATAGAGCTTTCTTTTGGTGGTATTTGATCACCTCTGCAGTTTTTATTTTTTGCACTATAAACAAAAAAAGACCGACAAATTCGAAAAAAACAATATTTACTTTCTGCTATAATACACATCTTAAAAAAAAACATTTTTTTTTAAAATCACATTTCTTCATCAATTTAGGCCAATATGTATTCTTCTACATATTTTTGGTTAAAAAAAAATCTGAATAAGCGTATATTGATTGGTTTGCGCAAAAGTTATGGCGTCTACAGACTACTATTTTTTTATTGTTTTTACTGGTAATGGCGGCGATCAACGATTTTTAGTGGGACTGGACATTGCGGCGGACAAATCAGACACGAAGTGAAACTTTTTGGAAACCAGTAACACCAATACAGTGATCAGTGCTAAAAAAAAAATGCACTGACACTGTATAAATGACACTGGAAGGGAGGGGGTTAACATCAGAGGCAATTAAAGGGTTAGGTGTGTTCCCTGGGAGTGTTTTCTAACTGTGTAGGGTATGGACTGACAGGAAAAACAGAGATGATGTTCCTGCTTACAAAGAACAGAAGATCTCTGTGTACTTCCCTGTCAGAAAGGGGATCTGCCTTGTTTACATAGGCAGATCCCTGTTCTGCCTCTCTGTGGAGCGATCGCAGGTGGCCGGCGGACATCGAGTCCGCCAGACCCGCTGATTGGCTCCCCCTCCGTGCAGCGGGTGAACGCGCGCGCCCACAGTATCTATTGCATGAATTGACGTACAGGTATGTTGTAAATATGCACTGGGCGGTCTTTAAGTATTTAAAAAAAAAAAAACAGCATTTTTGCTTGAGCATGATTGGATGGTGGAAGTCAGCAGAGCTTCTGCTCATTTACTAAGCTCTGGAGCAATTGCACTTGCAGAGGGCAACTGCACTTCGCAAAGTGCACAGTCTATTTGCCGTTAGTAAATTAACCTCAATGTGCCTGCAGTCTTTGGCTGTCACCCAAAGCACATCCTCAGTCTCCAACAACTCCCATAGCATGTTTGCAATCTTTGATCATCTTCATCTGTCTTTAAAGTGATTGTAATAAGGCCTCATGTACACTGCTGCTGGTAAATGAACGTTTAGGAGCAGTTGGGCATGTTTTTCAACTGCTCCTGAACTCTCCTCTTATCTTATCTGTAGATGTACACAGGATCGTTTTATATTAGTTTTAGACAGTTGAGTTTAGAGGCTTTTTTTGGAACGCAAAAAAAATGGGTTCAGAAGCTGAGTTTAGAGGCATTTCAAGCGCCAAGCGCTTCTAAACGCGGCAACTCGCGTTTAGCCATGTTTCGTTTACAGGCGTTTTTCATTTTTGGCTATTTTTTAAAAAAATTTAAATATATTATTTTATTTTAATTTTTTTAACGCTCCTAAAATGCAAACGCGGCAAAACGCAGCTAAATGCGGCATGTAAACGCGCCAAAACAGACATTTTAAATGTGGGCTACTATCTGTCAAGTTAAATCATTCAAGAGAGGTTGTAAAAACGTCCCGTGTACATGAAGCCTAAAGTTTGGGGGTTTTTTGTTTGTTTTTTTAACCACTTCAGCCCCGGAAGGATTTACCCCCTTCCTGACCAGAGCACTTTTTACAAATTGGCACTGCGTCGCTTTAACTGCTAATTGCGCGGTCATGCAATGCTGTAACCAAACGAAATTTGCGTCCTTTTCTTCCCACAAATAGAGCTTTCTTTTGATGGTATTTGATCACCTCTGCCGTTTTTATTTTTTGCGCTATACACGGAAAAAGACCGAAAATTTTGAAAAAAAATGATATTTTCTACTTTTTGTTCTAAAAAAAATCCAATAAACTCAATTTTAGTCATACATTTAGGCCAAAATGTATTTGGCCACATGTCTTTGGTAAAAAAAATGTCAATAAGTGTATATTTATTGGTTTGCGCAAAAGTTATAGCGCCTACAATCTAGGGTACATTTTCTGGAATTTACACAGCCTTTAATTTATGACTGCCTATGTCGTTTCTTGAGGTGCTAAAATGGCAGGGCAGTACAAAACCCCCACAAATGACCCCATTTTGGAAAGTAGACACCCCAAGGAAATTGCTGAGAGGCATGTTGAGCCCATTGAATATTCATTTTTTTTGTCCCAAGTGATTGAATAATGACAAAAAAAAAAAAAAAAAATTACAAAAAGTTGTCACTAAATGATACATTGCTCACACAGGCCATGGGCATATGTGGAATTGCACCCCAAAATACATTTAGCTGCTTCTCCTGAGTATGGGGATACCACATGTGTGGGACTTTTTGGGAGCCTAGCCGCATACGGGGCCCCGAAAACCAATCACTGCCTTCAGGATTTCTAAGGGCGTACATTTTTGATTTTACTCCTCACTACCTATCACAGTTTTGAAGGCCATAAAATGCCCAGATGGCACAAACCCCCCCCCAAATGACCCCATTTTGGAAAGTAGACACCCCAAGCTATTTGCTGAGAGGCATGTTGAGTCCATGGAATATTTTATATTTTGACACAAGTTGCAGGAATGTGACAATTTTTTTTTTTTTTTTTTTTTTTTTTTTTTGCACAAAGTTGTCACTAAATGATATATTGCTCACACAGGTCATGGGCATATGTGGAATTGCACCCCAAAATACATTCTGCTGCTTCTCCTGAGTATGGGGATACCACATGTGTGGGACTTTTTAGGAGCCTAGCCGCGTACGGGACCCCGAAAACCAATCACCGCCTTCAGGATTTCTAAGGGTGTACATTTTTGATTTCACTCTTCACTGCCTATCACAGTTTCGGAGGTCATGGAATGCCCAGGTGGCACAAACCCCCCCCAAATGACCCCATTTTGGAAAGTAGACACCCCAAGCTATTTGCTGAGAGGCATGGTGAGTATTTTGCAGCTCTCATTTGTTTTTGAAAATGAAGAAAGACAAAAAAAAAAATTTTTTTTTTCTTTTTTTAATTTTCAAAACTTTGTGACAAAAAGTGAGGTCTGCAAAATACTCACTATACCGCTCAGCAAATAGCTTTGGGTGTCTACTTTCCAAAATGGGGTCATTTGGGGGTGGTTTGTGCCACCTGGGCATTCCATGGCCTCCGAGACTGTGATAGGCAGTGAAGAGTGAAATCAAAAATTTACGCCCTTAGAAAGCCTGAAGGCGGTGCTTGGTTTTCGGGGTCCCATACGCGGCTAGGCTCCCAAAAAGTCTCACACATGTGGTATCCCCGTACTCAGGAGAAGCAACAGAATGTATTTTGGGGTGTAATTTCACATATTCCCATGGCATGTTTGAGCAATATATCATTTAGTGACAACTTTGTGCAAAAAAAAAAAAAAAAAATTTGTCTCTTTCCCGCAACTTGTGTCACAATATAAAATATTCCATGGACTCGACATGCCTCTCAGCAAATAGCTTGGGGTGTCTACTTTCCAAAATGGGGTCATTTGGGGGGGGGTTTGAACTGTCCTGGCATTTTATGCACAACATTTAGAAGCTTATGTCACACATCACCCACTCTTCTAACCACTTGAAGACAAAGCCCTTTCTGACACTTTTTGATTACATGAAAAAATTATTTTTTTTTGCAAGAAAATTACTTTGAACCCCCACACATTATATATTTTTTTAAAGCAAATGCCCTACAGATTAAAATGGTGGGTGTTTAATTTTTTTTTTTCACACAGTATTTGCGCAGCGATTTTTCAAACGCATTTTTTGGGGAAAAAACACACTTTTTTACATTTTAATGCACTAAAACACACTATATTGCCCAAATGTTTGATGAAATAAAAAAGATGATCTTAGGCCGAGTACATGGATACCAAACATGACATGCTTTACAATTGCGCACAAACGTGCAGTGGCAACAAAATAAATACATTTTTAAAAGCCTTTACAGGTTACCACTTTAGATTTACAGAGGAGTTCTACTGCTAAAATTACTGCCCTCGATCTGACCGTCGCGGTGATACCTCACATGCATGGTGCAATTGCTGTTTACATTTGACGCCAGACCGACGCTTGCGTTCACCTTAGCGCGAGAGCAGGGGGGACAGGGGTGCTTTTTTTTTTTTTTTCTTTATTATTTTTTTGCTTTTTTATCTTATTTTAAAACTGTTCCTTTCATTTTTTTTTTTTTTTAATCATTTTTACTGTTATCTCAGGGAATGTAAATATCCCCTATGATAGAAATAGGTAGTGACAGGTACTCTTTTTTGAAATAATTGGGGTCTATTAGACCCTAGATTTCTCCTCTGCCCTCAAAGCATCTGACCACACCAAGATCGGTGTGATAAAATGCTTCCCCAATTTCCCAATGGCGCTATTTACATCCGGCGAAATCTAAGTCATAAAATGCTCGTAGCTTCCGGTTTCTTAGGCCATAGAGATGTTTGGAGCCACTCTCGTCTCTGATCAGCTCTATGGTCAGCTGGCTGAATCACCGGCTGCATTCTCAGGTTCCCTGTTGAGACAGGAGAGCCAGAGAAAAACACGGAAGACGATGGGGGGGGCATTCTCTCTGCTTGTAAAAGCAGTCTAGAGGCTAATTAGCCGCTAGGATTGCTTTTACATGAAAGCCGACCGCTGGCTGAAAAGAATGATACCAAGTTGATACCTAAACCTGCAAGCATCATTCTGGTATAACCACTCAAAGTCGTGAATGCTGTACCTGAAGACAAAAATATGGCTAACAATAAAGCACAGTAAACGGTAAAGTATAAAAAACTGCATACCTGAAAAGCAAACATGATAAAACATAATAACAATAAAACATTGCAGAATAGAATACAGTAAAAAAGAGCAGAACAATAGAGAGAATAGAGAGAGAGAGAATAGAGAGAGAACAATAAAACGACAACTATTATTTTTTATTTTATATTTTTGTTTGTGTTTTTTTTTTTTTTTTTACACTTTTTTTGTAACTGTACCTTTTGTAACTGTAACCGGTTCCAGGTTCGGGTCTCTCAAAATGCGATGGCATCTTGGGAGACCCTGTGAAAGTGTGTCCTAGTCTGTGCAATGCTGTACCCTACGCTAATACTCAGCTAGTGAATGGTAGCGTTCAAAACATTCACCAATGCAAAGACCAGGATTGTCAGGACAGGAGGGACAATAATAGCGGGTGTCACGCCTATATCCGCACTTACTGCAGACACGACATCTTTTTTGGGGGGTTCGCTGGGTAGGGGTACTCGGGAGGACATAAAAATGCCTCTCATGCAGCCGACTGCATTTGGTTGGGGATGTGAATGGGGGAAGTACGGGCGCTGCAGAAGTGGTGGGTTCCCAATTAGGATTGGCGAATGCAGCAGGAAGGGCACTATGGGCACGACGGGCCTGTGTTTGTCTTCTTGGTGGCAGCGGGACACTATTTGTGCTTGCCACCTCACCAGCTTGAACTGCACTTATGGGACTCGCCACGTCACCAAGTGTTACTGCAGTGCTGGTTTGACTACGACCGGGGTGTACTAGGCCGCTGGCGCTTGCCAGTTCACCAAAACGCTACCAAAAAAACTGTTAACGATCGCAGGGATCAGGCCTGACTCTGCGAACGCTGCAGTTATGCGTTTAGTGTTTTGTAAGTGACAGTGATCGATCGATACTGCACTTGGGTGGGCTGGGCTGGGCCGGGCGGAGGGGCAAAACGCAGGTGCTAGCAGGTATCTGGGCTGATCCCACTAACACTGCGTTTTTGGGAACCCTAAACTGCTGGGGATGCCAGTATAGATCTGATCGGATCAGATATTGATCAGTTCAGATACTATACCACTAAGGGAGGTGTACGGTGCGTGCGTGGGTGTTAGCGCTACTGGCACTAACCTGACGCTGCCTGGGGCTGGTGCTTGCCAGTTCACCAAAACGCTACCAAAAAAACTGTTAGCGATCGCAGGGATCAGGCCTGACTCTGCGAGCGCTGCAGTTATGCGTTTAGTGTTTTTTTAAGTGACAGTGATCGATCGATACTGCACTTGGGTGGGCTGGGCTGGGCCAGGCGGAGGGGCAAAACGCAGGTGCTAGCAGGTATCTGGGCTGATCCCGCTAACACTGCGTTTTTGGGAATCCTAAACTGCTGGGGACGCTAGTATAGATCTGATCGGATCAGATATTGATGCGTTCAGATACTATACCACTAAGGGAGGTGTACGGTGCGTGGGTGTTAGCGCTACTGGCACTAACCTGACGCTGCCTGGGGCTGGTGCTTGCCATTTCACCAAAACGCTACCAAAAAAACTGTTAGCGATCGCAGGGATCAGGCCTGACTCTGCGAACGCTGCAGTTATGCGTTTAGTGTTTTGTAAGTGACCGTGATCGATCGATACTGCACTTGGGTGGGCTGGGCCGAGCCGGGCGGAGGGGCAAAACGCAGGTGCTAGCAGGTATCTGGGCTGATCCCGCTAACACTGTGTTTTTGGGAACCCTAAACTGCTGGGGACGCTAGTATAGATCTGATCGGATCAGATATTGATCCGTACAGATACTATACCACTAAGGGAGGCGTATGCTGCGTGCGTGGGTGTTAGCGGTACTGGCGCTAATCTGACGCTGCCTGGGGCGACGCATATCACCGCCGGGCGATCAGGGGGCTAAATCTTTATTCGGTAATAAACGGCGGGTGCCCTGACACTATAAAAAATAAACAAACTAACCAGCGTCACCCGTAACGGTTATACAGTGATTAGTGGTGAAAGGGTTAACTAGGGGGCAATCAAGGGGTTAAAACATTTATTAGGTAGTATATGGGGGTCCCTGTCGCTATAAAACGCTGACGGCGAACCTAAATATTTACCTCACTAACTAGCATCACCAGCGACACTAATACAGCGATCAGAAAAATGATCGCTTAGCGACACTGGTGACGGGGGGTGATCAAGGGGTTAAAACTTTATTAGGGGGGGTTAGGGGGGTACCCTAGACCTACAGGGGGCCTAACACTCACTGCCCTGACACTGTAACTGTCACAAACTGACACCAATACAGTAATCAGAAAAAAAAAAAAAAAAAAAAACCTGCTGGTGTCAGTTTGTGACAGGGGGGGGTGATTGGGGGGGGATCGGGGGGCGATCGGGGGGGGGGATCGGGGTGTAATGTGTGCCTGGCATGTTCTACTGTGTGTGTGTGTGTTGTGCACTCACATTGCAGTCTTCTCTCCTCGGCCCGGAACGGAAAATACCGAGCCGAGGAGAGATGACATCATTTCCTCTGCCTCTGTGTACAATACAGAGGCAGGGAAATGATCCCATTGGCTGGGAGCGATCGCGAGGGGGGGGCCACGAATGGATGGCCTCCCCCTCACCACCGATCGCCGGGGGACATTTGCCGACCGCCGCAGGCACCGGGGGGGGGTCCAATCGGACCCCCCACCCGCGGGCAGGCAAGGACGTACATGTAAGTCCTTTTGCCTGCCCGTGCCATTCTGCCGACGTATATAGTCGTGCGGCGGTCGGCAAGTGGTTAATAACAAACATGTCATGCTTATCTGCTCTGTGCAAGGGTTATGCACAGAGCAGCCCCAATCCTCCTTTTCTGGGGTCCCCCGATGGCGTTCCTGGCTCCTCCTCTTCATCAGGTGCCCCCACGGAGAGCCGCTTTCCATGGAGGCACTCGTGTGGGCCCGCTCCCGAGTTCTGCAGCTGCGTCCATTGACACAATGGCTCCTGCTGCTATCAATCTATCCAATGAGAACCCGAGACAGTGGCTGGAGCTGCTGGGCTCGTCCTCGACTCTGGAACAATCGGGACTATACAACTCCTTTAGGCCCCTTTCACACTTGTGCGACTTGTCCTGCGACTTGGGAGTGCAAAGTCACATGACAAGTCGTACCCCACAATTCCCAATGATAACAATTCATATCTGTGCGACTTCAAGTCACACCGACTACAAAGTCCCTGCACTACTTTGGCCTGACTTTGATGCCAGATGAGGTCCATAGACCTCAAGTTTACACAGGCATTCCCTGAAATCATGTCAAAATCATGGTAAAATTTCTGCAGTGTGAAAGGGACCTAAATCATCTCTTGTACCATATCCGACCCGTAGTCTGTAACCATTCCCTCCTGCATGTCTGCAGTCTCTGACAGTTTTTTTAGCATGACATTTATCAAATGTTATGTGTGGCCCTTTGGTCAGGTAAGTAAGCTGATTATCACTGGTATAGGGTCTACTGTTTGGGACAGTTTAGACATTAGGGACACTTTTTTGTTTTTTAAACTATTTTTTAATTATTACTTTGTGTACCAGATGCAATGTGCTAACAATAACAGTGTGGTGTTCCTACTCGCCCATAAAGGAAGTTCTGAAGTAGCATGAAGTGAAGATAATGGTGTCATCTGGGCTGCAGTGTAATATTTTCCTAAATTGGGGACACTAAGCCCTACGAGCATTTTGTGCCAGTACATGATGTGGGCAGCTAAACGTGACTTCTGTGGTCCCCAAATAAATTTTCCATTTTACTGCTCGATGCGAAGGATATGCGATGGGATGGGTAGCGGCAGAACACAGTAAAAATACAATAGCTTGGAGAGATACGACATTTTAACCACTTGACCTCCGGAAGATTTACCTTCCCTTCATGACCAGACCATATTTTGCGATATACCACTGCGTTAATTTAACTGACAATTGTGCGGTCATGCAACGCTGTTCCTAAATAAATTTTGTGTATTTCTTTCCACCATAAATAGAGCTTTCTTTTGGTGGTATTTGATCACCTCTGCGGTTTTTATTTTTTGCGCTATAAACGAAAAAAAGACAGACAAATTTAAGAAAAAAAAACAATTAATTTTTACTTTCTACTTTAACACTTAACGACTGCGCCATAGCCGAATGACGGCTACAGCGTGGCTCGATAACTCTGGGAGGGCGTACATTGACGTCCTCCCAGAATGGCGCTCCCCTGGGGCACGCACACGGGAGAATACGTGGCCGCCGGGTCTCAACGCTGGCCGCTCAGCTGTTGGCTAATTGCCAGCTCCTTTCTCTCTACAGTGACTCACCTGTTAATGATATCCTGCTCGTTAGTCCTGCCTACTTAAGCCGTCCAGCCCAGATGATCTCTGCCTTCGCCTTGGTCACATCTCTAGAGATGCACTCCTGTGTTCCTGTTAAAGACTTGTTTGGCTGACATTCCTTCTGGCTCCAGATCCTGCTTGCTGTTCTACTACGCTCATCTCTGGCTCCCTGACATTTTGGCTTTTCCTGACTATCCATTCCGGTTCCTGAACTCTGGCTATGTTTTGACTATGTTTACTCTGTTTACTTTTTTATTATTGTTATTAAACTAGTGTGATTTAACTGTACTTCTGTCTCTGTCGGATTCATGGTTTCTGACAGCAATACCCATCCCCGGCTCATCCATCCCACATCAGTTCTCATCCATGCCACTACAGTGCCTCACTAAAGAGTAATAGGTAGTCAAATTAGATTTAAAATGTATGCTCCTAGAACACCTGATGATGCTCCCTGTATGTTGGGCCTTTCTATGTGGCCAGGCTGTGGAAAAGTCTCACGCGTGATATTGTTATACTCGGGAGAAGAAGGAGAATCTATTTTGGGGTGTAAATTTTGATATGTACGTGCTATGTGTTAGAAATATTGTATAAATGGACAACTTTGTGTAAAAAAAAAAAAAATGCGTTTTCATTTTCTTTCCAAAAACCTGTAGAAAAAAAATGACATATTCAAAAGACTCATTATGCCTCATAGATTATACTTTGGGGTGTTTTCTTTCCAAAATTGGGTCATTTTTGGGGCGTTTCCATTGTCCTGGTGCTCCAGGGCCTTCAAAAGTGCAAGAGGTAGTCAAAAAAATGATGTGTAATTTATGCTCCTAGAACGCCTGATGGTGCTCCCTGTATGTTGGGCCTCTGTAAGTGGCCACGCTGTGTAAAAGTCTCACACATGTGGTATCGCTGTACTCAGGAGGAGTAGTAGAATGTGTTTTGGAGTGTAATTTGTGGTATGCAGATGCTGTGTGAGAAATAACCTGCTAATATAACAATTTTGTGAAAAAAAAAAAAAAAAGAAAAAAAAATTCTTGATTTTGAAAAAAATTGTGGGAAAAAATTACAACTTAAAAAAACTCACCATGCCTCTTACTATTTTTACCCTGAAATGCCTGCTTTCCAAAAAGAGGTCATTTGGGGGGTATTTGTACTTTCCTGTCTTGTTAGCCTCCTTTCACACGGGACGGATCCGTGTTGATCCGCCCCGTGTTTATCCGCTGCTCAGCGGGGATCGCTCCGTTTTCCCCAGCTGAGCAGGCAGATGACAGGGCGGGACCCGCACACTGTGCAGGGACCGCCCTGTCAGATCTCCGCTCTTCCCTATGGGGGATCGGAGGAACACGGACTGTCTGTCCGTGTTCCTCCGATCCGCTCTGCAGACGGATAGAAAAATAGGATTTTCTTCCGTCCGCAGAATTGGACGAGAGCGGAGGCGGACGACATCGGGTGTTAGCGGATGTACATCCGCTGACACCCGCTATCCCATAGGGATGCATGTATGTCCGTATTTCATCCGAAAACGGATGGATGAAATACGGACATACTGTCCGCATGTGTGAAAGGGGCCTTAGGGTCTCAAGAAATGAGATAGGCCGTCAGTACATCAGCTGTGATCAATTTTCAGAGATTGGCACCATAGCTTGTGGACTCTATAACTTTCACAAAGACCAAATAATATACACCGATTTAGATTATTTTTACCAAAGATATGTAGCAGTATAAAATTTGGCCAAAATTTCTGGGAAAAAAATGCTAATTTGCAAAATTTTATAACAGAAACAAAGAAAAATGCATATTTTTCCAGAATTTTCGGTTCTTTTTTCTTTTATAGCGCATAAAATATAAAAAAAAAAAAAAAAAAAACTGCAGTGGTTAAATACCACCAAAAGAAAACTCTATTTGTGTGAAAAAAGGACAAAAATTTCATATAGGTACAGAGTTGCATGACTGAGTAATTGGCATAAAATGCCAGAACAGTTCAAACACCCCCCAAATGACACCCTAAGCTATTTGCTGATAGGCATGTTGAGTCCATTAAATATTTTATGTTTAGGGGCGTGGCCAAGATGGTGGAATGAGCAGACTTGCTTTCTGAGCTCTGCTGGAGTGAGATCTGAGTTATTATCCGCACCTGAGTGAAAGCATGGTTCTGAGGGGACCTGTGGTTTCTGGGTGCCTTCTAATGCCCCGTACACACGGTCGGACTTTGTTCGGACATTCCGACAACAAAATCCTAGGATTTTTTCCGACGGATGTTGGCTCAAACTTGTCTTGCATACACACGGTCACACAAAGTTGTCGGAAAATCCGATCGTTTTAAACGCGGTGACGTAAAACACGTACGTCGGGACTATAAACGGGGCAGTGGCCAATAGCTTTCATCTCTTTATTTATTCTGAGCATGCGTGGCACTTTGTCCGTCGGATTTGTGCACACACGAACGGAATTTCCAACAACGAATTTTGTTGTCGGAAAATTTTATCTCCTGCTCTCCAACTTTGTGTGTCGGAAAATCCGATGGAAAATGTCCGATGGAGCCCACACACGGTCGGAATTTCCGACAACACGCTCCGATCGGACATTTTCCATCGGAAAATCCGACCGTGTGTACGGGGCATAAGTCCTCTGGGCGTCAGAACAGAAGAGGGGTAAGAAATTGAGATTCCCCCTATGTGAGTCGGTATAGGCCAGCTTGGTGTCCTGCCCATCGTGATTCCCAGAGCGCCTCTGCAATATGGCGTCACAAACAGACCATGAGGAAACCACTGGCTCAGCACCGGAGGTAATGTTGGCTATCACCTCATGTCAGACTGCTTTAACCTCTAAGATGGAGGCTGTCCAGTTGGACGTGGTCATTCAAAATGTGAGAGCACCGAAAGCTAAAAATTGGTCTGGGTAGGAAGGGGGTTTAACCTGTTCCCATCCCGCGTAGTCAAATGACGGCCGCAAGGTGTCTCTCTTATCCTGGGCGGCCGTCGTATGACGTCCTCGGCTTCCCAGCTGCTATGGGGCGTGCGTCCACCACGTCACTCAGGAGCCGATGCGCGTGCCTAGCGGCCGCGATGTCCGCCGCGCACCCACGATTGCCGGTCACAGAGCAGGCACATTTAACCTCTTGATCGCCCCTTAGTGTCAACCCCTTCCCTCCCAGTGACATTTCTACAGTAATCAGTGCATTTTTATAGCACTGTTCGCTGTATAATTGTGAATGGTCCTAAAATAGTGTCAAAACTGTCCGACGCAGTATCTCAGTCTAGACAAAAATTGCAGATCGCCGCCATTACTAGTAAAAAAAAAAAAAAAAAAAAAGACCATAAATCTATCCCCTATTTTGTAGGTGCTATAACTTTTGCGCAAACCAATCAATATACGCTTATTGCAATTTTTTTAACCAAAAATATGTAGAAGAATACATATCGGCCTAAACTGAGGGAAAAAAAATGTTTTGTTTTGTTTTTTAAATTGTGATATTTATTATAGCAAAAAGTAAAAAATATTGTGTTTTTTTTCAAAATTGTCAGTCTTTTTTTGTTTATAACGCAAAGAAATAAAAACCGCAGAGGTGATCAAATACTACCAAAAGAAAAGTTACATTTGTGGGAAAAAAATAATCAAAATGTCATATGGCTACAGTGTTGTATGACCGCGCAATTGTCATTCAAAGCGTAACAGCACTGAAAGCTGAAAATTGGCCTGCGCAGAAAGGGGGTGAAAATGCCCGGTATTGAAGTGGTTAAGTGCCCAGTGGGTAAGTGGTTAAAACATACCCAATAAAAAAAAAAAATGTAAAAATCGAATTTCTTCAGACATTTAGGCCAATATGTATTCCGTTACATATTTTTGGTAAAAAAAAAAAAGATGCCAATAAGCATATATTGATGGGTTTGTGCAAAAGTTATAGCGTCTACAAACTAGAACATATACAGTATACTTGGAATTTTTATTTGTTTATTTTTATACTAGTAATGGTGGCGATCAGCGACTTATACGGGGACTGTAATATTGCAGTGGACACCGAGTGACACTTTTGACACTTTGTGGAATTCAGTGACACTAATACAGTGCTCAGTGCTAAAAAATATGCACTGTCAGTGTACTAATGACACTGGCTGGGAAGGGGTTAAACATGTAGGACGATCAAAGGGTTTACTGTGTGCCTAGCCAGTGTTTTAATGTACTGTGTGTGCTGCTTTTACTCAGGAAAGCGATGGATTTTATTTCATGTTTTGCAGGGACACAAAATCCATCACTTCCCCCGTCAGAATGGAGCTCTGCCTTGTTTATAGGCAGAGCTCCGTTTTGTGTCTCTGCCTGACGATCGGTGGGTGCCAGTGGACATACACCGCCAGATACCCGCAGATCAGCTTCTGTTGTGAGTAATCACAGCAGAAGCGGCCCGCCAGAGGCGTGCACGCGCCCCCTGGGGGGAAGTGCAGAATCATTTATATATACAGTATCTCACATAAGTGAGTACACCCCTCACATTTTTGTAAATATTTTATTATATCTTTTCATGTGACAACACTGAAGAAATGACTCTTTGCTACAATGTAAAGTAGTGAGTGTACAGCTTGTATAACGGTGTAAATTTTTTGTACCCTCAAAATAACTCAACACACAGCCATTAATGTCTAAATCGCTGGCAACAAAAGTGAGTACACCCCTAAGTGAAAATGTCCAAATTGGGCCCAACGTGTCAATATTTTGCGTGGCACTGCCTTAACCCTCTTGGGCATGGAGTTCACCAAAGCTTCACAGGTTGCCACTGGAGTCCTCTTTCACTTCTCCATGACAACATCACGGGGCTGTTGGATGTTAGAGACCTTGCACTCCTCCACCTTCCATTTGAGGATGCCCCACAGATGCTCAATAGGGTTTAGGTCCGGAGACATGCTTGGCCAGTCCATCACCTTTACTCTCAGCTTCTTTAGCAAGACAGTGGTCATCTTGAAGGTGTGTTTGGGGTTGTTATCATGTTGTGAGCTACTGTATACGTATTGCGGTCGCAAGTGGGTAAAACAGAACTCCGGGCAAAAGCTTTTTTCCATGTTCTCGTTGCTGATCTGGTACCTTCACCAACTATGTCAGCTATGTTCTTCTGAGCTCTGCAGTTCCTCTGCAATAGCCTGCTGAAAAAAGCATTATTGCCTGGTGATTTACAGTAACGTCAGCCAGCGGTCTGATACGTCCCCTTGTAGTCCTTTGAAGCAAGCAGAGAGTTCTATTTCCACCTGGCTCACTGTAGTGGGTGGAGGGGTCTCACAGCCCCTGGTCTGTGCCGCGCATAGAGGTCTTGTCCTCCTCCTCTGCTCCCTCCTCCTCCTGATAATCTGCACTGGTGACACCGCACTAATGGGCACTGATAATCTGCACTGGTGGTCCCTGACATTCGGCACTGGTGGTGGTCCCTGACATTCGGCACTGGTGGTGGTCCCTGACATTTGGCACTGGTGGTCCCTGACATTTGGCACTGGTGGTCCCTGACATTCGGCACTGGTGGTGGTCCCTGACATTTGGCTCTAGTGGTCCCTGACATACATTCGGCAATGGTGGTCCCTGACATTTGGCTTTGGTGGTCCCTGACATTCAGCAGTGGTGGTTCCTGACATTGGCACTGGTGGACACTGACACGTTGCACTGGTTTGCATTTATATTAAAATGCTTTGTATTTATATGGCTGTAACCTATCATACCTTGTGTTATGTATGGCTTGCTGGCTGCAGAATGAGGGGTGTGATTTATGTTGAAGTGGGCGAGTTCACATTTACATGTACAGGCCTAGTGTACCTCCCACATTCACTCCCATCCCAAGGATTCATGGGAAATGTAGGCTGATTACAATTAGAGAGAGAGAGAGAGAGAGAGAAGAGGATATGATGCAATCCCTGTTCTAAGAAATCCTCCCTGCCAGAAAAGGTGATGCATTTTTTGAATCACAGAGCTGACTTGCTGAAAATTAAATCAGTCATATCTCTTAAACGGTAAAAAATTTCACAAATGTAATAACTGTTTAGTGTTTTGTGTGGGGGTGCACTAATGGGGAATTTTTTTGAAAATCCTGAAGTTCTGCTTTAAGTAAAGGCAGATAATTTGCCCAGAAAAAATAGTCATAAGAAGGGGTTATATTAACGTCTAGGTAGGGCAGAGAAGGCCAAGCTTGTCTTTATAGGAAAATTTAAGATATGCAGACAAATTCAGCTGCCTTAATCTCGGCATCTGCTTATCTTTCCCATCTGTGGCTTCCTCTGACTGTACTCCTCGCTTATGCATTTCTTCCTCCCAGGCTCAGACTGAAGGGCCCAGGTTTGTGATTGAGACAATCAGTACTCGTTATATTCCAGTACACCTGCAGAGACACTTACAGTATCAAATTGCCCAATACATAGCTGTCAGCAATTTCAAATGAACCTGTGGGGAAAATTAGCTTAGTAAACAGCTGCAGCAAACAGCTGACAGTATTCATTGTCACAAAATATCCTTTGTTTTACAATGCGTCACTCCAGCAGGAACTGGATTTTGATGGTCGGTATTCGCCGGACGCCTCTCATGCGGTAATAGCTGATCCCGGGTATGGGGCACTCAGGCAATGGACAGCACGATGCCTATTCTACACTATGAGTGAAGGTACTTCAAGGGGCTTCAGACTAAGCTAGAGAGAGAAATCCTAAAACACAAGATAAGTGCTGAGCGTCTTCTGTCAGCTGTTACAGATGTTAGTTTATTAGTTTCATTTTTCCCTTAGGCTCACTTTATAATATTGTTCAATCAAACACTACCTCTGAGCAGACACATTACGCCCAATATTGCCCCAGTGGGTCCCGGCACACTATATAACCAATTATGATATAATTATTACAATTAAACACAAGGAAGAAGTAAACATTCTGTAATGTTTTATTGCTATCTGGGTCTCCCTCAGGGAGATTTACCTTCACTTCCTGTTCTTGTGACATTTTAGCAGACAGGAAGTAAAGGGTAGAGTATGGGAAGGCTAGAACCCGTGTCAGATTTTTATTTCTGTCTTTGTCCATGTTGCAGATTTTCCCTTATTTTCTGTATGGTGAAACTGTTGTCAGCAGGACAAGAAAAGAAGGGAAATCTTTTTAAACAGACTCCCGGATAGCAGTAAAACCAGTCAGGAGTTCTAAAACTCCCCTATTCTATGCAATATTAGATAATATGGTTATGGCTTTACATACACTTTAACCCTTTTGCTGCCAGATTCATTTTTTGAGCACACATTTTAACCACCTTAATACCGGGCACTTTCACCCCCTTCCTGACAAGGCCTAATTTTCAGCTTTTAGCATTGTTGCACTTTGAATGATAATTACCCAGTCATGCAACACTGTACCCATATGAAATCGTTATTAATTTTTTTGAGACAAATAGAGCTTTCTTTTGGTGGTATTTAATCACCACTGGCTTTTTTATTTTTTTGCGCTATAAAAATGAAAAAAGAGAGAACATTTGGGGGAAAAAAAACATGTTTTTCTTAGTTTGTGTTATAAAATTATGCAAATAAGTCATTTTTCTTCATAAATTTTGACCAAAATTTATACTGCTACATTTCTTTGGTAAAAATAACCAAAATCCGTGTATATTATTTGGTCTGTGTGAAAGTTATATAGTCTACAAGCTATGGTGACAATTAGGTTTGCACTGATACTGATACTAGTATCGGTATCGCTTCCGATACTGAGCATTTGCATGAGTACTTGTACTCGTGCAAATGCTCTGATGCCTAATCCAATACCTGGGCAATCAGGGGGTGATCAGTGCGGCGGTGGGGGAGTTACAAGCACCGATCTCCCTGTATAGATTTCAATAAAACAGCTGACAGCCGCTTCTCCTTCTTCCCTCCCGCGGCTTTCAGCTGCTTTAATGAAACAGCTGACAGCCGCTTCTCCTTCTTCCCTCCCGCGGCTTTCAGCTGCTTTAATGAAATCTATACAGGAAGATCGGTGCTTGTAACTCCCCCACCACCGCACTGATCACTCCCGACTGTCCCCTGTATCCTCCTTCATGCTCCTAAGGTCCCCCACCATGTCCTCCTCCGCTCCCCCTCTATGTCCTTCTCCGCTCCCCCTCCATGTCCTCCTCCGCTCCCCCTCCATGTCCTCCTCCGCTCCCCCTCCATGTCCTCCTTCACTCCTTCTCCGCTCCCCCTCCGTGTTCTCATTCTTCGCTACCCCTCCGTGTCCTCCTCCACTCCTTCTCCGCTCCCCCTCCACTCCTTCTCCACTCCCCCTCCATGTCCTCCTCCATGTTCTTCTCCGCTCCCCCTCCGTGTCCTCCTCAGATCCTTCTCCGCTCGCCCTCCGTGTCCTCCTCCACTCCTTCTCCGCTCGCCCTCCGTGTCCTCCTCCACTCCTTCTCCGCTCGCCCTCCGTGTCCTCCTCCACTCCTTCTCCGCTCCCCCTCTGTGTCCTCCTCCACTCCTTCTCCGCTCCCCATCCGTGTCCTCCTCCACTCCTTCTCCGTGTCCTCCTCCGTGTTCTTCTCCGCTCCCCCTCTGTGTCCTCCTCAGCTCCTTCTCTGCTCCTCTGCTCCCCCTCCATGTCCTCCTCTGCTCCTTCTCCTCTGACCCCCCTCCGTGTCCTTCTCCGCTCCCCCTCCGTGTCCTTCTCCGCTCCACCTCCGTGTCCTTCTCCACCCCCCTTCCAACCCTCCTCCTTGTCCTTCTCCCCCCCCCCCCCCCATGTCCTTTCCGCTCCCCCTCCGTGTCCTCAGGTCTCCTTCCGTGTCCTCCTCAGCTCCCCCCGCGTGTCCTCCTCCGGTCCCCCCGGCATGTCCTCCTCCGGTCCCCCCGGCATGTCCTCCTCCGGTCCCCCCTGCCCCAGATCTGTCAGGATGGAGAGCGGAGGAAGGAGCCAGTAAATCTGTCATTTACCGCCTCCTTCCTTTTCTGAGTGTTTACAATGCTTCAGTTTATGAATGGAGAGGAGCCACTATCTCCTGTCCATTCATCTTCAGTTCCACTTTAAGTGATGGTGACCCTCTGACATGCCACATTTGGCATGTCATTTTTTTGGAGGGGGGAGCGGAAAGCCTCTTTTTAGAGGCATCCAGTTCCCACTTCCTCCTGGGGCTCCGCAGCACTGGAAGGAAGTTCACCTCTCCCCCCTCCCTCCCTGCGATCTTCTGGGACACGTCACAGGTCGCAGAAGATTGCCCGGCCATTCACAGCGTGGCTTGCACATGCCCGGCTGTGAAGCCACAGCCAGGCGCCCACGGTAAGAATTCCGCCTTCATAAGCCCGCATTGCTGGACCGTGGGACAGGTGAGTGTCCGATTAAAAGTCAGCAGCTACACTTTTTGTAGCTGCTGACTTTTACATTTTTTTTCTTGGCGGAACTCTGCTTTAAGGATGACTTAATTTGAATTTTATTTTCGTTTAGTTTTCGGCACAGAAAACATGCAGCTGAAGAAAACTATGATGAATATATTTTCGCCGGCGAAATAACACTGGACCCAACCAAATGAAAAGCACACAATCACATAAAGTATTGCTGCATGTGCTTAGATGAGAACAGACCCGTACATAGGAATTCATCAGTGCCACATACCTGCAGTGTGCCCACGGTAAATTCTCTGACCATTGATCTGTTGAAGGATGACATTATTTTCTCTCACCCATTGTGAAAGGGCTTCTTTATTCTTTCTGTTCACTAAAGTGAGCCAGACCTGTTGCAATAAGAAAAACAGTTACTATTGGGATTTTACCACCGCTACCTGAAAAATGGACCAGCCTAGAGTCTCACAGGCCCGTGACCATGGATCAGGGTGGGCAACCTTTTTTTTGGTCTGGTCCACATTCATGCAACTTGCTTGCTTGTTATTATAATATTACTATAGTTGCCTCACTGACAGATGCCCATTCTGCCTGTCTCTGGAGCGATCGCGGGTGGCCGGCGGACATCGAATCCGCTGGTCCCGCTGGTTGGCTCCCCCACTCGCAAATGGGCACGCGCCCACAAATAGACATCTATGCGCCCAATGTACAATGACGGCAATTTTCGCAGGGCAGCCACGCAGTACAACTGCAGTGGGCGGTCCGTAACTAGTTAATCCACTCCTACTGAAGTCTATGGATATGAAATTCGCACCATACTAATTTAAACTCGTATATACATATATATATATATATAAAATCTTCTCTGTGGTCACCTCCCAACACCTGTGAGTGCCGCTCTCTCTTTTAGACTATATGTAATACAGGTTTTGCTGCCTATATTACATGTACAGTATCTCACAAAAGTGAGTACACCCCTCACATTTTTGTAAGTATTTTAATTATATCTTTTCATGTGACAACACTGAAGAAATGACACTTTGCTACAATGTAAAGTAGTGAGTGTACAGCTTGTATAACAGTGTAAATTTGCTGTCCCCTCAAAATACCTCAACACACGTCCATTAATGTCTAAACCGCTGGCAACAAAAGTGAGTACACCCTTCAGTGAAAATGTCCAAATTGGGCCCAATCAGCCATTTTCCCTCCCTGTTGTCATGTGACTTGTTAGTGTTACAAGGTCTCAGGTGTGAATGGGGAGCAGGTGTGTTAAAATTGGTGTTCTCGCTCTCACTCTATCATACTGGTCACTGGGAGTTCAACATGGCACCTCATGGCAAAAAACTCTGAGGATCTGAAAAAAAGAATTGTTGCTCAACATAAAGATGGCCTAGGCTATGAGAAGATTGCCAAGACCCTGAAACTGAGCTGCAGCATGGTGGACAAGACCATACAGCGGTTTAACAGGACAGGTTCCACTCAGAACAGGCCTCGCCATGGTCGACCAAAGAAGCTGAGTGCACATGCTCAGCCTCATATCCAGAGGTTGTCTTTGGGAAATTTATGAGTGCTGCCAGCATTGCTGCAGAGGTTGAAGGGGTGGGGGGTCAGCCTGTCAGTGCTCAGACCATACGCCGCACACTGCATCAAATTGGTCTGCATGGCAGTCGACCCAGAAGGAAGCCTCTTCTAAAGATGATGCACAAGAAAGCCCGCAAACAGTCTGCTGAAGACAAGCAGACTAAGGACATGGATTACTGGAACCATGTCCTGTGGTCTGATGAGACCAAGATAAACTTATTTGGTTCAGATGGTGTCAAGTGTGTGTGGCGGCAACCAGGTGAGGAGTACAAAGATAAGAGTGTCTTGCCTACAGTCAAGCATGGTGGTGGGAGTGTCATGGTCTGGGGCTGCATGAGTGCTGGCAGCACTGAGGAACTACAGTTCATTAAGGGAACCATGAATGCCAACATGTACTGTGACATACTGAAACAGAGCATGACCCACTCCCTTTGGAGACTGGGCCTTAGGGCAGTATTCTAACATGATAACGACCACAAACACACCTCCAAGTCGACCACTGCCTTGCTAAAGAAGCTGAGGGTAAAGGTGATGGACTGGCCAAGCATGTCTCCAGACCTAAACTATATTGAGCATCTGTGGGTCATCCTCAAACGGAAGGTGGAGGATGCGCAAGGTCTCTAACATCCACCATCTCCGTGATGTCATCATGGAGGAGTGGAAGAGGTCTCCAGTGGCAACCTGTGAAGCTCTGGTGAACTCCATGCCCAAGAGGGTTAAGGCAGTGCTGGAAAATAATGGAGGGCACAAAATATATTCCCACTTTGGGCCCAATTTGGACATTTTCACTTAGGTGTACTCACTTTTGTTGCCAGCGGTTTAGACATCAATGGCTGTGTGTTGAGTTATTTTGAGGGGACAGCAAATTTACACCATTAGGCCCCTTTCACACGAGGTGGACTCTGTTTCCACGGAGTCCGCCTTGGTCCGCCGGCTCAGCGGGAGATCTCTCCGTTGATCTCCGCTGAGCCGGTGGATGACAGGTCCCTCTCTGCTCACTGAGCGGAGAGGGGCTCGTCAGGCGCCGCTGCCGCCTATGGAGGGATCGGATGAAAACGGGCAGCATGTCCGTTTTCATCAGATCTCACCTGATCCGATAGCAACCATTCGTCTGCTTTTAGCGGATCGGACCGGGTCGGATGTCAGCGGACATGTCTCCGCTGACATCCGTCGCTCCATAGGCTAACATGGAGCACCCGTTCAGGTCCGCCGTCAAAACTGACAGGCGGACCTGAACGGTCCGATCGCGTGGAAGGGGCCTTATACAAGCTGTACCCTCACTACTTTACATTGTAGCAAAGTGGCATTTCTTCAGTGTTGTCACATGAAAAGATATAATAAAATATTTACAAAAATACAGATACAGTATATGTATGTATGTATATATATATATATATATATATATATATATATATATATATATATATATATGTGTGTGTGTGTGTTTATGTATGTATGTACGTATATATATACACATACACACACACACACATATATTTATATATCATTTCAATTATTTACATGATAATATTTCCTCTACCATAGGTAGGTGTTAGAGTGAGGATTTTGTAATGGGAAAGTGTCAGTTCTGGTCAATTTGGACAGGAATATGCGTCAGGCTAGGCCTGTTTGTTTTGATCTGGGGGGCAGGGAGTGGTTATATATTTATACACAATATATATTTATATATTATTACATTATTTACATTATAATATTTTCTTAATTCTTATTATAATTAATCAGTATTTTTATTTATAATTATATATTTATTATTGCAATAATATACATTATGATATTTTCTTAATTCTTTTTACTATAATTAGTGTTTTTCCTTTTATAATGATATATTTGTTATTTCAATTATTATATCAGATAATAACATTTAATCCTAATTATTATAATAATTATGGGGGGGGGAGTAGAGGAATAAATCCTGTTATAATGAATGCAGTGCATTATAAAGCTTCCTATGTAAGTCTATTATCATGAAGATAATAGAGCCCCCCCCCCCCCCCCCCCAAGGCCTACCAGCATAGGGCAGGAAAACATGTCTATTGCACAATGTAATCCCCCCATACGATGCAATGACAGGACATCCAATAGAAGACAGGGAGATACAAGAAATAACATCTTGTAGGATAAGATGTGATGGCCCCGGTAGGTCTCCCTGTACACAGCTCCCCATTACCTGCTCCTTCTCCATCCTCTCGGTACACGCGGACAACACCCCTCCGTCTTCCGCCTCTGAGAACTTTCTTCCAGAACTTTTCTCTTCACATGACCAGCGTCCAATCAGCAGCGGGGGCCGGCTCCCAGCCCTCCAATAAAATTGTCTCAGCTCCGTGCGCCCTCCTCGGAGATACCAGTTGCGGGGAGGTCGGGCTGTGCGCAGGTGTGTGGGCGGAGCTTTATAATCCTGGAGGATGGGCGTGGCCCCGTGCGCATGGACTAAGGCTGGGCAGTATGTAGAACCCAGCCTGATCTGTGTGCAGTGCAGAGTGGATCACTTTTTATAGGGCGGTACATTAGACACTTCCAGGCACTTAGGATCCTGCCGCCTCCTGATTTCTGTTTTTTTTTTTGTCTTTTAGTTGCCAAAACAGGGATTTACATTGAACTAATGCACCATAACCCAACATCAGCACAGTCCCATTGACTTTAAAGCGGAACTTCAGTCTTTTTTAATCTTTCCATCTATTAAATCTTCTGCCCTTGTTCTTTTATCTTTGGATAGTAAAACATTTTTTTCTGTCGATAAATACCATATACAGCCCACTTCCTCTTTCTTGTCTGGTCATTATCCTAGGCTTATGACATCATGCACAGCTCTCTCTAATGGGAGTTTGCCGGGGAGGGATGGGGGGATGAGTCATAAGAGGGCCAATGAGAGCTGCAGAGCTGGAGGTGTGTGTCTGTGTAAATCCAGGAGGTGAACAGGCAGCAGCTTCAGCTGCCCACAGTTAACCACTTAAAGCAGAGTTCCACCTAATTTTTTTTTTACAAATACTGCAGCTGCTGACTTTTAAAATAAGGACACCTACCTATCCAGGGAGCCCGCGATGTCCTCACCTGAAGCCGACCCGTCCTTCAGCTCTCGGGTGAAGGCGCCGCCATCTTCTGTAAGGGAATCAGGAAGTGAAGCCTTGCGGCTTCACTTCCTGGTTCCCTACTGTGCATGCGCGACTCGCGCTGCACGATCCCACTGGCCCCTGCTGTCTTCTGGGACCTGTGCATCTCTCAGAAGACAGCGGGGGACGCAGAAGGAGCCGGAAGTGGCGTAGATACCTGCAGGTGGCTCGGCTATCTATGCCCGGAAGTGGGAGCAAAATACCTGTATTAGACAGGTATCTGCTCCGCCCCTCCCCCCTGAAAGGTGCCAAATGTGACACTGGAGGGGGGGGGGGACCGTAAAAGCAGAAGATCCGTTTTTGGGTGGAACTCCGCTTTAAGGACCGAGCCTCTTTCTGAGATTTGTTGTTTACTGTTAAAAACAGGTTTTGCTGCTAGAAAATTACTTAGAACCCCCAAACATTATACATTTTTTTTCTAACACCCTAGAGAATAAAATGGCGGTCGTTGCAATACTTTCTGTCACACCGTATTTGCACAGCAGTCTTACAAGCGCACTTTTTTTTTAGAAAAAATACACTTTTTTTAATTAAAAAATAAGACAACAGTAAAGTTAGTCCAATTTTTTTTATATTGTGAAACATAATGTTATGCCGAGTAAATTGATACCTAACATTTCACGCTTCAAAATTGCGCACGCTCGTGGAATGGCGACAAACTTTTACCCTTAAAAATCTCCATAGGCGACATTTAAAAAATTCTACAGGTTGCATGGTTTGATTTACAGAGGAGGTCTAGGGCTAGAATTATTGCTCTCGTGACGATACCTCACATGTGTGGTTTGGACACCATTTGCATATGCAGCCACTACTCACGGATCGCTTCTTCGCGCGTGCTCGTCGGAGACAGAGCACGTCGAAAAAGTTTTTTTTTTTACTTATTTATTTTACCTTTTATTTTTTTATTTTTACACTGTTCTTTAAAAAAAAATGTGTCACTTTTATTCCTATTACAAGAAATGTAAACATCCCTTGTAATAGAAAAAAAGTATGACAGGACCTCTTAAATATGAGATCTGGGGTTAAAAAGACCTCAGATCTCATATTTACACTAAAATGCAATAAAAAAAAAAAAATAAAAAATTTTGTCATTTAAAAAAATACAAAAAAAAAAATGGCCCTTCAAGAGAGTTTTCCGCCCTGCAATCATATGGAGATGGGTGGGGGCCATCTTCCCCTCACTCGTCTCCATGTCATTTTAGGGAAAGGATCCGATCGCCTCCGCCGCTGCCAACGGCTCTGGTAAGTGGCGGAGGACACTAGACGGGGGGGGCCCTCTCCCACCGCCGATAAAAGTGATCTCACAGCGAATCCGCCACAGAGACCACTTTTATCTTGAAGCGGACCGCTGGCCGAAGAAGAGGATACCGGGGTTATGGAAGCTAGCTGCTGCCATAACAACGACATTCCTCCTCAAAGTACCGACGTATAACAACGGTGGGCGGTCCGGAAGTGGTTCAAATGGTTGCAGCCAGATTTGTGGAGGGAGATTTCTGCAGCATATTTGGCAAATACAGAATCACAGTATATATAAAATAATATGCAAAGTGGTTGGAGGGAAGCTCCAGAATGGCAAAGATGTTTTTATTACAAATTATGTGAGCAGACTGCAGTTCTTCTTTAATGAGTAAGCTTGGCAGGCAGTGCTGCCTGAGGCTTTTGGTGGGTGGTAGAATCACGGCTAAGCCGCTCATATTTACCACCCATGTGAAGCCTGAGTCACTCACAAAATCGCGCACGTTCCTGACCTGAAGCCAAAATGCGCTTCTCTCTAGCAGACGTGCAGGGAGCTCGCCTCAGGGTCGGTCGGGTCAAGGACTTAGGACTGGCTTCCTGAATGGCTTGGAGGAGAATCAGTGTGACAATAGCAAAATCAATTCGCTATTGTCACACAACTGGGTGGGCTCGGGGCGCAGTGCTCTGCGCCCCCAAGCCCACCCTTTTTGGGAGCCTATTAGAGGCTCTGGCTCTAATCATGTGCTTCAAAAAAAAAAAAACCCATTGGAATCCATGCGTCCGGCGCCCCGCATGTAGATTAGGAGGCCGGACACATGGATTAGGGGGGGGCGGCGACCCTGCACCCTGCATTACGGGACGCCACTGCTCTTCGTTCATTCTTAACCACTTCCAGGCCGCGGACAGGGTGGCCTGTACAGGTACGGTGAACTACTGGTACGTTGCTGCCTGTTTCCAGGTTTAGGGCACGCACATGCGCACCCCCCCCGCCACCACCTGCTGTGATTGTACACAGTGGGAGCCTGTCAGCACGTCCCGGCCGGGTCCTGCTGATTGGCTGTGTGCAATCACAGCCCAGAGCTCTGTGTTGACAATCAACACAGAGCTCTATACAGAGGGAACAATCAGGGCAAAGAGAGAGAGTGAATCTCCCTAACAGCTTCTATTCAATTTCTAGTCTGCGCAAAACTAAAATTAAAAGTTTTGCCTTTATTTATACTTTAAAGTGGAACTTCACCCAAAATGGGAAGTTCCACTTTTTCACCTTCTCTCCCTCTTTCAGATACATTTACTTTTTTGGGGGAGTTAGTACCTGTTTTTTGACAGGTAACCACTCCCACTTCCGATTGGATTGCCAAAGTTTGCCCCCTTAATGACCAGGCCATTTTTTGCGATACGGCACTGTGTCGCTTTAACTGACAATTGCGCGGCTGTGCGACGTTGTACCCAAACAAAATTGATGTCCTTTTTTTCCCACAAATAGAGCTTTCTTTTGGTGGTATTTGATCACCTCTGCGGTTTTTATTTTTTGTGCTATAAACAAAAATTATCCCCAAAAAATGTTTTAAAAAACAAATGTCTTCATCAGTTTAGGCCAATATGTATTCTTCTATATATTTTTGGTAAAAATATATTGATTGGTTTGCGCAAAAGTTATAGCTTCTACAAAATATGGGATAGATTTGTCATTTTTATTATTTATTTTTTTACTAGCAATGGCGGCGATCTGTAATTTTTAGCGGGACTGCCATATTGCGGTGAGCAAATTGGAGACCCCCCCCACACACACACACACACACTTTTGCCGCAGCTTTCTGGGACACATTGCAGGTCCCAGAAGACTGCAGGACCATTCGCATTCGCAAAGTACAGCGTGGCTCACAAATGGGCAGTGGGAAGCCGACTGGGAAGCTGCAAGGAATCAGAGTTGGCTTCCTTAAGTAAACATGTCAGCGCCTGGTACCTGAGGACCAGTAAAGAACTGTCCTGGGAGAGCGCGGCGCTGGATTCCAGGACAGGTAAGTGTCCTTTTATTAAAAGTCAGCAGCTACAGTATTTTTAGCTGTGACTTTTCATCCTGCATTCAGCTGCATTATCACCTGCCGAATGCAGCCCATTCACCCTAAGGGCTCATGCACACTGCAGCTCAAAGAAACGGCTCCTACAGGCTTTTGAGCTCTTTCTGCCTAGAAACTCCCCTCCACGTTAAAGCGGAGTTCCACCCAAAAGTGGAACTTCCACTCATTTGTCTCCTCTCCCACTCGGGTGCCACAATTGGCACCTTTCAGGGAGGAGGGGGGACAGGATACCTGTCTTTGACAGGTATCCTGTTCCCACTTCCGGCAGTCCGGGCCACGGCCCGTGACATCACCGTGGGGCTCCCTCCTCCTCTCCCTGTCGCCGTGCCAGTAGGAGAGAGAAGCAGGGCCTCGCGCATGCGCAGTACAGTTCCCGGCGTGAAGCTGTGAGGCTACACTGCCGGATACCCCTACCCGCAATGGCGGCGGCAGCACCCGACAGCTGATGGAAACATCAGCTGTGGTGCCGACATCGCTGGACTCCAGGACAGGTAAGGGTCCTATTGTTAAAAGCCAGCAGCTGCAGTATGTGTAGCTGCTGGCCTTTTAAATTTTATTTTTTTTTTTGGGGGGGGGGTTAGGCCCCTTTTACACTAACGGACCAATCTGGTCCACCTGCCAGTTTTTAAGGGGGACCCAATGCTCTTTATGGAGCGGCGGATGCCAGTGTACAACAGACGGTTGGTGATCCGTTCCCCATCCGTCCAGTGGATCGGATGACAGTCGGATGGAAACTGACAGGCTGTCCGTTTCCATCTGACAGCCCATAGAGAACAGCGAGCTGTGTCCGTTTAATCAGCAGTGTTCAAACTCTAATCAAGAAGTGGAAAATGAAGGGTTCTGTTGAAACCAAACCTCGGTCAGGTAGACCAACTAAAATTTCAGCCACAACTGTCAGGGAAATTGTCCGGGGTGCAAAGAAAAACCCACAAATAGCTTCAGATGAAGTACAGGACTCTCTGAAAACATGTGGTGTGGCTGTTTCAAGATGCACAATAAGGAGGCACTTGAAGAAAGATGGGCTGCATGATCGAGTTGGTAGAATAAAGACATTACTACGCAAATGCCACAAAGTATCCCGCTTACAATACGCCAAACAGCACAGAGACAAGCCTCAAACCTTCTGGCACAAAGTCATTTGGAGTGATGAGACCAAAATTGAGCTTTTTGGCCACAACCATAAATGCTACATTTGGAGAAGAGTCAACAAGGCCTATGATGAAAGGTACAGAGGTGGATCGCTGATATTTTGGGGATGTGTGAGCTACAAAGGCACAGGAAATCTGGTCAAAATTGATGGCAAGATGAATGCAGTATGTTATCAAAAAATACTGGAGGAACATTTGCATTCATCAGCCAGGAAACTGCTTATGGGACGTACTCGGACATTACAACATGACAATGATCCAAAACAAAAGGCCAAGTCAACCTGTCATTGGCTACAGCAGAATAAAGTGAAGGTTCTGGAGTGGCCATCTCAGTCTCCTGACCTCAATATCATTGAGCCACTCTGGGGAGATCTCAAACGTACAGTTTATGCAAGACAGCCCAAGAATTTACAGGAACTGGAGGCTTTTTACCAAGAGGAATGGGCAGCTTTACCATCTGTGAAGATAAAGAGCCTCATCCACAAATACCACAAAAGACTTCAACCTGTCATTGATGTTAAAGGGGGCAATACACGGTATTAAGGACTGAGGTATGTAAACTTTTGATCAGGGTCATTTGGGTAGTTTCTGTTACTATTGTGATTTAAAAGGAGTAAACACAGTTGATTGATAAACAAAAAGAAGGAAGGTGGGGTAAATAACCCCGGGACTTTTAAGGTGCTTTTTGTATAAGGTAAATAGAGTAGATAGACATGTATAATTTATCCATAAAAAAGATTTTTATTACAATTAATACACATTACACAAAAATGCATTACACAAAAATGGTTAAAAAATCTCTCAATATCCACATCCAATTTAGATAAGCAGTAGGAAGGATACCACTCAATAAATACCACTCAACATGTTTCGCTAATTTGGAGCTTCCTCAGGAGTTTTGGTATAGTTTTTGATATACTGGAAAAGATAAGAGAAACATGGATAAGATTTTACGTTACACAGTAAAATTTATAACCACATGGTTAAAACTGTTTTGTATAGAGATGGATAACATGTCATAAGAAAGCTGACAAAAAGACAATCAATCAAAGATATTGCTCAACAATCAGAAGTCAGCTTAATCAACAAATAAAAATGATAATAATAATCTTACCAGGCTGCCAAATATCATATTAAAATTAGATTGGTAAAGAAATATTCCCCAATGAATAACATCAGAGATATGAGTAGGTCCCTTTGGTAGAGGTTCCGGTCCGTTTTGGCCACAGAAGGACTAAGAATTGATATATCCTTATTGGAAATAATAAAATAAACTATCAATCAGATGATGTCAAAAAGGCATCAAATCTAAACACCAAATTAACATGAAAGTTACCTTAGGTAGAATCAAAACTCTTTTGCTGGAGGCAGAAAAAAACCTCATTGCAAGTAGAAGCGGCAGTTTAGGATCACCATGGTATGCAGATTCACAGCCAGCAAAATTTAGAAGGGTCAAAGAAATCTTGAAAAGGTGTGAGTGCATAAAAATGCAACTAGAAAAAAATGAAAAGATATTGATAAACATGAGATCCGTATGTGTGAACCGCTCAGAGATCGAGCGGAATCACATGTAAGACACTTACCTATGATGACGGTTTAGGCAGGCATAAGGTGGAAGAGAGACAACCTCTCCCCTGGATGAGGAGCCTACATCAGAGGGTTGCGGCGTTCGGCCGTATTCTTATAGTCCTTCCATCCCGGCGGCGTCTGACGTCACAACCGGGATGCGAACATATAGTGAGGAGACCCAGGGGTAGGCGTGTGGATAAGGACGAGGCGGAGGCATCATGGAGCTTACAATCAAAGTGGGAGGACCAAGTGATATAAAAGGTAATACAGTGGAACCTCGGATTGCAAGTAACGCGGTTAACAAGCCTTTCGCAATACGAGCACTGTATTTCTAAAAATCCTAACTCGGTTTGCGAGTGTTGTCTCGCAAATGAGCAGGATTCAGGCCAAAGCGTTGTGCAGTACCGCTTTTGGCCTGAGGTGGGGGGGCGCCGGAGCCGAACGGTGCTGATCGTCGCCGTTCAGAAATGCACGGAAAGGCCAGAGGACAGTTCGGCTGACCTTGGCAAACCTCGGAAAGACTCGTGAGCGGAGTCTTTCCGAGGTTTGCCGAGGTCAGCTGAAGTGTGATCAGGCCTTTTCGTCTGTTTCCGAGGCTCTCCGGTGCCCTCCGCCTCTGGCCGCATGCGGTATTGCATCTCATTGAAGTCAATGCGGAACAAATTATTTTCGTTTCCTTTCACTTCAATGGGAAAACTCGCTTTAATATGCGTTTACTTTGGATTACGAGGATACTCCTGGAACGGATTGTGCTCGTAATCCGAGGTTCCACTGTAACTATTAGAGATGAGCTGATGGAGAAAATAAAAATACGGTGTATTAGTTAGAAGCAGGATAGGCTTAGAAGGGTTCTCAGGGATCATCTAAAGATGGTTAGATTAGGACAGTGTTTCTCAACTCCAGTCCTCAAGGTGTCCCAACAGGTCATGTTTTCAGGATTTCCTTTAGATTAAATGACTGTGGTAAGTGAAACTGATCAAATCACCTGTGCAAAATAATGGAAAGCCTGGAAACATGACCTGTTGGGGCGCCTTGAGAACTGGAGTTGAGAAACACTGGATTAGGAGATAGTCAGACAGATTGGGGTAGGGAGTTCCAAAGGATGGGAGAAGCTCAGGAGAAGTCCTGGAGGCGAGCATGGGAGGAGGTGACAAGAGAGCTAGAGAGCAGGAGGTCTTGAGAGGACCTTGAGAGGTTTGGTTTTCAGACAAGGTTAGTGATGTAGCTGAGGAGCTGCCATCTCATCCCTTTAAAACCAAACACATATTAATTATACAGGTTCTGTGGCTGATTAAGGTGGTAATCAAACTCACTTAGTGGCTTATACACATTAAAGTAGCCTCAGAACCTGTGTATTTCATACGTGTTCAGTTTTAAAGGGATGAGATGGCAACCCTACTGGGTACAGAGTTGTGAATGGCTTTGTAAGTTGTTGTTAGTACTTTGAATTGTATTCGTTGGGCGAGCGGAAGCCAGTGTAGGGATTGGCAGATGGGAGTAGCAGACGTTGATCGGTTGGTAAGGTGGATGAGTCTGGCAGCAGCATTTATGATGGACTGAAGGGGGGATAGTCTATGTAAAGGTTATCCAAGGAGGAGGGAGTTGCAGTAGTCGGGGCGAGAGATGACCAGGGAGTCAATTAGAAGCTTTGTGGTGTCATTAGTTAAAAAGGGGCATATTCTGGACATGTTGCAGAGGTTGGGGCGGTATGATTTAGACAGGAATCAGATTGGACCATGCCCTTTCACTATGCCCACCAATAAATGCAGCACCACTTTTTGCATGGAACACTTTCTTTAGGACACAGAAATCAGTCTTTTCCATGACAGGGCTGGTTTATTCTGTTTACACCGTGGGCCAAAGGTTCCCAGTCCTCCCCTGAGATAAGGTGACCCACACCAGAGGTGAACTTTGTAAACTGGTTTTATATAGGGAGCATTATCCCATAGAACTGAGGAACATTGCTGTAAGTAAATCTTATCTCCAAATGGAGGACGAAATTAGATCTTGATGAACATTAGCGATCAGCCTGACTTTGCTCAGAGGAACTGAAGTCAGGAGAAGAAGGTGCCGGGGAGTCGGTGTCAGGGGCCAAAAACAAAAGGACAATAGCGGTCAAGACTACTTAAAAATTACTTCAGTAAGCGATCATATGTAAAAGATAATTAAAGAAGAAGTAAACACCAGATTGTTTTTCTTTTTTTTTAAATATTATAATTTAGCAATGTGTATAAATGCCTTGCACATTAAAATGTCATTAAAACAAGGTTTGGTTTTTAAATACATTTTCTTACTTTTATAAAATATACCTTCTTCCGGGAATCAGCAGCTCCATCTTTACTACTGATCTCTGTATCTTGTGCGGACGTCATTTCTGCCCTTCCTTTGCTCCCCTGTTTAAATCTCGCTCATGGCGTGAAAGCCAACCCTCCATCTCGATCGCCATTCTCGTTAGCCGAGAACCAGGAAGCTGAGGAGAGCACACCATTACGAGGCTTACTTTGTGTGCCGTTCACTGTGGAAAGAATTGACCCGGCATCCTGTGTGTATATAGAAACGGCACACGTAGCATGCCGTTAACGAAACTATGGACTGCGTATGCACCGGTGACGTCATTTACCATAGCAGGAAGGATTCTGAGGAAATTGTACAAGTAAGTGAAGTTTCACAGGCACAGATCTGCAGCCTTATCTGTGTAGATTAGAATGAGCTAAAGTGTAACATGAGAGTTTACAACCACTTTAAGCGACACTCTCAAATTATGTGAGAACACATTTTGTAAAAGTAAAATGTCCTATTCAGAGCAAGAATTCGCAGAAATGTCACGCATTTTGGACAATTAAATGTGAGAATTTTTTTCCCACACTTTACATTTATTCTGTGGCAAGGATGGCTTTTAAAATGAACCAGTCAGGTTTACGCTGGAATGTGTATATATGGTCTAAAAAAGTTGTACAGATTTTGCTGTAAAAGATGAAAGGCCCTTCAACATTTCTGGACAAGGATATAGTATGTATTGTCAGAGCAACAATAAAAAAAAAAAATTATATATATATATATATATATATATATATATATATATATATATATATATATATATATATAAAGGTGGGCGCACCTCAATTTGTGGGAGGAGTCTCGCCTTTTAAAAGGCCAGCCCCTGATCCTCCCTTCTGTCAGCATTTTTCCTCGTGTTATCCCACCCATTCCTTTTATTTCACTTCTTCTTTATTTCTAATTACTTCTTGGGTATGCCCCCTTTTGGGCATACAGGCGGTCTCCTAGTTACAAACATCCGACTTACAAACGACTCCTACCTACAAACAGAGGGAGACAACAGGAAGTGGCAGGAAATCTACCCCTAGGAAGGGAAATTCACTCCTGTTAGGGCCCTTTCACACTGGGGCAGTTTGCAGGCGCTATTGCGCTAATAATAGCGCCTGCAAACCGACCCGAAAGTGCCGCTGCTTTGTCTCCAGTTTGAAAGCCCCGAGGGCTTTCACACTGGAGCGGTGCGCTAGCAGGACGGTAAAAAAAGTCCTGCTAGCAGCATCTTCACCGCTCCTGCCCATTGAAATCAATGGGACAGCGCGGCTATACCGCCGGCAAAGCGCCTCTGCAGAGTCGCTTTGCGGTGGTTTTTAACCCTTTTTCGGCCGCTAGCGGGGGGTTAAGCCGCCTCACTAGCGGCCTAATACCGATGGTAAAGCGCCACTTACAATAGCGGCGCTTTACCACTGACGCCGCCTTCGCCCCAGTGTGAAAGGGCCCTAAGAGTTATCATGGGAAAAAGGTGTCTCCACTGAAGCTTTATCACAAAGGCTTGTTTCCACACCAAGCCAAAATTTTCAAAATCCAATTGTCATTCGGACAGAAAGTGAGGTAAAATCTTCTGAACAGGGGCACAGACAGCAAAACAAATGTTAGAGGGTGTGTACCCTTCCCTATGCTATCCAAAAAGCTTAAAAATATTTTTTTTGGCAGGAGCTACACTTAAAAAATTTACCTGTTCCGACTTAAAAACAGATTCAACTTAAGAACAAACTTACAGACCCTATCTTGTTTGTAACCCGGGGACCGCCTGTACTGACCTTGTGACCACGGCACACCCCAGGTCACTTTCCAGCTTACCTTCTATTTCCTTTCCTTAGTTATCCACAAGAGTCTCCGAGTATATCTCACAAAAGTGAGCACATTTTTGTAAATATTTTATTATATCTTTTCATGTGACAACACTAAAGAAATGACACTTTGCTACAATGTAAAGTAGTGAGTGTACAGCTTGTATAACAGTGTAAATTTGCTGTCCCCTCAAAATAACTCAACACACAGCCATTAATGTCTAAACCGCTGACAACAAAAGTGAGTACACCCCTAAGTGAAAATGTCCAAATTGGGCCCAATTAGCCATTTTCCCTCCCCCGATGTCATGTGACTCATTAGTGTTACAAGTGTCTCAGGTGTGAATGGGGAACAGGTGTGTTAAATTTGGTGTTATCGCTCTCATGCCGCGTACACACGGTCGGACTTTTCGTCTACAAAAGTCCGACAGCCTGTCCGACATACTTCCGACGTACCTTCGGCGGACTTGCGGCAGACTTTCTTACGAACGGACTTGCCTACACACGACCACACAAAAGTCCGACGGATTCGTACGTGATGACGTACACCGGACTAAAATAAGGAAGTTCATAGCCAGTAGCCAATAGCTGCCCTAGCATGGGTTTTTGTCCGTCGGACTAGCACACAGACGAGCGGATTTCGGGGTCCGTCGTACTTACGACGTAAAGATTTGAAGCATGTTTCAAATCTAAAGTCCGTCGGATTTGAGGCTAAAAAAGTCAGTTGAAAGTCCGGAGAAGCCCACACACGATCGGATTACCAGCCAGCTTTAGTCCGTCAGCGTCCGTTGGACTTTTGTAGACGAAAAGTCCGACCGTGTGTACGCGGCATCACTCTCTCATACTGGTCACTGGAAGTTCAACATGGCACCTCATGGCAAAGAACTCTGTAAGGATCTGAAAAAAAGAATTGTTGCTCTACATAAAGATGGGATAGGCTATAAGAAGATTGTCAAGACCCTGAAACTGAGCTGCAGCACGGTGGCCAAGACAGCGGTTTAACAGAACAGGTTCCCAAGACGACCATGTCAAGACGGCATGTCTCCAGACCTAAACCTAATAGATAGATAGAATTTAACCACTTCACCTATGAAAGATTTACACCCCTTCCCGACCAGATCATTTTTTGCCTTTCCTTTTTTCCCCACAAATAGAGCTTTCCTGACAGACTCCATGGCAGCAACGTGTGGGTTAAGTCCCGCCTCTACTACCCTATAGGACACTACTCCCATAAATCTTTGCTCCCTGCCCCCGGCCGTGTTCTTTTTTTGTCCTCCTCGCAAGACCTAGTGTTGGTCTTCCTACCTGAAGATGTTTATCCCCACGATCAAGGTTGGCCGAGCTGCGACTTGGATCGGGAAAAGTCGCATTACTCCGCTAAGCCCTAGCTATTAGCAGGGTATGGAGTGGGGCGTTAGAAGAGGCGCAGGAAGAAGCCGTTTCCCCTGGCCACTGGCAGGCGAGGCCGCGCATGGGTTGGATAGCCAGCTATTAGCAGGTGACCCCTTGTTGCCCCTGGAAAGTCCGGTGTTTACCTTCGGCCTGATGATCGTGGTGGGATTGGTGAGATGTTTCCTTGCTATCATGGCAGCAGTTTCTGTTGGAATTGCTTGTTGTTCCTCTCCCTTGTGTGTCTTTTCCCCTCGTCTTAACGTTCAGGTGGTTGCAGGCATGGCGGCTGGTTCTTCCTGCGTTCCAGCCGCCGTTTTTACTTTCACTTTGTGTCCGGCCGTACTGCGCATGCGCGGACGGCACGAAACCGAGGCTTGGTTTTCGCGCATGCGCGATGGCGGCAAATCACCGCTAATCGCGCATGCGCACTGGCGTTCGCTCGTCACGGGCGGTGACGTCACTGGGGCGCCCTATTTAAACTGGGGAAATAGCCTGCAGTCCCTGGGAATGCCTGCAAGCTGTTTTTGGCTCTTCCCCACGCTCCAGTGAATCAGCTACTGGTAAGTAGCTTTACATACAGGAGGGCTGTTGCTCCCTGGCTCATAGCAGAGTTAATTTATATGCCTTACGTTAACTTTGCAGTCAGATGGATATTTCTCAAGACATGAGCTCTCCACCGCCTGCCTCTGGCCAGCCTCCTCTCACAAGGTACAAGGGCAGGTCCCATTGCCGAGGGTCCTTAGGCGGGTGGGGGGGGGGGTGTATTTCCGCAGATGATCGTTCTTTCTAACTGCTCTGTTTTGTTTCTGTGGTTCTCTGTCTTCTGCTTTAGCCCTTCCAGGTCAGAACAGCGTCGCAGCTCGCACAAAGGAAGTGATTCGTCAAAGTCGCATCACCGGCAATCCTCTTCCAAATCTAAACATTACGGCTCCTCCTCAAAATCAGGACACCGTAGTGAGGAGCGCTCGCACTCCTCAGTGGCCCACTCCAGCCACTCTTCAAGTGTCTGCTGGGGATGCAGATCACAAGTACCTGTCGGTAAATCGCTGTGCGATTCCTGCTTCGCCAAAGCTTCCAGGGAAAGAGGTGATTCGGACCAGCAACTTAAAGCCCTAGTTGAGAGGGTTGTGAAGGAGTCACTTAAGGGTATTGAGGCAGTCCGGCCTGTTACCCCTCAGGCAGAGCCACCAGGTTCCCCAGTGAGGGAAACTCAGTTGCAGGACACCTGGGAGTCCTCTGTTCCTAGCCACCCTTCAGTGGTCAACTCTGACAGTGACTCGGATGAAGATAATACCTGTGTGGGTTTTGACTTCACTCTGCTACCTCCCTTGGTCAAGGCGATTAGAGAAACTCTAAATTGGGAGGATGCGACGGCTGTCCCTCCCAAACAGAGAAAATTCTTTAAACAGCTAAAGAAGGAGCGAGTTAACTTTCCTTTCTTTTCTGAGTTGGGCGAGATCATCACAGATGAATGGAGCAAGGTGGAGAAGAAAAACTCCATGCTTACCAAAATTTCAAAGCTTTATCCCTTTCGGGAGGAAGAAGTGAAGCATCTGGAATCAGCTCCTTTGGTGGACGCAGCGGTGATGAGGCTAGTGAATCACGTGACACTCCCCTTGGAGGACACAGTGTCCTTTAAAGACGTTCTGGACAGACGGATTGATGCTGATTTGAGGAGAGTGTACCTTACAGCAGGCATGGCTTGCAAACCAGCCTTAGCCCTGGCAGCCCTGTCCAAAGCTATGGAGGTGTGGACGGATAGTGTTCAAGATACGCTAAGGAATATTTCAGATGACACAGCGAAGAACTCGCCTATTCAAGAATTAAGGCTAGCATCGGCTTTTCTGGGTGAAGCCTCGATTGACATCATTCGCCTGGCGGCCCGAGTAATGCTCTCGTCGGTCACCGCCAAGCGGGCTCTTTGGCTCCGCCCTTGGCTGGCTGACCCAGCCTCTAAGCAGGTATGGTGCCGAATTCCCTACGGGGGCTCTACTCTTTTCGGCAACAAACTGGATGAGGCCATTGCACGGGCTACTGGCGGGAAGTCGGGGTTCCTACCTCAGGATAGACGCCTGCAAGGCCAAAGAAGATCCTTCCCGAAGAGGCAATATCAAGATCGATCCAGAGAGGCTCGTACTTACAAGCCAGGCCGGGAATTCTCCAGATCCTGGAAATCAAGGCAATCGTCCTTTAAGAAGGCTGCAGGTAGTGAGTCGAAAGGGGAGAGGCAACCTTCCAAATCTTTTTGAAAGTGGGCCCGCTCAGGCAGACCGTGTGGGGGCCCGTCTCTTCCACTTTCGGCATGTCTGGGCGGCCTCGATTCACGACTTCTGGACAATCATGACAGTCTCCTCTGGTCATGCCTGGACCTTTACCGACCCTCCCAGACTCAGGTGGGTACCCACTACGCTTCCGGCATCAGAAGAAAAAAGGACAATACTTTTAGCCTACATAGAATCTTTGTTGGCCCAAAGCGCTGTCGTCCCAGTCCCTGTCAGCCAGCAAGGCATGGGAATGTATTCTCCCCTCTTTCTGGTTCAGAAGAAGAGTGGGGCCTGGAGGCCGGTCATAGACCTAACCCATCTAAATCGCTTCATCAAAAAGGAGAGGTTCAAGATGGAAACACTCTCCACAATTCAACAGTCAGTTCAACCAGGGGACTGGATGGTGTCCATAGACCTCAAGGACGCCTACTTTCACGTTCCCATCGCGGAAAACTTTCAACAATTTCTCCGCTTCTCCGTGGGCAACCTTCACTTACAATTTACATGCCTTCCCTTCGGGTTGTCAACTTCTCCTCGGGTTTTCTCAAAGGTGCTGTTGGCAATAGTAGCTCTCCTGAGAACCAGGGGGATTCGTCTACATCACTACCTGGACGACCTGCTTCTCTTGGCACAAGACAGGGTGCAACTCATAGCACACAGAGGGCAAGTGATTTCCACACTACAGGAATTCGGATGGATTCTGAACCAGGAGAAGAGCCAGTTAGACCCATCGCAGTCTCTGGTGTTTTTGGGTGCCCTCTTCGACACGGTCAGAGGCACCATTTCGTTACCGGAAGAGAAGATCTCGACATTCAGAGACAGGATCCACCCAGCTCTTTCTACTCCTCATCTTCACGCTCTCCAATGCCTGAGGATCATTGGCACTATGGTGGCGGCGATTCCGATGGTGAGGTGGGCCCAATGGAGAATGAGGCCTTTTCAGAAGGGCTTCCTTCACCAGTGGAAGGGCAGCAAGACCCAGCTGATTCGGATTACTGCATCCATGAGGCTCTCTCTCCTATGGTGGCTCCAACGGGAGAACCTCTCCAACTGCCATTCTATCCTTCCCATTGCTTGGGTGACTATAACAACAGACGCCAGCAACAGGGGCTGGGGTGCCCACTGTCTGGCGGAAGTGGCTCAGGGCACTTGGGAATTCCCCTCCAGAAGGATAGTGTCAAACATCCTGGAGCTGAGAGCAGCCTTCCAGGCACTTCTGGCATTTCGGCATCTCATTCAAGGCTCCTCGGTCCTACTCAGACTGGACAATACCACAGCAGTGGCATACATAAGAAGGCAAGGAGGGACTCGAAGTCTCTCCTTACTACAAGAGGTAGAGCCAATTATGTCCTGGGCCCAGAAAAACCTGAAGGATCTGACAGCGACATATGTTCCGGGGGTTCAGAATGTTCAGGCAGACTTTCTTTCTCGGAGGCTCCTAGACAACAACGAGTGGTCTCTCCACGAAGAAGTATTCAAGTGGATTCTTTCGTTGGGGTTCCTTCCGGAAGTCGACCTGTTCGCCTCCCCCTGCAACAAAAAGATGGCAAGATACTATTCAAGGTACAGGGACCCTCAAGCGTATGGGGTGGATGCCCTGACGGAGAAATGGTGGTTCAACAGAGCCTATGCCTTTCCGCCAACTCCGATCATCCTCCAGTTCCTGAAGAGGCTCAGGGCAGAGACAGCAGAGGTGATAGCGATAATTCCTTATTGGCCCAACAGGCCCTGGTTCCCTCTCCTGACACTCCTCAGTGTCCGAGATCCGATCCCTCTTCCATCCAGACCAGACCTCCTGTCTCAGGGGTCGAGGCTACACCCTTGCCCGGATCACCTACGCCTAAGGGCTTGGCTTTTGAAAGGGGAAGGTTGGAGGCGCTAGGCTGCCCGGATGAAGTAATTCCCACTCTCCTTAGTTCAAGAAGGAATAGTACTAACCGAGTGTATGAGAGGATCTGGGCGAAATTTAGCAACCATTTGTCTTCCAGGTCCAGCTCCTGTGATAATCTGGCGATTCAGGACGTTCTAAGTTTTCTGCAGACGGGTCTGGACATCTCACTATCCGTCAGTTCTCTGCGTGTCCAGGTTTCCGCAATATCAGCTTTCTCCGGAGTCGCATGGGCCAAGCACCCTCTGGTCCAGCAATTTTTCAAAGGAGCAGTCAGACTTAGGCCACAGAGGAGACCTAGATTCCCTAAATGGGATCTTCCGTTAGTCCTGGATTTCTTTGCTCAACTTGACAGATCTCTCTCAGTCAGGGAATTAACCCTCAAGACTTCGTTCCTGATAGCTATAACTTCGGCGAAGAGGGTCTCGGAAATTCAATCCCTGGGGTCCAAGGAACCATTCATCACCTTTTTTCCGGACAGAGTGGTCCTAATACCAATGCTTGGGACAAATCCCAAAGTTACCTCGGTCTTTCACGAGAACCAGGATATCACACTCCCTACCTTCAAATCCACTGGAGGTCCAGATCCACACCCTCTCGATGTAGGAGCTACTCTCAATCAATACCTGGAAGTTACGGCATCTTTCCGTCAATCTGAATTCCTTTTTGTTCTATTCCATGGGAAAAACAGGGGCTCTAGAGCTTCTGTCAGATCCATCGCGGCTTGGGTGGTTCAAGCCATTCAATGGGCTTACAGAGAGAAAGGCTTGGCTCCTCCTGAGGCGGTTACAGCTCACTCTACAAGAAGTCTGTCGACGTCCTGGGCGGCCTCACGTCACGTTGCTCCTGATGTGATCTGTAGAGCAGCTTCGTGGTCTTCGATTCATACATTCATGACCCATTATTGTGTTGAGCCAGCAACCTTATCTTCTGTTAAATTTGGTTTAAAAGTGCTGTCGGCCGACAGTGTTAAATAAATCTTTTGTTCAGCATTTAGCCCACCCGGGTGTGTATGGCGAGTTATTTCCCACACGTTGCTGCCATGGAGTCTGTCAGGAAAACGGAAAATTCCTATCATAATACTTACCGTAATTTTCCTTTCCTGATGGACTCCATGGCAGCAGGAGTTCCCTCCCCGAATGGCTGAAGTAGGCTAGTTACCGAACACGGCCGGGGGCAGGGAGCAAAGATTTATGGGAGTAGTGTCCTATAGGGTAGTAGAGGCGGGACTTAACCCACACGTTGCTGCCATGGAGTCCATCAGGAAAGGAAAATTACGGTAAGTATTATGATAGGAATTTTCCGTTTTCTTTTTGTGGTATTTGATCACCTCTGTGTTTTTTTGTTTTTTTTTGCTATAAACAAAAAAAAGACAAAAAAAATCTAATTTTATCATAAATGTAGGCCAATTTGTATTCTGCTACATAGCAAAGCGTAAATTGATTGATTTGCGCAAAAGTTATTGCGTCGTCGCAGTTCTGTCTCTCTGCCTAATGATCGGCGGGTGTCGGTGGACATCGGGTACCGTGCACCGGCCGATCGGCTTCACTGTGTGTAATCACAGTAAAATGGAGGCCACCAGTGGTGCGCATGCGCGCCCCTACCCAGCAGTATCGGATCATGTCTACATACGTGATCCGGCGCACAGGTGCCACCCTGTAGCAGTAAAACTGCTATGGGCAGACCTTAAGTGGTGTGGCTTTAGGTGGGGGATAGTCAAAGAATTTTTGTACTTACACTTTGAGGAAGTAAACGGCAGGTTGCCAGGCTCTAAATCAGGTTCTGATCTATAAGGTCGTGTATCAATGTACAAACTTGGGACCAAAATGAAGGATGAAACTTCAGGTCAGTCCAGTATATATGCAGGAGAGTGCCATCTGCATGACCACATCTCCAGCAATTCGGTACGTCTCCAGCAATTCAGTAATTTGGTAGGGACCCTGGACCACCTAGTTCACAGCTTGTAGCTCACTTCCTGGAGTCTGGAGGAAATTGAAAATTATGTTCTTTGGAAACCTGCTGGTTTTCCAGGAATTCTTTTCTCTAAAGTCCATCAGTCTAAAAACGGAGGACAAAAAAGGGTGAAATCTAGGGTCTTGACATCCAGGTAGAAAGGCAGGGTTGCCTATGACTGGCACCATGGGGGAATTAGGTTGAGTATGGAGAATCTCCAGGTTTTAAATGATGAATGACTTCAAATGCAGTTCTTTTTTATCAAATATTTTTTTATTAAAAGTTTTGTAGGTTTTACAAAAACACATATTAAAACAAAAAGAGACATGAAAAATTCAAACATAAAAGGAAAAAGAAAGTACAGTTCAATGGACAGCAGCATCACGTTCCTGAACAATGCTGACATACAACGCTCTTTAAAACATATGGCGAGGAAGTAAAAAAAAAAAAAAAAAAAAAAGAAAACAATCTCTGCATATATAAAACATGTCTATTGCACCATTCTGATTATCCCTGAACTACTTATTGTATGTAGTACGCTGCATCCTGCGAAAATTTAAAATTTACATAAAATACAGCAAGAGAACTCAAATGCAGTTTGAATGCTTTACTTGAACTTGACAAGTTGCACAGGAGGACAAAGGTGGCATTCCCAAAACTCGAATAGGACACCTACAGCTTTTCAGCTAGTAAACGCTAAGTGGGTCTCAATATCCAGAAGCATCATGCAGCATCACTCAGAACTTCTGGTGGACTTAGACCAACAAAACAAGAGGTTCAAACGTAACTCTGTTGAAGTGATGACTCCAGTAGCAATATCTTCTTAGGCCCACATGGTCGCTCAAAGAGGGGGCCAACACCCTCTAGGCCTGGACTCTAGCCCTGGTGTCTACAACCAGATACACAAGCTTCTCTATCAAACACACACTCCCCAGCATAAGGAAAGTCCCGGAGGTCCTAGGAGGGAGGGGTTTCTTTTGACTCCATGGGTCTAACCCACTGATGACAAGCCTGTGGGCGGGATCACCACGCCCGTGCACACGGGGGTACCTGTTTTCATGTACACGCTTACCAATGCCTGGGACCAGGCGGGGCTGTGTTCATGGGAAAGTCAACATTAAGGCGGAACCCCAGATGAGCCGCACACTGTGTGCAGTAGTACAATGTACAGTTCCTTCTGTAAAACATTGTGTCTGTGTTACTAAACACTTTTGCTCAATGAATATTGCATTTAGGAGGGACACCGCTGAGCCTATGCCCTCTTCACCAGTCCAGCAAATCTACACCACCTCACTCCCAGTGACAGAATAGGTTCTCGCCACCATGCACTGGCCTGGACCTCATGCGTTACTGGTTACTTTTGGGGGAACTGCCCGCTAGAGAAGGAGTCATAATACCGGCCCCCCCTTGCTACCAGAGGACCTGTCACTTACGTCAGGTTTTACTGCTGACGGGCTCCTATTACATTCTCCCCAGTTCATGGTTACCCGTGGCAACTAGTCTCCTCCTCTGACTCTCCTGCTGAGTTAATCCTTTGTCATGGCCTTCCTCTTGTACCCCATGTGTGCTTTACAGGTCCTGTTTTCTGACATGCCATGTACCACCATACACCTTTTTTTTAACAGAAATACCACCATACACCCTTTTAGAGTAACTTCAGACCAGGATCAGAAACAGTTAACAAAGCTTTATTTTAAGGCTCTGCAACAATACAGTTCACAAACAGTTAAGTCCCCAACTAGCTATTCCTAGACTGCCCAGGCATACCTTTTGAAGGTGCTTTACAGGTCCTGTTTTTCTGATATGCCATGTACCACCATACACTTTTTTTTTAACAGAAATATCACCATACACCTTTTTAGAGGAACTTCAGACCAGGATCAAAAACAGTTAACAAAGCTTTATTTGAAGGCTCTGCAACAGTAAAAAAAAAAATTTCCTTTTTCCTTTACCATACTTTTTTTCTTTAACAGATATTCTTTAGGGACTACTTATTTCTGGTCTACTGGGCTTTCATGTAACGGGAGGGTTCCCTAAACTAACTGAGCCAGTATATTACTAGATGTCCTGGATATCATTTGTGTTAAACATAACTAACTACTCTTTTGGTAACTGGAATAAGTTCGCCTTATAGGTGAGAAAATTCAAATTCTTTTTCCCTTCTTTTTCTTTGACGGCTTTTCCCAATTATATAATATTGAATGTTAATATCAATATTAATATCCATATATACAGATTCATTTTAGAAGTTCCCTGGAGAGTTGTACGCCTGAGTTTCTCTGAATCTCCATCAGCATTGAGGATACCTCTCTCTGCTCATCCCTGTTTTTCCTTACTTGTGATTAATGTAGGTAAGAACCTGCTTGCAACTATGTTCATATTGACAGGCTCCCCGTATATTGCCCATGTAATTATTTAATCCTTTATACGTTACGTCCATTCCCATAATCTCCATGTGCCATGTTCAACCCAGGTTTTCTCCTAGGGGGGTCCCTGATTGATTGGGGGTCACTGTGCAGCCCTGCTGAGTTCACTGGGGTAATAGTATTGTTATATGCTAATGCTGAACAAACATACAAAATGTGATGAATCTAATTGTAAAAAAAAATTTCTTGTTCATAGAATTCGCCATAAACTCCTGAAGAAGCGTTTTGTTTACGTGCAACATGTAGAGCTGAGCTGAGTCTTTTATGACACACTACCTCGTCAAATTTCTTAATACTTTAGAGTGATCAGTCTGGTCCTCCGAATTTTTCGATTGTAATGCGTATGTAGGTGGTGCGTTATTCATACTCATAGGCATATTTTGTGACTGATCAATGAAATTTTATGTAATTGTCTTGATTTTATTTTAAATATAATTTTAATATACATTTGTGTTATGCCTAAAAAATCCATCATCCAAAAATGTAAATATTTTCAATAATCCAACTATTGGGACGTGGCAAATTATACCAAAGTGTCGTATCCATAGCACCACTCTGTGGCGATACGAATTTCTAATCACTCTGCAACAGTACAGTTTACAAACAGTTAAGTCCCCAACTAGCTATTCCTAGACTGCCCAGGCATACCTTCTGAAGGTAGAGGTCCATGCAAGGCAAAGTCCTCAGCAGGTAGTTTCCCTTAGGGCAGTAGTGATCGTAGGTTACTTCTTTCTTGTTGGACCTTTTTCTCTTCTCCCATATGGGCCTTCCCAGTTCCCAGCTCCCCTCCCCTTTTATAACACCACAGAGTGGAGGGCGGATCCCCCAAAAAAAACCCACAGGAAACCAGCAGACCCAGTATTAATCCTTCCCCACCTGGGTAGCACTGACTCCCTATCTGACAATGACCCAAATTATAAGCACCTGCCTACAAGCTCACCAGGAAGTTGGCTAACTGACATTATAGACAGGACTCTCTTTATCCTCCTCCAACCAGGAATCAGGAGCCTCCTCGACAGAATGACTGACAGCCAGCAGATGATGTCATAGAGATTATCCTTAGGCAGCATCCCTATGTTATGAGCTGCCCCACTGACATATATAAACCATTCAAAGCCAATGGTTATTTTTAACGTTGACATCCACAGATAAGATCATTTGATTTAATTCGATTTAAATGTCACTTTAAACATTCTCAAAAGACTATTTATTTTGTAAATGACTGTGCAAATTGTTGGCGCGCTATGAATCCTGTTTAGCAATTATATTTTCCTATTAAGTCTTCACAGCTAATATACAGTAATTCAGCACAGGTCCACACAACAATAATACCTCGGGCTGAATGACATTTGACAATATACAGTAAATCAACGCATATATTTGGGTTGTGCTCCGTGACATAGCAGCATCCACTGATAGACCATCTGTTACATATTAAAGTTGTAGATTATTTCCTGCACAAAGAGCCAACATAGACAGAGCATGGTGAATTGATCCTGACAGGAATAAACAATAGCGGAGAGCAATTACATTTTATATCTCAGGATATCTGCAGACGGAGCGCGGCGTACAGTAAGTTCACGCTTGCTGCTATCAGACCATATAGAAACAGTCTGTGAAATATAATAAACATCACCTGGTGCCCCCCGGAACTCCCGACTGTGAGCAGCTTCTCTGAATTGGTGTGCTTTCAGTAAATCTATGTTCTCCCCTAGGCATTCATGTGCTAAAATGACATATGCAATGCTATAGGAGGAAACCCAGGCAAGCTGCGCTGTTAGGAACCAAGAAGTTATTACAGTGCTATATTCTTACCCGTAAGTGTGTATGTGGTCCAAAGGTCAAACTATTTAAATAGCAGCAGTAAGGAACTGATAAAGAATATAATATCCCTCTCTTTGTTTTTACTGATTTATATAGCATTGATGAATTCTACATTTACGTGCCGCTGCTCCACAGGCCCTTACAATCTTGTAATCCATCCATCAGTAATGTGGTCAAAAAGGCTTTGATTTTTTTTTATTTTGATTTTTATCCAGTTGATGTGTGATTTGATTAAATTGATTGCATCTGCAAAGAATCAGATAGCCATAACTTCCCAGTCTAGACTAATGGGGTCAATTCACTAAGCTTTAAGGCATGCAGTAAGGATATCATGATACTAATTTGCATAAATCATCGCATGCGGTAAATAAAGTCCAATTCATTTAAAAAAAAAGATTTTGCGGTAAACAACAAAAAAATAATATGTACAAAAAAGTTTTGGTTCCGATTAATGGTAAAACACCCTTTTAGATAGGCACCACATCCCTGAAAGTAATTATGAGTAGCAAGGAGGATGAAGGGATTTTCACGGTGCAAATTGACTGGACTAAAAAAGTTTTTTTTTAAAAAACTAATTTTTAATTTAACAATTAAAAGAGAGAAATATACAGTTTGTACATAATTCACAAAATTACAGTATCGGTATAATTACAATGGTCAAACAGGATATGAGTGTATATTCGCTTTGAAAGATGATATAGTTGCATACTTGACCGACATGTTTCGCAGTGTCGCTTTTTCAAGGGATATGCAAACTGAAAGGTGGTATCATCCAACACTCTTATACTTTTCCTATGAGACCCCCAGCTCGGTCGGGCTCCCGTACACACCAACCACAATCACTAGAACACCGATAGGGCCAATATGATGCAATCACAGGGGACAGAAGGGTAAAATCAATATATTATTCAAGCAAAGCCTATGGAGGGATGGCAATCTTCAACACACCTGCTAGTGATGACTGCAGGGGATAGTTCAAAACTGCAGTCACTAACACTGCTGGAGGAGAGTTCCACCCTCCGGCTCTGACCTATAATTTGTTGGTAAATATTGTTTACAAAAGTGCAACAAAAGAGTATGTCAACCGTGACAATTACTCCAGCTTGAAGTGACCTCTTGAAGCAGCCACTGTAATACTTTTGGTTACATACACCATTACAACAAGTTAAACTTGGATAGGAACATGAAAAATAATTAAAAATGTTAAAAAAAAAATGATAATAAAAATATAGTCAAGTTTTCTTTAGTTTCCACAATATAAACATAGGCAGCAGCAACACAAAATTGGGCCAAAATTATAGAACAATCTAGTAAAGCGCCCTTTCAACAGCTCTAGTAGGCCATACATTTACAAAAATGTAGCACTCTGATGTTTAGGCAGGGCTGCTATTACCTTTAGTTCCCAGGCGATAGTTGTCTTGGCCAATTGTTAGAAGATCAATTGATTTCTCCCTAATTCTGGAATTTCTGCACTTCTCTCTTTTGTCGCTAGATGGCCGGGTATCTGGTGACATTGGATAAGACAAGGGCATAGCAAGGACAGATTATGAATGAATGGGGTGTCTCAGCCAATGGGCAGGGACTTTTCTTGGGTCCCTTGGCCTGCTGGGAGAGCCTATTTATTTGGGTGGAGTCAGGTGATTGGGGTTCTGTGCCACCTGGACGGCTGTCTGGGTGGACGTGTGTTATGTTGCCCGGGGTTGCTAGGCCATAAGCCTTAGGCCTATCCCAGGGACGTCTGGCTGCTAGGCTGTCTGAGGGCCTATCCAGAAGCAGGAGAGCAGCATAGGGTTGGAACTGCGGGCTTGTAGTCCAACCAGAAGTAACAGTTCCACCGGCCGGGGAACCCGTTGTGGTTGGAGGTAAAAGGGAAGCTGTCGCCACAAAGTTACCATCTACCTTGTTACCGGAGATCACTGTGAGTAAGCTGAGGCCAGTACCAGAGCAGACTTCTCACCAGCCGGGGACAGTGAAGAAGTGGGACAACTTTAGCAAGTGCCAAGAAAGGGACCCAGCAGGAAAGCAGAGGAGACGCTTGTGGAGCAGCAGTGAGTTCCAAGCCAGGGACCTAACGTGTCTGCAGGGGTGACGCTTGAGTAGTATCTGTGAGTGCCAAGCTAGGGACCCAGCAGGGAAGTGGGGTGACGCTTGAGGAAGGTACTGAGTGCTAACAGTAGAAGAGCTCAGGGGAACCAGTGGCTTTTGGATCTGAAGTTTAGTGAGAGAGACTGAGAGCTCATTGAGTGAAGACCCACAGTGACTGATTGTGGGGTAAGCTGAGAACTGTTCATGTTGCAAATAGTTGCATACAATTACAGTTATGCCGCGTACACACGGTCGGACTTTCCGGCATACTTGGTCCGGCGGACCAGAGTGTGCCGGACAATCCGCCCGTGTGTGGGCGGCGGCGGACTTTTCCGGCGGACTTCTTCCCAAAAGCCCGCCGGACCTAGATTTTAAACATGTTTGAAATCTTTCCGTCGGACTCAGTTTCGGGCGGAAAGTCCGCTCGTGTGTGTGCTGGTCCGACGGAAAGCCCGCTCGTGTGTAGGCTGGTCCGACAGACCAAATACGACACGAGGGGATGGTATTGCATCTCGCGCTCGCTGCAATAGGAAAAACAAATCTTCCTATTGCGGCGAGCGCGGGGCATACCAGGCCCTTAGGTCTGGTATGGATTATAAAGGGGAACCCCGCTACGCCGAAAAAACGGCGTGGGGTCCCCCTGAAATCCATACCAGACCCCGATCCGAGCACGCAGCCTGGCCGGTCAGGAAAGGGGGTGGGGACGAGCGAGCGCCCCCCCCCCCTCCTGAACCGTACCAGGCCGCATGCCCTCAACATGGGGGGTGGGTGCTTTGGGGGAGGGGGGCGCCCTGCGCCCCCCCCCCAAAGCACCTTGTCCCCATGTTGATGAGGACAAGGGCCTCTTCCCGACAACCCTGGCCGTTGGTTGTCGGGGTCTGCGGGCGGGGGCTTATCGGAATCTGGGAGCCCCCTTTAATAAGGGGGCCTCCAGATCCCGGCCCCCCACCCTATGTAAATGAGTATGGGGTACATGGTACCCCTACCCATTTACCTAGGAAAAAAGTGTAAGTAATAAAACACACTACACAGGTTTTTAAAATATTTTATTAAACAGCTCCGGGGGGGGGATCTTCCTCCGGCTTCGGGGGTCTTCTTCCGGCTTCGGGGGTCCCTCCGCTTCATCTTCTCCCGGCGTCCGGTTGGTTCTTCTCCGCTCTCCGGCCTCTTCTCCCGGTGTCGCAGGTCTTCGGCCGGCCCCTCCGCTCTCTTCATGTAGCTCTATTGCGAGCGGAGGTCCGGACTTCTGGGCTTCTTGGCTTCTTGGCTTCTTGGCTTCTCTTCTCTTCCCCCAGATGTTGACACGACGCTCTCTCCGGCTGGACTGGTCTCTGAGGGCTGCGTTGTGACTTATATAGGCGGAGACCCCGCCCCCATATGATGTCACAGTCCTTGGGCATGCTGGGACTGTGACGTTTTAGGGGGCGTGGTCAAAGCACCCACCCCCCATGTTGAGGGCATGCGGCCTGGTACGGTTCAGGAGGGGGGGGGGCGCTCGCTCGTCCCCACCCCCTTTCCTGACCGGCCAGGCTGCGTGCTCGGATCGGGGTCTGGTATGGATTTTAGGGGGACCCCACGCCGTTTTTTCGGCGTAGCGGGGTTCCCCTTTATAATCCATACCAGACCTAAGAGCCTGGTATGCCCCGCGACGGGGCTAGCAAGGTGTCAATCTCGCCGATAAAAGCGGCAAGATTGACATCCTTCTCTAGTCCCGTCGCACCTGAGTCACGTTCAAAATGAACGGACTTGTCCGTGTGTGGGCAAGTCCGTTCATTCTGAAAGTCCGCCGGAACTCCGGCGAAAGTCCGTCGGAAAGACGGGCGTGTGTGGGCAAGTCCGTCCGTTTTAAAGTCCGGCGCACCTGGCGGACAAAGTCCGTCGGAAAGTGTGCCGGACCAAGTAGGATAGAAAGTCCGCTCGTGTGTACGCGGCATTAGTCATTTCTACAAGATTGTTGCCATAGGAGACAGCGTCCTACCTATACAGAAGTGGCGTCTGGCTGGAGGCCTTCACCTGTATAGCTGTCTGCCTATAGAAGTCTTGGAGTCTGCCAATTAACATTGCATCTAACTAATGCCTTGTACACACGGTTAGACTTTCCGACGGAAAATGTGTGATCGGAGCTTGTTGTCGGAAATTCTGACCGTATGTGGCCTCCATCTGACTTTTTCCATCGGAATTTCCGACACACAAAGTTTGAGAGCAGGATATAAAATTTTACGACAACAAAATCCGATCGTTTAAATTCCGATCGTGTGTACACAAATCCGACGCACAAAGTGTCACACATGCTCAGAATAAATTAAGAGACGAAAGCTATTGGCTACTGCCCCGTTTATAGTCCCGACGTACGTGTTTTACGTCACTGCGTTCAGAACGATCAGGTTTTCCGACAACTTTATGCGACCGTGTGTATGCAAGACAAGTTTGCCCCAAAATCCGTCTAAAAAAATCAGATGGATTTTGTAGGCGGAATGTCCGATCAATGTCCGATCGTGTGTACAGAGCATAAGGGTGTCTTGGCCCCAATCTTCTCTCTCACAGTTCTGTTTAAGAGACAATAAATCCCTTTGCATTCAAAAATTGTCTGGCGCCCACCGTTTCATCTTGCATTACACCCACCATGCCTTGTAACTCACTCTACACAGAAAGATGTCAGCTGACTCTGGAGGTCACCATTAGGCCTAAAGGGGCCCGGGACTTTGCTACAAAAAAACCCACATTTTTATGAATGTATGGCATGATGGATTTAGTAAAGGTGCGCAACACAGCTTAACGATTATTTTCAGGCAGATCCACGTGAAAAAGCTTGGATTACCAAGCAACAGGAGACATACATGTGAGAAGGTAGTTCAAATTTCAATGCCTGCAAATACAGATTACTGTAAAAAATGTGAGATTAAAAAATATTTTTTTTTGCAAAAGAAAAATAACAAACATCTTTTAACGTAAAATTATAAAGTTATAAGGAAATGACCTTAAACAACCCTTAACCACCGACACGTGCAATAAATTACCGCATGAGAAAATGCGGTAGTTACCGAACAATCGAAAAATGTATTTGTTTTGAATTAAAGGTAAAACTTTTTCTTCTCCTTTTGGATAGGGTAAGGAAGAGTTATGACCTCATATGGTTTATTTTTGCCATCTGTGTCCCATTGAGCAGATTTCCCCCTCGCTTCCTGTCCCACAGCCAAAACAGAATGTGAGAGAAAATTCCTCTAAACTGAGGGAATCTCTGGTTGTTACTAATGTTCCCATTGGAAGATATCCCCACTATTCGTGTCCTGGGAACAAATTTGCTGGTTCCCTTACAGCGCATTGAAACAATGCTTCATCCCCCCCTGAAAAGTGATAACATTAAAAGCAATAGTCTCATGTATACCTCCATGGCTTTGGTTTTTCATAGTGTAAAGCAAAGAAAATGTGAAAAGCAATCAATTATTGTTCATTCTTACATAGTAGGTGAGGTTGAAAAAAGACACAAGTCCATCAAGTCCAACCTATGTGTGTGATTATATTTCAGTATTACGTTGTATATCCCTGTATGTTGTGGTCGTTCAGGTGCTTATCTAATAGTTTTTTGAAACTACCGATGCTCCCCACTGAGACCACCGCCTGTGGAAGAGAATTCCACATCCTTGCTGCTCTTATAGTAAAGAACCCTCTACGTAGTTTATGGTTAAACCTCTTTTCTTCTAATTTTAATGAGTGGCCACGTGTCATCTACAAATAAATTTTAAAATGGCCTAGACAGGTTTGTTGGTACCTCTTAAAAAAGATTATAAACAGCTGGTTCATAGTGATATTTCAAACTCACTGTCTTCTGAAATTAGTATCACACATCCTCAATCAGTTCTCTCTCCTGGGGCCTTCTGGCAGCACAAACAAAGCGTCAGTCTTCCGTATCTGAGCAGTTGCTTCTAGATGTAGATTAACCACTCTCACTACATCGAGAGAATGTAATAATTCTTCTTCTGCAGAACAAGGTTCTGGAAAGAAACGAAGGTAGGGACACATCCTGGTTCATATGAAAACTGGATACTACCTTAGGCAAAAAGGACGGGCGAGGACGTAACACCATCTTATCCTTGTGAACCACTAAGTAAGGCTCTTTACAAGAGAAAGCTGCCAACTCTGAAACTCTTCTTGCGTAAGTTACCAAAACTAAAAATACTAATTTCCTTGTCACAAGGATCAAAGGAGCATGGCGCATTGGTTCAAAAGGGGCATGGCACATTGGTTCAAAAGGGGGTTCCTGTAAAACCAACAAGACTAGATTCAAATCCCATGGGTACAAGGGTGATTTAACCAGCGGATTTATACGCGTTACACCTTGTATAAAGGCCCAGACTAACGAATGCGAAGCAAGATGCCTTTGGAAAAAGACTGACAAGGCCGAGACTTGGCCCTTGATAGTACTCAAGGCTAGCTTCAGTTCCATTCCTGATTGTAGGAAGGCGAGAATTCTACTAACGACATACCTGCAAGGATGCCATCCCTTGTTTTCACACCAGGAAACATAGGCCTTCCAGACTCTATAGTAGATAGCCCTAGAGGCTGTCTTCCTTGCATTAATCAGAGTAGTTACCACTGATCCTGAAAGCCCCCGACCTTTAGAATGAGGGCCTCAACATCCAAACCGTCAAATTTAGCGTTTGTAAGGCAGGATGGAATACTGGCCCTTGCGAAAGCAGATCCGGCCAAGACGGGAGAGTCCAAGGCTCTCCTACTGCCATCCTCACGATCTCCGCATACCAGGATCTCCTGGGCCAAGTCGGAGCAACTAGGATTACCGGCTTCTGTTCCCCCTTGATCCTGCGTAGAAGACGCAAAAGCAACTGAACCGGAGGGAACACATAAATCAGTGAGAACTGATCCCAATGAACTATTAAGGCATCCATTCCGCAAGCGAGCGGATCCTTTGTCCTTGACACAAAGCTGTCCAACTTTTTGTTGAACCTGGACGCCAATAGATCTACATCCGGGGTACCCCATTTCTGACATATGGCCAGAAAGATGTCCAGAGACCATTCTCCTGGGAGCAATTTTTGGCGGCTTAAGAAATCTGCCTGCCAATTCTCCACTCCTGGAATGAACACAGCAGTTAGGCAAGGCACATGCTCTTTTGCCCATGCCAGAATATGGTTCACCTCTTTCTGGGCTGCACGACTCTTGGTGCCGCCCTGATGATTGATATAGGCTACTGCCGTGGCATTGTCGGATTGAATCCTGACAGGATGGTTCCGTAACCTGCCCGTCCAGGCCCTTGGTGCCAGACGTGCTGCCCGAATCTCTAGAATGTTGATGGGCAAGGTCCTCTCGGACTCTGACCACTTCCCCTGGATAGTGTCCTCTTCCAGGACTGCACCCCAGCCAAAGAGGCTGGCATCGGTCGTTACTATCCTCCAGGTAGTTGGTATGAAGGTTTTCCCCATCTGCAGATTTCTGGCTAACAACCACCAACTGAGACTCCGGTGAATGCTTGGAGTCAAGCACATTAGACAATCCAAATCCTGGCTTTTCTTGCTCCAAGCAGACAGGATACTGTTTTGCAATGGGCTTGAATGGAATTGAGCATAGGGAACTGCCTCGAATGAAGCTACCATCTTCCCTAACAACCTCATGCAAAGGCGAACAGAAGGACTCTGCTTTGTCCTGACTGCGTGAACCAGTTCTCTTATGCCCTGTACAGACGGTCGGACATTCCGACGGAATATATGCAATCGGAGCTTGATGTCGGAAATTCCGACCGTGTGTGGGCTCCATCGGACTTTTTCCATCGTAATTTCCGACACACAAAGTTTGAGAGCATGCTATAAACTTTTCCGACAACAAAATCCGATCCTTTAAATTCCGTTCGTGTGTAGACAAATCCAACGGACAAAGTGCCACGCATGCTCAGAATAAATTAAGAGACGAAAGCTATTGGCTATTGCCCTGTTTATAGTCCCGACGTATGTCTTTTACGTCACCGCGTTCAGAACGATCGGATTTTCCGTCAACTTTGTGTGACCGTGTTTTTTCCGTCGGAAAAAATCCATGGATTTTGTTGTTGGAATGTCCGATCAATGTCCGACCGTGTGTACGGGGCATTATAGTGCAGACACTTTTGTGGGTCGTGTCTATAACCAGACCCAAGTACTCCAGCCTTTTTACTGGGCGTAAGGAAGTCTTCTCTAGGTTGAGAATCCAACCTAGATGTTCCAGATACCTGACCATGCTGACCACACTCTGGTCTAACCCTGCTACGGACTGATCTATCAGCAGCAGGTTGTTTAGGTATGCCATTACCACTATGCCCTGGGCCCTTAGTCTCGCCAGAAGCGGAGCCAGAACCTTTGTAAACACTAGTGGTGCGGTAGCCAACCCGAAGTGCAAGGCCACGAACTGAAAGTGTCACTGTTCTACTGCAAACCGCAGGAACTTCTGATGAGCGGGAAAAATTGGAACATGTAGATATGCATCCTTGATGTCTATTGATGCTAGAAGTTCCCCTCCCTGAAGGGTAGATACCACTGACCGAATTGATTCCATTCGAAACGAGTGGATGTTTAGGAACCGATTCAGACCCTTGAGATCTAAAATGGGTCTGACATCCCCATTCGGTTTTGGCACCGTGAAGAGGTTTGAATAAAACCCCCTTACTTGCTCTCCTGAGGGGGTCTCTATGATCACCCCTTGAGACAGCAGCCGGTCTAGCGCCTGAAATAAAGATCCTCTTTTTATTGGGTCCTTGGGAATGCTTGATCTTAGGAAGCGAGGCGGTGGAAACTCCCGAAATTCTAGCTTGTATCCCAGAGATACTGTGGAGATGACCCATCTGTCCTGAATTTCCTCTTGCCAGGCTTCTGAAAACTGCAGAAGCCTTCCCCCCACTCAATCGAGTGGGGGCACCTCTTCATAGGGAGGCCTTGGGACTCTGCTTTGCAGCTTTGCAGGTCTCTGGCTCCAGGACTTTTTCTGAATTTGGGCTTGGTTCTGAGGCTTCCCTCTTGGAGCTGACGGCAGAGGCCGTCGTGACTGCCTGGAGGCTGTTGCGACGGAGAAACAGAACTTTTAAATGAAGGATGCCTACTCCTTCTCTTCACCGGAAGAAGGGTACTTTTTCTACCTGAGATTTTTTGGATGTACTTATCCAAACCATCCCCAAACAACCATTCCCCATGAAAGGGAAACCCAGTCAGCAGTTTCTTACAAGGCTACTCTGCTGACCAATGCATAAGCCACAGAACCCTCCGCATGTGTACTAAGAGGAGGGCCAGGCGAGATGTCTGATGAATAGAATCCTTAATAGCGTCAACCGCAAAACAAAGGGCCCTTGGCAGCTCTGCTAGATCCGGGACCTCTTCCCCTTTGACAACCTGCTTTACTTTGTCTTTAAGGGATTGACATATACGCTGATTGCTGCTACCGCAGGTTGTGCAACTGCACCAGCCATATCGAACAAGGCTTTAAGCAACGCCTCCAGCCTCTTATCCGCTGGATCCTTAAACACCTGAACATTATCTACTGGACAAGTAAGACTTTTATTCAGGGAAGAGACAGCAGCGTCTACTGCTGGCACACTCCATTTTTTAGTGAATTTCTCATCCATAGGATAAATTTGAGAAAATCTCTTAGGCGGAATAAAATGCCTGTCTGGATGATCCCAGAAAGCATAAATAAGTTGTACCAGCAACGAACAGACTAGCTATCTTCCCCTCCAAACCAGCCAAAGCTGTAGCCAAATCGTCCTTAGTGACGTATACAGAGGCTGGGATGTTGGAAGTAGCTACAATGCCTGACAAGCCTAATGGCTCAGCCTGGTTAGCCGCATCAGGTCTTTCAGGTGAGGTTGGTACTGTGGAGGCGCGACTAGGATTTCCAGACCCTGACCGCTGCGCCTCTGCGCCCCTTCTGCCTGTTTTTGTCCCTCTCTTTCGGGAATACACAGTCCTAAGCACAAAGCAGAGGTACTGACACAATGCATCTATTGCTGAGCTCAGTCTTAGCAGTGGTTAATATGCCGCTATCAATGCCACAGCAAGATGCTGAGTAGATGGGTCTGAATATGCCTGTACCCAACACCCAGTGCTTACATGCCCCTGGATCAGTGTCTGTGTCCCTCCGTCAGTCACCAGTATATACACACAGCCTGAGCTTTATTAGAAGCAGCGATCCATGCTTGCACCATGAGAAACGTGCAAGCCAATCCACGTGCACGCCGGCGACGCCGAGTCCCGCCCCCCCTGTGACATCCTCGCTGTTCAACCAAATGAAAGGAGGGTAATTCTCGTGTGTACTGTGATTCCCATCAAGAATCCCAGGGGAGGGGGGGGAAGTGGCAGAAAGATCCCAGCTTATGCCCAATGGCAGGTGGAGTCCCCTAAACCCCCCCCCCCAGGCAGCTGACAACAGGAGAGAGAGAGGCAGAACTCCACAAGTGCTGCTGACACATTTATCCAAGCAGGCAAGCATGGAATTTTGATACCAGGTATGTTTTACTTACACCCTCTAGTGGTAAAAAAGGAAAACAGGCAAGACATCTTCTACTCATTAAAAGAAGTCCATAGGAGTTTCCCTGGATCTTCTTAACTTTTCAGTCCCGCCACAGGGTACTGCTGGAATATCACAGCGACCCAATCTTCACCCATCACGGCGGGTTGATGTCATGCCAGACCTTCAAGGACTGGGTCCCCTTTGTAAATAGGGTCCACGGCCTTGGACCCGTACAGCGCCCTGCCAGGGCCCAGCTCTCCTGAGAGAAGCGTTACAGGCAAAACTTAATTCTTCCTCGTTCTCTCGGGTACCATCCACTTTAGCCCTTGTTTCTGGCTCTTTGAATGGATCCGATTGCATAGACCCTTGATCCTGTCCAGGACCACAATGGAGCACAACATTAACCGTGACCAACACTTTAGACACTGGCGAAAAAATGGAGGTACCCCCTGTATGGGAGGGGTTATATAGAGGGGGACTTCCTGTCTTTGATTATGCCAGTGTCCATCACCTGAAGGTGGCGTATAACCCATATAGTAATTACTATAGTGCTCTGTGTCCTGTGGTGTACAATAAAGAAATTATTAGAAAGTTTAAGGTCCATGGCAACATTTTTAGTGACCACAGAAGGAAAACTGACCCCAGTTTGAACAGAAGGACAGTGCGAATGATAGACAAAGAGCCAAGTAAAACCTCCGCAGAGATACAAGCTGAACTCCATGGTCAAGGTACATCAGTGTCTGATGACACTATACATTGCTTATTGTGAAGACCAATGAGGTCTCTACTGTCAAGAGACAAACATAAAAAAGCCAGACTGGAATTTTGCAAAAATTTCATATTGACAGGTCACAAGGCTTCTGAGAGAATGTGCTTTTGATAGATGAGGCAAAACTAGAGATTTTTGACAAGTCACAGCTAAAGCTGGCCATATATACATAAAATGAAATTTGGCAGGTTCAGCAGGGACTAGATGAAGTTCAATCCATCTGTGTCCACTGTGGTTGAACAGAAGTCAATCTACTGATCAAATTCTCTTTAACCACCCAGTCAGTTTATTTCCACTCGATTAGCGTTGCAGGCAATAGACTGCAGCACTGATCTGTGTGTATTCTGATAGTGGGGGAGTCTCCCTGCTTTCAGAATACATTGACACAGCGGAGAGGATTCCCCCATCCACATTAAATGAGTAGATCAGGGGCAGGCAACCTCGGCCTGCCAGCTGTGGTGAAACTACAAGTCCCATGAGACAATGTAAGACCCTTACCCTATTACAGGCATGGCTCCTAAGGCCAGTCATACACAGTTCAAATCTCGCCCAGTTCAGTAGGAACTGGCTGAGATTCGAATCATTAATGGGCTGGCTGAATGTACCAAGCTGATCAGTCTATCAACTTGGGTACAACCAGCCTGTCCGATTCTCTCGCGATTATCGCTAGCGGCTGCTATAGCCGCTAGCGATAATAACTGTCTTCTCCCGGCAGGGATGGCTTCGCCCGCCTCTGCTGGGAGAAGACAAAGGCCCAGCAGGAGGGAAATCAAGCAAATTTCTTTTCTGCAACCAAAGAAATTCGCTCAGTGTATGGCCGGATCAAGTCATGTTTTTCATTCCACCCATTGGTAGAATGAAAAAAACTGACCTATGTATGACCAGCTTACGTTCACAGGTGAAAAAACGAAGCTTTCAAAGAAAAGAACGCCGTAGCTACTGTGAATCATGGAGGAGACTCAGTTATGCTTGGGGCTGCAGTAGTATATATCGCCAACACAGACTCAAGTCATATATAATATTTCCATTGCATACATTCCTCCAAATGGCAGAAAATAAGTGGAAGCTGTAGCAGCTACCAGCTGAAAACAAGTAACGTTATAAGTAAGAGAATATATCGCCAGCACATCATAGTCCTTGAAAATGTTGCCTAAACCTTTATTCAAGTGACCACATCACAGAAGTAAGGTACAATGTTTCAAAACCATGCAGGACCCCTTCATCATGCATGTAACAAAGCGGCCCTGTGTGACTCCAAAATGTTGCACCCTACCACTGTGTTCTGATCACTTGATAAAACATTTGGATAACATTTCCAAAGACCATGGTGTGCTGGCGATATGTACTTTTGCTAATGACGTTACTGGTCTCCAACTGGTAGCCGCTAAAATTTCTGCGACTTTTAGGAATGTGTGCAATGGAAATATTATATATGACTTGAATCGGTGCAGGTGCACAATGAAATCTGAAGACTATCGAGGAATTCTGGAGCAAAAATATACCACCCAGTGTCACAAAGGTCTATCTCAGTCGCAGGTGACGGGACCTCCAACAGGATAATGACCCAAAACACACAGCTAAAAGCACCCAAGAATGGCTTATTTAGCCCTGGTTGCAGTGCAGCCAGGACTGCAATCACATGGACTGGGCTATCAATGTTGATGGCACTGCAATTTGTTTTTGTTATTACAAATATCAAAAATCAAAAGACAAGTCTGATTTTTTTAATAAATAGGAAAAAAACCCTTTGATCATTTTTTTATGTGGATGGGCAGTGTATGAATTATGAGAGCCTACTCAGGGCATAGATAACGGCATGATAAGAGGGTCCAACCCCCCCCCACCCCACCCCACTAAGCAACAATGACAGCTCATCTGCAGAAAAATAAAATAAGGTATTTACATGGGTGTATACACACACATAGTTGTAGAAGGTAGGTCAAACAAAGGTAGAAAACCTCTCCTCCAGTTTAGAAGCCCAGGTGCTGGCAATACATATAGCAATCAAAATCGGAAGAAGTTCTGGACAGTCGCACTCCAAAAAAAGTTTTTGCCTTTTATTCAAAAAATGTCATCAAAAATACATGCCACAGCAGAACAGACAAAAGAGCTTACGCATTTCACATTACAAACAGTGCTTAATCTTAGCTATGATTAAGCACTGTTTGTAGTGTGAAACGTGTAAGCTCTTTTGTCCATTCTGCTGTGGCATGTATTTTTGATGACATTTTTTGAATAAAAGGCAAAAACTTTTTTGGAGTGCGACTGTCCAGAACTTCTTCAGATTTTGATTTACACACAGTTCTCATGGCCGAATTTATGATTTGTTGATAATTTTTCAGAGAATATGAATGATAACACAAAAACATTTCTTTCACTCATGGTTAGTGTTTGGCTGAAGCCACTTATTATCAATCAACTCTGTTTACTCTTTTTAAATCATAATCACAACAGAAACTACCCAAATGACCCTGATCAAATACCGTGTATTGCCCCCTTTAAGATCAACGACAGTTTGAAGTCTTTTGTGGTATTTGTGGACGAAGCTCAATGATATTGAGGTCAGGAGACTGAGATGGCCACTCCAGAACCTTCACTTTATTCTGCTGTAGCCAATGGCAGGTCAACTTGGCCTTGTGTTTTGGATCATTGCTATGTTGGAATGTCCAAGTACGTCCCATGCGCAGCTTCCTGGCTGATTTTCTATGGGACACTATATTACAAAATACTCCCACAAGTGTGGGCCATTGATTGCAACCAAGATTTGTTAATTTGCACACACAAAAAAGTATTTTTCCTAAGAAATTAATTCAAGACCATGTTGCAAAAATGAATACACCCCAATGAAAGTCTAATGCCGAGTACACACGATCAGGATTTTGGTTGGAAAAAGATATGATGGCTTTTCCGACGGGATTCCGCTCAAGCTTGCCTTGCATACACACGGTCACACAAAAGTTCGCTGAACTTTCGACCGTCAAGAACGCGGTGACGTACAACACTACGACGAGCCGAGAAAATGAAGTTCAATGCTTCCGAGCATGCATCGAATTGTTTCCGAGCATGCGTAGGAATTTTGCACGTCGGAATTGCTACAGACGATCGCATTTTCGGATAGGAACTTTTTCCGATCAAAAAATTGAGAACATGCTCTCAATCTTTTGCTGGCTGGAATTCGGCCAGCAAAAGTCCGATGAAGCATACACAAGGGTCGCATTTTCCGACCAAAAGCTCTCATCGGTCTTTTGCTGCCCAAATTTCCAATCGTGTGTACGCGGCATTAGGGGCAAAGCTCCATTTTAGACAATAAAATCCTTATTAACAAGAACTACAGGGGAGTAATTATTAATTAAACAGGTGTCCAGCAGACAGTTGATTATAAAAGGGCGTTACTTAAATCGGTGTTCCCACTATAAAAAAAAAATAAAAGTCAGCAGCTACAAATACTGCAGCTGCTCACTTTTAATAATCGGACACTTACCTGTCCCAGGGTCCAGCGATGCAGGGGATCGAAGCCCTGCTGGAAGCCCCGCTCGTCTCCCCCATTTTAACTGTGGGCACCCTCGTCTCCCCCATTTTAACAGCCGGGCAACCACTGCGCATGCGCGAGCCGCGCCGCGTGCCGTGACTGGCCGCGCAATCATCTGGGACCTGTCACGTGTCCCAGATGATTGACAGAGGGAGGAGAAAGAGGCGATCTCCCTTCCTGCGCCGAGGGAAGTGACATTAGGAGCCCAGGCACTGGAGGAGGCAGATTTCGAGGGACCACATAGCAAAAGGGAAAAAAAGGTAAGTAAAAAAAAAATTGTTCCAAATGTTTTTTTTTTTTCAAGTACATTAATGATATTTCGTTTTTTTGGGTGGAACACCACTTTAACCACATGCCGACCGGGCCATAGCCGAAAGACGGCTACAGCGCGGTCAGCTTATTCTGGGTGGGCGTCCATGATGTCCTCACAGAATCGCGCTCCCGAGCAATCCCTGGGGCGCGCACCCGGGAACACCTGCGCATCACTGTACACAGCCGCTGATAGAAGCCGTTTACCACGTGATCGCTCTGTCAACTGATGGAGCATCACTTGTAAACAAACCAGCGTCATTTCATGACGCCGGTTCCTCCCTCCCCTCTCTGTTACTCCCTCCCCTCTCTGTACCGATCGGTACAGTGTGAGAGGAGAGAGATCATTTGCAGCGCTGTGGGCATTACAGATCCAGCCCACAGCGCTGCTCAGTGCCCATACTATGGCAATACTCTGCAGTACTATGGCCATACTATGGCAATACTCTGCAATACTTTGCAATACTATGGCAATACTCTGCCAATACGCGCCAATACTCTGCAATAAATTTTAACAGAAACAAAGAAATTTTTTTTTTTACCAAATTTTTAGTCTTTTTTGATTTATAGCGCAAAAAATAAAAAAAACATTAAATACCACCAAAAAAAACCCCAATTTGTGTGGAAAAAAAGGACAAACATTTCAAATGGGTACAGTGTTGCATGATTGAGTAATTGTCATTCAAAGTGTGAGAGCACCGAAAACTGAAAATTGGTCTGGTTAGGAAGGGGGTTTAAGTGCCCAGTGTGTAAGTGGTTAACAAAGAAAACCCCTTCCCATTTCATGCTGTCAGCAATGACATAGTTGCCAACATTGTAAAAAAATTTATAGGGACACTTTTGTGGCTGTAGGCGGAGTCTTATTATAATTATTAATAATAATATAATAATTATATTATTATAATTAGGGGGCGGGGCATGAGTTTGTAGGCGTGCCATAGTAAATAAAGAAAAATGCGGCGCTCCGTGACAAAAAACGGGCGTGGTTTACGTAAAATAGTGGACGTGGCTTATATGGGCGTGGTTCACATGGGGGTGTGGTTAGAGTCTGAGATGAATGAGAGATGGAGAAAGAAAGGGAAAAAGAGGGAGAGAGGGAGGGAGGGAGAGAGGGAGAGAGAAAGAAGGAATGTCCCCCTTACATCAGATGTCCCCAGCGGTGCCCCTCCTTACATCAGGTGTCCCCAGTGGAGCAACCCTTACATCAGATGTCCCGAACGGAGCCCCTCCTTACATCAGAAGTCCCCAGTGGAGCCCCCCTTACATCAGATTTCCCCAGCGGAGCCCCTCCTTACATCAGATGTCCCCAGCGGTGCCCCCCCTTATATCAGGTGTCCCCAGCGGAGCCCCCCCTTACATCAGATGTCCCAGCGGAGCCCCTCCTTAAATCAGGTGTCCCCAACAGAGCCCCCCCTTACATCAGGTGTCCCCGGCGGAGCCTCCCCTTACATGAGGTGTCCCCAGCGGAGTTCCCCCTTACATCAGATGTCCCAGCGTAGCCCCCCTTACATCAGATGTCCCAGCGGAGCCCCTCCTTACATCAGAGGTCCCCAGCGGAGCCCCCCCTTACATCAGATGTCCCAGCGGAGCCCCCCTTACATCATATGTCCCAGCGGAGCCCCCCTTACATCAGATGTCCCAGCGGAGCCCCCCTTACATCATATGTCCCAGCGGAGCCCCCCTTACATCAGATGTCCCAGCGGAGCCCCTCCTTACATCAGATGTCCCCAGCGGTGCCCCCCTTACATCAGGTGTCCCAGGCGGGGCCCCCCCCTACATCAGATGTCCCAGCGGAGCCTCTCCTTACATCAGATGTCCCCAGCGGTGCCCCACCTTATATCAGGTGTCCCAAGCGGAGCCCTCATCACATCAGATGTCCCAGCGGAGCCCCTCCTTACATCAGATGTCCCCAGCGGAGCCCCCCTTACATCAGGTGTCCCCAGCGGAGCCCCTCCTTACATCAGATGTCCCAGCGGAGCCCCCCTTACATCAGATGTCCCAGCTGAGCCCCCACTTACATCTCATGTCCCAGCGGAGCCCCCCTTACATCAGGTGTCCCCAGTGGAGCCCCCCTTACATCAGATGTCCCAGCGGAGCCCCTTCTTACATGAGATGTCCCAGCCGAGCCCCCCTTACATCAGGTGTCCCCGTCAGAGCCCCTCCTTACATCAGATGTCCCCAGCGGTGCCCCCCCTTACATCAGGTGTCCCCAGTGGAGCCCCCCTTACATCAGATGTCCCAGCGGAGCCCCTTCTTACATGAGATGTCCCAGCCGAGCCCCCCTTACATCAGGTGTCCCCGTCAGAGCCCCTCCTTACATCAGATGTCCCCAGCGGTGCCCCCCTTACATCAGGTGTCCCAGGCAGTGCCCCCCCCTACATCAGATGTCCCAGCGGAGCCTCTCCTTACATCAGATGTCCCCAGCGGTGCCCCACCTTATATCAGGTGTCCCAAGCGGAGCCCTCATCACATCAGATGTCCCAGCGGAGCCCCTCCTTACATCAGATGTCCCCAGCGGAGCCCCCCTTACATCAGGTGTCCCCAGCGGAGCCCCTCCTTACATCAGATGTCCCAGCGGAGCCCCCCTTACATCAGATGTCCCAGCTGAGCCCCCACTTATATCTCATGTCCCAGCGGAGCCCCCTTTACATCAGGTGTCCCCAGTGGAGCCCCCCTTACATCAGATGTCCCAGCGGAGCCCCTTCTTACATGAGATGTCCCAGCCGAGCCCCCCTTACATCAGGTGTCCCCGTCAGAGCCCCTCCTTACATCAGATGTCCCCAGCGGTGCCCCCCCTTACATCAGGTGTCCCCAGCGGAGCCCCCCTTACATCAGATGTCCCAACGGAGCCCCTCCTTACATCAGATGTCCCAGCGGAGCCCCCCCTTACATCAGGTGTCCCCAACGGAGCTCCCCCTTACATTAAATGTCCCAGCGGAGCCCCACCCTTACATCAGATGTTCCAGCGGAGCCCCCCCTTACATCAGATGTCCCCAGCGGAGCCCCCCCTTACATCAGGTGTCCCCAGCGGAGCCCCCCTTACATCAGGTGTCCCCAGCGGAGCCCCCCTTACATCAGATGTCCCCAGTGGAGCCCCCCTTACATCAGATGTCCCCAGCGGAGCCCTCCCTTACATCAGGTGTCCCCAGCGGAGCTCCCCCTTACATCAGATGTCCCCAGTGGAGCCCCCCCTTACATCAGATGTCCCCAGCGGAGCTCCCCCTTACATCAGATGTCCCAGCGGAGCCCCCCTTACGTCAGATGTCCCAGCGGAGCCCCCCCTTACATCAGGTTTCCCAGCGGTGTCTCTGCCGCCATTACAGAAGGCCAAGGGAGAACTAAATAGTATCTCTGCCGGCCACATGGTTACAATAGAACCACCGCCCAGAGTGGGGCGGACCGGGGTGGGGGTGGGCGGAGCGGGGGTGGGCAGAGTGGGGCGGAGCGTGTGGGTGGGCGACGCCACAGCAGCTCCGTTTCTATTGTAGCCACCCAACTCCACTCCACTTCTTCTGGTCTTCTTAAAAATGGCGGCCGGTCTCCGCCGGCTGCGGACCCCTAATGGCGGCGGCAGGTGGCGGTGAAAAATCATGAAAAAACGTATTTCTCTGGACATTTCTAGGGAAATAATAAAATTGGGAAAAGAGTATAAATCCCAGGATTGTCCTGGGAAATTTGGGACAGTTGGTAAGTATGCAATGACACCACATGTAAGAGAAATGCTTGAGAAAGAAAATCATTTTTAACACAAGAAAGGTGAAGGCTACAAGAAGATCAGCAAAGCTTTACTTATCAGTCAGAATACTGTAGCAAAAGTGATACAAAAATGTAACAAATCTCACAGAGACGTCCAGGCTGTCCACAAAAGTTAACACCTCGAAAGGAGTGTCTTCTGATGAGAAAAATTGAAGAAAATCGCCATGCAAGTTCACTGCAGTTAGCTAAAGAAGTAGAAAGTCCAAACTGGGGTGATTGTTGTCCATGAAACACTACGACATACAGGGCCGTCTTTAGTGCAGGGCAAAAAGGGGCACTTGCCCGAGCTACCCGTGAATTGGGGCCACGATGACGGCTTTGCAGAGTGCACAGAGGACTTGGGAGGCTTTATTCCCAAGCTAGCCAGCTGAGAGGGGGCGGGGCCGGGAGCTCCCACTCCGATCACTGGCTCTCACTACAGCCGCTCTGTTCCGAGCATACAGGCTGCACGGGGGCGGGGTCAGAGCGTCAGTGGAGCTCCCGGCCCCGCCCCCTCTCAGCTGGCTAGCGCGGGAATACAGCCTCCAGTGTCCTCTGTGCACTCTGCAAAGCCATCCACGGGGCCCCAATTCACGGGTGACGTGGGCCCTCCAACAAAGCGTCAGTGGAGCTCCCGGCTGTTGTAGTGAGAGCAAAGAGTGGAAGCCCCGCCCACGGACCTCTGAATGTATGTAGTGAGTTTGGCTGGCCAGGTATGTCCTTACACCCATAAAATGCCTGACTGCTTAAACCCTGAGCTGTGTTATTCAACTGTAAAGCTGTGCGTTGCTGAACGTTCTCCGACCATCACCTGTATAATGTCTGCAGTCTCTGATTGTCTCCTGTAGTTTGTCCGTAGTCTTTAATTGTCTCCTGTAGTATGTCCGCAGTCTCTGGTAATCTCCTGCAGTATGTCCGCAGTCTCTTATTGTCCCCTGCAGTATGTCCGCAGTCTCTGGTAATCTCCTGCAGTATGTCCGCAGTCTCTGGTAATCTCCTGCAGTATGTCCGCAGTCTCTTATTGTCTCCTGCAGTATGTCCGCAGTCTCTGGTAATCTCCAGTAGTATGTCCGCAGTCTCTTATTGTCTCCTGCAGTATGTCTGCAGTCTCTGGTAATCTCCTGCAGTATGTCCGCAGTGTCTGGTAATCTCCTGCAGTATGTTCGCAGTCTCTGGTAATCTCCTGCAGTATGTTCGCATTCTCTGATTGTCTCCTGCAGTATGTCCGCAGTCTCTGGTAATCTCCTACAGTATGTCCGCAGTCTCTGGTAATCTCCTGCAGTATGTCCGCAGTCTCTGGTAATCTCCTGCAGTATGTCCGCAGTCTCTGGTAATCTCCTGCAGTATGTCTACAGTCTCTGGTAATCTCCTGCAGTATGTCCACAGTCTCTGGTAATCTCCTACAGTATGTCCGCAGTCTCTGGTAATCTCCTGCAGTATGTCCACAGTCTCTGGTAATCTCCTGCAGTATGTCTGTAGTCTCTAGTAATCTCCTGCAGTATGTCCACAGTCTCTGGTAATCTCCTGCAGTATGTCCGCAGTCTCTGGTAATCTCCTGCAGTATGTCCGCAGTCTCTGGTAATCTCCTGCAGTATGTCTGCAGTCTCTGATTGTCTCCTGCAGTATGTCCACAGTCTCTGGTAATCCCCTGCAGTATGTCCACAGTCTCTGGTAATCTCCTACAGTATGTCCGCAGTCTCTGGTAATCTCCTGCAGTATGTCTACAGTCTCTGGTAATCTCCTGCAGTATGTCTGTAGTCTCTAGTAATCTCCTGCAGTATGTCCGCAGTCTCTGGTAATCTCCTGCAGTATGTCCACAGTCTCTGGTAATCTCCTGCAGTATGTCCGCAGTCTCTGGTAATCTCCTGCAGTATGTCCACAGTCTCTGGTAATCCCCTGCAGTATGTCCACAGTCTCTGGTAATTTCCTGCAGTATGTCCGCAGTCTCTGATTGTCTCCTGCAGTATGTCCACAGTCTCTGGTAATCTCCTGCAGTATGTCCGCAGTCTCTGGTGATCTCCTGCAGTATGTCCGCAGTCTCTGATTGTCTCCTGCAGTATGTCCACAGTCTCTGGTAATCCTCTGCAGTATGTCCACAGTCTCTGGTAATCCTCTGCAGTATGTCCACAGTCTCTGGTAATCTCCTGCAGTATGTCCGCAGTCTCTGATTGTCTCCTGCAGTATGTCCGCAGTCTCTGCTTGTCTCCTGCAGTATGTCCGCAGTCTCTGAACCTCTCATGCAGTATGTCTGCAGTCTCTGAACCTCTCCTGTAGTATGTCTGCACTCTCTGACACTCTCCTGTAGTATGTGTATTAATGTGCCCCTTTACTTGATCAATTATTTGGGATTGCTGCACTGCTCAGTGAGAGGTAATGATGTGCATTAACTTCTAGCAACCAATCAGCGAACAGTAGTGATCTACTTTAATCTCTAGCAACCAATCAGTAAGTGGTAATGATGTGCTGTAACCCCTAGCAACCAATCAGTGAGCGCTAATAATGTGCATTAACCTCTAGCAACCAATCGGCAAGCAGAAATTATGTGTTGTAACCTCTAGCAACCAGCCAGTGAGGATAGGCTGTAACCTCTGGCAAACAATTGCAATCGCTGCATGATCTGCTGCAGTAAACTGGTTTTGAGTCTAACTGCTATTTTTTGTATGTTTCAGAATGAGGGGGGGGGCCAAGAAAATGTTTGCCCAGGGCCCAATCAAAATTAAAGACGGCCCTCAGGGCATACACTGCAGGGGAATGGCATGCATGGGTTATTCCACAAAGCCTCTCCTAAAGCCCATGCGCAAAAAAGCCTGCCTAGAATTTGCCAGGGCCCATGCTGAAGAAGAAGACCACTGGAACTCTGTACTCTGGAGTAGAGATGGGCTGAACACCCTCCTGTTCGGTTTGTAGCAAAACACCCGAACAGGGGAAAAGTTCTTCCCCGAACCATGAACTCCATTGAAGTCTATGAGAGCCAGACATGAGAAATCAAGTGCCCATTTTGAAGGCTTATATGCAAGTAATTGGCCATAAAAGGGGTATGGGGGTCTGGGTACTGCCCTTGGGGACATGTATCAATGGAAAACATTTTTTTCTAATTATAGTTTTTTTTTTAGGAGCAGTGATTTTAATAATGCTTAAAGTGAAACAATAGAAATGATAAATTCCTTTAAATATAGTGCCTGTGGGGTATCAGAAACCATGAAATCAGACCGAGACAGAAGTACAGTTAAATCACACTTGTTTAATAATAAAAGTAAAAAGAACAAGCGTAGTCCAAATATAGACCGGAACAGATAGTAAGCCAAGCTAGAAGTCAGGGATCAAAGTAGTGGAACAGCAAGCAGGAGATAGTTTCTTGTGATGTGACCAAGATGAAGGCAGGGCTCCTCTGGACTGGACGGCTTAAGTAGGCAGGACTGACGAGCAGGATATCATCAACAGCTGAGTAACTGTGGAGAGAGATGGGAGCTGGCAATTAGTCGACAGCTGAGCGGCCAGCTCAGAGAAGGAAGGGCTGAGCCCAGCCCTGACAGGGGGTCACCTTAGTCTGCCTTGAAAGTGGTGCATCTGTAGCACGCATAGAGCATGCTGCAGCAAAACTAGCATTTCTAAAGAAAATAAAACTAGTCAAATCACATTTAAATTGATTCACGGTTGCAATTGCCAGCACCCGGCCAAAGCACCCGCCCATGTTGAGGCCATATGGCCTGGTTTGGTTCAGGAGAGGGGGCGCTCTTGCTCGCCCCCCCCCCCCCCCCCCTTTCCTGGCCTCCCAGGTTGCATGCTCAGATAAGGGTCTGGTATGGATTTTGGGGGGGCCGCATGCCGTTTTTTTTTTTTTTTTTTTGGCATGGCGTTCCCCTCAGGGCTTTTTTTCTCATAAAATAGGCACAGGGACTCCCCCTTTTGGAGTCACCCCTTTTCTCCGCCCCTACACACCTCCAAGCACCGTTCCTTGGTTCTGCCCCTACCCAGCTCCGAGCACCGTTCCTTGGTTCTGCCCCTACCCAGCTCCGAGCACCGTTCCTTGGTTCCGCCCCTACCCAGCTCCGAGCACTGTTCCTTGGTTCCGCCCCTACCCAGCTCCGAGCACTGTTCCTTGGTTCCACCTCTCGATTGCAGGGAGGGAGGGGGAGAGGAGAACTTTTGCTCGAGTAGAAGTGAGAGCTGAGTACCCATCTAAACTAGGTACCCACTCCCCCCCCAAATAAATGACATACCAAATGTGGCAGGTAAGAGGGTGAGGAGTCCTTAAAGCGGAACTTTTACTTTTGGGTGGAACTACTTTAAGGATGCCGTTAAGAACAACCAGCTTTTGTAGTGCCGCTATAAGTCACTGATCGCCACCATTACTAGTAAAAATAAAAAAATTGTTGTTCTTTTTTTGTTTGTAGTGCAAAAAAATAAAACCCGCTGAGGTGATCAAATAACACCAAAAGAAAGCTCTATTTGTGGGGGAAAAAAGGACATAAATTGTATATGGGTACAGCGTCGCACGACCGCGCAATTGTAAGTTAAAGTAGCGCAGTGCCGAATTGCAAAAAATGGCCTGGTCCTGAAGGGGGGAGTAAATCTTCCGGGGCTGAAGTGGTTAAATACCACCAAAAGAAAGCTCTGCCTCAAAAGAAGTGATACAATGTCATCTGGGGTACAGTGTTACATGAACCGCTATTGTCATTCAGAGAGTGACAGCGCTGAAAGGTGAAAAATGTCCTGGGCAGGAAAGGGGGTGAAAGCGCCCGGTATTGAGGTGAACCCAATGGGTTGTAATACAAGGTAAGAATTTCGGAATATTCAGGTATTGCCATTCAGCCAAGTTCTCATTTACTAAGTAGGAACACCTCCAGTGCACACATTTATTTCCAGGTTTGTCATCCATGCTGAGTGCTGATCACATAATCACCAATCAGCTCCATCACTCCATGCCCAGCACGTGCTTGTCAGCCTTCACTCAATAACAACAGCAGCAGCATTGTACAACTAGGACACGCCCCCCTCCGTCAGCTTTAGAGGACAGGGAACGCCCCTCCTCCCGAGCTCTGCACCTAATTGCACCGTTCGGGCTGTAAGACACGCCCTATGTCCGCGGCGCTAAGTCAGCCGTCAAAGTTAGGACACGCCCTCCGGAGCGCTGCCTCCAATAGCACGTTTCTGACTGTAGGACACGCCCTACGTCCGCGGCTCGGATTCCGCCGTCAGATTTAGAGACACGCCATTTCGCTTGGTGGTTGGAACACGCCCATCTTCTCCGTACAGCAGACTGGACACGCCTCCTTTTATCAGGAAACCGAAAGCAGAGCAGACGGAGGGCGGGGGTGGGGGCGTGTCCGGGAAGGTTCTGGAGATGGAGGTAGGTGGCGGGCTGTTTGTAGTGATGGTGGCCGGGCGGGGGGGACAGATAGAGGAATTCTTCACATCCGCTCCTATGTGGCCCTGGGATGAGATTGTAGGAGAGAAGTAATGGAAGGTCACATGTCTGTTATAAGGAAGCTGGATGATCGTGTGATGAGGACATGGGGTTATAAATCCTATTTATATCATTTAGACAGAGTCATGGAAGGATAGAACCTCTGTCAGGCTTTTTTTTCAACATCTGTGTCCCATTAGGGAGATTTCCCTTCACTTCCTGTCCCATAACCAAACAGGAAGTGAGAGGTCACCAGAACTAGTGTCCCCATGTGGAAGTTTTTTTTTTTTTTTTTTTTTTTTTTTGTTCTTTCACTTTCAATGGTAATCAGGACAAATTAGAGAGGATGGATCTCCCTATCAGGGACACAGACAGCAATAAAAACTGTGTTCTAATCCCTCTGCATTCTATCCAAAACGAAAAAAAAAGTTTTGCCTTCGGTTATTCTTTAACTGCTTGCCGACCAGCCACCGCCGCAGTTGTACTGTGGCAACATGGCTTGGCTGTGCGAATCGCCGTCATGTTACGTCGCTTTTATATTTGGCCGCTAGGGGGCGCGCGCCCTCGCCTACGGAGCTGATGCGAGTGCCCGGTGGTCGCGATCACCGCCAGGCTCCTGCGATCGCTCTGGGCACACTGAGAACCGGGATCTGTGTGTGTAAACACACTGTTCTGGTTCTCTGAGGGGAGAACAGACAGATCGTCTGTTCATACAGAGTAAGGATGAGCTCGGGCGCGTTCGCACACTCCACGTGCAGAGCCCGCCAGGAAGTCGGCACGGCGCTGCGCCAATCACGGGCAGTGAGACATTTCACGATGTGCGGCTGCAGAGATCGGGAAATGTCTCACGGCTTGTGATTAGCGCTGTGCAGTGCCGACTTCCTGGCAGGCTCTACACATGCAGCATGTGAACGAGCCGGAGCTCATCCTTAATACAGAGTATGAACAGCGATCTGTTATCTCCCCTACAAGTCCCCTCCCCCCCCTTCAGTTAGAACACACACTAGGGAACACAGTTAACCCCTTGATCGCCCCCTAGTGTTAACCCCTTCCCTGCCGGTGACATTTTTACAGTAATCAATGCATTTTTATAGCGCTGATCGCTGTATAAACGACAATGGGCCCAAAAATGTGTCAGAATTGTGTCCGCCATAATGTCACAGTCTCGATTAAAAATCGCAGATCGCCGCCATTACTAGTAAAAAAAAAGAATAATAAAAATGCCATAAAACTATCCCCTATTTTGTAGACGCTATAACTTTTGCGCCAATCAATAATCGCTTATTGCATTTTTTTTTTTTTTTTTTACCAAAAATATGTAGAATAAAACATAAACTGAGGAAAAAAATAGTTTTTTTTATATATTTTTGGGGGATATTTATTATAGCAAAAAGTAAAAAATATTGCGTTTGTTTTCAAAATTGTCGCTCTTTTTTTGTTTATAGCGCAAAAAATAAAAAACCCAGAGGTGACCAAATAACACTAAACTAAAGCTCTATTTGTGGGTAAAAAAAAAGGACATCAATTTTGTTTGGGTGCAACGTCGCACGACCGCGCAATTGTCAGTTAAAGCGACGCAGTGCCGAATCGCAAAAAGTGCTCTGGTCAGGAAGGGGAGGGGGGGGGAGAGAATCAGTGAAGTGATATAAGTACCTTAACTCCTTTGTGTCTGTGCTATAGCCAAATGCCGGTGTTCTGTCGATAAGGCCCCTTTCACACTGGGGCGGTTTGCAGGCGTTATTGCGCTAAAAATAGCGCCTGCAAACCGGCCCTAAACAGCCTCCGCTGTTTATTCAGTGTGAAAGCCCAGAGGGCTTTCACACTGAAGCGGTGCGCTGGCAGGACGGTAAAAAAAGTCCTGCAAGCCGCATCTTTGGAGCGGTGAAGGAGCGGAGTGTTCACCGCTCCTTCACCGCTCCTGCCCATTGAAATCAATGGGACAGCGCGGCTATACCGCGGTAATACCGCGGCTATAGCCGCGATGTACGAGCGGGTTTAACCCTTTTTCGTCCGCCAGCGGGGGTTAAAACCGCACCGCTAGCGGCCGAATACAGCCGCAAAAACGACGGTAAAACAGCGCTAAAAATAGCGCTGTTTTACCGCCGACGCCCCCACCGCCCCAGTGTGAGAGGGGCCTAAGTGTCCGCTATCAAGAAATGCCCGCTATGTACTGCGCATGCGCTGTACGGATCAGCTGATTTTCCAATCAGCTGGAGTGACGTAACCAGGGCGCATGCGCACATCGTAGGATACCTTCCAGTTGCAAGCGCTGTATATTATTTTTATATTGTTTCAAGTGAATAGCACCTTGTGTACAGCTGCAAGTCTAGTAATTAATATATATGTGTGTGTATATGTATGTATATGTGTATGTATGTGTATATATATGTATGTATATATATATATATATATATATATATATATATATATATATATATATATATATATATATATATATATATATATATATATATATATATATATATATATATATATATATATATATATATATATATATATATATATATATATATATATATATATATATATATATATATATATATATATAATTTTTTTTTTTTTTTTTTTTTTTTTTATTCTTTACACACCTTAGCGCAGGTTTTTTCACCAATTCAGAGCTGCATTTTTACCCCTCCTGAATGGGGGTGTACACATGCCTCAATCTGAATGCTTTGCATTACAGTCAGGGTGGATTTAATTTAAAGCGGAGTCCCACCCACAAATTTTTTTTTTTTATGATATCTGTTACTATCATATGATGTTTTTGCATTAGTTCGTGTGTCTTTAGTTACTGTTTTATTTAAAAACTCACCTTACATTCCTTATGCTCGGGCGTTCCCATCTTGCTTGTGGGCAGGCGAAGCCCACACGCATAAACTTCCGGGATTCATTGCTGCTGAATAACCAGCACGCACCACCCGTTCTCGCGCATGCGCAGTAAGCTCATTTAGCAGCACGGGGAAACTTCTCAGGTTGCCATCACAACGGGCGGCGGCATCGAAAGTGCCCACTCCGTTGTGATGGCAACCAAGACCGCTTCCGGTTTTGAAATACTGCAATTCTAGCCCTCGGCGCTGCCCACTGACTCCTGGGAAATGATGACCCACATCTCCCAGGAGCATTAGCGATCACAGGCGCCGAGGGAAATGACGTCAGGCGCCGCGGAGAGGAAGGGGGCAGATTACAAGGGACCCCATAGCAACAGCTCAGAACAATTATGTTAAAAAATTACATTTTTTTTTTTTTAAATGTTGTTTCTGATGCTTTTTGCAGTTGATTAACATTATCTCAGCTTGCAGAGCTTGGATGTAAAGTTAATTTTGTGGGTGGAACTCCGCTTTAAATCATGATCACTAGTAAAATAGCTTGATTTAAATCAACTCGATTAAAATCATAATTTTTAAAGAGCAACTGTCATCTCAGTCCCTCCAGAGGCTCCCCCTCTGACCCGCTGTTGACTCACCAACAGTCCCATTCACTTTAATGGGACGGCTAGTGATGGCGGCAGTGACACAACAAGGTGAGGGACATGGTGGCAGCAGGTGAGTGAATGCCCGCTAACAGGCGCTGCCATGATGGATCTGAAATGACAGGTGCTCTTTAAATGTAAGGACTTATTCTTGCTGGTAGTTTGAATCATTAATATTTGCAAACAAAATGAAGGTTTCCTACTTAGAATAATAAGCTGTCAGGTTAGTAAAACCGCGATATCAGAACCGATTCAATCATACAGTTTGTAGTGTACATAGATTTGAAAAACAATGGGATAAAGGAATATTCCTGAACTTTGTTTTATCTCATGGTGACTGTGAAATTGTGTGAATGCATCAATGCAGTGCATGTTATCTCAGCTTGCAGAGCTTGGATTCATTGAATGAGTTTCCCAAAAATTTAAATATTGCAGAATATACAGCCTCATGCTACATAACTAAGCTCAATTTCATGCTGAATAAACTAAATTATGAATGTATCTTAAATAGAAAACTATCTTTAGATATATATTTTTACTCCAAAAGCATTTTATTAAAATAAATTTGATAAAAATCGAAAAATTTAAGAATTGAAATAAAAAAAAATCCGATTTTTTTTTTTTTTTTGGGGGGGGGGGGTTTGTGGTTGTGGTGCTTGTATTTAGGGGTAGGGATCAGGTGTGTTCGGATCCTAGTCCCAACCCACCAGAGCAATTCCTCCAGGAAGCTGTCATTACACACAGCCAATCATAAGCAGCCTAGTCAGGGCGATTGTATGTGTAGCCGCAGGCTGGGAAATGCCTCACTGCTGGTGTGCAGTGACTGCTGGGACTAGGATCCCAAATACACCTAAGCCCATTCCTATTTATTTTTTTAACTACTTGTTGACTGCTCTATACCACTTTTACTGCTACAGGGAAGCAGCTCTGCGAAGGATCACACACTGACCCCCCACCCCAAAACCTCTGCAACAATGCTGGCAGCACTCATACATCTATTTCCCAAAGACAACCTCTGGATATGACGCTGACCATGTGCACTCAACTTCTTTGGTTGACCATGGCGAGGCCTGTTCTGAGTGGAACCTGTCCTGTTAAACCGCTGTATGGTCTTGGCCAACGTGCTGCAGCTCAGTTTCAGGGTCTTAGCTATCTTCTTATAGCCTAGGCCATCTTTATGTAGAGCAACAATTCTTTTTTTCAGATCCTCAGAGCGTTCTTTGTCATGTTGAACTTCCAGTGACCAGTATGAGAGAGTGAGAGCAATAACACCAAATTTACCACACCTGCTCCCCATTCACCTGAGACCTTGTAACACTAACGAGTCACATGACACCGGGCAGGGAAAACGGCTAATTGGGCCCAACTTGGACATTTTCACTTAGGGGTGTACTCACTTTTGTTGCCAGCGGTTTAGACATTAATGGCTGTGTGTTGAGTTATTTTGAGGGGTAGGGATGAGCCAGATGTTCGAGTCGAACGAAAGTTTGCCGAATAGCAAACAATTTGGGGCGTCCGCGGCAAATTCGAAAGCCGCGGAACACCCTTTAAAAGTCTATAGGAGAAATCAAAAGTGCTAATTTTAAAGGCTTATATGCATTGTATTGTCATAAAAAGTGTTTGGGTTTGCAAATTTTGTGGGGGGTGTCTATAGTATGCCTGTAAAGTGGCACATTTTTCCCATGTTTAGAACAGTCCCTGCACAAAATGACATTTCTAAAGAAAAAAAGTAATTTAAAAGTACTCACGGCTATAATGAATTGTCGGTCCTGGCAATACAGATAAAAGAAGTAATTGAAAAAAAAACGGCATGGGATTCCCCCCAGTCCATTACCAGGCCCTTTGGGTCTGGTATGAATATTAAGGGGAATCCCGAACCAAAACTAAAAAAAAAAAATTGCGTGGGGGGTCCCCCTAAATTCCATACCAGGCCCTTCAGTTCTGGTATGGATATTAAGGGGAACCCCACGCCAAAAATAAAAAAAAAAATGGCGTGGGGGTCCCCCCAAAAATCCATACCAGACCCTTATCCGAGCATACAACCTTGCAGGCCGCAGGAAAAGAGGGGGGGGGGCGAGAGAGCGCCCCCCCTCCTGAACCATACCAGGCCACATGCCCTCAACATTGGGAGGGTGCTTTGGGGTAGCCCCCCAAAACACCTTGTCCCCATGTTGACAACCCCCGGGCAAGGGTTGTGGGGGTCTGCGGGCAGGGGGCTTATCGGAATCTGGAAGCCCCCTTTAACAAGGGGACCCCCAGATTGAGGCCTCCCCCCTGTGTGAAATGGTAATGGTGTACAAATGTACCCCTACCATTTCACAAAAAAAGTGTCAAAATGGTACAAATGACAAGACACGGCTTGGGACAAGTCCTTTATTAAAAAATAAAAAAAATAAAATGTCCCACGAAGTCAATTCATCTTCTCTCGCTCTGCTGACGGACCGAAAAAAACAAAGCTGCGACCGACATGCCTCCATGGGAGGCACCCGCCGTATGACGCGTCTTAGCTTTGACAGTTCATTTATAACTGGGGACGGGGCCACGCGGTGACGTTCCCGGGTGACCCGCCCCCCCTCTGACGCATGGGGACTTCCCTATGGCTTTCCCAGGTACCTAAGTAATATACAAATAATTATATATTGTTTTTAAGGTAATTTACTATATTTTCTAAATCTGTACTCAAGCAGGTGGCTTAACGGACAAATTACTGAAGTTTGAAGTTATAACTTACAACCAGTAATTTCACAGTAAATAGATAAATAATAAATTATTATCTTATAACATAATAATATATGATTTAGCTTGAATATAACAGTACCTCTTCAGCAGGCAGCAGATTCTCATTCTCCCTCTTAAGACCACACCGAGGGCGTTTTGCAGGCACTATAGCGTTAAAAATAGCACCTGCAATCCGCCCTCAAACAGCTGCAGCATTGTCTCCAGTGTAAAAGCCCGAGGGCTTTCACACTGGAGCGCTGTGCTGGCAGGAGGTCAGGAAAAGTCCTGCCAGCAGCTTCTTTGGAGCGGCGAAGGAGCGGTGTGTTTATCTCTGCTCCCCATTGAAATCAATGGGACACCGCTGGGATACCGCCGGCTAAACGCCGCTATTGCGGCGCATTGTGGGCGGTTTTAACCCTTTCTCGGCCGCTAGCGGGGGGTAAAAGCGCCCCGAAAATCCGACGGTAAAATGCCGCTAAAAATAGCGGCGATTTACCACCGTCGCTATAGGCGGCTCAGTGTGAAAGGGGTCTCACAGTGTGAGAAAAACATGGGATTGTGGGTAAATCTTATACACAAACTCCATGTTTTTTCCTTGTAGTTAAGAGGGCTGGAAGGGAGTATTTGTCTTTTAAACACATGTGCCTTCTTTGACGCTGCAGTGAGAGGCATGCCTCCTCTGCAGCATTTTTATTGGACAGCTGGGACCAAAGGTACTTTACTATTGGTCCAAGACTCCAAGCTGTCCATTGAGCTCAGTGCCTCTGACAAGAAGTGAGAGGCACTGTGAGCTCATCCTCTCAGTTTGCTTTAAGCAGAGTGTGTCAGCTTGTATTTAAAGTGGCCGCTCTGTATGTAGCTTCTGACAGGCTGTGCAAGGAGCCCCATATCTCTGGAACCATAGGTCCAGTGGTGGGGTAGGATTTGGGCTACATACCCCCCCAAATTTGGGGTCCCTGTGACCCCACGTTGCCGAGCTACGACCCTCAAAGCTCTTTGTTTTTTCATGTTCATGGCAGGTGAGGCACGTCCCTGGTACATGCATACCACTATTTTTTTATTTATTTTTTTACGCTGTTTCATTTAGTTCAGCTAACGGGCACAATTTTGCAGGCTTTTTTAGTATATGACCGGCCATAAATGTTTCAGAAACGTTCACATGAATAAGCACTAAATGCTGTTACATAATCAGAACAGATTGTTTTCCCTTTTTTCCCATCTATGCTCTTTTAGCATTTTTAGTAAAAAGCACAAATTATTGCTTCCAGGTGCATCTTTCTTCCGTTTTTCAATTCACAACAAACACTGTTGATTTAATTTGCTAAATAATTAATATTATTTCTGGTCTGAACAGCTGTGATTACATCTCTAAACATACAACCAAAGTTTCATGTTTCTGCACCAAAAAACGAAGGTCCTCCCAATCATATCACATACAGTCCCCCCCCCCCATACCTAACTAAATGGGAAATGAGTTGGGCATCATCTTTATAGATCAGCAAAACTATAGGATTCTTCAGATGATCCACAGCTTTAAAATCTTCTTGTGGTTGTATAGGGTCTTTAAAACCCTACACAAACTCTTCCCACTGTCCTTCAATGTTCTGACTCACCCGACCAAACACTATACACTGTACTGAGACACTTGTCCACTGAGCACCAATGTGCCCATGCACTTATCCACTGACCGCCACCTTTACAGACCAGAAAAATAATAGGATTCTGCAGAGTGCCTCTATCTCTAGTAAGAGAGAGGGCTTTAAGGCTCCATTCACACACGGGCGTATCGATTTACTGGCTTTATTTTTGGATGATGTTTTATGCTTTTTTGCAGCTTTTTACAAGCTTTTTTTAAAGTTTATCTAAAGGTGTGTTTTTTTGTTTTTTAACCACTTCAATACCAGGCACTTAGACACCTTCCCGCCCAGACCAATTTTCAGCTTTCAGCGCTGTCGCAATTTGAATGACAATTGCGCGGTCATGCTACACTGTACCCAAACAAATTTTTTATCATTTTGTTCCCACAAATAGAGCTTTCTTTTGGTGGTATTTGATCACCTCTGCGGTTTTTATTTTTTGCGCAACAAATAAAAAAAGACCGAAAATTTTGAAAAAAAACAAGTTTTTCTTTGTTTCTATTAAAAATTTTTTGTAAATAAGTACGTTTTCTTCTTCAATGACGGGCACTGATATGGCTGCACTGACGGGCACTGACTGGCACTGATACGGCGGCACTGATGGGCACCGATGAGGTGGCACTGACGGGCACTGATGATGGGCACTGATAGGCGGCACTGATGGGCACTGATAGGCGGCACTGATGGGCACTGATAGGTGGCACTGGTAAGCGGCACTGATGGGCACTCATAGGTGGCACTGATGGGCACTTATAGGCGGCACTGATGGGCACTCATAGGTGGCATTGATGGGCACTCATAGGTGGCATTGATGGTTACTTATGGGTGGCACTGATAGTTGGCACAGATGGGCATGGATGGGCACTGATAGATGGGCACTGATGGGCACGGATGGGCACTGACAGGTGGCATGAATGGACACTGATGGGTGGCACTGACGGCACTGGTTGTTTGCAGTGATGCCCCTAAGGGTGGCATTGTTGGGCATCACTGCAACATAATGGTGCCAATCAGTGCCCATTTGTGGGCACTGATTGGCACTGACTGGGCACATGTGGATGGCCATGGGGTACATACCTGGCCATCCACATGTTGCCCCTTCCCTGGTGGTCCTAGTGGCGATCCCTGGTGGTCCAGTGTGGTGATCTGAGGGGGGGCTGCGCTGATAAACAATCAGCACAGACCCCCCCTGCCAGGAGAGCCGCCGATCGGCTCTCCTCTAATCGCGTCTGTCAGACGCGAGTGAGGAAGAGCCGATCAACGGCTCTTCCTATTGACAGCGTGATCAGCCGTGATTGGACACGGCTGATCACGTGGTAAAGAGCCTCCGCCGGAGGCTTTTTACCAAGATCAGTGTAGCGGTGTGTCAGACTGACACACCGCTCCACCGATCGCCGCGATGCGCGCCCCCGGGGGCGCGCTGCGGCATGTTATCCTGCTGGACGTCATATGACGTCCAGTCAGGATAACACAACCACTTCCCGGACGTCAATCCGCTATAGGGCGGGCGGGAAGTGGTTAAACAAACAGGTTTAAGAACCTAAAAATAATTTCAAGGCTTTCTGGGGGGTAAAAAGGTTGAGGGAGTCTAGTTTAGAGGGTCCCTTTGTCACGAATGATATTCTCAGAAGAATATGACATTTGCTAAACATCTTGTATGATTTGGGCCATCCATCTTTGTGTACTGCTAAAATTCTGTAGTTTTTTTTTTCACATTCTTTTTTTCAGTGATGGTGTGTAATATCATGCAAACATGGAAAGTACTTCCAGAACGTATCAAACAAGACAGAAAAGAAAGTCAAATGAGCCCATTCCAAAGTCTAGGGTGGACTGGAAACGTACAAAAATAGATGCTATATCCCACATTGTTGACTCTGATGAGTCGACTTCCGCATCCGAAGAAGAGGAGGAGGAAGTTGATAGCAGCAGCATATCCAGTGTAGAGAATGAAGAACATCTGGAATTACCTAAGTGTACTGCAGATGATGGGGAAGAGACCATCAGGAAACCCAGACACAAGAACAGATCTATGACCATAGAAAGCAGCGACAGTAGCTCCGACAGCGATGGGCCAGGTTTGAGAGTCCTTGTCAGACGCCGCCGTACTATAGATGAAGATGATGACTCTTTGAATAAAGCCAATGACGGGGGAGTCTCAGAAGAAGCCAAGGCTCAAATCAAGAAACAAAAAAGGAAAGAGAGTCTGAAACAGCTTGTTGAGAAAAAACGATCCCGAAACCCAAGAGCCAGCTGGGAATCCGATGAGGTAAATTTGGACATGCATGAGCCGAATTTTTCAGAATTGTTTCATCACGGTCACCTGATATTTTAAGTTATTTTAGGGTTTAAAAACATTTATTAAAACTAATGACAGATAAAGAAAATATGACAAGAATACTTAAAGCGGAAGTAAACCCATCCATAACACAGTTTCATTTCTAGCGTGTGCCGGAAATGTAACGCTCCTATTGGTTGTGCTCTCTACCAAACAGTCAAACCATCCTATGGCTGGTGTCATAACTGATCACATGTGCAGCATCATGGTAGCTGTAGATTAAACAGAGGCCAAGATGGCAGCTTCCTTGGCTGAAAATATTAGGGGGGTTTACCTACACTTTAACTAAATAAGCTGCTTCCGCCATGGGTCCCCTATTATATGGCATGGCACCATGTATCGGGTCCAGACACTTGCCTCATGGCGGTTCTGGGTGAGACAAACTTATTCCAGTTTGGGCTGTGGTATTTAGACTTGTGTATAGGAAATAGACCAACCCCAAGCCAACTCCTTTTGCAATATGACCCATCAAGGACTTGATCATCAGTTACCAATAACATTCCTTTGGTAGGAAGGTAAAGCCATGCTTATGTCCTTATATAACCTTAAAGGCTTTAAATGCATTAGTGAGCTACATTATTAATATATGTAATATCCCCAACAAGAATTTACTTCAAAGTGCAATCAAAATGATCGTCGGCTAATAAAACAAAAAGTTGCAAATCCTTTTGATTGATTTTTACCATTTTTTGTCAGTCGCTTGAGCTGAATGTTTAGTTTTTAGAATTGTTTTAAAATCCTCAGAAAAATTGGCCTGTGTATAGGCAGCCTTTTATTTGATATTTTTGACTTTCTCCCTCTATTCTAACTCTTTCCATTACACCATCTTGTTTAACAGCACAGTTTACAGCTTGAGGTTTTACAGCTGAGCAGGTCCAGACCAGATGAAACACACTAGGGAAGAGCGGTAACCATACATTTCAACAGAGAAATCTCTGCAAGTGTGGGTATCCGAAGCAGAGAGACACCATTAAACGTGTTTTTTTTTTTTTTTTTACAGGAAGGTTATGTGTTGTGGACTTTTCCGTTTATACAATAAAGTCCAAGTTCTCCCCAAACAGAGGTTTCTGTTGACCAACACCAGTACCTGGAACCAACCAGTGGCATCTTATGCCGCGTACACACGAGCGGAATTTCCGACCAGAAAAAGTCAGACGGGAGCTTTTCATCGTATATTCCGATCGTGTGTATGCTCCGTCGGACTTTTTACGTCGAAAATTCTGACGGACCTAGAAATAGAACATGTTCTAAATTTTTCAGACGGAACCAATTTCTATCGGGAAAAACGCTCGTCTGTATGCTGTTCCGACAGACCAAAAATGACGCATGCTCTGAAGCAAGTACGAGACGGAAGCTATTGGCTACTGAACTTCCTTTTTCTAGTCCCATCGTACGCGTTGTACGTCACCGCGTTTTTGACGGTCGGACTTTGGTGTGACCTTGTGTATGCAAGACAGCTTGAGCGGAATTCCGTAGGAGAAACCTTCGGAGTTTATTTCGACGGAAAAACCGCTCGTGTGTACACAGCTTTACAGTTCTCCAAGTCTCATCTCCTTATTTCTATATATTAAATTGTACCTCCACTTACTTCCCACAAGGTATTAAAGATTGTGTTGCTCAGTCACCGCTAGTAGATGCATTTTACAATATAAAGAATACCATCATCATTAACTAGAAAAGTGAACTCTGGTGTCTCCTAAAGCTGGATTCCTGAAGAGATAAAAGCATCCAACAGGCAGTCACGCAGCCTTTGCAAATGCTATTTATTGCACAATCTTCCTGGAGTTGATGGATCTTAAAGCAGAACTCCGGGATCGGCAAAAAAACTCCCCATTAGTACACCCCCCTACACTAAACCGTTATTACATTTGTGAAATTCCTTACCATTGAAGAGAAAAGTCTAATTGAATTTTCAGGAAGTCAGCTCTCTAATTCAAAAAATGCATCATGTATTCTGCCAAGGAGGAGCTGTTGGCACAGGGATTAAAGAGGAACTGTGGTCTTCTCACATAATTTGTAATACAAACATCTTTACCATTCTGAAGCTTCTCTTCAACCACTTTACATATTATTATATTATTATTATTATTTTATATATACTGTGATTCTGTACTTGCCAAATATGCTGCAGAAATCTCCCTCCACTGAGTCTGGCTGCATCCATGTTAACTGTGGGCAGCTGAAGTTGCTGCCTGTTCACTTCCTAGATTTACACAGGCACACACCTTCAGCTCTGCAGCGCTCATTGGCCCTCTTATGACTCATCCCCCCTCCCTTCCTGGCAAACTTTCACCAGAGTGAGAGAGAGAGCTGTGTATGATGTCATAAACCTAGGCTAATGACCAGACAAGAAACAGGAGGTGGGCTGTGTAAGGTATTTACTGGCAGAAATTTTTTTTTTTTTACTTAACAACAAGGGTAGAAGATTTAATGGATGTAAAGTTGAAAAAAATTACTAAAGGTCCGCTTTAACTCTCTCTCTCTCTCTCTCTCTCTCTCTCTCTCTCTCTCTCTCTCTCTCTCTCTCTCTCTCTCTCTCTCTCTCTCTCTCTCTCTCTCTCTCTCTCTCCTACATTTCCCATCATGCTTTGTGCATGTGGGTGGGTACACTAGGCCTGTACATGTTAATTGTAAACAAGCCCACTTCAACATAAATCACACCCCCTCATTCTGCAGGCAGCCAGCCATACTACTCAGTAACACACAGCAGGATAGGTTACAGCCTTGAAAATGCAAAGCATGTCTTACTAATCAATAACACAATAATGGTGGAACCCTCTAATGTATGGAAATCTCATTAAGCTTCAATATTACCACAATACTGGTCTCTTTGATATGTAACGTCACATATAATACACATCAGACAGAACATAAGACATAAAAAAATGAGTGCAAACTTTGCAGGGATGGTGGAAACCCCTCCTATAGATATTTGGCAGTGGATGGCATTATTAAAGCCGTGGTGTCCCATGCTTATCAGTGCAGCCTATCAGTGGCCATAAGTGCGGTCTCATCAGCGCCAAAATATGTCTTTCTCAAAGACAACCTGTGGATATGACGCTGAGCACGTGCACTCAACTTCTTTGGTCGACCATGGCGAGGCCTGTTCTGAGTGTAACCTGTCCTGTTAAAGCGCTATATGGTCTTGGCCACCGTGCTGCAGCTCAGTTTCAGGGTCTTGGCAATCTTCTTATACCCTAGGCCATCTTTATGTAGAGCAAGAATTCTTTTTGTCAGATCCTCAGAGAGTTCTTTGCCATGAGGTGCCATGGTGAACTTCCAGTGACCAGTATGAGAGAGTAAGAGCGATAACACCAAATTTAACACACCTGCTCCCCATTCACACTAATGAGTCACGTGACACCGGGGAAGGGAAAATGGCTAATTGGGCCCAATTTGGACATTTTCACTTAGGGGGTGTACTCACTTTTGTTGCCAGCGGTTTAGACATTAATGGCTGTGTGTTGAGTTACACTTTGCTTGCTAGAATGTACACTTTGCTACAATGTAAAGTAGTGAGTTTACAGCTTGTATAATGGTGTAAATTTGCTGTCCCCTCAAAATAACTCCACACACAGCCATTAATGTCTAAACCGCTGGCAACAAAAGTGAGTACACCCCTAAGTGAAAATGTCCAAATTGGGCCCAAAGTGTCAATATTTCGTGTGGCCACCATTATTTTCCAGCAGTACCTTAACCCTCTTGGGCATGGAGTTCACCAGAGCTTCACAGGTTGCCACTGGAGTCCTCTTCCACTCCTCCATGACGACATCATAGAGCTGGGGGATGTTGGAGACCTTGCGCTCGTTCACCTTCCATTTGAGGATGCCCCACAGATGCTCAATAGGGTTTAAGTCTGGAGACATGCTTGGCCAGTCCATTACCTTTACCCTCAGCTTCTTTAGCAAGGCAGTGGTCATCTTTGAGGTGTGTTGGAGTAGTTACCATGTTGGAATACTGCCCTGCGGCCCATTGTCTCCGAAGTCTCCGAAGCTAGGGTATTATGCTATGCTTCAGTATGTCACAGTACATGTTGGCATGAATGGTTCCCTCAATGAACTGTAGCTCTCCAGTGCTGGCAGCACTCATGCAGCCCCAGACCATGACACTCCCACCACCATGCTTGACTGTAGGCAAGACACACTTGGCTTTGTACTCCTCTCCTGGTTGCCGCCACACACGCTTGACACCATCTGAACCAAATAAGTTTATCTTGGTCTCATCAGACCACAGGACATGGTTCCAATAATCCATGTCTTTGGTCTGCTTGTCTACAGCAAACTGTTTGCAGGCTTTCTTGTGCATCATCTTTAGAAGAGGCTTCATTCTGGGACAGCCATGCAGACCAATTTGATGCAGTGTGCGGTGTATGGTCTGAGCACTGACAGGCTGTCCCCCCACCCCTTCAACCTCTGCAGCAATGCTGACAGCACTCATACATCTATTTCCCAAAAATAACTTCTGGATGTGACGCTGAGCACGTGCACTACACTATTTTGTCGACCATGGCAAGGCCTGTTCTGAGTGGAACCTGTCCACTTAAACCGCTGTATGGTCTTGGCCACTGTGCTGCAGCTCAGTTTCAGGGTCTTGGCAATCTTCTAATAGCCTAGGCCATCTTTATGTAGAGCAACAATTCTTTTTTTCAAATCCTCAGAGAGTTCTTTGCCACGAGGTGCCATGTTGAACTTCCAGTGACCAGTATGAGAGAGTGAGAGCGATAACACCAAATTTAACACATCTGCTCCCCATTCACACCTGAGACCTTGTAACACTAATATGACACCGGGGAGGGAAAATGGGGAATTGGGCCCAATCTGGACATTTTCACTTAGGGGTGTACTCACTTTTGTTGCCAGCGGTTTAGACATTAATGGCTGTGTATTGAGTTATTTTGAGGGGACAGCAAATTTACACCATTATACAAGCTGTACACTCACTACTTTACATTGTAGCAAAGTGTCATTTCTTCATTGTTGTCACGTGAAAAGATATACTGTATTTATTGGAGTATAACACGCACCCCAAGTTTTGGAAGGAATTTTAAGGAAAAACCTTTTAGGAGGGAAGTTTAAGGAAAAAAACTTACATTTATGCCCATCAATGCAGCCTTATCAGTGTCCATCTGCAGTCTTGCCCAGTGTCTTTGCAGCCTTGTGTCATTGCAGCTATTTAAAATTGGCGCCGATCTCCGCTGATTGTGAGCAGAGCAAACGCCGCCGACATACACAAAGCCGAGTGTACTCAGCTAGTCTCGGTTCCTCTCGCAGTCCCGCCCCTATGATGGACATAACACAGGTTCAGTGGCGGGACTGGGTGTGACTGTGAGCGGAGCCGAGACTAGTCGAGTACACTTGACTTTGTGTATGTCGTGGCGCTCGCTCTGCTCACAATCAGCGGAGATCGGCGTATAACACGCACCCACGATTTTCCCCTGATTTTAAGGGGAAAAAAGTGCGCGTTATACGCCGATAAATACGGTAATAAAATATGTACAAAAATGTGAGGGGTATACTCACTTTTTGTGAGATACTAGGTGTGTATCTATATGTGTGTGTGTGTGTGTGTGTGTGTGTGTGATGTGTATATATATATATTTTTTTAGGGTTACAACTACTGTAAGATCGTCATTGTACATACCGTAAATAACTAGACATCCCCTGAAAATAAGCCCTAGTGTGTTTTTTGTAGGCAAAATTAATATAAGACTCTGTCTTATTTTCGGGGAAACACGGTAAATGTCTCTGCATTCAATTACACAAGTTGTTTAGTGCATATCCAGTCCTTTTTAGTGAAATTTATAGCGCTTAATATAAAGGTGTGCAGGAAAAAAATATCCATCCATAAAGTGCTTAATTCATATTCTTCATGCACAATTTGTGACCCTCCACATCAGATTTTATGACCCCCTGCTATCAACATAAGAGTCAACCACACTTTTGAATGATCTCCCTCGCAGGATCTTCTCCACACTCCTGTGCTCCTTACTGCCACTTTCCTGGCCCTTTGCTTTCAGAAAAGTGCACTCGATGTTCAACATTCAGTTAATAAGGAGAAACGGGGAAAAAAAGCTACCATAGTGTAGTAAATTTATTTTAAAAAGACTTTTGAATACATATTGCACTACATCGCATGTAAGGCCCGGAGGTGCCGCCTTGGCGTGCGCTCCACTGGCCGGGAAATTACTTCCCCAGAAACCCCACCCAATGCGTTTCGCCAATTCCACTCGGCGTCTTCAGGAACAGGACCTGTATGAGTAACCAGGTTGCGCTGTGATATAACATTTTTCTATATGCTATGTGAGCTTTGTGCCACCTATAAACGGCAGCTAACAGAACCCATAATTGATGTTTTTGGATTTGACTGGGTTTGGGTACTTTCAATTTTCTTACTGTACGTGACCTTTGCATAAGTAAACATTGCTTCTATATGTCTGGTTTATTCTGTAGGCAAGTTCCAGCAGTGAGTACGTTCCCCTGACTCCAGAAACGATGGGTGAAGATGAGGACAGTCAGGAGATGGACGACTTTATAGAAGAAGATGTGGAAGATGAGGTGGATGAAGATGGAAACCGATCAATGAGATATCGGGAGTTGTTCTTGAGGCACAGACTTCCTCAGTGTATGTCCCACCATTAGATGATGAATTGTGTGGTCTTATGGTAGTTAGGATCTTGTGACCACTATAATAGGAACTATGCATGGGGGTCACATTATACTCTCTCTGGCTTTTCGGTCTGACTATAATCAGCACAGTGTAGGAATGATCAGATCCGACTGGTTAAAGCAGAATTAAAGCCACGTTAATCACTCATAGAATCGGGTTATGTGCACTTGTTTTGAGAGCTGCAGCAAGGCCTGCACTCTTTCGGAAATCGGGTGTACAGTTTGCATTTAAAGAGCTGTGTGCTAATATAATACAGAGGAAGGTTCGATGGAATAACATTGTGTGTTATGGTTATCTAGTGTTTAGAAAAAATATGTTGGCCTGCAAAGAATAAATACTAACCTGTCACACTGCCATGCACTACTGTCCTTAAAGTGTTACTAAACCCAGGACCCTGCATTCACTATATCTGGTCTCCCCCAGTACACAAAACATGGAAATGCAATTATTTTAGTAAATATAAACTGCTAAATACCTTTTCTCATCAGCAGTATATAGCAGTCTTGTGACTTCTATCAGTGTCCGGCTAGGCACTGGTTAAAGCTTGAAGGAGGAGGTTTCATTCTCCTCCTCTGTCCTATGAGGCTGCATGACCCCCGGCCCTCTGTCTGGACAGTGCTGATTGGCCCTGTACTGATCACATGCACCCTCCCCCCCAAAAAAATTTGAGCAATATACAGCAAACTGAGCATGTGCAGAGTGGCCCCAAAACTCTGTACTATCAGATGGATTGGAGACAGTAAAAGAAGGGGAGGATCAGAGAAGACAGGATCAAACATCCTTTTTACACAATGGGAAGGATTCAAGGTAGTTGTAAACCCCCCCACCTTCAAAACAACCCATTCAGTTTAAAATGGAAATGAAAGGTGAGACATTTGTGTGTGCATAGAAAAAAAAACATTTTAAATACCTTCCCCCCTTTTATGGGTGATCACATGCCCTTTCTTCTCAGCTGCGTAAGGAGCTTAATGAGCTGGGGGAGGAGAAACGGCAGTACACTAGTCTTTGCAGTAAATGGGTGTGCAGGGGGAGGGGATATGTCGGGATAAGTCTGATCATTAGAGGAGAGCAGGCTGAGTTCTCAGCACAGTGCTCTCATGTCTAGTGTGGTCAGTTTTTGATAGGGAAGCAGAGTGACTGACAGGAACACCAAGGATTTCACACAAAGGATGCACATATCAGGAACATGAAGTGTTGGGTTTTTATATTCTTTAAAGATGTAATGGCCAGCACTAAACCTAAACCACATTGGTCAGCGGGGAAGCAGGCGCCCGACACTTACTAAGTGTTCATTGCAAAAAAGGTTCTCAACAAAATTATATTACAGAGTTTGATGGAATAATTTTTCCATTGTTTTGCTATCAAAAAAATAAAAACTGTGTTATAACCATGTTATTACTGTTTTTCAGTTGCTTCTAATGACCTTCGTACACATCTTGAGAAGGTGATCAGGGCTTTCCTAATTAATATTGCTGATGACAAATTTCTAAAAACTTTGTACGGTAAGTCAGATGATATTTTGCTTACATAGCAAAATGTTGTATTATTGCAGTGCATCCTATAGTACAGGGGTCTCCAAACTTTCCAAACAAAGGGCTGGTTTACTGTCCTTCAGACTTTAAGGGAGCTGGACTGTGGCCATCGGGAGTACAAAAGGTCCCAGGGTCAGTGGGAATAAACAATTCCCCGTCATTGGGAGGAATTGTGCCCCATCATTGGGAGGAATTGTGCCCCATCGTTGGTGTCATTGGGAGGAATTGTGCCCCATCGTTGGTGCCATTGGGAGGAATTGTGCCCCATCGTTGGTGCCATTGGGAGGAATTGTGCCCCATCATTGTTGTCATTGGGAGGAATTGTGCCCCATCATTGGTGCCATTGGGAGGAATTGTGCCCCGTTATTAGTGTCATTGGGAGGAATTGCGCCCCATCATGGGGTCATTGGGAGGAATTGCGCCCCATCATGGGGTCATTGGGAGGAATTGCGCCCCATCGTGGGGTCATTGGGAGGAATTGCGCCCCATCGTGGGGTCATTGGGAGGAATTGCGCCCCATCGTGGGGTCATTGGGAGGAATTGCTCCCCATCGTGGGGTCATTGGGAGGAATTGCGCCCCATCGTGGGGTCATTGGGAGGAATTGCGCCCCATCGTGGGGTCATTGGGAGGAATTGCGCCCCATCGTGGGGTCATTGGGAGGAATTGCGCCCCATCGTGGGGTCATTGGGAGGAATTGCGCCCCATCGTGGGGTCATTGGGAGGAATTGCGCCCCATCATGGGGTCATTGGGAAGAATTGTGCTCCATCATGGTGTCAGTGGGGGGATTTGTCCCCCGTCATTGTTGTCATTGGGAGGAATTGTACCCTTCATTGGTGTCAGTGAATAAAATAGCACCCCCCCAGGGGCAGATAAAAGCGAGCAAAAGGCCGCAGTTTTTAGACCACTTCTATAGTTTTCATATATTTTTCTTTTTTCCAATGATAAATGTGAAAATGGTAAACTGAGGCAGAATGGTACAATTTTGGTGCAAATATTTTGGTGGAACCAATTGTGATAGTAATGCTTTAGACTCCATTCGCAGATGAGTGTCGCGATTTACTAGCATTTTTCAGGCATTTTTTTTAAAGCATTTTAGAAGCGTATTACAAGAGTTTTACAGCTTCAGGCTTTTTTGTTTAACCAATAGCAAGCACTAGGGGGAGGCAAGGGAGAAGAAATTCGCGGTGGTCAGACATTTCTTTAGAAGTCTATGGGGTAAAAAATGCTTGTAATCTGCCAAAAAGAAGCTTGTGTACTTTTTTTTTTTTTAACTGCCTGACATCACTACCCACCACTATGTACTTTTTTGAGCGACATGCATTTTGCTTCAGGTGACAGAACTCTCAGATGTGAACAGGGGCCATTGAAATGAATGGGATCTGGCTTGTTGAGCATTTTAGAGCTACAAGCTTCAAGCAGAAAATCGCTCAGGTGTGAACGGGGCCTTAACCATACATTGCTTTTGTGTTATTTTGTGGCGCAGAAGGAAAAAGAAAGAAGAGGTACGCAAAAGAGATGCTGAAGTCTCTGAATTATTTGGATGATCGTGTCCTATCTCCTCGTCTTGAAAAGCTCACCACAAGCTGTCGTTGGAAACCCCGGTACAAGGTAACACTTTGAATCAAAATTCAAACTGAAACTTATTTTGCATAAAGTAAGTAAGGCTTTAGGACCTCTGCTGTCTTTTTCCCTGTTCAGGAGGCTTTCCCCTCACTTTCTGTTCTGGCGATTTCATACTTTTGCCACTGTTACTGGAACAGGTGTCCTTGCTAGTAGGGTTGTCCTGATAGCACTTTAAGACCGAGTACAAGTACCGATACTTTTTTTTTCAAGTACTCGCCGATACCGATTACCGATACTTTTTTTTAATGTCATGTGATAATTTGACTGATGGGCACTGATAGGTGGCACTGACTGATGGCTGGCACTAACTGATAGGCGGCACTTTTGGGCACTGACTGATGGCTGGCACTGACTGATGGGCACTGATGGGCTGCACTGATTGGCACTGATGGCGGGCACTGACTGATGGGCACTGACTGGGCACTGATGGCAGGCACTGACTGATGGGTACTGATTGACGGGCACTGATAGGCGGCACTTATGGGCAGGCACTGAAATGTAGCACTGATTGGCAATTGCATTATAAATTACATGAATGATGAGAGGAAAGGAAGGATCTTGCATGGCTATATGGCTAGTATCTGTATCGGAACAACCCTACTTGCTAGCAAAGTTTTCTTTTACCTCCTTTTCTGATAATGGCTGTCCAACAGGAAGTGGGAGTGAATCTCCTAAAAAGGCCTTGATTGGCCTTGGCTCTGACCTTGAAGTGTTGTAAAGGCTCATTTAGACTGCCACTCTTGATCATTGTTGCTTGCCCCTATAAAATTGTTTCCATTATCTTCTTCCTGCTCCTCTCCCTCACTGGTACCAAGCATTTAAAGTATAGCTAAAGGCGAAACTTTTTTTTCTTTTTTGTTTTGGATAGAGTGGAGAGGAATTGGAACGCTTGTCAGTTTTTATTGCTGTCTGTGCCCCCATTGAGGAGATTCTCCTTCTCTATTCGTCCTGTTTACCATTATCAGTGAAAGTAAAAGAAAGTCACAAATTTTGTCCCCAGAAAAGTAATAGAGGGGGAAATCTAGTTCTGGTGACCTGGGGGTCCCAAAGGGATTCCTTATATTTGCAGGAAGTTTTGCTCTTGTCCTGTTTGGCTATGGGACAGGAAGTGAAGGGAAATCTCCGCAATGGGACAAAGATGGCAAAAATAAACCGTTTAGGAGTTATAACCTTCCCTTGCTATATATATATATATATATATATATATATATATATATATATATATATATATATATATATATATATATATATATATATATATATATATATATATATATATATATATTATATTTTTTTTTTTTATATATATTATAAATATAAGTTCTTGATGTTAAATTTCAGCCAATGTTAGCATTTTATTTATACTGCAGGTCCTGCCTTTTTGATTTAATAAAAAAAAAAAAAAAAAAAATACTGTGTACTCGGGATATATAATGCCACATTTTTGTCTGTCCACTGCTGGTGAAATAGTGTCAAGTTCTGTGGGTGGAGTTAGACCCCTCTCTGAGGGTAGTATTGAACCCCTTCCTGTGGGTGTTCTGTGGGTAGAATTAGGCTCTCGGTGGGTGGAATGCCTCTTTCTGAGGGTTTGAATAGGCCCATCTTTCTGGTACCGCACTGGTTACCACCACCTACAGGGTGGTGTTAAATATCGCACCTTTTAGTTCCTGTTTTTGTTTGTGAATTGGACTTAAAGCGGAGTTCCACCCAAAAGTGGAACTTTCGCTCATCTGATCCCCCCCCCCCTAGTGCCACAATTGGCACCTTTCAGGGGGAAGGGGGGTGCAGATACCTGTATTAGACAGGTATCTGCACCCACTTCCGGGAATAGACTCCTGCGGAAGTCATGCCCCTCCTGCAGTCCCACCCCCGCTGTCTCCTGGGAAACACACAGGTCCCAGGAGATAGCGCATGCGCAGTAGGGAACCGGAAAGTGAAGCCGCAACGCTTCACTTCCTTATTCCCTCACCGAGAATGGCGGCGGCAGCAGCCGAGAGCCGAGCTATTGCTCGGCTTCGGCTGCCGACATCGCTGGACCCTGGGACAGGTAAGTGTCCGTTTATTAAAAGTCAGCAGCTGCAGTATTTGTAGCTGCTGGCTTTTAATAATTTTTTTCAGGTGGACTCCCTCTTTAACAGGTTACCGCATGGTTTTTTTGCAATATTTACTGACAATTTTTTTTTTTTTTTTTCCTTTTACAGCAAAATAATAATTTTTTTTTAATGAATTGGACTTTATTTACCGCATGCCATGATTTATGCAAATGAGTAACTTGATACCATACCACATGCGGTAAAGCTTAGTGAATTGACCCCAATGTCTGAAACGACCCACTTTACTCTAATTTTCAGAAAGGAATGCACTAGCATGTACAACATTTGCTACCTTCGTCTTTAAATAAGGGACCCCTGTGTGAATGACCGCACTAATTAAACTCCACACTGCTATTATTTTAAACACTTTAATTAATGATTCAATTACCGTATTTACTCGAGTATAAGTCGTTCCGAGTATAAGTCGTTCCGAGTATAAGTCGAGGCCCTAATTTACCACAAAAAAATGGGAAAAACTTATTGACCCGAGTATAAGACGAGGGTGAGAAATGCACAGCTACTGTAACTGGAAAAGAGGGTCAACAATGCCCATTTGCAGCCTCACTGTGCCCATTTGCAGCCATAGGTCCCCCGAACTTCAAACTCAGTAGTTAAGGGTTCCTAGATGCCCCCTAGCTGCAGCCAAAATTTGGGGTCTCTGAACCCAAAGGGTCCCGAAATGACATTGCTGCAGATGGACACAGTTGACTGATTTTGGGGCCCCGTATCTTGGGGCCACTTAGTGCTAAGAACCCCAAATTTGGTGTGCAAACCCAGTGGAACTAGCACCATAAAATATCCAAAGCTTGGGTTTCTAGCACCAAGTGGCCCCCGAGATACAGGGCCCCAAAAATCAGTTCAGAAAATGTCAAGCACTTTTCTGCAGCAGAGAATGACATTTTCTGCAATAATCACTGTCTTCTCCTGGAGGGGACTACTTCCCCCGCTGGAAGAATATAATAGCTTGACGGGAGGGATTCCCCTCACCTCTTGCTCACGCGATATCACTTAAATTTTGGATTTCCTATCACTGTCTAGTGTCTATCCTGGTGACAGAGGTCAGCAAGACAAATAGAACAGAACAGAGGGTCCAACCATTCATTCCCCGCTCTGTCTTAAAAAAAAAAATATATATAATGCCTTTACATACACTTCACTAAGGTTTGACTGAATATGAATTATTACGGTTGCAGGAGAGGATAAATTCTTACCCAAAACTTCACCTAAGGGTGATAAAGGGTGAAGAACAATCCTGCGATGCCTGTGAATTGTTCCGCTACTGCAAATATGTGGTGACCCTCTCCGGACAAGCCTATGACAATGAAACATTAGAAAATGATAACTTTCTTCCTGAAGATAAACAGGTAAGGAGGATGATGTTACATTGTATTATTATATGTGCAACACACCCGACACTTCTTTCCTATAAATTTTAATTTTAACCATAGCATATAAAGTGCTATTTACTGAAGGCCTGAGAAGGTAGAGGCTCTATACCTTGGAGTGGATTGGAGTCCTGTGCCTAAAGTGAACCCATGCTTTAAACCAGGGGTATAAAATTGGTGGCCCTCCAGCTGTTGCGAAACTAAAAGTCCCATGAGGCATTGCAAGGCTGACAGTTACAAGCATGGCTTCCACAGGCAGAGGCATGATGGGACTTGTAGTTTCGAAAAAGCTGGAGGGCCCCCAGTTTGAGACCCCTGCTTTAACTGCTTCAGCCCCGGAAGATTTGACCCCCTTCCTGACCAGAGCACTTTGTGCGAATTGGCACTGCACCGTTTTAACTGACAGTTGCGCGGTCGTGCGACGTTGCATCCAAACAAAATTGACGTCCTTTTTTCTTTTTTTTTTTTTTTTTTTTTTTTTTTTTTCCCCACAAATAGAGCTTTCTTTTGGTGGTATTTGATCACCTCTGCGGTTTTTATTTTTTGCTCTATAAACAAAAAAAGAGCGTCAACTTTGAAAAAAAACACGTTATTTTTTACTTTTTGCTATAATAAATATCCCCCAAAAATATATATAAAAAATATTTTTTTCCTCAGTTTAGGCCGATATGTATCCTTCTACATATTTTTGCTAAAAAAAAATCGCAATAAGCGTATATTGATTGGTTTGCGCAAAAGTTATAGCGTCTACAAAATAGGGGATAGTTTTATGGCATTTTTATTTTTAATTTTTTTTATTATGGCGGCGATCTTCGATTTTTATCAGGACTGCGAAATTATGGCGGACACATTAGACACGTTTGACACTATTTTGGGATCGTTGTTATTTATACAGCGATCAGTGCTATAAAAATGCACTGATTACTGTGTAAATGGCACTGGCAGTGAAGGGGTTAACCATTAAGGGGCGATCAAGGTGTTAAGTGTGTCCTAGGGAGTGATTTTAACTGTGGGGGGGTGGGCTTCAAGTCACATGACAGCGATCACCGCTACCCGATGACAGGGAGCAGTGATCTCTGTCATGACACAAGCCAGAACGGGGAAATGCATTAGGCGTGACACAATCGCCGGGAGACCGGCGGACATCGACTTCGCCAATCCCGCGGGCACGGTTACACTGTACACAGTGGGCGTGCGCGACAGATATGCCCATTGGCCCACCACTGCCATTGTGCCGACGTATATCGGTGTGCAGCGGTCAGCAAGTGGTTAAAGCCTTAAAAAATCAGCGCAAGGGATTTAACTTACAGGCAGTAGGATGTGTCCCTTGTGCTGATGCCTCTTCTGTTAGTTGAAATCCTCCTCCGCCCATGTCCCCTCTCCCCCCAAACCCGCCACCATAATCTTCAGATGCAACAGGGGATAATACAACTAAGGGGCTGTCACAGGCTCTCGTCAAGAAAGCCTGACTATGTCTACCCTTTCCACCTAGCTCCTCCATTCATAAAAGCCATACTACAGCTTCTATGAATGAAACAGGATCTATGAATGGAGGGGGGGGGGACCTTTTCAATCCTCCACTTTCTATTCATAGAACTTGTAGTATGGCTTCTATGAATATAGGAGCTCAGTGGAAAGGGCAGGCATCATCGGGCACTTTTGATAAGCACCTATGACAGCCCCTTCGTTCTATTAACCCCAGCCGCTCTAGAGGATTATGGCGATGGGGGGAGCAACATGGAGAGAGAAGAGAAGAGGCATCAGCACAAGGGACACATCCTAATGACTATGTTATGTCACTTGTGCTGTAACAGAACTCCCATATTGGAACGTACAGTTTATAGCAATGAATAAATTGAGGACAGGTATGTCTGAAGGTAGACCATTAAGGTGCAGAGGCACACCAGAAGTCCGGCACAGCTCAATGGCAGCTGAAGACCTCCAACCTCCGACCAAATCCAGTAAGCATACCAGAAATGGCAACTGCTACAATCAATTTACTGTATAGTTAGCTTTTTAAAGCAAGGTACACATGGGAAGGGCAGTTGAGAGAACAATAAAAACAACAATTTCCTAGCACTCATACCAGCTACCCATCAAAATCTGTGCTACATACAGTATCTCACAAAAGTGAGTACACCCCTCACATTTGTGTAAATATTTTATTATATCTTTTCATGTGTCAACACTGAAGAAATGACACTTTGCTACAATGTAAAGTAGTGTGTGCACAGCTTGTATAACAGTGTAAATTTAACTCAACACACAGCCATTAATGTCTAAACCGCTGTCAACAAAAGTGAGTACACCCCTAAGTGAAAATGTCAAAATTGGACCCAAAGTGTCAATATTTTGTGTGGCCACAATTATTTTCCAGCACTGCCTTAACCCTCTTGGGTATGGAGTTCACCAGAGCTTCACATGTTGCCACTGGAGTCCTCTTCCACTTCTCCATGATGACATCACGGAGCTGGTGGATGTTAGAGACCTTGCACTCTTCCACATTCCGTTTGAGGATGCCCCACAGATGCTCAATAGGGTTTAGGTCTGGGGACGTGCTTGGCCAGTCTATCACCTTTACCCTCAGCTTCTTTAGCAAGGCAGTGGTCGTCTTGGAGTTGTGAAGGGAGGGGATCATGCTCTGCTTCAGTATGTCACAGTACATGTTGGCATTCATGGTTCCCTCAATGAACTGTAACTCCCCAGTGCCGGCAGCCCTCATGCAGCCCCAGACCATGACACTCCCACCACCATGCTGGACTGTAGGCAGGACACACTTGTCTTTGTACTCCTCACCTGGTTGCCGCCACACGCGCTTGACACCATCTGAACCAAATAAGTTTATCTTGGTCTCATCAGACCACAGAACATGGTTCCACTAATCCATGTCCTTAGTCTGCTTGTCTTCAGCAAACTGTTTGCGGGCTTTCTTGTGCATCATCTTTAGAAGAGGCTTCCTTCTTTGACGATAGCCATGCAGACCAATTTGATGCAGTGTGCGGCTTATGGTCTGAGCACTGACAGGGCTTTCTTGTGCATCATCTTTAGAAGAGGCTTCCTTCTTTGACGATAGCCACTAATCCATGTCCTTAGTCTGCTTGTCTTCAGCAAACTGTTTGCGGGCTTTCTTGTGCATCATCTTTAGAAGAGGCTTCCTTCTTTGACGATAGCCATGCAGACCAATTTGATGCAGTGTGCGGCTTATGGTCTGAGCACTGACAGGGCTTTCTTGTGCATCATCTTTAGAAGAGGCTTCCTTCTTTGACGATAGCCATGCAGACCAATTTGATGCAGTGTGCGGCTTATGGTCTGAGCACTGACAGGCTGACCCCCCCGCTCCCACCCCTTCAACCTCTGCAGCAATGCTGGCAGCACTCATACTTCTATTGCCCAAAGACAACCTCTGGATATGACGCTGAGCATGTGCACTCAATTTCTTTGGTCGACCATGGCGAGGCCTGTTCTGAATGGAACCTGTCCTGTTAAACTGCTGTATGGCCTTGGCCACGGTGCTGCAGCACAGTTTCAGGATCTTGGCAATCTTCCTATAGCCTAGGCCATATTTATTTAGAGCAACAATTTTTTTTTTTCTTTAATCGTCCATAGTAATTACTATGTGGGTTATATTCCACCTTCAGGTGCTGGACACTGGCATACCTTAAACAGGAAGTTGCCTCCCTATATAACCCCTCCCATACCGGGAGCATCTTAGTTTTTTCACTAGTGTCTAAGGTGTTGGTCATGAGTGAAGATGTGCTGTGCTGAGCTCCACTGGAGCAATCCTTGCTGGGGTTAGCTATGCAGCCAGATCTATTCAAAGTGTCTTTTAGGCCAAATTGAATGGTGCCCATTTCCGAAGAAACAAGGTTTTGCTTGTAAACGCTTCTCTTTTTAGAGAGCTGGACCCCAGGATCCAGTACTTTTGATATTAAGTTTTACTGGCGGGGTGCTTTTTACAGGTCCAGGATTGTGGGTTCCCCCGAGGGTCCCCGGTTCCTGAAGGTTTTTTAACGGAACCCACCGTAAAGGGTGAAGATTGGGTCTGTTGGTTTTACCACAGAAAACCCTGTGGCGGGAAAGGTAAGTGGAGTTTTCTAAGGAATTTTGTAAATTTTTCTATGAAATGTCTCTCTTAAAGTAAATGTTGTCATGCTTAAGTATCACCTCTGGGGGCTGTATGGAGCACGTACCTTCTCATGCTTTGCTCAGAGATCACGCTGTGTCACAGAAGCAGCAGACTTTTTTTTTCCTCCGGCTAGCAGGCAGACCTCCGGTAAGTTTGGAGGGTTTTGCTTCCTCCAGACACCCCCACCTGGGCTGAACTCTCCCCCTCTTCACGAGGCTGAGTATAAGGGAGAACTAAAAACAATCGGCAATGCCATTTTCTTTCACCGCCCCTACATGGCGGCGGCTTCCAGGTCTCCTCCACGCCATCCCTCCTTCACTCACAAGCCGATCCCGTTGGATCGGAGGCCCGTGCTTGTGCGGGAAAACTTTTTTTGAAAGAGAAAGGAGGGGGGCACGATGCAACGGTGGGGGCGGGGCTTAGCGCGATGTTGGCATCCTCCAACACGGGGTGTTTAAAAAAAAAAAAAAAACTCCTGCTGGCTTCAAAATTTTCAGAGAGACATAAGAGCAAAGAGGAGCATGAAAGAGGTTGGTGACACAGGCATTTCCTATTTGACACATTATTATTTGCATCAGGTTGAGCATTAATAGCAGCGGCAGTGGCTGAACTCATGCTCAAGCAGTGGATGCAATTTCTTCTGGTAGTACCTCTGCTTTGTGCATCGGGCTAAGGTCAAAAGGTTGGGTTGAAACCCCCCCAAAAAAGAGCTAAAAGGGTCTCCCTCAAGCTCTGGAAAGCCTACTCATCTCTACAAATGGCATCCTCCCATGAGAGGGGGTGGCTGGTCAGAGTGAGCATCGGGGCCATGAAATGTTTGCAACTGTTTTCAACACTGCAGCCCCTGTTTATTTTACTAAAAAGATCTTTTTTCCTCAGCCATGATAGGTTTAAAAAAAAAAAAAGTTTAGCGACTTTAATCGCATCCCAGTGTGGGTCAAAATGTGACAGGTTCTCTTCCATTACCCAGGACCCTCACTCTGAGGAACTAGAGGCAGGAAAAGTTGAATTTCCTCAGGGGACCGTGGTGAGGCTGATGACTCCTCTTTTGAGGTGTCAAATGCGGGAGAATCAGCTTTTTCAATCTTAAAAGTGATGGTGCAATTTTTTGCTGAATGGTCTGCTCCACATTTATGTACCCTTAACTGAGTGTTTGGGTTCACTAAAGCAGGGCTTGACAAATTTGCTTGGAATCTAGGAGCTAGCTAAAAAAGTTAGGAGCCAGGTTTTTTTTTTTTTTTTTAAAAGACCGACAAAGCTTTATTTTCAATATAAAAATTAACCAATCTTAAATTTACACAGAGACGACTAGAACGAATGTGACTGCTTTTATTTCCTGCCATGCAGGGACACAAGGCCACCATATTCTCGCTAAGGATCCAATCAGGTCCGCCTGAAAAACTGACAGGTGAACCTGATCAGACAGCCTGTGTGAAAGGGGCCAAGCAGGGAGATGACAAATAATAAATTCATTTTAATTAACCACTTCCTTCCCGCAGGACGACTATATACGTCCTGTCTTTGAAGAGAAATACCGTTGTTATGGTAGCAGCTAGCTACCATAACCCCGGTATCTTCTTCAAGAGCCAGCGGTTCTCTTTCAGATAAAAGTGGTCTCTGCAGCAGATTCGCAGCGAGATCACTTTTATCGGCGGCAGGAGAGGGCCCCCCCTACCGCCGCTCTCCGGTGCCCTTCACCGCTTACCGTGGCCGTCGGTAACGGCGGAGGCGATCCGGATCTATCCCTGGCCTGACATGGAGACAAGTGAGAGGAAGATGCCCCCCCCTGCCCATCTCCAAGTCATTGCAGGGCGGAAGCGACGTCAAATCGTCACTTCCACCCATAGCTCTTGAAGGGACATTTTTTTTTTTTTTTTTTTTTTTTTCAAATGACCATTTTTTTTTTTTAATGCATTTTAGTGTAAATATGAGATGTGAGGTCTTTTTGACCCCAGATGTCATATTTAAGAGGACCTGTCATGCTTTTTTTCTATTACAAGGGATTTTTACATTCCTTCAAATAGGAATAAAAGTGACTTTTTTTTTTTTTAAAAGAACAGTGAAAAAATAAAAGTTAAAATAAATAAGAAAAAAAAAATTTAAATGTGCCCCATCCCTTGTAATAGAAATAAAAGTGACACAATTTTTATTTTTTTTTAAAAACAGTGTAAAAATAAAAAATAAAAAGTAAAATATATAAGAAAAAATAATAATTTTTTTAAATGCGCCCCGTCCCGCCGAGCTCGCTTGCAGAAGCGAACGCATATGTGAGTAGCGCCCGCATATGAAAACGGTGTTCAAACCACACCTGAGGTATCGCCACGATCGTTGGAGCGAGAGCAATAATTCTAGTCCTAGACCTCCTCTGTAACTCAAAACATGCAACATGTAGAATTTTTTAAATGACACCTATGGAGATTTTAAAGGGTAAAAGTTTGTCGCCATTCCACGAGCGGATGAAATTTTGAAGCGTGACATGTTGGGAATCAATTTACTCAGCGTAACATCATCTTTCAAAATATAAAAAAAATTGGGCTAACTTTACTGTTTTCTTATTTTTTAATTAAAAAAAGTATTTTTTCCCAAAAAAGTGCGCTTGTAAGTCCGCTGCGCAAATACGGTGTGACAGAAAGTATTGCAATGACCGCCATTTTATTCTCTAGGGTGTTAGAATAAAAAATATATATAATGTTTGGGGGTTCTAAGTAAAGGGAAGGAGATGAGCAGACAGTGAAAACAGGTAGGGAAAGCTCCATTAGCATTGGTGGATGTCTTGTCATACCAACGGCCACCACCAGAGGGCGCCCGATTGCAGAAGGAACCATAGGACTGCAGTAGGCCGCAAAGCCGGGGCCTCAATTACCGGCGCGGCCCAACGCGATCGCGGCGGGAGGTGGGGGGGGGTGTCGAACGGACACAGGATACCCCAGCTGTGCCGCCCCAGGCGCCAGGTCGCTAATTCTAGTCGCAAATGCGACCTGGCGCCCGGGGTTTGTCGAGCCCTGCACTAAAGCCTCCTCAAGCGGTGCATGCCTTTTCCTGTCCATTCATTCTTGGAAAAGCTTTTTTGTATTGGAGAGAATCACTCAGATAAGCATTATTTCCCCTCGTAAAAGTTTTTTCACGCTTTATCCTATGGTGGAGAAAATTCACTAAGTAGAGTATACCAGCAATTAACGCTGCTATATCCTCTGTGAATAAGACTTTGACTTGTCCGGCAGACAATTCTCAAATGCTTAGGGATCCAATGGATAAAAAGTCGGAATTCCTATTAAAATAAAGAATAAAAAAAAAACACTTGTTTCTCCGACAGATTGAGTGTCTCGCTGACAGTAATTGCTTAATCGTTGAGAGACCAGTTTAAACAGGTTTTCAAGGTTATCCTGCTCAGCAGGCCCAGGATCTGGCAGCTTTATGTTTGCAATATTTGCTATGAGAGATTCTATCCTTCAGGCCTTGTGCCCTTCGCTTAGCACCATGCAGAAGCTCCTGGCTACATGACTATATTCCGGAGTGTGGCTGTCCAGAACGTCCTTTTTGCCTCATGTTGCTATATGCTTAGCCACATTTTCACCCGGAGCGGTGATCCCTTTCCCTTCCCCCCATTGTTCCTTTTTTTGCGGTGAAACAGCTATTTGGGGATGTTTTGGATAATACATCCAAAGAAATTCTAGTGGAACAAGTACCCCTTTTGCCATTTAATAAAAGGAGTAAATGTATTTTCGTTTTAAAGCTCCTTCTCCTGTGCTAGGGGCATCAGCCTCCAGGCAGTCATGACGGCTTCCGCCGGCAGGTTCAAAAGATAATCCTCAGGGTTAATCCCAGGGACAAAAGAGGTCCTGGGGGAGGAAACCTACAAGATACTGAAGCCTCCTTATGAGGAGGTGCCCCCGCTCGCTCAATAGGGGGAATTCTTCTGCAGTTCTCAAGGATCTGGCAGCAAGAGTGCCAAGACGAATGGGGGACTTCCTCAATAGCTCCAAGGTACAAACTAGACTTCCAAGAGTTCCGTCTCCTCGTATTCTCAGATCAAACGTTCCTAAGGATCCACAGAAAAAGAAGTCTTTCTCTCAAGCATTGGACCATCTTTTGGAAAAAAGTGATCATGGTGGCCCCCATGTAAGAGCAGAGGTTGGGGTTTGGTTAAATCCAAATGGACATTCTGGATCTCAAAAATCGAAATTCAATTCCTGAATATAACCACTCCTTTTTTTTCACATGGAGTCAATCCAATCAGTTATCTCCATCCTACAAGGAGGAGAACTTCTGGCGTCAATCGACATCAAAGATGCATACCTCCATATGCCTATTTCCTCGCTCACTAGTAATATCTACTTTTCAAGGTGGAAAATCTTCATTTTCAGTGGGTAGCTCTGCTTTCCGGTCTACCTACTGCACCTTAAGTGTTTACAAAGATTCTGGCCCCTCTTCTAGCCAGATTAAGGGCCCAAGGTATAAGATTATAGTTTACCTGGACGATCTGTTCTTGATAGTCCAGTCGGTAGCCCGCTTAGACCAAAGTATGGGCACCACATTCAACCACCTGGAATATCTAGGTCGGATTCTCAACCTAGGAGAAATCTTTAAAACCATGAAGACTGAAATACTTCGGTCTGATCATAGGTACACCCAGAAAAGGGTATTCTTGCCCCAGGCAAAGATCAGCGCCATAAAGGAACTGATTAAGCAAGATAAATTCTTCTATTCAACTTTGCATGAGGTTGTTGGGAAAGATGGTCGCTTCATTCGAGGCCGTTCCTTATGCCCAGTTTAATTCAAGACTGCTGCAAAACAGCATCCTATCGGCTTGGAACAAAGGGTTCAAGCTCTAGATTCCCAATGTGTCTGACTCCAAAGCCTACGACCACATCACCCTGAAAGTGCCCGATCTCGTCTGATCTTGGAGGCTAAGCAGGGTAGGGCCTGGTTAGTACCCGGATGGACCACCTGGAAATACCAGGTGCTGTAGGCTGGGTACGCCATAGTCAAAAATGTACAAAGGGGATAATCCTTCCTTCGGTTACCTGGGAAACATATGCCAACCTTTCTTTTAGGTTTGGATAGCGGTCCTGGAAGAGGCAACTGTCCAAGAGAAGTGGCCCAGATCAGAAATTGCCTTACCCATTATCATTCTAGAAATTTAGGCAGAGCACTTGGTTCTGAGGGCCTGAACATTCAGTTTACAGTATTGTCCTGCCAGGATTCAATCCAACAATGCCACAGCAATGGCCTATATTAATCACAAAGGGGGCAAAAGAAGTTGTGCGGCCCAGAGAAAGGTGAATCATATCCTATCTTGGGCAGAAAACAATATACTTTGCCTATCGGCGGTCTTCATTCTAGGAATAGAAAATTGGCAGGCGGACTACTTGAGTTGCCAGCAGTTGTTCCCGGGAGAATGGTTCCTTCACCCTGATATCTTCCTGTCAATATGTCAAAGACTCTTGTCCAGGTTCAACAAAGAAATCGAACAGATGCCTTGCTATTCCCGTGGAATCGGTTCTCACTGATTTATGCATTCCCTCCTATTCTGCCTGCGTCCACGACTTCTTCGCAGGATCAAGCAGGAAGGGAAGTCAGTGATTCTTGTGGCCCCCAGTGGGGATCAGGAAATCTTGATATGCAGGGATCGTAAAGATGACAGTAGGGGACCCATGGACCCCACCGCCATGGTCAGACTTTCTTTCGCAAGGTCCGGTGTTCCATCCTACTTTACAAACGCTAAATTTAACGGTTTGGCTATTGAGACCCACACTCTGAAGAAACATGGGCTGTCAGGTTCAGTGGTTTCTGTCTTGGTTAATGCAAGGGAGCCGGCCTCCATAATTTATATATTATCTGGGTCTGGGAAGCATATGTCTCCTGGTGTGAAACTAGGGGTTGCACCCCAGGAAATAGGTCAAAAGTAGAATCCTTGACTTTCTGCAGATGTGGTGAGAAATAAAGCTGACCTTGAGTGCTTTCTAAAAATAGGTCTCAGCCTTATCGGTATTATTTTAACGACCACTTGCTTTGCATTCTTTGGTTTGTAACGGGGTAACGGCTTAATCCCCGGTTAGGTCACCCCTGAACCCTTGGGACTTGAATTTAGTTTTGTCATTACAAAACAGCCTTTTTTTTTTTTTTTTTGGGCCGATACGACATATTTCCTTGGTCCTTTTTGACAAGGAAATTATTTTTTTCTGGTAAGCATATCTGCTGCAAGAAGAGTATCAGAATTGTCTGCTTTTTCTTGTAAAGAACCATATTATTGTTCACAAGGATAAGGTAGTATTGCATCCTTATCCTAACTTTTTACTGAAGGTAGTATCAGGTTTTTATCTAAACCAGGATATTGTTCTATCTTTATTTTTTCCGGAACCGTGTTCTATGGAAGAAAAATTGCTACATTCTCTTGATGTGGTGAAAGCAGTCTACTTAACCACTTGCCGCCCGCCCTATTACCAAATGATGGCGGCAAAGTGGTTTGATATTCCTGACTGGACGTCATATGAAGTTATAAGGAATATCGAGCCGATGCGCGCCCCCAGGGGCGCGCTTTGCGGCGATCATTGTTGCGGGGTGTCAGTCTGACACCCTGCAACACCGATCTAGGTAAAGAGTCTCTGATGGAGACTCTTTACCACGTGATCAGCCGTGTCCAATCACGGCTGATCACGATGTAAATGGAAAGAGCCGGTGATCGGCTTTTCCTCACTCGCGTCTGACACACGTGAGTAGAGGAGAGCCGATCGGCTGCTCTCCTGACAGGGGGGTCTGTGCTGATTGTTTATCAGCACAGCCCCCCCTCGGATCCCGCCCGGGACCACCAGGGAAGCCATCCACACTGGACCACCAGGTATGCCCCTAGACCCCCAGGGAAATGCCACTATGTGCCCAGGCAGCTGCCAATCAGTGCCCAGGCAGCTGCCAATCAGTGCCCACCCCAATGCCTACCACTGCGAACAGGCATGCCCATCAGTGCCTCATATCAGTGCCGCGTATCAGTGCCCATCAGTGCCACGTATCAGTGCCCATCAGTGCCGCCTATCAATGCCCATCAGTGCTGCATATCAGTGCCACCCATCAATGCCGCCTACCAGTGCCCATCTTCAGTGCCCGCTCATTGGTGCCACCTCATCGGTGCCGCCGTATCAGTGCCTGTCAGTGCCGCCTTTTCAGTGCCCATCAGTGAAAGAGAAAACTTATTTACAATTTTTTTTTAACAGAAACAAAAGCAAAACTTATTTTTTTTCAAAATTTTCGGTCTTCTTTTTTTATTTGTTTCGCAAAAAATAAAAACCGCAGAGGTGATCAAATACCACCAAAAGAAAGCTCTATTTGTGGGAACAAAATGATAAAAATTTAGTTTGGGTACAGTGTAGCATGACCGCGCAATTGTCATTCAAACTGCGACAGCGATGAAAGCTGAAATTTGGTCTGGGCAGGAAGGTGTCTAAGTGCCTTGTATTGAAGTGGTTAAAGACGACTGCTCAGAATCAGAAAATGGATGTTTTATTCGTATTGCCTGAAGGTCCTAAAAGAGGACAGGCAGCATGGAAATCTACTATTCTAAATGGATTCGACAAGTAATCGTTCTAGCTTATTGTTTAAAGAGGTAGTTCTACCCTCTCAAATCAAAGCGCACTCCTCTAGGGCTGTTAGTACTTCGTGGGCAGTGCATCACCAAGCCTCCATGGCTCAAATCTGCAATGCCGCAACTTGGTCTTCAATCCATACATTTACCAGATTCTATCAGGTGGACGTGAAAAGACATGAGGATGCCGCCTTTGGGTGCAGTGTACTGCAGGCAGCAGTATAAGTCCTCTAATCTCATGGTGCCCTACTTTTGTTGTGTCTCCCTCCCCTCAGTTGGCATTGCTCTGGGACATCCCACATAGTAATTATTATGGCTCTGTGTCCTGTGATGTACGATTAAAGAAAATAGGATTTTATAACAGCTTTCCTGGAAAATCCTTTTCTTTTGAAGTACATCACGGGACACAGAGGTCCCGCCCCTCTTTCTAGTATGGGAGGGGTTGTATAGGGAGGCAACTTCCTGTTTAGGGTGTGCCAGTGTCCAGCACCTGAAGGTGGACTATAACCCACATAGTAATTACTATGGCTCTGTGTCCCATGATGTACTTCAAAAGAAAAGGATTTTACAGGGAAGCGGTTATAAAAATCCTATTTCTCAGATCCTCAGAGAGTTCTTGGCCTTGAGGTGCCATGTTGAACTTCCAGTGACTAGTATGAGAGAGTGAGAGCGATAACGCCAAATTTAACACACCTGCTCCCCATTCACACCTGAGACCTTGTAACTAACGAGTCACATGACACCGGGGAGGGAAAATGGCTAATTGGGCCCAACTTGGACATTTTCACCTAGGGGTGTACTCACTTTTGCTGCCAGCGGTTTAGACATTAATGGCTGTGTGTTGAGTTATTTTGAGGGGACAGCAAATTTACACTGTTATACAAGCTGTACACTCACTACTTTACATTGTAGCAAAGTGTCATTTCTTCAGTGTTGTCACATGAAAAAGATATAAAATATTTACAAAAACGTGAGGGGTGTACTCACTTTTGTGAGATACTGTACATACTAGGAATAGTAAAAGGTTAACTTTAGGGACCATGGGGAGCCTCTACTCTTTCCGGATTTTCTCCTTCTACCCCAATCTATCATATATAGTCACTTGACATTCCCCCTGCCTCCCAACAGTGCAGTCCTTTGGACCTTGATAACCAGTCCTCTGTGTCTGCAAAATACATAACCAATATCTGTGAAGGTTTTCATTATTCAGGTCATATTTGTTGTAAGTAACACTTAGGGCCAGTTCACACCACATGCAGTCCAGTGCGTTTTTTTCCCGCATCAAAATCGCATGGATAGTAGGTTATATATGATTTTCAATGGCATAGTTCACACCAGTGCAGTCAGTTCAGTGTGTTCCAGTTCTAGAAAAAAAGTAGAACATGCTGCATTTTTCTGCACTGGACTGTACTGGAACGTGGTAAAACGCTTAAAAAATGCAGGAAAGCACATCCTTATTTAGGTTAAGAAAAAAGAGGGGGGAAATGCACTGGACCACATCAAAAAGTGCACAAAGACGCATCAAAAACGTGCATGCAGAAAAGCAGCCGGAACGCATCCGGACCGTTTTTCTATGGTGTGAACTGGCCCTTAAGCTTTTTCAGATTTAAAGTCCAATTGAATGTGACTACAACATGACCCTAAACATTTTACCTAAAGGCTAAAACTTGGCATAACCCCTCCTAAAACCTAACACCATAACCTTTAAAATGTATCTCTCTCTCTCTCTCTCTCTCTCTCTCCCCCCCCCCTCCCCCCCCTCCTCTCATTCTCTTTCTTTCTCTCTCTTTCTCTCTTCTTTCTCTCTCTTTCTCTCTCTTTCTCTCTCTTTCTCTCTCTTTCTCTCTCTTTCTCTCTCTTTCTCTCTCTTTCTCTCTCTCTCTCTCTTTCTCTCTCTTCTTCTTCTCTCTCTCTCTCTCTTCTCTCTCTCTCTCTCTTGTCTCTCTCTCTCTCTCTTGTCTCTCTCTCTCTCTCTTCTCTCTCTCTCTCTCTCTCTCTTGTCTCTCTCTTGTCTCTCTCTGTCTCTCTCTGTCTTGTCTCTCTCTCTCTCTGTCTCTCTATCTCTGTGTCTCTCTCTCTCTTGTGTCTCTCTCTCGATCTCTCCTCTCTCTCCTCTCTCCCCTCTTCCTGTCTCCCCCCTCCTTCTCTCTCCTCCCTCCCCCTCTTTCTCTCTCTCGATCGATGTCTCTCTCTCGATCGATGTCTCTCTCTTGTCTCTCTCTCTCTCTTGTCTCTCTCTCTCTCTGTCTCTCTCTCTCTCTTGTCTCTCTCTCTCTCTCTTGTCTCTCTCTCTCTCTCTCTTGTCTCTCTCTCTCTCTCTCTTGTCTCTCTCTCTCTCTCTTGTCTCTCTCTCTTGTCTCTCTCTCTTGTCTCTCTCTCTTGTCTCTCTCTCTTGTCTCTCTCTCTCTTGTCTCTCTCTCTTGTCTCTCTCTCTTGTCTCTCTCTCTCGATCTCTCTCGATCGATCTCTCTCTCTCTCGATCGATATCTCTCTCTCTCTCTCTCGATCGATATCTCTCTCTCTCGATCTCTCTCCCCTCTTCTGCCTCCTCCCTCCCCCTCTTTCTCTCTCTCATCCACACTGTAATCTTCTCTGTTTGATTCCAGTATTTGGTGGTTGGCGCTACATGTGGCCGTCGTACTGAAGTGTATCACCGGGTCAAGCATTATAAATTCCACCTGTACAAACGCTGCATTCCATTTGTACAGACCTCTGAGGAACATTCTGTTAATGAAACAGTGGAAATGGGTCTATCGAAAATGGAAGAGCAACAATTCATTCATGAGGTAAGGTATTTTAAACACTCACAAACCTTGTGCCCTCCATGGGCCGTATATAAACGGCATGGAGTTTAAGTGGTTTCAGAAAGCCTGCGGCTGCAAAAGGATAATTTTTTTTCCATGTAAAAATGATCCGGTGGGTGTGGAGCTGCCCCGTCACTTATAGCCTACTGCAAGCGTGGACACTCTTTCCCTTTCCTCAGATCTGAACATTTTTATTTTTTTTTTTTTATTCCATAAAGATTTTATTGAAAAAAAAAATTTGCAGATAACATCAGCAAATACAAATGATTGCGTGAGCCCAAACAGGAAGTTATACAGGTAGATTTCAACAGAACATAGAAAAAAAAAATAGAATATGTTTAAACATCTCTACACAGTTAGCTGGGTCCTAGATGAGGTTGCAAGTGTTTGGGCGTTTATATCCTAGGAGATGGAGTGTCTAATAAAAATTAGAAATAGAAAAAAAAAAAAAAAAGTAAAAATAAAGGGAGAGAACAACAAAAGTGGGAGGGGAAAGTAGGGGGGAGGGGGAGGAGAGGACAAGGCTTAGTGAGGAGATGGGGTGCAGAAGTCACCAACTACCCTCTCCAGCATCCAGTGGGTTAAAAAGACTAAAGTGCGTCACGCCGGTGGCGTGCGCCTGATTCTGCATATAAGGTCTGGGGTAATATGGCCCCAGTTCGGTATTAGTTTGCATTATCCAGAAGGTCTTGGTATGATTGAGAGCTTTTAAAGGTTGACCAAGCTTCCCAAATAGCAGTGAATTTAGAAATATTATCTGAAGCAGTGTAGATCAGTTCTTCCATCTCAGCAACACGATTAATTCGAGTGACCCATTCAGCCATGGAGGGTGGGGATGAAGACCGCCAATGTACTGGTATGCACATCCTAGCAGCATTGATCATGTGTATTGCAACCAACTTAAAGTACCTCCTTTTAGAAATTTTAGTTAGATGTAGTAAGTACTGTGCTGGGCAAAATTCCAACGGGAGTAAAGACACCGTTGTTGTCAGATTGTGTACTTTACGCCGAACATTTCTGGCTTCAGAGTTGTCAAAGTCCCGTCTGAAATGTCCTTTACTTGACCTGCTGCAGTGGAGGTCAAGGGAGACATTAGAGGACTAATAGAACCCTGATGTCTCCACAAAGGCTTTTGCATAGGGGGCTTGTTAGACCCCTTGTGATTGCAATAAAGGTAATGAGAAAAATAAATAATACATATTTTTAAAAGCAACTATGTCACAATGCAAACGCGTTTGTAGGGTGTGCATATATATGTAAATGGCGATTGCGTCACACACATGAGGTATTGCCGTGAATGTCAAAGTGACAGAATAGCCCATTATTCATGTTATAGAAAGAGGTGCAGCGCTAGAAAATAAAAACAAATAAAAAAAACGTTCATCATAAAAAATTGGTTGAAGACGATCGAAGTCCTCTAGTTAATCGATCCTGATGAGGACAAATAGAAAGCCACCACCAACACCCAATACTACTTACTGTCAGTGTGTAGGGTACACACATTAAATGTATAGGTTATGACCCCAGCAATCCTCCTCCACAGATCGATTGATTCCACAGAAGATCAAAACGCCTCAAGAAATAAAGACCTCCAAAACTTTCTCCATAGAATGGAATTTTACCGATAAACTCCAGTATCCACATACATATAGGAAAGAAGACCGCTCATTGCAGGCATCCAGAAAGTAAAATTTATTTAAAAATAAGACTTCTACACTCACATGATTGAGAAAACTGACAGGCAAGGGGAAACAACCTGTGTTTCCAACCAACAAAATGGCCGCTGGGTCCCGGTCAGCGTCCTACGTCACACGTCCTTAGCTCCACCCAACGTTTCGTCATAAACATGCATCATCAGGGCCCCCTTGGATCTTCCGTGGAATGGATCGATCTGTGGAGGAGGATTGCTGGGGTCATAACCTGTACATTTAATGTGTGTAACCTACATACTTGACGGTAAGAGTCAGTAGTATTGGGTGTTGGTGGTGGCTTTCCTATTTGTCCTCATCAGGATCGATTAACTAGAGGACTTTGATCATCTTCAACCAATTTTATATGATGAACTTTTTTTATTTGTTTTTATTTTTCTAGCGCTGCACCTCTTTCTATATTTTGTCTTATTGCAACCAGTAATATAGTGTCAGCTGCTTTTTTTTTTTTTTTTAGTTACCTTTTCTTCAAGCGCAACAGATTTGTATTTTTATTGCATTATTCATGTTACTGATGATACAAGCTTTTAAAGGCATCGTCTATAGACACAATCGTTTTTTTTGCCATTTTGTGGACACACACAATTTTAAAGTGATTGTAAAGTCAGAAGGTCTTTTTATCTTAATGCATTACGATAAAAAGCCTTCTGTGTGCAGCAGCCTGCCCAGGCCCCCCCTATACTTACCTGAGCCTCTCTCGATCCAGCCTCGGCCATCAGGGACTCTCCCTTCTAAATTTGGCCTGAGACACAGCAGTGGTGCCATTGGCTCCCGCTGCTGTCCATCAAAATCAGTTAGCGAATGAGGAGAGAGAGGGGGCGGGGCCGAAACACGGGTCTGTGTCTGAATGGATACCTGGAGCTCTGACTCGGGCTCGGGTGCCCCCATAGCAAGCTGCTTGCTGTGGGGGCACTCAACAGGAGGGAGGGGCCAGGAGCACCGAAGAGGGACCCGAGAAGAGGTGGATCTGGGCTTCTCTGTGCAAAACCACTGCGCAGAGCAGGTAAGTATAACATGTTTGTTATTTTTAGAGTAAAAAAAAAACCTAGACTTTACAATCACTTTAAGGGCCAGTTCACACCATAGAAATGCGGTCCAGATGCGTTTCAGATGCTTTTCTGAATGTGCGTTTTTAATGTGTTTCAGTGCATGTTTTATGTGCGTTTTTGATGCAGTCCAGTGCATTTTTTCCCCTCCTTTTTTCTTAAATTTAAATAAGAACGTGTGTTCCAGTGTGTTTTTGGTGCGTTCCAATGCATTTTTGATGCTTTTACAGCGTTCTAGTACAGTCCAGTGCAGGAAAAATGCAGCATGTTTTATACTTTTTTTTTTTTTTTTTTTCTGGAACGCACTGGAACTGCAATCACTGGTGTGAACTATGCCATTAAATACCATATAACCTACTTTTCATGCGTTTTTGATGCAGAAAAAAAACGCACTGGACTGCATGTGGCGTGAATTGGCCCAGAGGCTTGACATGTTTGGTATCTATTTACTCAACGCAAATTCATCTTTAATATTTTACCCAAAAATTGGGTACTATATTGTGATTGTATGTATTAAAATTAATTTTGGTGTATTTTTCACTGAAAATATGCCGTTGATAAGTTGTGCAAATATTTTCACATGAAATTTCAACTACCACCACTTTATTCTACAGGGCCTCTGCATTCAGAAAATATATAATTGGTTAGGGGTTTTAGGTAATTTTTCTAGAAAAAAATTTATGTGAAAAATTGCAAAAATTGCTTTTGACACAGTGGTTGCAACTGAGCTCCAAGTATTGATTTTATAGCATAGTTATAGTGGTCCAGCTTGGACCAATGTAAGTATGCATATTCCATACATGTGGGACCCCTGTAGAAGCTGGAAATTGCTCTAGTAGTCACCACTACTGCAGTGATGGCCGCTATCCTCTGGGACCCCGTGCCTAGCGTTTGCCCTGCTCCAAAGTGAACACAGGGAGTCACTTGTTTGGCATTGGCGCTGTTTACAGAACACTTTACGTTTTTCCAAATGAATGTAAGGCATCTCTGATTGGATGAGGTGGAGAGGCAGGCCAGTGACATGATCTTCACCCTGTCCAACCAGAGAATGCCTTGTATCCATTTAAAAGAAATACAAGACGTTCTGTAAATAGTGCCTGTGCTGACCAAGAAGATAGTGGCGATCACTGTAGTAGCAGGGCTCCTACAGTAATATTGAGCCTCCATACACCTGGGTCCCACATGTATGGCATATGCATAATTCACATTGGCCAAGCTGGACTAATGTAAATATGCAAAAAAAAAAAAAAGGCATACCTGGAAATCCAGTATAAGAAAACTGGGGACTTATTCCATGTTGAAGGGCTACTGAAAAAATGTCCCCCTTTTTATAAGTGATCACCTCCCCTATGCTCCCTCTCTTCTCAGCTGTGTAAGAGCTGGGGGCAGGAGAAGCAACAGCACACTGACCTTCCCAGTAAGGGGAGGGGGGGGGGACGTGGCAGGACATGTCTGATCATTGGAGTAGAACAGGCTGAGTTCCCAGCATAGCTAGAGAACTGACCATGCTGTGTTCTCCTGCTTAGTGTGGTCAGTTTTTAATAGGAAAACAGAGGGACTGACAGGAACACCAGGGATTTCACACAAAGGAAGCTATACAAAGATACTTTTTCATACAATTTCACACAAAGGAAGCTATACAAAGATACTTTTTCATACAAGTATATGGTACAGCTGGCACATACTGTATCAGGAATATGAAATGCTGGGGTATCAAACACTTTAATAAGCTAGACATACATAGGGAAATGTCTCTATTGCCGTGAAGACTTTATTTTCCTTTTTTTTTTTTTTATGCAGGAAATTGATCGTCTTCAAATATATGTGGATGCAGCAGAAACTTTTCAGGATGAAACAGAGGCGTCATTAATTTCTTAAATTGAAGAGTGTAGCTCCTCTTTTCTGTAAATACTTTTGACAAATTTAATTAATTTGACTGTGCCCGACTGAACACATTAAAATCAGTCTCTCTAAAATGGAACATTGCCTGAGGTCTCCATAGCTGTACCTTGTACTCTTCCATGGCCGTTTCACATACTGACCAGTGCTTCCTGTCCTGGGCTGATGAGAGAGATCAAAAAGGCTGAAATAGTTCTGTTTGCACCTTCTCTGAGACAGATGGCTTCAAGTGGTGTGGTTTCGTTTGTTGGATTGAACAAAAAAAAAATGCTTTGGTTTTGTTGATTGAAGGAAGGTAATTCCAGGTTTGAGCTCACATTTGAAAAGTTTCTTAAATTTATGCTAAATCAGCATGCCTGTGGAGAATACATCTCCCTTCAACACAAGACTCGGGCAGTGGTGGCTCTCAGACCTTCTTGGGTGCCCAAGTATGATGGTCTTTGTGTTTGCAAAGGTTTTTTCGAGGGGGGGAAGATATCTTGTGTCACTTTACCAAGGTACCCCAGGGATGACAATTGTAAGGATTAATACAAAGGTTTGATACAAAGGTTTTATGAGAAAAAAAATCTGTATTAACCAAATTGTTAGCCCCTTGTATACATTTCATGGCACTTTGACCATTTTGTCAATAATGGCGCATAGTATGTGTAAGGACACTTCACTGAAATTTCAGTGAAATTCATTGTAGTCAAAGGGGAAGGCCAAGGTAAGGTGGTCTTTATGAAAGAAATGGATTTTATTGGCTTCTTGGGGTAAGGCAACCATTTCCAACAAGGGTTCAGTGGAACCCTAGGGTTCCTCCAGGAGTTGGTAGGAGTTCCTTGAGCTGTGGTTGATTGACCTTCCATCTTGATGGTGCCTGAATAGTTCCATCTTCAGTGTCACTTGGCAGTGCCAGCGGCCTCGCACCAATGATCTTTGTAACAGTTGGTAAGGGTGGCATTGTGACCACCTCTGTAAGGGGGACATTCTTCCTACTAACCACCGACATAAGGGACATTCCTCCCACTGCGCTCAATGAATTGATTTTAGCAGGGATTCCCTGAGACTTAAAAATTATTTCAAGGGTTCCTCTGGGGTAAATAGGTTGGGAAAGGCTTTGGTAAGGGAAGCTCCTTCCAACTATCCTGGACTTGTTCTTGTGCCAAAAAATGCTAACCCTAACCCTTTGTTCAAGCAATATATCACACAGAACTGTCAGGTAGTGTGTGATTCAGCTCTCACTGGCAGCTATAAGGTGGATCATAGGGGATCAGAATTAGTCCATACATTTGCTGCTGAAGAGCTTCCGGTGACGGTGTGTGCAAATCGCACTGACCCAGGCGCCCTCTTTCTGCAATTTTTGCTAACCCTTGGTTGATAAACAGTCATATGATTGCCATGAATACATGCATAACAGGCACTAGATCTCCTATCGCAATGCTATACCTGTGAGTGGCTGTCTTTTTTTTTTTTTTTTTTTTTTATTATTAATAAGCTGGATTGCAACCAAGGGCATCTGCAGGGGATCTTGAGAAAGATCCAGATACACAGAAAACAGTAAGGCACCACACCAGTGGTAACACAGTCCAAAAAAAAGTTTATTGGATGACTGTTGGTGTAAAATGCATTTTGACTTGACACCCTCCCCCACATCTACAGTGCTTGAGTCAAATATGACATCAGTGATGCTTGGACTGAAAGGCAGTTCAAAAAAATATTTATCTTAGATCAGAGCTTTACCCTTACTTATAGATGGCTAGCAGTACCATGCTTACTCTTCTCCACAGAGTATAATTATAAGGTTGTCTTCCCGTTGGCTTGGAAAGGGATGATGTCTTGAGGCTTCTTCCGAGAGTACCATGCTTACTCTTCTCCCCAGAGTACAATTGAGAGGTTGTCTTCCCGTTGGCTTGGAAAGGGATGATGTCGTAAGGCTTCTTCCGAGAGTACCATGCTTACTCTTCTCCCCAGAGTACAATTGAGAGGTTGTCTTCCCGTTGGCTTGGAAAGGGATGATGTCGTAAGGCTTCTTCCGAGAGTACCATGCTTAATCTTCTCCCCAGAGTACAATTGAGAGGTTGTCTTCCCGTTGGCTTGGAAAGGGATGATGTCGTAAGGCTTCTTCCGAGAGTACCATGCTTACTCTTCTCCCCAGAGTACAATTGAGAGGTTGTCTTCCTGTTGGCTTGGAAAGGGATGATGTCCTAAGGCTTCTTCCGAGACCAGGCACCATTTGGGTATCCATCTTGCTCCTAGGATAACTGATCTTTTTTTTTTTATCTGTCTTTGAGTCTGGCCATCACTGAAGTCGTATTTGACTCAAACCCTGAAGAAAGGGGAGTGTGACCCAGAAATCTGTTGGATTTTGTACATTGCTAGTCATTCAATAAAAGATCTTTCTGGACTCTATTACCACTAGTGTGGTGCCCTTATATTTGTTCTGTATATATGATTGCCATGTCACATTTACGGTGATCACGTGGTTTGTTTATTAACAAAGAATTAGGGTTAGCATTAGGTTAGCTTTGTCTATCAGAAACATGAGGATCACAAAACAAGGCTTTTTTTGTTTCAACCACATCCGAGGACAATTTTGGCAATTTTTTAACAAAGGAAAAATCAGTGCGCTTATCCATAATACATAGATATTTTGTATGCCGACATCTAAAAGGTTTCATCTTCTTCCTATTTGTGCAATCATTTTCTCTGATACATCTTTGTCTCCTTCATGTGTTTATCAGTGGTTGATGTACTGCACCTTCCAATTTTCTATTTCCTGCTTTAATGGGCTAGTACTCTTTAGAAGTCTTTTCATTATCTGCTCCTGGTTCTGCTTAAAATGTAATGAATTTTGACAAAATCTAATCTTCTGCCGTCAGTACAGCTACCGTGTACAGCTTCTCACACTGTGATCGTAAGAATTCCTTGACACTTAGGACATTAATTTCCGGTAAGTATTTCGTCTGTTGGACATAAAAAGAAGCAATTGTGTCCCTAATGGACAAAATTGGACTATGTGAAAGGTTATTTTTTGCCTTTTTCTGGATAAATTGAGAGTTGAGGGTTCTGTTGATACAGGTGCTCTGTTTTTTTTGTTTTTTTTTTCTTTTTTTAAGCTTAACTGCATAAAATATTAGATCCAAGAAGGTTGAGCCTAGCAAGCAGGCAACTTGCATCATGGTCAGCAAGGGCAGCCAGTGCATTTTCTCTTGACAGGTTTGCTAGTCAGCAAGAAAAAAAAAAAGAATAAATCACAGCCCATCTGTACCATATGATTAGCTGTGGATAATCACAATAGTACACAAATAAATGGATTTCATTCACAAAAATATGGTTACTTATAACCGTGATTATCACATCATATCATAGTGTGTTGAAAACAAAAATCCTGATCACCTCCCCAGAGTGGAACAGTGTTACTGATCACAGTACGTAAAAAAAAAAAAAAAAAAAATTGTAATGGAAAAAAAAAGGTTTTAGTTTTTGAAATTTTTTTTTTTATATACTGTCACCGGTCAGTATTCCGATTACCGGCCACCCCTGTTATATGATGACGCTGTACTGCATTGGTGACTGTAGGTAAAAAAAATTTTTTTTTTAATTTCTTCATTTTCCAAAAAATTGTGACAAAAAATTACAACATAAAAAAACTCTCCATGCCTCTTACTAAATACCTTGGACTGTCTACTTTCCAAAAAAGGGGCGATATTTGTACTGTCCTGTAATTTTCAGGACATGAGATAGGCCGACAGTACATCAGGATTAATCGATTTTCATATATATATATATATAGTATAATATTCTCTCTATCTCAGTTTGTGGACTCTATAACTTTCCTTAAGGGCTCTTTCACATGTCCGTTTTTCATCCTTCCGTTTTCGGATGAAAAACGGACATACATGTATCCCTATGGAGCGTCGGATGTCAGCGGTGACATGTCCGCTCACATTTGACCCGCTCCGATCCGAAAAGTGTAACGGAGGAAAACCCTACTTTTCCATCCGTTATCGGATCGGGTGACAACGGACTTTACGGTCCATCATCATCCGATCCCCCCATAGGGGAGAGCGGCGCTCTGAGAGGTCCATCGCTGCACAGCGTGCAGCGACAGACCTGTCATTTTCCTGCTTAGTGGGGATCGGCGGAGCGATCCCCGCTGAGTAAGCGGGTGTTCACGGGGCGGATCATCACTGATCCGCCCCGTGTGAAAGAGCCCTAAGACTAATTGAAGTGGTTAAAGGAGCAGGAATACATCAAAATCCCAGCACAGCTCAGATGGTAGCTTATGATGTTTGGTGTCAATCTAAATTCTTGCAGAGTTTTAAATAGCAAGCGCCCAGGTCAGTTTATATCTAGCATAGATAAGATGCCCCATGGGCAGAGTAATTTAACAGTAAAAAAAATGAAATGCCCAAGCACACTTGCCTGTTAGTAATCAAAAAAAAAAAAAACTCATTTAGCAATTTGCGTCAAAAACAAAGGCATTTGTTGCATATGTGTACAAATATAACTACCGCAAGTCACAACCTGCAGATTATATTTGGAATTTATTGGATTGAGCAATGCTCATGTAATGATACACTATATTGTCAAAAGTATTGTGACGCCTACCTTTGCACGCACATGAACTTTATTGGCATCCCAGTCTTAGTCTGTAGGGTTCAATATTGCGTTGGCCCACCCTTTGCAGCTATAACAACTTCAACTCTTCTGGGAAGGCTGTCCACAAGGTTTAGGAGTGTGTCTATGGGAATGTTTGACCATTCTTCCAGAAGCGCATTTGTGAGGTCAGGCACTTATGTTGGATGAGAAGGCCTGGCTCGCAGTCTCTGCTCGAATTCATCCCAAAGGTGTTCGATCGGGTTGAGGTCAGGACTCTGTGCAGGCCAGTCAAGTTCCTTCACCCCAAAATCACTCATCCATGTCTTTATGGACCTTGCTTTGTGCACTAGTGTGCAGTCATGTTGGAACAGGAAGGGGTCTTCCCCAAACTGTTCCCACAAAGTTGGGAGCATGAAATTGTCCAAAATGTCTCCGTATGCTGACACCTTAAGAGTTCCCTTCATTGGAATTAAGGGGCCAAGCTCAATCCCTGAAAAAACAACCCCACACCTTAATCCCCCCTCCACCAAATGATTTGGACCAGTGCACAAAGCAGGGTCCATAAAGACATGGATGAGCGAGTTTGGGGTAGAGGAACTTGACTGGCCTGCACAGAGTCCTGACTTCAACCTGATAGAACACCTTAGGGATGAATTAGAGCGCAGACTGCGAGCCAGACCTTCTCGTCCAACATCAGTGCCTGACCTCACAAATGCACAAGAATGGTCAAACATTCCCATAGACACACTCCTAAACCTTGTGGATAAACTTCCCAGAAGAGTTGAATCTGTTATAGCTGCAAAGGGTGGACCAACTCAATATTGAACCCTACAGACTAAGACTGGGATGCCATTAAAATGTATGTGCGTGTAAAGGCAGGTGTCCCAATACTTTCAACAATATAGTGTATGTGAGGACCACTTACCATATTAAGACTCTGAGCAAAAGCCAGTGCGATGATGAACATTCATGGGGAACAGTTCCATGACCAGTGATTGGGCTCAGAGAAAGTGGGACGAATGACGCTGGCCATCATTCGACACAGAAATCTGGCGGCATCTAATGGCAGAAAATAATTACTTAAAGTAACAACTCCAGATTGAAGGAGATTATTGCAGAAAAAGGCGCTCCCTTTTTTTTTTTTTTTTTTTTTTTTTTTTTTTTTTAACTGGGGTTCCAGTTTTAGTTTAATTCTAATATTTGCATATGAATAGAATTACCTTGATATAAATAATCTTATTAACAATATATATCGTTTTTAAAGTGTTGTTGCTTTGTAAAGTTTGTAGTCATAAATGCACCCAGGGACCACCATATTTACATATACATATTTTTAAGCAGAAATTTTATTTATTTTCCTTTTGGATAAAGTGTAAAAAGGTTATAATTTTTACCTGTCTAAAGCTTGCATTGTCCTTAACCGCTTCAGCCCCGGAAGATTTTACCCCCTTCCTGACCAGAGCACTTTTTACAATTTGGCACTGCGTCGCTTTAACTGACAATTACGCGGTCATGCGATGCTGTACCCAAACAAAACTTGCATCCTTTTTTTCTTTAGGTGGTATTTGATCACCTCTTCGTTTTTATTTTTTTGCGCTATAAACAAAAAAAACAATTGTGAAAAAAACACAATATCTTTTACTTTTTGCTATAATAAATATCCCACATTTTTCGTAAAAAAACACTTTTTTTTTTTCCTCAGTTTAGGCCGATATGTATTCTTCTACATATTTTTGGTAAAAAAAAATCGCAATAGGCGTATATTGATTGCGCAAAAGTTATAGCGTCTACAAAATAGGGGATACATTTATGGCATTTTTATTATTATTTATTTTTCTACTAGTAATGGCGGTGATCAGCGATTTTTATCGGGACTGTGATATTGGGGCGGACAAATTGGACACTTTTGGCACATTTTTGGGACCATTGACAATTATACAGCGATCAGTGCTATAACAATGCACTGATTACTGTATAAATGTCACTGGCAGGGAGGAAGATGTTAACACTAGGGGGCAATCAAGGGGTTAACTGTGTTCCCTCTCTGTGTTCTAACTGTAGGGGGATGAGACTTGCTAGGGGAAGAGAGAGATCGGTGTTCATACTTTGTATGACCACACGATCAGTCTCTTCTCCCCTCAGAGAATCAAGATCTGTATGTTTAAACACACAGATCCCAGTTCTCGCTGGGTCACGAGCGTTCACAGGAGCCCGGCGGTCGCACTCACATCGGCTTCAGGGGCGAGCAGCGGGCGCGCGCGCCCCTAGTGGCCACAGGGCGAAGTGACGTAACATAACGTCGTTTCATCCCAGCCGTGCCGGCAAGTGGTTAATGAGAAGATTTCCAATAACTTCCCATCTTAGTGTCGCTCATGCCGTTGCTGGTGACATTCTTATTGATAAATTCCCAATGGCAATATGTAGAAAATACTGTTGAAAGGAGGAAAACAGAAAGTTCAGCTTCAAGCTTTGTCACCAAGACAGGAACGCTCTTTTGCATGGATTTGCACTTTTAAGATAAATGTCTGCTGCAATAATGTTCAAAATCAAACCATGCAACTTACTAAAGTGTTTTTTTATAAACGGTACATCATGTGAGTAGATCTGTTTGCAAATGTTGTAATTTTTCAATATATTGATCCTCCAGATTGTGTGCATGTATATATCTCCAGTCTGCTTAGAATTATAAAATTCTGGAATCACCATTTTTTGAATTGTGTATATTTTCCACAAATGAAAGGGAATGAACAGTCTTTTCAGTTATTTTTTTATATAAACCTGTAACAAAAAATATTAAACCTATAAAAAAAAAAAAAAAAGCTTGATGTCAAATGTAGTGTATTTTCTTTTAAAAAAAACCTTAAAGTAGAACTGTTATCAAAACTTTTTTTTTTTTTCATTTTGGATAGATTAAGGAGGGGTTATAACCCCTGTAAGTATTTTTTTTCACCATCTGTGTCCCATTGCAGAGATTTTGCATTACTTCCTGTCCCATTGCCAAACAGGAAGTGAGAAGAAATCCCTGCAAATGAAAGGAATGAACAAGTGTCCCCATCGGAAGATCTCCCCTGGGGATTTTCTTTCACTTTCAATGATAATGGCAAACGGGACAAATAGAGCGGGGAAATCTCCTTAGCTGGGGGGGGGGAGCACAGATGACAATAAAAAACTGACGGGTGTTCTTATCCCTCTCCAATCTAGACAAAAAGTGTTGCCTTTAGTTATACTTTTAAATCTGTTGTTATGTTGAGGAAGTTAAATCAATGGCGTAGAGCTTGTTGGTGTGTTCAGGTCAACCAGGAAGTGCATTTTCAGGGCTTGGTGGCCCACTTTTATTTAAACCACTTCCCACCCACAGGACGTCCCTGTACATTCTCAGGTTTCAGTAATTATACTGGGCCATAGCTACAGCTGCAGTCGTTTTTTTCAGCCAGAAATTCTGAATAAAGTAAAAGCGATCCAAGCAGCTAGATAGCTGCTGGATTGCTTTTACATGTGGCGGAAGGGGGTAGAGCGGTATAGCCCAGGACTGAAGCCAGCAGTTCCGCAAGCTTACCATAGAGATGAGTACTGGAACTTCCCTGATAATCTGTATGGTCTAAGAACCTGAAAGCGACAAGGATTTTGTCACTTCCTAAGATGTAAACCAGCCATTACTGACTTGTGAAAGCATCTGATCAAACCGATCTTGGTTTGCTCAGATGCTTTTAAGGGCAGAGGAGTGATCTGGGGTCTAATAGACCTCAGATGTTTCAGGAAAGAGAACCTGTCACTGCCCCAGCTATCACAAGGGATACGTAAAAATAAAACCTTTCAAATAAAATAAAAATGTAAAGCTCCCTCACCCGCCTTCACCCGCAAAGGCTCACGCATATGTAGGTCTCGCACGTATATGTACACGGTATTGGCATCACACATGTGAGCTATCACCGTGAACGTTCTAGCGAGAGCCATGATTCTAGCAACAGACCTCCTGTGTATTTCCAAACTGGTAACCTTTTAAAGGCTTTTAAAATGTCATCTATTGAGATTTTTAAACACCATAGTTTGTCGCCACTCCATGGGCATATGCAATTTTAAAGCGTGATGTGTTAGATATCTATTTACTCTGCGTAACATCATCTTTTATATTTTACCAAACAATTGGGGATTACATTACCCTTTTGTGCAATAAAATTCATTAAAGTGTATTTTTTCCAGAAAATATTTGGAAAATCGCTGCGCAAATACTGGGTGACATTGTAAAAAAATTGCAACACCCATCATTTTATTCTCTAGGGCCTCTACTTAAAAAAAAAAAAAAAAAAAAAAAAACTATGTAAAAAATGCAGATTTTTTTACATGTAGGAGAGAAATGTCAGATTGGCCCAGTAGGCAAGTGGTTCAAAATAAGTTACAGAACAGTTGCCCTTGAATGGGTGTCTACCTATAAAATACAAAATGAAACCACTGATCTATGCCCAAGCCTATCATTATAAAGGCTGTGTGCACATGCACCCTGCCAGTCTCCAGCCAGACCTGGACACTTGGTTAGAGGGTTCATCTCTCCCAAAGCTCTTTAGAGTCTCCAAACTTTGGAGCCCAACCCAGGAATACCAGAAAACTAGGGAAAGTTGAGAAAATGGTTTTCTCTGCTCAGAACCGATATTCTGGAGTCCCTCAGTCTCCACCTGTGAGTAACTAGGTGTTACTGAATGTCACTGATAGTGACTCTGTTAGTGACTCTGGTAGGGAAAGTGGGGGGTCTAGAGGGGTGGCCAGAATATTTTAAATTCACCTTTTAATTTTTCATGGAAAAGTGAACTTGCCCTTTAAGCTGTCACCGTAGTAGCTAATCTCAACTGCTTCCAGCGGCTAATATTCAGTCTGTGTCATTTAATAACATAAAAAGGCAGAGCCAGCATGTAAAAAAAATATAGAAGTTACATTAAAAAAATCGCTTAAATCTGAACTCCAGTCCTAAAACAAAATCCTCAACCCCTTACACTAAAGCTCTAATGCTCAGGGGATGTGGAATAGACTGAATAGACCGTTCCATAAGGCAGCTCCTCCTCCTGTCTGGATGTGTGGCCCCCCCCATCGCCAACATCGCATACAACGCAGAACCTGACGAGTTCAGATTTAAAGGAAAATTGCTGCAACAATGATTAAAAATATGAGTACAGTAAAAATAACTACTACAGTATTCTTACTAATGTATCTGCATGTAAATATTCAGACAAATTAAACATTAAATGGCTTATTATTCTAACTGGGTTGTTATTTCATTTTGTATTATACAATTGCTTTTGTACAGAAATTACAAGTTTCCATAATAAAAGAGAGATTAAACATTTTCGTGCCTGCGTATTGTGTTGTAAAGGGACTGAAGTGAGATGACAAATGACAATACCAGGGGCATACTATATTGCCAAAAGTATTGGGACACCTGCCTTTACACGCACATGAACTTTAATGGCATCCCGGTCTTGGTCCGTAGGGTTCAATATTGAGTTGGCCCACCCTTTGCAGCTATAACAGCTACAACTTTTATGGGAAGGTTGTCCACAAAGTTTAGGAGTGTGTCTATGGGAATGTTTGACCATTCTTCCAGAAGCACATTTGTGAGGTCAGGCACTGATGTTGGACGAGAAGCCCTGGCGTGTTCGATCGGGTTGAGGTCAGTACTCTGTCCGGGCAAGTCAAGTTCCTCCACCCCAAACTTGCTCTTCTGTCTTTATGGACCTTGCTTTGTGCTCTGGTGCACAGTCATGTTGAAACAGGATTGGAGCAGCCCCCTTGGACTTTTTAGGCATAAAAGATAATTTTATAGTAAAAGGCAATATATTGCTACTTTTATTAATATAAAACATAAAAACGTGTTTATATATAGACATAGCAAGGCAAATAATGTAAAACACACAGTACAAAATTAGAAAAAATGGTGGTACATCAACACATATTTGTCAAACCCAACAAAAGGCAAGTGTGCCCTGTGCTGTCAGAGACGAGCTGTGGTCAGTCAATAGGGATTTCTTGTGTATGTAGCCCAACATGTTTCGGAATGAACAATGTGTTCCCTTCATCAGGGAAGATTATGTCTGGGTGACTTTCATTCTCATTGTCTGAAATGTAAACATAGTCGCATGATCACACTGTAAAGCACGATGTGAACATAGCAAGCAATATAAGAGTATAAATTTGGTATATAATATATGTAACCATTCTAATAATCACATGATGGTCCACAGTACAATAAACAAAAAAGGAAACACAAGGAATAAAATCAATAGGGACTCCCAAAGTGACTGAAGCAGTCCGCAGAGCAGCAGATGCAGCAGAGCACCCATCTTTATGCCCATCAGAAACCCCACCAATAGGTTGGACTCTCCACTTCAAATTGTATGGTAATCTTAATCAGTTAAAATTTATGTTAGTTGAAAATGGGGAAAAAAAATGTATCCAGTACATCTCTGCGTTGGAGCGCTCAGGTAAAGTGTTTAAGTCCCAAGTTAGGGTGTTTTGTCCCTTTCAAGAGGAGGGTAATGAGGTTGTGGCCAATGGCCTCTCACCACTATGCAGTGAAGCCTACTCCCATGCTCTGGTGTCCAGAGCCCCGTACATTCAAGGGGTGCTTTCCGCTGAACCCGTGGTGTTGATGGCAACTCTGGACAATGTAGCGATGATCTCTTACCCCTCTGTGACACCCCTTCCATTCAGCTCACTGGATCTCTCCAATGGCAGTAGCCTCCAATAGAATGTGGCAGAGCAGTCCAATACAATGGCAAACACTGGCGACAAGGAGCCTCTCTGACGCGGCATTTCATCGTGCTGACAACTGTTACATCCTCTAAAGACAAAACGCCATGTCAGGGCGGGCTGGACAGGTGAAGTCCTCCCGCTGATAAATGCTGTGGTGGGATTTCAGTTTATTCGGTTTATTATCAGTCAACTGTGTTTATTTTTTTTAAATCCTAATGGCAACAGAAACAAACTACCCAAATGACCCTGAATAAAAGTTTACATACCCTGGTGATTTTGGCCTGATGGCATACACACCAATTGACACAAAGGGGTTTGAATGGCTATTAATGGTAACCATCCTCACCTGTGGTCTGTTTGCTTGTAATTAGTGTGTGTGTATAAAAGGTCAGTGAGTTTCTGGACTCCTGACAGACCCTTGCAGCTTTCATCCAGTGCCGCACTGACTATTCTGGATTCTGAGTCATGGGGAAAGCAAAAGAATTGACAAAGGATCTGCGGGAAAAGGTAGTTGAACTGTATAAAACAGGAAAGGGATATAAAAAGATATCCGAGGAATTGAGAATGCCAATCGGCAGAGTTCAAACTCTAATCAAGAAGTGGAAAATGAGGGGTTCTGTTGAAACCAAACCACGGTCAGGTAGACCAACTAAAATGTCAGCCACAACTGCCAGGAAAATTGTTCGGGATGCAAAGAAAAACCCACAAATAACTTCAGGTGAAATACAGGACTCTCTGAAAACACATGGTGTGGCAGTTTCAAGATGCACAATAAGGAGGCACTTGAAGAAAGATGGGCTGCATGGTCAAGTTGCCAGAAGAAAGCCATTACTACGCAAATGCCACAAAGTATCCCACCTACAATACGCCAAACAGCACAGAGACAATCCTTAAACCTTCTGGCACAAAGTCATTTGGAGTGATGAGACCAAAATTGAGCTTTTTGGCCACAACCACTACAACGCTACATTTGGAGAGGAGTCAACAAGGCCTATGATGAAAGGTACGGAGGTGGATCACTGATGTTTTGGGGATGTATGAGCTACAAAGGCACAGGAAATTTGGTCAAAATTGTTGACAAGATGAATGCCGTATGTTATCAAAAAATACTGGAGGAACATTTGCATTCATCAGCCAGGAAGCTGCGCATGGGACATACTTGGACATTCCAACATGAAAAAGATCCAAAACACAAGGCCAAGTCGACCTGTCATTGGCTACAACAGAATAACGTGAAGGTTCTGGAGTGGCCATCTCAGTCTCCTGACCTCAATATCATTGAGCCACTCTGGGGAGATCTCAAACGTGCAGTTCATGCAAGACAGCCCAAGAATTTACAGGAACTGGAGGCTTTTTGCCAAGAGGAATGGGCAGCTTTACCATCTGAGAAGATAGGGAGCCTCGCCCACAAATACCACAAAAGACTTCAAGCTGTCATTGATGTTAAAGGGGGCAATACACGGTATTAAGAACTGGGGTATGTAAACTTTTGATCAGGGTCATTTGGGTAGTTTCTGCTGTCATTATGATTTTAAAAGAGTAAACACAGTTGATTGATAATAAATGGCTTCAGCCGAACACTAACCATGAGTGAAATATTCTCTGAAAAATGGCCAAGTAATCATAAATTCTGCCAGGGTATGTAAACTTATGAGCACAACTGTATATGAGCAATTGCCTGTGTAAGGTTTGGTATATATAGATTTTTTTTTTTTTTTTATTAATCACCCAGCGCAGCTATAAATGTATAACTAATATTTGAATGCACTGTTGTGTAAGATAGCTGCAGCTTCAATTTATTTAGTAAAATAATTATTATTTTGTGTTTAAAAGAGTTCAGGTTTGTTTTTTGTTTTTTTGGATCGTACTTGCCTAGGTGGATGCTGCATCTGTCCCCCGCCAGCTCTAAGACTGAGAACCGAGTGATCAAACACCGCTGATTGCTCTGTTCTCATTGCTCTGTGAGCAGAGAGCTGGTTGGCTCAGGTTCTTAGCGGCTCGCTGAGAGGTTGAGCCAGATGCCAGCGGATGTGGTCAGATCCCGACCAGATTTCCCAAGCCTGGACCGGCTCTGTGATGTCAGCCTATGGCACGCTGGTGAAAACAGGCTACAGGACTGCAAAAAGAACTTTTCGGCTGCATTCCCACCTTTAGCGTAGTGTTTTTCTGGCATTTTTCGCAAGTTTTTATGTGCGATTTTGACGTGTTTTTATGCGCGACTTGCCCGCATTATTGAGCTTTGGCGCCTTTTTATTAGCCAATAGAGAAAACTATCATCTGTTGCTAGGTATTTCAGCTTTTTTAGCTTTACCCTTAGCTTTCATTTCGTTTTTAATTATTATTATTCATTTATTATTTTTTTTCGTTAGGATTAGGGGTTAGGGTATCACGTACCTTGGTTGGAGGCCGAGTTAACGAGAGGGCTTCACCCGTGGCTCTGGTCTGAGCACCCCTGAATGTGGTGACAGAGGTATAAGGTTCAAAGAAGCACGGGTGCAAGTAGCTTGATAGCAGGTGACTGCCACAGTCAGGGACGTAGTCAAGGTGAGCCGGGGTCATACACAGTAGAACAGGGTGGTCAGGAGACGCTTACGTCTCAGTGCACAGTGGATATTAGTCTGAGCTCATCTGTGTGCTGGTGCACGAACATTAGCTGTATGGGAATGAACAGTAGATGCAGAAGAATTAGCATTAACTGTATGAAAATTGGTATTAGTTGAACTAGGTTCCTGACATAGAGTTTTGTTTTTTGTTTTGTTAGGGTACTACTACTACTCCTACTACTACTACTCCTACTATTCTTAAAAAAATAAAATAACTAAACACCCTAACACAAAATAAATTATTATTAATAATTTTGGTTTTTTTTGTTCAGTTTGGGTGTTTATTATTATTTATAATAATTTATTTTTTGTTAAGGTTGGGAGTTAATTCTCATTTATGTATTATTACATATTTATGAATTTAGGTTTTAATATTTTTATTAAAGGTTTTTACAAATAAGGTAAATTCCAATAGTAATTTTGAATAATATTCACAATTTCGACTGCATATAAAATAAACCAAAAATGTTACACACTGTTACTACACTAATAAGGAGCAAAAGACATAACGACTTCTCTCCCATTGGTAAGGGATCATTCCCTCTAATGCCCTGTACACACGATTGCACATTCCGACAACAAAATCCATGTTTTTTTTTTCTGACGGATGTTGGCTCAAACTTGTCTTGCATACACACGGTCACACAAAGTTGGTCGGAAATTCCGAACGTCAAGAACGCGGTGACGTACAACACGTACGACGAGCCGTGAAAGATGAAGTTCAATAGCCAGTGCGGCTCTTCTGCTTGACTCCGAGCATGCGTGGAACCTTGTGCGTCGGAATTGTGTACACACGATCAGAATTTCCGACAACGGATTTTGTTTTGATCCAGATCTAAAATTTTGTGTGGCGGAAATTCCGATGGAAAATGTCCGATGGAGCCTACACACGGTCGGAATTTCCGACAACAAGGTCCCATAGAACATTTTCCATAGGAAAATCTGACCGTGTGTACGGGGCATAAGATATCTGTCCTCAGCACATAGCTGAGATATAGAGCTGCAAGCTACCGAATCGATTCTTAACAAACCAATCCAACTTGGTAGTTTGTAAAGAGTCCAGAAAACATGAATGTTCCAGCATGTCTTTCTATTGTATGATGTCAATGTGATTGGATGGGGTTCAGGCTACGTCCTACATCTCAGGAGGTGCAGATCTTCTCAACCAACAGGAGAGGGACGCTCCGATCCCCCACAATCGGAATGGTGTGATCAGAGGTGGTGGGAGGTAGTCTTATGAAAGAACACCTTGTCAGCTTGATATGCGATGAACATAATTTACCTTGTGACCTTTCAAAGCTGCCAAGCCTGGATTACAGGAGTGGGTATTCTGCCCTGGTATACCCACCCTCCAAGATTTCATTCCGGAGTTCATGAAGTGGCGGTGGATTTGGAAGGTCCTTGGAGTTTCCCTGGAATCCATCCCAGAGGTCTTAACCACCTGGATATCTACACACCTGCCATGTGTGGCACACTGCCTTGAAGACTCTATGTCGCTGACAATAGGGTCCACCAGATCTGGTAATAGCATATACTTGCTATTCATTTGCTGATGTTTTTCCCTCTATGACGTTTCCACGGCCGGATCTGCATATCCATTTCCACTACTCTGGGATCCACACCATTCGGTGGCTGTTTTTTCTGTTTACACACAGTTGGACATTCACTTACCACATTCATTTTTGATACAGGCAACCATTTTTTCTCAACATTTATTTGGTTGATTGACTTTTATATGGATTTTCAGTATTTCACATCAATATCACGATATCGATGTATATTTGTTGTGCGCTACATTTTTTCACCATTTTGATCCCCCACAAACACCTGATTATGTAGTCCAAATCCCTTAATCACAAGTAAAGAGAAGAAAGGAAAAGTAGGAAAATGGAGAACAAGACAAAAGGAGGAAGGGGGGAAAAAGACCCCACGCTCTGGTCCATCTCACTCAGGCGAAGCCCTATTCAAGTAGGGTGCGGGGATCATTTGCCAATTATCGAACCCCCTGGCTCCATTCAAATGCCTTCAATTTATCCTGTAGAATTTCTGTTAACCGTTCATTAGTCATAAGCCAGGAGAGCTTACGTTTAAGCTGGTCAAATGGTATGGTAGCTGACTTCCAATTTCTGGCTATAGTAATTTTGGCGGAGACAAATATAAAAGTAAGAAGTTGTCTCTGGTTTTTCGATGCCTCCTTCACCTTACACCCCAGCAACGGTTATTTGTGAATTTAGTTTACATTTATTTTTTCATATATTATTGCTATTTTATATTTTATCATTTTTATTTTGAGCAGAAAAAAAAAACGCAACAAAATGCTCGAATGCACACAAAAATGTGCGAATGGTGCGTTTCTTTTCATTTCTTTAGGAATAAAAAGCTTTTTTGAGCTTCAGGCGACTTGGAGTGGAGATGTGAACCATCTCCATAAAGAATAATTGATTTTTTTTCTCTTCCTAGCAATTTTTTTTTCTTTTTATGAATCTTTATTTCAAGTTTTTATCAGAACAAGTCGGCAATAAAAAAGAAAAAAAAAAACACATGTAAGGAAAAAAATAATGAAGTGGAACATAAAACACAGAAAGAAGCAAACGTCACCATCTATGACTTTGAAAGACCATGTCGTGTTACAGTGAGCTATGTCATCGCTAAAACCAGTGAAGTCCTTCTGGGTACCGGACAATCGGTCCCTATAGACACAACAACCAGGGAGAGGGAGGAGGACCCTGTCAACTTCAAACACAAACCTTACCAACATAGGGCTCACAACACAATCGTTATACTGATGACCAGAAAAATATTGAGTCAAAGTTATTGTTCACCACATGCAAACTCGCCGTTTACACCTGGTTCGCTGATTGGTTGGTCATCGTAGCCCTGGGTTTTACACTCGGGGGGTTTTGCTTCGCCAGAACTAGTTTAAATTTGGGGTCAGCCAAAGCCAGCAAGGCAGTGTCCAGGCTGGAAGAGACTTAAAGCGACCCAGAGATATGGGTTCTCCAAGATTCCCAAATGGAGTCAAACCTTTTCTGGTTACCCAAACAAGTGGCAAGCCATTCCTCTGCTTCCATGATCTCCACCACCTTCCCCAACCCATTCCACTTCACTCGGATGTGCAAGCCTTTCCAATAAATTGGGATTAGGCGTCTAGCTGTGTTTAGCTCCTCCAGCATTTTGAAGCTTGAAGCTACAAAACACTGAGGTGTGAATGGGGCCTTGATCTGCATACTTGTTTTGGGTCTATGACTCAGGATGAAACCAGAGGAGCACTACGACGAGCGATTATCATTTCTTGACTTTCCTGGATACCTCATCTACTTGTACAGTATAAAGAGGTTTAACCTTAAACTACTTAGAGGGTTCTTTACTGTAAGAGCAGCAAGGATGTGGAATTCCCTTCCACAGGCGGTGGTCTCAGTGGAGGACATCGATAGTTTCAAGAAACTATTAGATAATCACCTGAACGACCGCAACATACAGGGATATATAATGTAATACTGAGATATAATCACACACATAGGTTGGACTTGATGGACTTGTGTCTTTTTTCGACCTCACCTACTATGTAACTATGTAGCTGGGATGTGCTGGTTTTAGTGTTTTAACACTTCTAAAAAATGCACAAAGGCAGTTTGTAAGGCTGCAGAAATATTTTGATGTGCTCAGAACTCTCAGTATGCTGAGTAATGGAAGTGTGCCCCCGCAAGCTGGCACAGAGCGTGATTGGCAAGGTTCAGGCAGGAAGGTCCGCTGTGATTGATTAACTGCGGTGCCCAACAAGCTGGCCGGTGCTGGGCTGTCAGATTACACTGAAATGACCAGACCTGACAACGTCTCCTCTGCTCGCTAGCCAGACCCGTCACCCTGTCATAAATCCATTCTAGACGATTCATAAAATGTGCTTTTAATGGACTGTGTCAGGACGGGGAATTAGGTGGAAAAGTGAAACAATAAAACTGCGTGCCTGTCACCTGTGTGTAACAAAGGCCGCCACCGCTAATAATAAAAAATGGGGCTCTAGCACAGCACAGAGGTCAGTTGGTGTTTTTATAGAGAAACTGCAAACCCCAACCAACCTGTACATTGTGTATGCGATGCAGGAATCATCACAGCAGTGCTAAACTATCTCAATTGGATGCTTACACTAGATGGCAGGGAGATTGCATTGTCTCTGTCCAATACAGAAATCTGTCTATTATTAAACTATTATTTTTTAACCACTTGCCCCCTAGGCTAATTCTGACATTTTTCTCCTACATGTAAAAATCATCATTTTTTTTTTTTGCTAGAAAATTACATAGAACCCCCAAACATTATATATGTTTTTTTTAGCAAAGACCCTAGAGAATACAATGGCGGTTGTTGCAACTTTTTATCTTGCACGGTATTTGCACATCAATTTTTAGAACGCTTTTTTTTTTTTTGGGAAAAAAAAAAGTTTTGTGCTTTAAACAAAACAGTCAATAAGACCCCACATCTCACCTCGAGGTTGGGAAGCCTGAAATAACAAAAAAAAACCAAACAAACAAAAAAAAAAAAAACGATTGTATACGTGCAGGAAAAGATCTGGACAGCCGCACTCTGAATGAGCAAATAAAATCTTCTTTATTCAAAACGTGGCATAAATTTAGTACATGACACCGCTGGAGCAATACAGCCAAGCCGCTAACGCGTTTCACGCTCTTGCGGAGCGCTTACTCATAGCTTTTTTTTTTTTTAGTATTATTCACCATTGCACTTTAATATTCGTTACGATTCCACCCCAACAACAAGCAACTCACACAGGTTATTTATTTTTTAATTTGCATTTTTTACTTTATTTTTGATCTTTTTTAATCTGTAGTTCATTCATTGATGCTTGTATTTGCATATTCTACATTTGTATCAAATGTGATTCCATCGCGTGTCATTAACTCAGCCAAACCAGCATTGAGATCTCATGCAGCCAAAAAATCAGCTGCCTAGCATTATCTCATTAACGCTGGGTCATGTGACATGCATGTTTTATGTAAGCCAGCTACGAGTAAGCGCTCCGCAAGAGCGTGAAACGCGTTAGCGGCTTGGCTGTATTGCTCCAGCACCTGGAGCTCTCACCCTCTCACACAGTGGAGGACAGGAGATTTGAGCCTGAACAGCCTGGAGCAGTGGTAACTATCTTTGTTAAAAAAAAAAAAACGATCTCAGCTTCCCAGCCGAGGCGGCGCCGTTTGTTTGAATGCAGAGGCCGGGGCGTGAAGTCATAACATCGCGCCCCAGACTCCGAACGATCATAGAGACACTCCGGTGACCATCTGGTCCACCGGAAATCTCTATGGTAAACATCTGGGTGTCGGCAGATCTTGTCTCCGACTCACCGATGGGAGCGGTGAGTCAGTAGAAGCACCGGAGGGCAGCGGGAGGGGGGGGGGGGGCGTCTCTTCTTGCCGCCCGTAAGAATGATCAAGCGGTGGAACAGCCGCTATGATCACTCCTATGGTGTAGGGAATCACCGGCTGAAAAGCCGATATCTGAATGGTGCCTGTAGCTGCACTCATCATTCAGATATACCTGCACAAAGTCAAGGACGTCATATGACGGCTGGCGGGTGGGAAGTGGTTAAACTTTTATTTATTTAACAAAAAACAAAAAAAAAATGTTGTGTGAATGTCTCAAGCAGTGGCACAACCATCATAAACAATCCCTGGATGTTGCCTAATATGTTTATGATCCTCAGCTCCATCTAGTGGTCATAATGCCATCATTTTCCTGATTGAGGCATTTCAGGAAAATACCACATTATAGCCACTAGATGGAGCTGACATAAAACTATTGGGGGAAATACGGGGATTGCGAGACATTTGTACAGCAGATTTATTTATTTTTTTTATAAATAGAGCTCAAAATGTTTCAGAACCCAATTGTAAATGAAGAATAAGCAGTAATCAAAAATGGAAACGCAAAAGTAAAATGTGACATCACCGCCCTGCCTCCACACCTCATCCAATCAGATAACGCTTTAAATTTATTTATTTAAAAAAAAAAAAAAGTAATGAAACAAAACTTTTTTTTTTTTTTAGGTGTCACCTCTCAACAAATAGCTCAAAAGAGAATTGTTAAAAAAGTTTCTTTACCGATACAAATGAACACGTGATTAAAATGTATATCTTAAAAACAATGATATTTATCATCAGTCAGAAATGATAATTGCACCCTTATAAAGGGCAAAAATCGAAATACCACTTTATGTAGTAAACATGCACTCACCGGCCACTTTATTAGGTACACCTGTTTAATTGCTTGACAACACATATTGCTAAACAGCCAATCACATGGCAGCAACTCAATGCACTTAAGCACCTAGATGTGGTGAAGACGACTTGCTGAAGTTTAAACTGAGCATCAACATGGGGAAGAAAGGGGATTTAAGTGACGTTGAACATGGAATGGTTGTTGGTGCCAGACGGACTGGTCTGAGTATTTCAAAAACTGCTGATCTACTGGGGTTTTCACACACAGCCATCTCTAGGATTTAGGCCCCATTCACACCTGAGCGTAGCGTTTTTGAGCGTTTTGTCGCTTGTTTTTTTCAGGCATATTTGCGCCTTTCCATGCAGCGTTGTCTGGCATTTTTGAGCTTTGGCGTTTTTTTTTTTATTAGCCAATAGGAAAAATGATCATCTGTTTCCTCATTTGTTAATTTGATTTTGATTTGATTTGATATGTGATTTGTATTGCGCCGAATGCGCTATGTTGTTAGATTTTGTCATCTGCTTCCTGCTCCAAAAACGCCCGCCCGATTCACGCGTGTGAACCATCTCCATAGAGAATAATGGATTTTTTCCCCTCAAGCGTTTTGTAGCTTGAAGCTTCAAACTACAAAACGCTCAGGTGTGAATGGGGCCTTACAGAGAATGGTCCGAAAAAGAGAAAATGTCCAGTGAGTGGCAGTTGTGTGGACGACAATGCCTTTTTGATGTCAGAGGAGAATGGGCAGACTGGTTCAAGATGATAGAAAAGCAACAGAAACTCAAATAACCACTCGTTACAATCAAGGTATGCAGAATACCATCTCTGAACGCACAACATATTGAACCTTGAAGCGGATGGTCTACAGAAGCAGAAGACCACTAAAGCTACAATTTGCATAGGCTCACCAAAATTGGACAATAGAAGAGTTGCTTGGTCTGATGAGTCTCGATTTCAGTTGCGACATTCAGATGGTCAGAATTTGGCGTAAAGAACATGAAAGCATGGATCCATCCTGCCTTGTATCAATGGTTCAGGCTGATGATGGTGTGGGAGATATTTTCTTGGCACACTTTGGGCCCCTTAGTACCAATTGAGCATCGTTTAAACGCCTCGGCCTACCTGAGTATTGTCCATCCCTTTGGCTGCTTTCACACCGGGGCATCGGCAGTAAAGCGCATATTTACCGTCGTTTTTGCAGAGGTTTTCAGCCGCTGGTGGGGCGCTTTTAAGCCCCGCTAGCAGCTGAAGAAAGGTTAAAGCAAAGCGCCACTGCAGCTGTGCTTTGGCGGCGGTGCCCATTCATTTCATTGGGCAGGGGCACCTTTGGAGCAGTGTGTACACCGCTCCTTCACCGCTCCAAAGATGCTGCTTGCAGGAGTTTTTTTTAAGGTCCTGCCCGCCGCATCGCCTCAGTGTGAAAAGTGCTCGGGCTCTCACACAGAGATGCAGGGGAGACTTTTAAAGGTGCTATTTTTAGCCCAAAAGCGCCTGAAAAAAAGTGTGAAAGGGGTCTTAATAACTACAGTGTAATGGTCTAATCTAATGGTTACTTCCAGCAGGATAATGCCCCATGTCACAAAGCTCCAATCATCTCACCACTGGACAATGATGTCACTGTACTCCAATGTCCTCCACAGTCACCAGATCTCAATCCAATAGAGCACCTTTGGGATGCGGGAGATTCACATCATGGATGTGCAGCCGACAAATCTGCAGCAACTGTGTGATGACATCATGTCAATATAGACCAAAATCTCTGAGGAACCTTTCCAGCACCTCATTGACTCTATGCCATGGAGAATTACGCTTATTGGGATTTTTTTTTAACCAAAAATATGTAGCAGAGTACATATTGGCCTAAATTGATGAAAAATTGTCTCTTTTTTTTTTTTTGCGTTTTTTTTTTTTTTTTACTTTAGAGGTGATCAAATACCACCAAAAAAAAGCTCTATTTGTGGGGGTGGGGGGGCGTCAATTTTATTTGGTTTTTATTTGGGTACAGCGTCGCACAACCGCGCAATTGTCAGGTAAAATAACAGTGCCGAATCACAAAAAATGGCCTGGTCAGGTGGTGGGGGTAAATCTTTCAGAGGTCAAGTGGTTTAATGTGGGCACAGACAGTAATAAAAACTGACAAGGATTCAAATCCACAATCCACACTCCACTCTCTCCAGATCTTTAAAAAAAAAAAAAAGGGTTTGATTTAGTTATACTTTAATTTGCAGGGATTTCCTCTCACTTCCTGTTTTTGATGATGGGACAGGAAGTGAGAGGTAAATCTCCCCAATGGGACACATATGGCAAAAACAAAACAAAAACTGATAGGGATTATAACAAAAAAAAAGTTTTGGCTTTAGTTATACCTTTTAATAAAAGTAACTTGACCAAATTTCTTTCTGCTGTATTCTCACTGTTGGCCATCAGAGGGCGCCTCTGCACCTCAATGAGCTTTTCTCAGCAGTGTTTTGCCATGAGCTGCACTTCCCGGGTTGTAGCGGTAGGGGGAGTAGGAGTGCTCCCCCGGCGCTCCCCAGTCTACACAATGAGGGTCTGTGCAGTGTCCGCGGGTCGGGCTGATCCGGGGCTCGGCGGTGTCTGCAGGCTGGAGGGAGGAAAGTTCTATCCGCAGCCCGATGTGTGAGTGTGCCGGAGATCGGGCTTCAGCCGTGCTGGAGGGAGCATTACACTACAATATACCGATCTCCTATCAGATCTGATCGCTGCCACTAGGTAGGTGACACCCCATAGTCTACATCATTACTTCTACAGGGGGCTGGAGGACTACAACTCCCAGCAAGGAGGAGGGGGGACTACAACTCCCAGCAAGGAGGAGGGGGGACTACAACTCCCAGCATGGGGGAGGGGGGACTACAACTCCCAGCATGGAGGAGGAGGGGGACTACAAGTCCCAGCATAAAGGAGGAGGGGGGACTACAACTCTCAGCATGGAGGGGGGACTACAACTCTCAGCATGGAGGAGGGGACTACAAGTCCCAGCATGGAGGAGGGGGGACTACAACTCTCAGCATGGAGGGGGACTACAACTCTCAGCATGGAGGAGGAGGGGGGACTACAACTCCCATCATGGGGGAGGAAGACGACTACAGCTCCCAGCATGGAGGGGGGACTACAACTCCCAGCATGGAGGAGGGGACTACAAGTCCCAGCATGGAGGAGGGGACTACAAGTCCCAGCATGGAGGAGGGGACTACAAGTCCCAGCATGGAGGAGGAGGGGGGACTACAACTCCCAGCATGGAGGAGGAGGGGGGACTACAACTCCCAGCATGGAGGAGGGGAGGGGACTACAACTCCCAGCGTGGAGGAGGGGAGGGGACTACAACTCCCAGCATGGAGGAGGGGAGGGGACTACAACTCCCAGCATGGAGGAGGGGTACAGGTGACTACCATCATGGTGTAATGACAACTTCTACATATGGAGTGGGGAGTGAGTTCTGGGGGTCCCAGTATCGGTGGGGGCGCTCCCTTGGAACGCACAGCGTCCACCTATGGCCGCCGTACATTCGTTCTTCCATCTCCATTCACATCCGATCAATCGGTCACACACGGGGAAGTGGGATTTCATCAATAGTTGGAGGAGACGCTCATAAGTCATCCAATCATATCTCCATTTCCACCATGCAACTTCATAATTCGATCGATCAATAAATACAATCGGCGACCCAATCTCAGCGCTGCCGATCAACAATTTCCTGGCCGGGGTGGGGGGTGTAATCTGATCTAAAATCGATCAGGAGGGAAGTTCTGGCTATCTCATCGGTATTGATCAGATAATAATACAATTATTGGGGCCGGTTCACACCACAATTTCTGCGTTCTGGTGCGTTTCTGCTTGCACGTGCCGCTGCGTTTTTCCCCCCTTTTTTTTTTTTTCTTCATCTCAGTTGATATGTGCGTTCCAGTGCGTTTTTTATGTGTTTTGCCACCTTCCAGTTGCGTTCCATACAGAAAAAAATACATTTACTAATTTTGTTTGACTTGCACTGGTGTGACTTAGATTGGAGTCCATGGTAAACGCTGTGCCATGCGTTTTTGATGCAGAATAAGGCTCGGTTCATACTTGTGCAATGCAGGAAATCCTGCAAATTCTATGCGGGTTCCCGCATCGCTCCCGACTCGCAGGGAGTTCACACTGCCCTCTGCAAAGCACTGCAGGGTGTCAATACAAAGTTAATGACTCCCCCCCCCCTCCAGATAGGTTGGCAGATCGCAGTGCAAACTGTGAATTCGGACAGGAATCGCATCACGTGGGTGTGAACACTCATGCGATCCAATTCCAGTGCGGACAAAAAAAAAAAAACGGGTCCTGCATGAGTTTAGTCCGAATGTGATGCAACAGTTTGTATGGCTGAGTTTGCATCGCATGTGATTTCCACAGAAATGCGGTGCGAATCTCATGCCATGTCTGGCATGGCACCAATGTGAACCCGGGCCTAAAAATGCATTGGACTGCATCTGGTGTGACCTCAGCCCTGTGGGACAGTTCATACCAGAACGCAGTGCGGGAAACGCTCACGGAATGCGGGTTTCCTGCACAATGGCTTTAGGGGTTAAGGTCACACCAGATGCAGTCCAGTACAACGCACTGCGCTTGTGATCTGCAGCGGGTACAAGTGCTGACGACACCCAAATGCAGGTGTTTGCCTGCGCCGAATCGCATCGTACCGACATACCGTGCCATCCGGTTGCTCTGCGTTTTCTAAAGTAGTAGACGATTTCAACCCATTGGGCTGAAATGGCACTGCCCCCCCCCTGCGCGGGTCGCATGTGAATCGCACAGGAATGCACAGCACGTTCCTTTGCGATTCATGGTGTGCGCCGGCCCTTAGGGTGAGTATAAAAATAAAATTGTGTAAGAAGACAAAGCACAAAATAAAAGAAAATAAACATGAGAAGAACGTGCTGCTCCATCTACAACTTCAAACCCAATAGATCAATAAAAGGAATGACGAATTATGGCAAAAACGCGATCAGTAATCATTCGTCTTTATTCATCATTAACCACTTGACCTCTGGAAGATTTACCCCCCCCTTCATGACCAGGCCATTGTTTGTGATATGCCACTGCGTTACTTTAACTGACAATTGCGCGGTCATGCAACGCTGTACCCAAATAAAATTGATATATTTGTCACTGTACTAATGACACTGGCTGGGAAGGGGTTAAACATCTGGGGCGATCAAAGGGTTAAATATGTGCCTAGCCAGTGTTTATGTGTACTGTGTGCGCTGCTTTTACTAAGGGGCGTTCTCTGCAGGGAAACAAAATCCAACACACCCCCGCAGACAGGACAGAGCTCTGCTTTATTTGCATAGGCAGAGTTCTGTTCTGTGTCTCCTCACCGATCAGTGGGTGCCGGCAGACATCTATTGGCCAGCACACACTGAGCGGCTTGTGCTGTGTCCAATCACAGCACAGCCGCAGTGCCAGCGGCAAGCGCACCCCTCCCCTCTTTACCCAAAAGTGCCCCGGATCACGTACTAAGCACATGATCCTGCGCAGGCTCCTATGTAAGGTGGTCGGCAAGTGGTTCATTTTGAAAAATTTTAAGTCTTGTATAGTTAAAATGATTTCAAAAAAACCTTTTGGGAGTACCACCCAGCATGTATACAAAATTCATCGTTTTTTTTTGTTTTTTTTTTAATTTTACAAGATCTTAAACATTTCAAAATGAAATATGTAACTTTTAGATACAATTGTTCTTTTGTTTTTGTTTGGTTGCCATAAAACAAAAATGCTCGGAGACACGCGGAAACCCTCTGAGTGTCTCTGAGTCTCTCCGAGAGTTTCCGAGTGTCTCTGGCGCCCCCAGACGTCTGGCCGCATGCGGTACTGCATAGACAAGCAGTGGCTGTGTAACGGATTATCTGAGTTTCCATTATTTCCTATGGTGAAACTTGCTTTGATATACGAGTGCTTTGGATTACAAGCATGCTTCTGGAACAAATTATGCTCTTGATCCAAGGTATTACTGTACTTTGTTGAAGCACCTTTGGCACCAATTACAGCCTCAAGTCTTTTTGAGTATGATGCTACAAGCTTGGCACACCTATTTTTGGGCAGTTTCTCCCATTCTTCTTTGCAGGACCTCTCAAGCTCCATCAGGTGGGTGCACAGACATTTTCAGATCTCTCCACAGATGTTCATTCGGATTCAAGTCTGGGCCACTCAAGGACGTTCACAGAGTTGTCCCATAGCCACTCCTTTGTTATCTTGGCTGTGTGCTTAGGGTCGTTGTCCTGTTGGAAGATGAACATCTGCCCCAGTCTGAGGACCAGAGCTCTGGAGCAGGTTTTCATCAAGGATGTCTCTGTACATTGCTGCGTTATTCTTTCCCTTGATCCTGAGTAGTCTCCCAGTTCCTGTTGCTGAAAAACATCCCCACAGCATTATGCTGCCACCACCATGCTTCACTGTAGGGATGGTATTGGCCAGGTGATGAGCGGTGCTTGGTTTCCTCCAGACATGATGCTTGCCATTCAGGCCAAACAGTTCGATCTTTGCTTCAACAGATCAGAGAATTTTGTTTCTCATGGTCTGAGAGTCCTTCAGGTGCCTTTTGGCAAATTTCAGAAGTGCTGTCATGTGCCTTTTACTGAGGGGTGGCTTTCGTCTGGCCACTCTACCATACAGGCCAGATTAGTGGAGTGCTGCAGAGATGGTGGTTCTTCTGGAAGGTTTTCCTCTCTCCACAGAGAAACGCTGGAGCTCCATCAGAGTGACCATTGGGTTCTTGGTCACCTCCCTGACTAAGGCCCTTCTAACCCGATCGCTCAGTTTGGCCGGGTGGCCCACTCTAGGAAGAGTCCTGGTGGTTCCAAACTTCTTCTATTTACAGATGATGGAGGCCACTGTGCTCATTGAGACCAACATTTTTCTGCACCCTTCCCCAGATCTGTTCCTCGATACAATCCTGTCTCGGAGGTCTACAGACAATTCCTTGGACTTCATGGTTTGGTTTGTGCTCTGACATGCACTGTTAACTGTGGGACCTTATATAGACAGTTGTCTGCCTTTCCAAATCATGTCCAATCAACTGAATTTACCACAGGTGGACTCCAATCAAGTTGTAGAAACATCTCAAGGATGATGAGTGGAAACAGGATGCACCTGATCTCAATTTTGAGTGTCATGGCAAAGGCTGTGAATACTTATGTACATGGGATTTTTTAAATTTTTAATACAATTGCAAAGATTTCAAACAAACTTCTTTCACGTTGTCATTATGGGGTATTGTTTGTAGAATTTTGAGGAAAATAATGAATTTAATACATATTGGAAAAAGGCTGTAACATAAGAAAATGTGGAAAAAGTGAAGTGTTGTGAATACTTTCCAGATGCACTGTATCTGCCTGGATGTCACCTTTTTAAGTTAGAAATGTTTTGGACGATGGTTTGACCAATAGTCACCATTTTCTACATTTAGCTCTTCTCCAGAAGATTGCAGGTTACACACGGAGGGCTTTTCAGGGGAACTGTCTGTTTTGGCTTTCCAGATAAATATTTTGCTCAGCTTTCTATAGTCATACTTCTCCCCAACCTCATTTATGGTGTTAGTAAATATCACAGAGCCGAGGACCGAGCAGCATCTGTAGCAAGGAAAGCCGGGTGGGTTTTCCCTGGATGGTGAAGTGGATAGTGGAAAAACATGAGGGACGTCATGAATTAATTTTTGGTAAACATTGCAGTAATGACATCAGGAAAATAGAATTTCTCTTTTAAAGAATGACCTTTTCTTTTTAATCTGTGCCATACATAATCTGTTGTAACTAGCAAGTAAAAATTCAAGTTTCCCTTCTCTACAAAATGGCAATTGACTACAGATGGAGATCATCAAATCCTCACTCCCCGACTTCTATAAATAGTTACCTCTCTATCACTGAGCCCGCCTTCATACGGCTTTGAAATCGCACAAGTTCATCTGAATTCGCACGGTTTCAAAGCCGCATTTCAGTCCGACTTCGAGAGGGCGACTTGAAAGACATCTGGGCGGGTTCATGCACAGATGTCTATTGAAATCGAAGTCGCCAAAAGTAGTGCAGGAACCTCTTTTGGAAATCGGTGTGGCGCTGCAAAGTTGGCGTCGCACCGATTGGGACGCTCCTATTGCCGGCAACAGGCTCTGATTTGACATGCGATTTGACCTGTCAAATCGCGCCGATGTGAACGGGGGTTTAGGGGTGGATTTAGTAACAAATGTAAAAGTGCCGTACATTTGTTCTTTGTGAATGGGGCAAAAAACAAAGGGTATTACTCTTGTTTCGGGGGAGAATTAATAAAGACTCAGCGCTTAGTGCTGAAATCCAGAACTAATAAGGTAAGCTGCACACAAACCATCTGAATACTTAACTAATCCTGGATATGCCCACCTCCAGAACTTCTCAAGAACCTCCACCATCCTCTGGAACTCTCTACCTCAATCTGTCTGGCTACCATTAGGTGAGCCCTAAAAACTCATCTCTTCACAGAAGCCTATCACACCTCCAACCAACCACTGAACTTTTAATTCTTCCATCACCTCATCAGCCTCATGCCGCGTACACACGAGCGGACTTTACGGCAGACTTTGCCCGGCGGACTTTTCGACTGACTTTACGACGGACTTTCTGAATGAACGGACTTGCCTACACACAATCCACCAAAGTCCGTCGAATTCGTACGTGATGACGTATGACCGGACTAAATCAAGGAAGTTCATAGCCAGTAGCCAATAGCTGCCCTAGCGTGGCTTTTTGTCCGTCGAACTAGCATACAGACGGCGGACTTTTCCACCGGACTCGATTTCGACGGATTGATTTAAAACATGTTTCAAATCTAAGTCTGTCCAACTTTTGAGAAAACAAAGTCCGCTGGAGCCCACACACGATCGAATTGTCCGACGAAATCCCGTCCGCCGGGCAAAGTCTGCCGTAAAGTCCGCTCGTGTGTACGCGGCATTACAATTATTACCTTTTGTACCACTTGCCCCACCCTATTAAATTGTAGGCTCTTATGAGCAGGGTCCTTTTAACCCACTTGTATTTTATTGTATTGTAACTGTACTGTTTATTTTCATATTGTAAAGTGCTGCACAAACTGTTGGCGCTATATAAATCCTGTATAGCGCCCGCCCTATAGCAGTTTCACTGCTTCAGGGCGGCCGCTGTGTGCAGGATCACGTATATATATATATACACGTGATCCTGCACTTCAGTGTAGCAGGCGCCTCTGGCTCACTCCTTCTGTGATTTATTCACAGGGGGAGCTGATGGGCGGTCACCATGGACTTTATGTCCGCCAGCACCCGCCGATCAATCGGTACACAGGCAGAATGGCGATCTGCCTATGTAAAAAAGGCAGATTGCTGTTCTGTCAGCAGGGAAGACATGGATCCTGCAAAGCAGGGGCATGGATCCATGTCTTCCCCTAGTACAAGCACCTCCCCCACAGTAAGAAAACACCAACTAGACACATGAACAATTAGAGAAGGAAAGTGGGACTTTAAATGAAGCATGTCATTGAGGATCTAACCCTTCTATCATTTTTCATATAATAACCCGGGATGGAAGCATGCCATTGATACATCAAGGTTGCGACAGGTCACTTCTTCTAAATTTAACCAACTAGACACACATTTAACCCTTTGATCGCCCCTGATGTTTAACCCCTTCCCAGCCAGTGTCATTAGTACAGTGACAGTGCATATTTTTAGCACTGATCACTGTATTAGTGTCACTGGTTCCCAAAAAAGTGTCAGTTAGTGTATGATTGTCCGCTGCAAGATTGCTGCTATTATTAGTAGGAAAAAAAAATATCCCTTAGTTTGTAGATGCTATAACTTTTGCGCAAACCAATCAATCTACGCTTTTTGGGATTTTGTTTTACCAAAAATATGTAGCAGAATACATATTGCCCTAAATAAAGAAATTCAATTTTTTTTACTTTTTTTTTTTTTTTTTTCTTTTTTTATTGTATACGTTTTATAGCAGAAAGTAAAAAATATTGTTTTTTTTCAAAATTGTCAGTCTTTTTTTTGTTTATAATGCAAAAAATAAAAAACACAGTAGTGATCAAATACCACCAAAAGAAAGATCTATTTGTGAGGAAAAAAAAGGACATACGTTTTATTTGGGTACAGTGTCACGTAATTGTCAGTTAAAGTAACACAGTGCCGTATCGCAAAAAATAGACTGGTCAGGAAGGGGGGTAAATCTTCTGGAGGGCAAGTGGATAATAATAATGCATAAAATGGTGCACTATCCCTTTAAGAGTGAATAAAAAATAATAAAGCGCAACAAGTATAAACGTGCATAAAATATGTTAATAACCATAAAATACACAGAATTTTTTATGGACTCTTTTGTGTATTTTATGCTTACTAATATATTCTATGCACATACCTGTCACACATTCTTTCCTTACAAGTGTTGCTCACTCATTAAAGGTATAGCGCACCATTTTTTGTATAACTTATTTCTGTGCTAGTTGAATGTTTGAATGTTTTTCATGGATTTAAAATGGAGAATGCTGCATTTGACCACTAGATGGCGCTAAGTATCATCCGCCATCTCCAACCAGGGTTCCCCAAGGTGTTGCTAGGGTTCCTTGAGCTGTGGCTGATTGACCCTAATGGTGCCTACATAGGGCTCAGAGCAAATGCCACTTGGGAGAGTCAGTGGCATGACACCCAGGATCTTTTTAGCTATCTGTGAGGGTGGCGTTCTGCTCGCCACTGTAAGGGAGGGTATTCATCTTATGGACCACCTATGAGAGGAGTATTCTTCCCATTGACTCCCGATTAATTGGCTTTGGCAGGGGTTCCACATACCTGAAGATTATTTCAAAGTTTCCTCATCTAGGATAAAAAGGTTGATAAAAGCTTCATTTGATTATGAGCACCCTCAAGCAGCATAGGAGGTAAATGGCACTGGGTCAGTAAGAAAAGCATTGAACCCTCTAGGGCAGCACTTGTGAAACCCTTGAAAAAAATGAAAGGTGTCCAGGAATCCTTGTTAAAAAAAACTATATATATGTTCAGCTCACAGTACATTAGCATCATCAGTAAGTTGTAGATCTAATTCTAACATTGGTTCTCTATGCAATAATGAGGAAAAACATGTAATACTGACCAGAAAAAAAGAACAGACAGTAAAAATTATGTCCCCTTACACTTGTGGTCAGGGAAAAATTCCTCCTTTTGTTGGTGGTCAGTGGAGAAATTCCTCCTTTTGTTGGTGGTCACTGGAGAAAATCCTCTTTTGGTTGGTGGTCAGTGGAGAAATTCCTCCTTTTGTTGGTGGTCAGTGGAGAAATTCCTCCTTTCGTTGGTGGTCACTGGAGAAAATCCTCTTTTGGTTGGTGGTCAGTGGAGAAATTACTCCTTGTCTTGGTGGTCAGTGGAGAGATTACTCCTTTCGTTGCTGGTCAGTGGAGAAATTTCTCTTTACGTTGGTTGTAAGTGGAGAAATTCCTCCTGACGTTAGTGGTCAGTGGAGAAATTCCTCCTTACGATGGTGGTAAATGGAGACATTCCTCCTTACATAGGGGGTCAGTGGAGAGGTGTACCTTATGTTAGTGGTCAGTGAAGAGGTGTCCCTTATGTTCGTGGTCAGTAAAGAGATGTCCCTTATGTTGGTGGTCAATGGAGAGGTGTCCTTTGGTGGTGGTTAGCAGAGAAGCGTCCCTCACATTGTTTATCAGTATAAAAGTACCCCCTTATGTTGGTGGTCAGTATAGAATTGCCCTTGCACACTGGTGGTTAGTGGAGGCATGCCTCCTACATTAATGGTCATTGGAGAAGGGTCCACCTTGCATTGGACATCAGTAGAGAGGTGCCCCTTATGTTGGTGGTCAGTGGAGAGGTGGCCCTTATGTTCGTCAGTGGAGAGGTGGCCCTTATGTTGGTGGTCAGTGGAGAGGTGTCCCTTATGTTGGTGGCCACTGGTCAGTGAAGAGGTGCCCCTTATGTTGGTGGTCAGTGGATAGGTGTACCTTATGTTGGTGGTTAGTGTCGAGGTGTTCCTTATGTTGGCGGTCAGTGAAGATTTGTCCCTTATGTTGGTGGTCAGTGGAGAGGTGTGCCTTATGTTGTTGGTCAGTGGAAAGGTGTCCTTTATGTTGGTGGTCAATGGAGAGGTGTCCTTTGGTGGTGGTTAGTAGAGAAGGGTCCCTCACATTGGTGGTCAGTGGAGATGTGTCCCTAATGTTGGTGGCCACTGGTCAGTGAAGAGGTGTACCTTATGTTGGTGGTCAGTGGAGAGGTGTACCTTATGTTGGTGGTCAGTGTTGAGGTGTCCCTTATGTTGGTGGTCAGTGAAGAGGTGTCCCTTATGTTGGAGGTCAGTGAAGAGGTGTCCCTTATGTTGGAGGTCAGTGAAGAGGTGTCCCTTATGTTGGAGGTCAGTGAAGAGGTGTCCCTTATGTTGGTGGTCAGTGGAGAGGTGTCCCTTATGTTGATGGCCATTGGTCATTGAAGAGGTGTCCCTTATGTTGGTGGTCAGTGTTGAGGTGTCCCTTATGTTGGTGGTCAGTGAAGAGGTGTCCCTTATGTTGGAGGTCAGTGAAGAGGTGTCCCTTATGTTGGTGGTCAGTGAAGAGGTGTCCCTTATGTTGGTGGTCAGTGGAAAGGTGTCCCTTATGTTGATGGCCATTGGTCATTGAAGAGGTGTCCCTTATGTTGGTGGTCAGTGTTGAGGTGTCCCTTATGTTGGTGGTCAGTGAAGAGGTGTCCCTTATGTTGGTGGTCAGTGAAGAGGTGTCCCTTATGTTGGTGGTCAGTGGAAAGGTGTCCTTTGGTGGTAGTTATTAGAGAAGGATCCCTCATATTGATGATCAGTTTAAAAGTACCCCCTTACATTGGTGGTCAGTGGAGGATTGCCCTTGCACATTGGTGGTCAGTGGAGGCATGCCCCCTACATTAAAGGTCATTGGAGAAGGGTGTACCTTGCATTGGACATCAATAGGAAAGGACTTCTTACATTCAAGGGACTTCTCTCTCTTGGTAGACAGTTAGAGAAGAAATATATTTTACATCGGTGGTCAGTGGTGAGCCCTCCCTTTCCCCTTTACATGTATGCTTAATGTCCATTACATTGGTTAAAAAAGTGATTAGTCAAGGAACCCCTGGCAACCTCTGGAGGACCCTGGTTGAGAAATGCTGCTCTAAGGGGTCATCATAACCGCCAAATAACAGATATTTTCATGGGATATTTTTTATCATGCCAGGGGTACTCTAATCTGCTTATTCCTTCACTAGTACATTCTGGGGCTTGTAGTGCTCCAGCTGCAGGTTCCTTCCCTCTGTGCTGTGTATGAAATGCTTGATGAACACAAGGCACTAACATTCTTTTTCTTCCAGGACAGGATCCTCTGCTGCATAGATCAGTTTTATTTGACGTTTCCTGGATCATCTTTAAGCCTCCATTAATGTGGCACTAGGATATATAATTCATCATCTGTGATTTCATCAACTAACGGGAAAAGTGCCTCCATACTGTGTGGGAAATATGGGGGAAACGGCTCCCCCGCAAGCCCCGGCTGGAAGCCTTGGCATTGGTGTCTCTGGTGTCGGCCTGCTCGGTGGTGGATCAGCTGCCCCTCGTCTGCACAGTGCCATAGTGGAGCGTTTACGGGCGCGAATCGCCGTGTGTCGCCAGCATCACCTCAACTGCGAGGGCCGCTATGAGCGCAGCAGGGCAGAGAGCTCGGACAGAGAGAGGGAGAATACGCTGCAACTGCTGACCTTGGTGCAACATGGCCAAGGTACCAGGAAGAACAGTAGGCACAACAAGAGCACCTGTGCTGCTCCACCAGACTACCGTCAACACCAGCAACAACAACTACTCGCTGATGATAGCGGTGATATCAACGGAGACCGGCACCACCAAACGCCTAATAATCTGGGACAAAGAAACCCGGCGCTGGTTGCTGTAAGTAGAGTCATGTTCTCTCTTTTTTTTTATTCCAGATTGATTAAATAATTACCTTTTATTTTAAAGGCATTTTACACTTTCAAATGTTTTTGTTGCTATAACTAGATATTAGTGTGGTTATCCTGTGCCGTTTGTTTGCCTTACCTTGTAATGATGGGGTCGCATGTTGTGGCTGCAGTTTGTAGTGTCATGGCCGATCGATCCCTCTATGTCCATGTATTCATTCACCTAGTTTGTCCCTATTCACCAATAAGGAAAGACAACTTCTTGTTCTAGGTCACACAGTGTCCAGTCCATGCCTTCTCATTTCCTCTGTGTTGCATCACAAATGTGGGAGTGCTAATGTGATGAAAACACATCTCTTTCAGTAGGGTGAGTTCTCGGTTAATTGCTCTGCCTGCTTGTGTATGTGTCAGATCTAGTTACTATTTAGCTGTCGCTTGCACCAGCACTAGACTGAGAGACCCAGGGATTGTGGGATATCTAGTATCTTCCCAGGAAGTGTCAGTTCTCAGACTACTGACAGAGGTCATGCATTGCACAAAAAACAACAAAAAGAGGGCGCACTAGCCTAGCGCATTAACTTTATATACCATTTATTAATTCATAAAAGTAAATATTAGGTTAACAAGCGTATCAGTGAAATCAAAGCCATGATGGCCAAACCTACAGCAGTTAATCAACAGCATGGGAAGAAGCCATCCAGGTCCAATGTGGCTAACACGTTTCAAGGGGCTCTGATGAAGAGGGGAATTTACCTTGAAAGAAAGTTAGGAACTATGGGGGAAAAAAGCAATAAAGATAAAAAGGAAATGAGGCCCAAACAGGAAACCTGTACCATGATAAAGGTGTACATCTTACACTGGGTTCAGACCCTTGTGTGTTGGGAAGGAGCGCAAATCCGCAATCTTTCCTGGCACACAAAGAAACACACTGTCTTTTACCAGACATGCAGCAATGCCATTAACTACTTACAGACCACCTGCCGTCGTTATACGTCGGCTGTTTGACGTTGAATACCGTTGTTATGACAGCAGATAGCTGCCATAACCCCCGCATCTTTATAAACAGCTGGCCATCCGCTTTCAGATAAAAGTGGTCTCTGCAGTGGATTCGCCACGAGAACACTTCTAACGGCGACGGGAGAGGTGCCCCTCTGAGGCATGGAGTTGAGTGAGGGAAAGATGGCCCCCACTCGGCTCCATACCATTGGATGACAGAAGCGACATCAAACGTCACTTCCACCCAATGGTCTTAAAGGGGAAAAAAATAAAATAAAAAAAAAAAATTTTTTTTTTTTATATTGCTTTTAAGTGTAAATGTGAGATCTTTTTGACCCCAGATCTCACATTAAAGAGGTCCTGTCATGCTTTTTTTCTATTACAAGGGATGTTCCACCGAGCTCACGCACAGAAGCGAACGTGTACATAAGTCGCGCCCCCATATGAAAACGCTGTTCAAACCACACTTGTGAGGTATCACCGCGATCGTTAGAGTGAGAGCAATAATTCTAGCCCAAGACCTCCTCTGTAACTCAAAACTGGTAACCTGTAGACATTTTTAAACGTTGCCCATGGAGATTTTTAAGGGTCAAAGTTTGTCGCCATTCCACGAGCGTGCGCAATTTTGAAGCGTGACATGTTGTGTATCAATTTACTCGGCGTAACATCATCTTTCACAATATAGAAAAAAATTGGGCTAACTTTACTGTTGTCTTATTTTTTCATTAAAAAAAGTGTATTTTTTCCCAAAAAAATTGCGCTTGTAAGACCGCTGCGCAAATACGGTGTGATATATAAAGTGTGTGATATAAAGTATTGCAACAACCGCCATTTTATTCTCTAGGATGTCTGAAAAAAAATATATAATGTTTGGGGGTTCTAAGTAATTTTCTAGCAAAAAAAACCCTGATTTTAACTTTTTTTTTTTTTTTTAAGTTTTGGATAGAGTGGAGGGGGATTAGAACATCTATCAGGTTTTATTGCTGTCTGTGTCCCCTTTAAGGAGTTTCACCCTCTCTATTTGCCCTGATTACCATTATCATTGAAAGTAAAAGTAAAAGAAAATCCCAAATTGTGGGTTGTCCCCAGAAAAGTAATAGAGGGGAAATCTTCTAATGGGGACACTAGTTCTGGTGACTTGGCGGTCCCCAAGGAATTCCTTTAATTTGCAGGGATTTGCCTCTCACTTCCTGTTTTGCTATGGGACAGGAAATGAAGGGAAATCTCCGAAATGTAACACGGATGGCGAAAAAAAATTAGACAGGAGTTATAATCCTCCCTTGCTCTATCCAAAATGAAAAAAAAGTTTTGCCTATAGTTCTACTTTAATTGTTAATGACACCCCCATGCATCATGTGTTTTGGTGTGATGCATTTATGGAAAAGAATCAAGGACTTCTTTTCCATGTTTCTTGCATGTAGGGAAGCCCAATGAAATGAATAGGCTGCCCTACACGCGACGCATGGAAACATGCTGGAAACGCACACTTAGTCGCACCTGTATAGGTGTGAACTGAGTCTACGGACACCTGAGCGTATCGCTTTCAGACTTCCTTAGGGCGTTTTTCTGGCGTTATTTTAAGCGTTTTTGTAGCGCTTTTGTACAGGTCGAAAGGTCAGCAATGTAAAAAGCAGAAAACCGCCTGTATTCTGCCTAAAAAGAAGCTTGTGTACTTTTTTGAGCTTCATGCGTTTTGCTTCAGATGACAGAACGCTCAGATGTGAACAGGGGCCATTGAAATGGATGAGATTTTGCTTGTTGGGCGTTTTGGAACTTTTGAGATTTTTTTACAAGCTGAAAACGCTCAGGTGTGAACGGGCCCTTAGGCCACTCACAATTGATATTTCTGTTGCAAGTGGATGCTAAAAGGAAGAAGACCGCAACAACCCTGATTTACTAAAGGAGTAGAGCATCTTCACTTTACAAGTCAATTTTCACTTATTGCAGTGAATGAGATGAAAATCCACTTTCTAAAGAATACCCAATCACGTGCCAGGAATTTTTTTTTTTTTTTTTAATGGGCTTTTGTGTAAACATTATCCATTGATTGAAGTCAACACAACTTCACCACATTCACAATTTCACCTCATTCACCCAGCTAAGTGAACTCTTTCTTTGCAAAGAGAATTTTCACTTAGCTTAATGCATGCAGTGAAATTGTTCTGAATTCCATCATCTAATCATGTGCAAGCAAAAATCCTGTTTTTTTTAAATTTTCTTAGAACGCGATTAGGAATTTTTCAGGTTGAATTTTCACTTTGTTTCACCTCATTTACTTAGATTAGTAAGAAGTCAAACAGGCTTTACTTTTTTAAGTCGATCAACCCCACTGAGAAACGCCAGCATTGGAACTCTGTTGCAGCAATCTCGCCAAGAGATGTAAAAAGCAGTTACAGTTGGGCTTGTGCAAAGATTTCAGTATTCATTAGTAAATTATTATGATTTTTTTGGTCTTCTGTATGAACATGTTTTCTCCCGGCTCCGGAGTGTGCATAACGACATTAAGTAACAAAGCCCATCTATCAGCATTGGGTCAGTAAGATGACTGGATAGCATCTATCAGAGACCGAGGGGCATTTTGGAATGGGGAGCTGTCCTCAGGCAAGCGGCGGTCCGCTCCAAAAAAAAAAAGGAAAAAAAATTAAAAGCCAGAAGCTACACATACTGCAGCTGTTGGCTTTTAATAATCGGACACTTACTTCTCCTGGAGTCCAGCGATGTCGGCACCTGCAGCTGATGTTTCCATCAGCTGTCAGGTGCTGCCGCCGCCATTGCGGGTAAGGGAACCCAGTGGTATAGCCTTACGAAGTCACGCCGGGAACCTCACTGCGCATGCGCGAGGCCCCGCTCCTTTCTCCTACTGGTCCAGCGACAGGGGGAGGAGGGAGCCCGAGCGGTGACGTCATGGGCTGTGGAGCGGACTCCCGGAAGTGGGAACAGGATACCTGTCAAAGACAATTGTGGCACCGGAGGGGGAGAGGGGAAAAAAATGAGCGGAAGTTACACTTTTGGGTGGAACTCCGCTTTAAAGTGAGTAAAGCTAAATAAAAGAATTGAATATAAGGCTTCATTCAGACGGGCGTTGACACCCGCTCTGCACGCAGTCCGCATTTGTTATTGTGTCTTCATTCAGCTAAGGGAAACTGGCGGTGAAGCCTTGCGACTTCACAGTCGGTTCCCTGCTGCGCATGCACGAAGTGAGCTGCGCTTTGCGAATGGCCTGGCGGCAGGGGAAGGAGGAGGGGGGCCGCAGCAAAGTCATCCAGAAGTGGGACTGGGTACATATCAAAACCAGGTACCCGCTCCCCCCTCGAAACGTGCCAAATGTGGCAGCAGAGGGGGGAGGAGGCAAACAAGTGGAGCTTCCCCTTTTGGGTAGAGCTTAAGAGGGCCATACATGAATCCAAATTCAGCCGGTTCAGCAGGGTTCGGCCAAATTTAAATCCATGTGTGGGGTTAGCTGGTTGTACACAAGTTGATCTATCGACTGCCTTATGTACAACCAGCCTGACTGTTTTTTCCCAAAAAAATCCATCCCGCGAGCTGTAGCCAGCAACACTGATCATTGTATTCTGCCTGCAGAACACAATACAGGCAGTCCCCGAGTTACGAACGAGTTAGGGACTGTAGGTTTGTTCTTAAGTCGAATATGTTCGTAAGTCGGAACAGCATGGGCAGAACGGCAGATATGTCGTTTTCCGATGTTCCGTGGAATGTGCCCGCCGTCGAAAAGGTTCTGTCGAATGTGCCCACCGCTGAAAAGGTTCCGTCGAATGTGCCCATCATTGAAAAAGTTCCGTCGAATGTGCCCGCCTTTGAAAAGGTTCCTTCGAATGTGCCCGCCGTCGAAAAGTGGTCACGCAGCCTCCCATTCGCAGGTAGAAGTCGTTCGCAAGTCGGATGTTCGTAACTCGGGGACTTCCTGTAGCGCTACAGGAAGGATTTCCCCCATCAGCACCAAGTATGTTGATGGGGAATCGGCACATTTTTTTCATTCAACCTGCTGGTTGAATTTAAAAAAAAAATGTACAATATATGCAAAAGCATTTGACACAGTTCCCCATAAATGTTTACTGTACAAAATAAGGTGCGTTGGCATGGACCATAGGGTGAGTACATGGATTGAAAACTGGCTACAAGGGCGTGTTCAGAGGGTGGTGATAAATTGGACCAATCCTATTTAATTTGTTCATAAACGATCTGGAGGATGGGATAAACAGTTCAATATCTGTATTTGCAGACGATACTAAGCTAAGCAGGGCAATAACTTCTCCGCAGGATGTGGAAACCTTGCAAAAAGACCTGAACAAAATAATGGGGTGGGCGACTACATGGCAAATGAGGTTCAATGTAGAAAAATGTAAAATAATGCATTTGGGTGGCAAAAATATGAATGCAATCTATAGACTGGGGGGAGAACCTCTGGGGGAATCTAGGATGGAAAAGGACCTGGGGGTCCTAGTAGATGATAGGCTCAGCAATGGCATGCAATGCCAAGCTGCTGCTAATAAAGCAAACAGAATATTGGCATGCATTAAAAGGGGATCAACTCCAGAGATAAAACGATAATTCTCCCGCTCTACATGACTCTGGTCCGCCCGCACCTGGAGTATGCTGTCCAGTTCTGGGCACCAGTCCTCAGGAGGGATGTACTGGAAATGGAGCGAGTACAAAGAAGGGCAACAAAGCTAATAAAGGGTCTGGAGGATCTTAGTTATGAGGAAAGGTTGCGAGCACTGAACTTATTCTCTCTGGAGAAGAGACGCTTGAGAGGGGATATGATTTCAATTTACAAATACTGTACTGGTGACCCCACAATAGGGATAAAACTTTTTCGCAGAAGAGAGTTTAATAAGACTCGTGGACACTCATTACAACTAGAAGAAAAGAGGTTTAACCTTAAACTACGTAGATGGTTCTTTACTGTAAGAGCGGCAAGGATGTGGAATTCCCTTCCACAGGCGGTGGTCTCAGCGGGGAGCATTGATAGCTTCAAGAAACTATTAGATAATCACCTGAATGATCGCAACATACAGGGATATGTAATGTAATACTGACACATAATCACACACATAGGTTGGACTTGATGGACTTGTGTCTTTTTTCAACCTCACCTACTATGTAACTATGTAACTATGTATATGGCCTGCCTTCATTTCTTACATAATCCATGTCATGAATGGTTCCCTTTAGAATCCCAGTATCTACCTAAAGCTGAACACCAGGATAAGCAAATATTTAAATCTAAATACATTTGTCATGTGTATTCTTTCTTGAATCTCAGTGTACTTTGTATATTTCTTCCAGTGAAGATGGAGCTTCCTGTAATAAAGACCACTCACTGCTGCTCCCTCATCTTGTGCAGGGTGACTGGTCTTGTCTCCGCCCCCTCCTGTATTTTTCTGCAGACAGCCTGTAAGTGGGTGGGGTCTGCTGGACCCCTCCCACGGCTCTGCACAGGCTATGTACAGCACAGTGATGATGACACTACTACTTTTACAAGGTAATAGCTGGGTTTCCAAGGGAATCTTAAGTGTATTTGTGGCTAATGAGGAATATAGTCCAGCTTTAAAACCGCAACTTCAGTTTGCTGTGGACTGACCTTTTTAAGAAGCTAATTTTCAGCTAGTTCCCTAAGTAAGCTTTCGGTAGAGCTGTCATATTCTGAACAATATCCTGAGTGTTTGGGCACGGCGTGTGATTCATGTTGGCCGACCCTACGTGTGTGATGTAAAAATCCTGAATAATGATGAACTGCGATGACTGATTCTAGGCACGGATCTCTATGAGGTCACACTCAGCTGTCACTCCGATGATAGACACCCAGACTCCTCCACAGACATGCCGGTAAACAGTTGGATGAAGGAAGCACATTCAGCCTTGTACACCGTGTTATCCTTCCCTCTCAGGATTATTTACAAAGAAAATGCTCCAATCCAAAGGCGATCTGTTGCATATGCCGCAGTTGTGTTCCATAGCACCTGGGGTTCAAAGGACAACTCCACTCCCATGGGGAAAAAAATAGGAAATAAAGAAATAATAATATAGCGTATACAATTGCGACACAAGTCATATTATGATTGAATGTTATTAAAAATGACCTTTCCTTTGCGGGGAGATGGCATAGTGGTGGCTTGCGGGCAGATGGCATAGAAGTGGGCAGTGGTGGTGCGTCCATAAGGGCGCACGGGCGCCGCCCCCTCTCTCCTGCCACCCCCTCTCTCCTGCCACCCCCTCTAGCACCAATAGATAGATTCATGTATTGCATGAATCTATCTATGTCCGCTGCTGCCACCCCCTACTTAGGTGCCTGGCCCCTTTTCGGGCACCGGGCGCCTGAATTACAGCGGCGGAGGGCGGTGTTTTTGAAGCACCTGATTAGTCTAATAGGTGCTCGCAGGTCACTCAGCTGTGTTAGGAAAGCGAATGAATATTCGCTTTCCTAACACTAAACCGCCTATTCTCCTTCATTTAATTATTTTCCTGCTTTTTTTTTTTTTTTTTTTTTTTTCACGTCTATTTTATAAACGAATAACAAAACATTTTTTTGTTTGCTTTGTTAGTGAATATTTTTTACACATATATATTAACATATATTTACACATTTCACATTGAAAAAAAGCAAAATTAAAAAAAAAAACAATTTATTTCATTTGTAATTAACTTTTCAATGCTTTGTACCATTGCTGACAGCTGAAGTGAAAACAAAACCGTTGCGGTGGGTATCGGTAATTGGTATCGGCGAGTACTAAAAAAAAAAAAAGTATCGGTACTCGTACTCATAAAAAAAAAATGGTATCGGTGCATCCCTAGTTCTGATCATATTACCATGTATTAAAAATTGAAAAAGACCAGAGTTCCCCCTATTTGGGGTGGAGTTCAGACAAAATGAGAATTGTATGAAAGGGTATCTTTATTCTGGTGTGTACACTGTATAGCTCTGCTTACACCTCTGCTGGTAATAGAGACGACGAGGGAACGGGAACTTACTAATTGTATAGAAATGTTTTCTGTAGTGTGTGTATAAAGGATTAGGAAGGAGCGGCTTTTCTTAACACAAAGTAAAGCCAGGTACATTAACATACCATAATATACTTATACTTGATACTTAACTATACAAAGAGATTAGTGTTCCTTCTAGAACCGTCAGTATGGAAGAGTCATGTTATGCCGGAGGTCTGAGAGAAGAATAAGCTTTATTATTTCAAGGGCAAAATGTTTGGTTTAGGCTTAGTTGTAAAGTTTCCTTACACAGGCCTGGTCTAGCAGGGTTATGGTGTGAACACTCTGAGTTCCATATTCACATAATGCAATTGCTACAGAGCTGTTCAGTACCAGTGGCAGGCAGAACCCATAAAGAGGAACCATTGACTTTTTAATTCTCAAAACTTTTTATTGAAAAAATAAAGATACCAGTAAGACTTGTGTCAAGTCCAGTGGTGTTCAAGAGCAAAATAAGAATCGGGCTATGTTCTCACTCATCCGACACGAAAGTAGTACGACTTCTGATCCGACTTTGCCATGCGACTTCATGTCTGACTTCCATGCGACTTCAATGAAGGGGATCTGACTTCAGTCTGAGTCTGGTATGAATCTTTGCAGGGGAACCCCACGCCAAAATGTAAAAAAAAAAAAACTGCGTGGGATCCAATTTAATCGTCTTGTCAAAACAGACATCTACTGTATCTTTCAGTTTTATCGCACGGTGTATGGCCACCATAAGTATTACTTAACTGCAGCAGAGAATTATCTGTTACCCTACGTTCACACCAATGCATTTTTAGTGCGTTTTGCAGTTTGCAGAAATACACTACAGTCCATTTAACACGGTTTCCTATGGTACTAGTTCACATCTATGCATTTTGCGGCTGGTGCGTTTTTGGAAAGGGTTGGGGACTTTTTTACCGTGATTTTCGGCTAATAGATTTTAATGGAGCTGCACCAGAAACGCAAGTGGTGCATTTATGATGCGATTTTTTTATGTGTTTTGCGGTCCTTATTTTACTACTGCATATACAGTGGGGCAAAAAAGTGTTTAGTCAGCCACCAATTGTGCAAGTTCTCCCACTTAAAAAGATGAGAGAGGCCTGTAATTGTCATCATGGGTATACCTCAACTATGAGAGACAAAATGTGGAAACAAATCCAGACAATCACATCGTCTGATTTTTGAAAGAATTTATTTGCAAATTATGGTGGAAAATAAGTATTTGGTCACCTACAAACAAGCAAAATTTCTGGCTCTCACAGACCTGTATCTTCTTCTTTAAGAGGCTCCTCTGTCCTCCACTCATTACCTGTATTAATGGCACCTGTTTGAACTTGTTATCAGTATAAAAGACACCTGTCCACAACCTCAGTCACACTCCAAACTCCACTATGGTGAAGACCAAAGAGCTGTTGAAGGACACCAGAAACAAAATTGTAGACCTGCACCAGGCTGGGAAGACTGAATCTGCAATAGGCAAGCAGCTTGGTGTGAAGAAATCAACTGTGGGAGCAATAATTAGAAAATGGAAGACATACAAGACCACTGAAAATCTCCCTCGATCTGGGGCTCCACACAAGATCTCACCCCGTGGGGTCAAAATGATCACAAGAACGGTGAGCAAAAATCTCAGAACCACACGGGGGGACCTAGTGAATGACCCGCAGAGAGCTGGGACCAACGTAACAAAGGCTACCATCAGTAACACACTATGCCGCCAGGGACTCAGATCCTGCAGTGCCAGATGTGTCCCCCTGCTTAAGCCAGTACATGTCCGGGTCCATCTGAGGTTTGCTAGAGAGCATTTGGATGATCCAGAAGAGGATTGGGAGAATGTCATATGGTCAGATGAAACCAAAGTAGAACTGTTTGGTAGAAACACAACTCGTCGTGTTTGGAGGAGAGAGAATGCTGAGTTGCAACCAAAGAACACCATACCTACTGTGAAGCATGGGGGCTGTTTCTCTGCAAAGGGAACAGGACGACTGATCCGTGTACATGAAAGAATGCATGGGGCCATGTATCGTGAGATTTTGAGTGCAAACCTCCTCCCATCAGCAAGGGCATTGAAGATGAAACGTGGCTGGGTCTTTCTTTTGATCCCAAACACACCGCCCGGGCAACGAAGGAGCGGCTTCGTAAGAAGCATTTCAAGGTCCTTGAGTGGCCCAGCCAGTCTCCAGATCTCAACCCCATAGAAAACCTTTGGAGGGAGTTGAAAGTCCGTGTTGCCCAGCAACAGCCCCAAAACATCACTGCTCTAGAGGAGATCTGCATGGAGGAATGGGCCAACATACCAGCAACAGTGTGTGACAACCTTGTGAAGACTTACAGAAAAAGTTTGACCTCTGTCATTGCCAACAAAGGATATATAACAAAGTATTGAGATGAACTTTTGATATTGACCAAATACTTATTTTCCACCATAATTTGCAAATAAATTCTTTCAAAAATCAGACAATGTGATTGTCTGGATTTGTTTCCACATTTTGTCTCTCATAGTTGAGGTATACCTATGATGACAATTACAGGCCTCTCTCATCTTTTTAAGTGGGAGAACTTGCACAATTGGTGGCTGACTAAATACTTTTTTGCCCCACTGTAGCTGGTTGCTAAGCAGGGGACTGGGAAGCAGGCTGCCGCGTCCTTAACAACTGATGAGTCATTAGCTATCACTGGGGTTCCCCACTGAAAGCTGAATGTAAAAAAATAAAATAAATTTGCCGGCAAAAAAATTTGCAAACATAAACAAAAACGACGTGGGGTTCCCCCCCAGGCCCATACCAGGCCCTTCAGGTCTAGTATGAATTCGGAGGGGACCCCCACGCCAAAATTTAAAAAAAATGGGGTCCCCCCCAAAATCCATACCAGACCCTTATCCAAGCATACTGCCCGGCAGGTCAGGAAAGGGGAGGGACAAGCGAGCGCCCCCCCCCCCCCCCCCCTCCTGGACCATACCAGGCCACATGCACACCTGACCTGCCAGGCTGCATGCTCGAATAAGGGTCTGGTATGGGTTTTGGGGGGACCCCATGCCATTTAAAAAAAAAAAAAAGTAGTGCAGGGGGCATTTTCAAAGTCGAACCATTGATTTTGACATGTCAAGCGACTTGTGCTCTGGAAGTTGGAGCGTATGTTGTAGTAGTGGAGTAGTGTAATGCTTTAGGGGAGATTTACTAAAACCGGAGGGTGCAAAATCTGGTGCAGCTGTGCATGGTAGCCAATAAGCTTTTAATTGTGCTCCAATGTACAAAGCCGGCTCCATAAAAACATGATGGGAAATTTATGAAGACTGGTTGCCATGCTACTTGCATTCTGGCTGGTCCAATCAGCTTCTAGCTTTCATTTTTAAAGCCTAACTGAACAAGCTGAAGCTAGAAGATGATTGGTTAATATGCACGGATTATGTCTGCTTCGGTTTTAGTAACCCTAATGCTAAACACATTCCAACTATGAAGGCCTGAATCTCCAGGTCTGTCAGCTCCCAATTATCAATTACTATGTAATGAAGCCGCACACAGCTGCTTACAAAGAGCTAAAATAAGTTTTATTGCTCCAGCACAATTTTATCTTGTTTTGTTATTCTTCATTCTTTTTTTTTGTTTATTATTCACTTCCTCTCTTTTCTTTTTAGATTAATAACTAGATCCATTGTCTTATCATCATTTAGATATACAGTGGCTTGCGAAAGTATTTGTCCCCTTTGAACTTTTCAACCTTTTGCCACATTTCAGGCTTCAAACATAAAGATATAAAATTTTTATTTTTTGTGAAGAATCACCAACAAGTGGGACACAATTGTGAAGTGGAACGAAATCTTTTGAATTTTTGAAACTTTTTTAACTAATAAAAAAATGAAAAGTGGGGCGTGCAAAATTATTCGGCCCCCTTGCGTTAATACTTTGTAGAGCCACCTTTTGCTGCGATTACAGCTGCAAGTCGCTTGGGGTATGTCTCTATCAGTTTTGCACATCGAGAGACTGAAATTCTTGCCCATTCTTCCTTGCAAAACAGCTCGAGCTCAGTGAGGTTGGATGGAGAGCGTTTGAACAGCAGTTTTCAGCTCTTTCCACAGATTCTCGATTGGATTCAGCTCTGGACTTTGACTTGGCCATTCTAACACCTGGATACGTTTATTTGTGAACCATTCCTTTGTAGATTTTGCTGTATGTTTGGGATCATTGTCTTGTTGGAAGATAAATCTCCGTCCCAGTTTCAGGTCTTTTGCAGACTCCAACAGGTTTTCATCCAGAATGATCCTGTATTTGGCTGCATCCATCTTCCCCTCAAGTTTAACCATCTTCTCTGTCCCTGCTGAAGAAAAGCAGGCCCAAACCATGATGCTGCCACCACCATGTTTGACAGTGGGGATGGTGTGTTGAGTGTGATGAGCTGTGTTGCTTTTACGCCAAACGTATCGTTTTGCATTGTGGCCAAAAAGTTCGATTTTGGTTTCATCGGACCAGAGCACCTTCTTCCACATGTTTGGTGTGTCTCCCAGGTGGCTTGTGGCAAACTTTAGACAGACTTTTTATGGATATCTTTGAGAAATGGCTTTCTTCTTGCCACTCTTCCATAAAGGCCAGATTTGTGCAGTGTACGACTGTTTGTTGTCCTATGGACAGACTCTCCCACCTCAGCTGTAGTTCTCTGCAGTTCATCCAGAGTGATCATGGGCCTCTTGGCTGCATCTCTGATCAGTCTTCTCCTTGTCTGAGCTGAAAGTTTAGAGGGACAGCCAGGTCTTGGTAGATTTGCAGTGGTCTGATACTCCTTCCATTTCAAAATGATCGCTTGCACAGTGCTCCTTGGGATGTTTAAAGCTTGGGAAATCTTTTTGTATCCAAATCCGGCTTTAAACTTCTCCACAACAGTATTACAGACCTGCCTGGTGTGTTCCTTGGTCTTCATGACGCTCTCTGCGCTTTCAACAGAACCCTGAGACTATCACAGAGCAGGTGCATTTATACAGAGACTTGATTACACACAGGTGGATTCTATTTATCACCATCAGTCATTTAGGACAACATTGGATCATTCAGAGATCCTCGCTGAACTTCTGGAGTGAGTTTGCTGCACTGAAAGTAAAGGGGACGAATAATTTTGCACGCACCACTTTTCAGTTTATTAATTGCTAAAAAAGTTTAAAATATCCAATAGATTTCGTTCCACTTCACAATTGTGTCCCACTTGTTGGTGATTCTTCACAAAAAATTAAAATTTCATATCTTTATGTTTGAAGCCTGAAATGTGGCAAAAGGTTGAAAAGTTCAAGGGGGGCGAATACTTTCGCAAGCCACTGTATGATATGGCAATTTTTTTGGAATATTGTTTGTGTATTAGTTTTTGTATAAATATTTTGTAGATTATGTAAATGATCTTTAGATCAACTTGTTATAATAAATGGTTAATTTTAGTGGGGGGTTTATGTAGGATTAATATGATGTACTCCAGCAAAGGAAGAAGAGAGGCCTAGGACTCTGCAATATTGGGTAACAACATAGGAAGAGAGGAAAGATCCCTGGTGCCGCACATCCCCGGAGTCCTATGAAAGAGACAACCTCAGCCTGGGCTCCCACCAGGCCACGCCACCAATGCATTTCACTCTGCCCCCGAAGCTTAGTCATGGGGAACAACACACAGGGATTGATTTACTAAAGCTGGATACAAACATGATTTTCTTTCCTGCAACCAAAATTTCTTGATTTCCCCAATCAACACAGTCAGAGCTGATGGAGGAATCCCTCCTGCTGAGCCATGGTGTTCTCCCAGCAAGGGGGTCGGGAGAAGCTGGCCCCGCTGGGAGAAAGCAGTGATTATTGCTAGCGGCTATAACAGCTGTTCGCAATAATCACATGTAAAATCTGACAGGTTGGTTGTACCCAAGGTGATCGATCGATCAACTTGGGTACATTCAGCCTGCCCATCTTGGAAAGTTTCGGCTGAGATTCGAACCATCTATGGCTGGCTTAAGGAGCATTCTTCCCACAGACCATCACACTAATGTATCAGAAGTTGTAGGTATAGTAATTTTTTTGGAGGGGTATCATGGCATGGTATGGGTCATCATGGTAATTTTATGAAGATCCTTGAGTATATAGTTGCCTACATACTTTAGATGACAGCCATCCATGCACAAGCCAAACACTGAACAATCTTTCTAATGAGAAATCATTCTACAAACATGAATGTTGGCCTTAGGAGAACGTTCGTAATTTGTGCCTATCAAGAAGATTGGGTTGGAGGGCTGTGTCAGAAGATATGATAGTGATTGGTATGAAAAATCTATTCCACCAGCCGTGACTCGCCTACACCAAGGGGGTATGGCTTAAAGCAATTTTTTGTAAAAGTGATCAGGAAACAGCAAAAAACACATAAAGCTAAGAAAACGCAGTCCAACTTTCATCAAACAATAAACAGTATAGAACACGCCGCAATAAAACACCGGTCCCCAGATAGCTTTTTCTATTACACCTATCAGCGCCTTCCCTCAATATGTTTTGCAGAGATGTCACAGAGCTTGCAGATCGCAGTTCTTAATAAAACTGCAAAAGGCAATCCATTAGGTATTCCCAAGTTCCCAACAAATTCAGGAAAAGTTTCACACGCAGATCCTCCGCAGTAAAGTATTCTGTGCTGCCTCCTTATCTAAGTAGCAAGCAAAACAAATTTTACCACCAAGTTAGCTGCTCAACTCCAGGAATATAAAAAAAAAATCACCCTGAACTGCAAGGGTTAAAATGGTTGTAAACCCAGTTGAAAAAAAAAAAAAAACCTGCAAGACAAAGGCATAAGGAGCTAGTATGCATCGCATACTAGCTCATTATGAAATACTTACCTTATAACTATGCTGTACCAGTGGTCCCGGCACACCGCTGTGACTGGCGACATGTCATCTGGGAGTTATTTCCAGGTTTGCGGGCTCCGGCGTTGTGATTGGCCAGAGGCGTGATGACATCACTCCTGTGCATGCGTGCGGGAGCTGCTGGTAATGGCACAGCAGCTGAAGAAACGGCACGAACGACCCGTCTCTTCAGTGCGCATGTGCTGATGATGTCGGCACATGTGGATACAGTGAATATCTCCTGAACTGTGAAAGTTTAGGAGAAATACATGGTACCTACAGTTAAGCTTTTTCATAGGCTTACCTGTAGTTAAAAAAGGTTATTCAGGGTTTACAACCACTATAAATGCTCGTTCTATCCAGGAGTGCACAGAAATGGAATAAATACTTACCTTACCCCTGGTTCAAGTAGGATCCCTCCAGCGCTGCGAACAGTCCCCTGCTGTCTGCTCAGTGAGATGCAACCAGCTCTGGTTGCATTCATAGTTACATAGTTGGTAAGGTTGAATAAAGACACCAGTCCATCCAGTTCAACCTGTGTGGGTGTGTTTATGTCCAAACCATTTCCCATATCCCTGTATATATTGCATTAGTTACAGTACAACTATATAGGCAAAACTTTTTATTTTATTTTGGATAGAGTAAGCAAGGGTTATAACCCTACCCCAGTGAGATTTTTTTTTTTTGTCATCTGTGTCTCATTGCGGACTTCCCTTCACTTCCTGTCCCATGGCCAAACAGGAAGTGAGAGGTAATCCTTGCAAATTAAGGGAATTCCTTGGGGACCCCCAGGTCACCAGAACTAGTGTCCACAATGGAAGATTTCCTCTATTAGCTGTCTGGGGGCAACCCAAAATTTTGGATTTTCTTTTACTTTCACTTTCAATGATAATGGTAAACAGGACAAATAGAGAGGCTAAATCTACTTAACGGGGGGCACAGCAATAAAACTGACAGGGGTTCTAATCCCTCTCCACTTCAAATGCAAAACTTTTTTTTTAGTTCAGATAGTTCTACTTGAGGACACTCATCTAATGCCCCGTACACACGATCGGATTTTCTGACAACAAATGTTGGATGTGAGCTTGTTGGCGGAAAGTCCGACTGTGTGTATGCTCCATCGAACATTTGTTGTCTGACTTTCCGCCAACAAATATTGGCTAGCAGGTTCTCAAATTTTCCGCCAACAAATTTTTGTTGTCGGACTTTTCGATCGTATGTACACAAGTCCGTTGCACAAAAGTTCCCGCATGCTCGAAATCAAGTACGAGCCGGAGCACTCGGTCTTGTAAAACTAGCGTTCGTAATGGAGACATCACTTGACTATTGAACTTCCTTTTTATCGGCTCTCCGTACGTCTTGTACGTCACTAGGTTCGTAATTGTTGGCCAACATTTGTGTGACCGTTTATATGCAGAACAAGTTGGAGCCAACAGCCTTCGAAAAAAATTCCACGGTTTTGTTGTCGGAAAGTCCAATCGTGTGTACGGGGCATTCGAGTTTTTGGAAATTATCGAGGCTTCCCACTGACACCAGCGATTGTGGAAGGGAGTTCCGCTCTTTACCGCTCTGACAGTAAAGAACCCCTTACGCAATTTTAAGGTTAAACGCTCCTCTTCCAGTTTCACCGAGTGGCCATATGTCTTTTAAACTCCTTGAGACTGAATAGTTTTCTCCCTGTGCTTGAATCACTATTTGGATATTTGGATGTCACTATCATATCTCCTCTTAAGTGTCTCTTCTTCAGGGAGAATAAGGTAAACACTTGTAGGTGTTCCTCATAACTAAGGTCCTCCAGTCCCCTTATTAGCTTGTCGCCCTTCTCTGGACTTTCTCCAATTCCAGCACATCCTTCTGAGGACTGGTGACCAGAACTGGATGGCATACCCAAGATGTGGCGGAACCAGAGGCATGTAAAGTGGTAGATCTACTAGGACTCCCAGATCCTTTTTTCATCCTGAATTCCCCCAAAGATTCTCCTCTCACCAAGTAACATGTGTTCACATTTTAGCCCCCCAGTGCATTATAGAAGAAAAGGATCTGCTGCACTTCTTCAACCTTTATTGCATTTTCTTTAAAATCATCACATACAGTGTAGGGTACAGCTGTCTCTGTGATGATTTTAAATAGAGGTGCACCGAATTGAAATTTTGGTACCGAAGCCGAAAATTCAGGATGCACTTGACCAAAACCGAAAATGACAGTTTTTGTAATATATTCAACTTTTTTAATTAATATCCTGAATTTAAATGAAAATTAATTTGTCGGCCATTATCAGCACCTTTAGCGCAAGAAAAGCTAAAGAAAAATGCACCCCTTTAAATTCTCCCCATTGAAATGCATTGAAAATGCAGCAAGAACGCATCAATAACGCACCCGTGTTACATTTTTGATGTTGTTTTTGAGTTACGTGACCTATGAAAAACACACCACAAGCACAGTAAAATCATGGCAAAATCACATGCGTTATAGGCAACTTTTTCTTTATTGGCAAAATGCCGAAAACACAATTTTTCGGCTGCCGAAATTTCGGTGCATCTCTATTTTTAAAGAAAATTCAATAAAGGTTGAAGAAGTGCAGCCGATTCCAGATCCTTTTCTTCTCTGTGGCTAAGGCATTATACTTTTTTCTTATTCAATTACCTTTAGATTTATCTTTAACTATGTAGTGCAACAGCCTGCCTGATTGCCTACACATTGAAAGTGCTTAGGTTAGACCTCATATTAAATGGTTTTGGTCAATCTAATGCCGTGTACACATGAGCGGACTTTTCGGCATCAAAGGTCCGTCGGAACGAATCCGTCTGACATTCCAATCGTGTGTGGGCTTCATCGGACCTTTTCTGTCAAAAAATCTGACGGATTTTAGAAATAGAACATGTTTCAAATCTTTCCGATGGACTTGATTCCTATCGAAAAAAACGTTCGTCTGTATTCTAGTCCGACGGACCGAAAACGACACAAGGGCAGCTATTGGCTACTGGCTATGAACTTCCTTATTCTAGTCCCTTCGTACGTCATCACGTTCGAAACGATCGGACTTTGGTGGGATCGTTGTAGGCAAGTCCGTTTTGTCCGAACCCTGTCGAAAAGTCCTTCGGAGTTCAGTCCGACGAGAAGTCTGCTCGTGTGTACACGGCATAAGGCTACTTTCACACTGAGGCTCTTTACAGGCGCCCCAAGTTTACAAGTTCCCCAAGTGCATTACATTAAATTTGTCATGTAGTTGCCCACTCCTTTATTTCATTGAGGCCTTCTTGTAAAGTTTCTATATCCTGGCTGCTGCGAAGTTGTTGCCCTGCCTAGCTTTGTATCATCAGCAAACACTGATATTGAGCTATTTATACCAACCTCTATATCATTTATGAATAAATTAAACAGAATTGGTCCCAGGAGAGAGCCTTGGAGTACCCCACCTTGTCACCACTCTTTGAAAGCGCCCCTGTAACCAGATTTCTATCCAGGTACATACACTATCATCCATGCCAACAGACCTCAGTTTGCAAATTAAGCGTTTATGGGGAATTGTATGGAATTCTTTTGCAAAATCCAGACCACACCATATCCACGGGCCTTCTTTTATCTAGATGACAGCTCATTTTCTCATAGAATGTTAACAGATTGGTCTTGCAAGAGTGATCTTTTATGAATCCATGCTGATTACTACTAATGATACTGTTATGTGCAAATTATTGGATATAATTCCCTTATCATCACCTCCAATAGTTTACATACTATCGATGTTAGACTGACTGGCCTGTATTTTCCAGGTATGTACCTCAAACCCTTTTCTAAATATTGGTACCACATTGGCTTTCCGCCAATCAGCTGGTATCATTCTAATTACTAAGTTGTCTGTAAATATTAGGAATAAGGATCTGGCTATAACCTGACTGAGTTCTTTGAGGACTCTCGGGTATAAGTCATTTGTTCCTGGTGATAATACGTTTTTCAAGTATTTTTTGGACACTTTCTTCTGTTGGCGTTTACTGCCTGACCAATTATTATACCCCTCTTTTTCCTTTGTAAAAACTGAAGAGAAGAATGCATTTAGTACAGTTGCCCCAGAGAGCAGTTTAGAAGTAGCGTGCACTGCTTGTTCCAACCAAAAAGAAGAGAGGGAGCAAAAAAAAATAAAATAAGGAAACAATTTAATGAAAAATAGAATACAGGATAAGTAGTGGATGTATATGGATTAATTTTGAACAATAAGCTTAGTGTTGCTTTAAACGCCAAACTTTCTAAAGAATGTACAACATTCTTTGTGGTATGATAATATGGTACAGCAAACTCAAAATATGTGCTTAATGGAAATACACAATAGATTTCCTTTAAGACCATCATCCCTCCGGGGGGATTAAAACTTGATTTCTGGTCTCTTGGATGACCATACGGAAGGTTGTTGCAGTACCTCCATGATTCAGAATAATATTCTGTTTATAGGGTGGAGGTGCAAACCTAACACTTCTCTTGAGAAGTGATAATTGGAAAAGTAGAGGCAAAGTATGACTCAGTGCCACTGATATCTGTCACCCTAAATGGTGGAAACTTCTTAATTAATTTCCTTTTAAACACTCGTGGTCTTTAATGACAGAGAACATAACTCTTTCAAATGGCTCCTCAGCAAAGTCAGCCGGCGTTCTGCATCATCCCCCTGATTTAGGAATGTCTTGGGGCGATTTGGAGAGATTGGATCTGTATTCCGCTTATTCACGTTAACATGCTGTGACACCTGCAAGCTTATGTAATACCATATATATTGGGAAAATTAAAGGGACTTCATTTAGAAGGTGCCTTATAAAATAACACCATGCAACAAGTAAAGCCATTAACCCTTTTGCTGCCAGGCCCTGCGCTCCATTTATACACTCAGGTGGCCAGACCGTTTTTGCAATTTTTCCTTTGCTTTTTTATTTTTCCCTTACGGCTTTTAGAGTTTGTTAAAGTCCCCCTCAAACCATATATTTTCTGAAAGCACATGACCAGTAGAATACAAATAAGGTGCTACTGATTTTTAGGGCACAATGATATTTGTGCAAATGTTTATCAAAACAATATATTCTTTTTAAAAAACACACTAAACTCATTATTAGCAGATAAAAACACAGTACATTTTATAAAATCTCTTCTAAATATAAAAGTTTAACCTGTATTGAGTTATTAAATAACAAATATTTGTAATTTTTAAATTACGCCTTTTTTTGCAAAATGGTGAAGGCTGAACGTACGCAAAAATATAAATAACCACATTTCTCTAAAAATCTGAAGGTTTTCAATGTTCCCTTACAGCTTTCAGAGTTTGTTAAAAGACCCCCCAAACCATATATTTTCTGAAAGCATAGGACCAGTAGTATAAAAAGAAGATGCTACTGATTTTTAAGGCCCCACGATATTTGCGCAAATGTTTAGCAAAACAATATATTTAAATCTAAAATCATTTTTAGCAGATATAAACACAGCAAATTTTACAAATAATAATACTATATATAAAAGCTTAACCTGTATTGAGTTACCGTATTTATCGGCGTATAACACGCACCCCAATTTAGGAGGGAATTTTAAGGAAAAAAAAACTTTTAGGAGGGAAGTTGAAGGGAAAAAAACTTACATTTAAATGCCCATCATTGCAGCCTTCTCAGTGCAGCCTTGCCCCAGTGCAGCCTTGCCCCAGTGCAGCCTTGTCAGTGCAGCCTTGTCAGTGCAGCCTTGTCAGTGCAGCCTTCCCCAGTGCAGCCTTCCCCAGTGCAGCCTTCCCCAGTGCAGCCTTCCCCAGTGCAGCCTTGTCAGTGCAGCCTTCCCCAGTGGAGCCTTGTCAGTGCAGCCTTCCCCAGTGGAGCCTTGTCAGTGCAGCCTTCCCCAGTGGAGCCTTGTCAGTGCAGCGTTCCCCAGTGCAGCCTTGCCCCAGTGCAGCCTTCTATCCTCTATCCCTGCCATCCTGGGCTTCAAAATCGCCGACCGCGATTTGAAAATGGCGCCGCCGGCGCCGAAATACACAGAGCCGGTCCTCGGCTCTTCCTGGCGGCTCTCGTTCACTTTCGGCTCCACTCGTAGTCCCAAGCGGAGCTATCCGAACCTAGCCGAGTAGGTTCGGATAGCTCCGCTCGGGACTACGAGTGGAGCCGAAAGTGAACGAGAGCCGCCGAGGACTGGCTGTGTGTATTTCGGCGCCGGCGGCGCCATTTTCAAATCGCGGTTGGCGATTTTGAAGATGTGACAGCTCAGGATCGCAGGGGATCGGCGTATAACACACACCTGCGATTTTCCCCTGATTTTAAGGGGAAAAAAGTGCGTGTTATACGCCGATAAATACGGTAATTAGCAATAAATATTTGTAATTTTTTAAATTACGCCTTTTTGCGAAATGGTGAAAACTGAATGTGTGCAAAAATGTAAATAACCACATTTCTCTAAAAATCTGAAGGTTTTCATTGTTCCCTTACAGCTTTTAGAGTTTGTTAAAGACCCCCCCCCCCCTCCCAAACCATATATTTTCTGAAAGCATAGGACCAGTAGAATAAAAAGAATAGAGGAGCATGATCCACCCTCCATTAGCTTTATTGAAGGACGGGTGAGATATCAGGGGTCTTTTAGACACACAGAATCCTGATCTCAACCCGATAGAACACCTTTGGGATGAATTAGAGTGGAGACTGTGAGCCAGGCCTTCTCATCCAACATCAGTGCCTGACCTTACAAATGCGCTTCTGGAAGAATGGTCAAACATTCCCATAGACACACTCCTAAACCTTGTGGACAGCCTTCCCAGAAGAGTTGAAGATGTTGTAGCTGTAAAGGGTGGGCCAACTCAATATTGAACTCTACGGACTAAGACTGGGATGCCATTAAAGTTCATGTGCATGTAGACAGGCGTCCAAATACTTATGACAATATAGTGTATAATGTTGGGAGGTTTTACATAATCTTTAGGCCTAAAATGATTTTTTAAACATGTGCAAAAAAAAAAAAAAAAAAAAAGACTGGCAGCAAAGGGTTAAAACATACTAAAAGCTGACCTGTGTAAGCACCCTTGTAAGTGTTGTATGGAGAAGAAAAAAAATAGTCCTGGGGAAAAATAAAAAGATATAATGAATACTGTCATTACAGGTATGAACCCATACAGTTACCAGCATGCAATATATTTTACTGTAGCTGTTGCTTTATTTGTCCTTTAGATTAGCCCAGGTTCACATTGGAGCAATTTGGCATGCGATTTGACATGTCAAATCGGCGGCTATTGCTGGCAAATGGCATTGTCCGAATCGGTGCAGCGCCGCACGATTCATAAAAGTGGTTCCTGTACTACTTCTGGCGACTTCGACTTTGGGAGGCGATTTGTATAGAGATCTGTGCAGGATTTCTCTGAAATCGCTCCCGAAGTCAGACTGCCGTGCGGGTATGAAATCATGCGAGTTCAGCTGAACAAGTACGATTTCTAACTCGCAGTCAGTGTGAACCCAGGCTCAGCTTTATTTCTTTGAAAGTGATTGTAAAGGATCGTTTTTAAAAAAAAAATAACACGTCATACTTACCTCCACTGTGCAGCTCGTTTTGCACAGAGTGGCCCCGATCCTCGACTTCTGGGGTCCCCCAGTGGCTCTCGCGGCTCCTCCCCACATCGTATAACCCCCTGGGAGAAGCGTTCTCCTGAGGGGGTTACCTTACAGGTGCGCTCCCGAGTCCAGCATTTGCGCCCATAGACACGAATGCTGGACTTGGCCCCGCCCCCCCGGCGCCCGCATCATTGGATTTGATTGACATCAGCGGGAGCCAATGGCTGCGCTGCTATCAATCTATCCAATTAAGTGCCGAGAACCCCGGAGAGATGCACAGCGTGTCCTCACCGTTGGAAAATCCAGGGCTCAGGTAAGTAAAATGGGGGGCTGGGGGGCCGGTGACTGACAGAAGTTTTTTCACCTTATTGCATATGATGCATTAAGGTAAAAAAACACGAGGGTTTACAACCACTTTCAGGAAGCTTTTTTAGGCGGACCTGATCAGACCTTGCACTCTCCCCTATGGAGCGGCGGATGTCAGCGCCAGTGACATGTCCGCTGCCATCCGCTGCCATCCGATCCTGTCTGCAAAATCCAGGCAGATGGTGGTCTTCTTTTCCAGCCATCTGGCGGATAGGATCGGATGAAAACGGACAGGCGGTCTGTTTTCACCCAATTTCCCCTTAGAGGAGAGCGGGACTGTGTCCGTCTCTGCACAGTGAGTGGAGACGTCCCTGTCATCCGCCTGCTCAATGGTGATCAGCGGAACGATCCCCTTACTGAACAAGCGGGGTCTGTCAGTTGGCGGCACCCTTGTAAAAGGGGCCTTAAAGTGGAGGGCCAGTCAAAAAAAAAAAAAATTAAAAGTCAGCAGCTACAAATACTGCAGATGCTGACTTTTAATTGGACACTTACCTGTCCCTGGGTCCAGCGATGCGGGGGATCGAAGCCCCGCTCATCTCCCCCTCTGTTCAGTGGCGCCGGTATTGCAACTGTGGGCGCCGTGCTGTGGCTTCACAGCTTGGCACGCACTGCGCATGCGGCGCCAAGCGCCGTGATTGGCCGCTCAGTCACCTGGGACCTGTAATGGGTCCCAGATGATTGACAGGAGGGAGGGAGCAGAGCTGAGCCCTTCCTGTGCCGAGACAGAAGTGATGTCACCAGCCCAGGCACTGGAAGAGGCAGACTACGAGGGACCCCCTAGCAACAGGCATTTAGAGGTGAGTAAAAAAAAAAAAAAAAATATCCAAATGTTTTTTTGTATTTTTTTTTAGGATTTTCCATGTAGTTTTTTTTTTTTTGGGTGGTACACCACTTTAAAGTGGTTGTAAACCCTCCTTTACTACTTTAGCTCATTTTAATCTAGATAGCACAGGCAACTGATTGCTGCCTGTGAAAGTGCACTCACAGTTATATTTTCAATATAAATCGTCCTTCTATGTGCTGTGACGTCGCCTGCGCTTGCGCACTGTGTATCTCCTTTAACGGCACACAATGCGTGCCGTTTCGGTTTCCTCGGCTTGCTGTGTCATTATCTGACACTCGAACAGAACGGCACAGAGCGAAGCCTCTCGAGGCTGCAACATGATCCCCCTTGTGACTGTATAAGACGCTACGGCGACTCTATGGTGCATGCGCAAGATTTTGGCAGGGAAACTGAGGGCGGAAATGACGTCCACAAAGGCTTCAGCATACAGGAGGAAGAATGGCGCGGGCGATACCTGAAAGAGCCAAAAGAATAAAACTGATAAAAAAAGTATCTAGACAGCTCGTTTTGGACAACTTTAATATATTTATCGCTTGGCAAGCTTTAACAGCATTTATATATTAGAAAAAACAGCAATAAGTTACGGTGTTTACTTCCTCTTTACGCCTGGATTCACACCTATGCATTTTTAGTGCTTTTTACTTTTTGCATATTTGTACTACAGAACGTGTTCCATAGGAAACCATGTTAAATGGACTAGTGCAAATCTGCAAAATGAAAAAAGCATTAAAAATGCAAAGGTGTAAATCAGGCCTTAGGCTCGATTCACATTCACATCTATGCATCTATGCTGCATTTTGCATGAAAAAAGTCCCTGACCCTTTCCAAAAACGCAGAGGTACAAAAATGCATTGATGTGAACATGTTCCAAAAATTTTCATGCATTTCTGCAAAATGCATCAAAAAACGCATTAGTGTGAATGGAGCCTTACAGCAGCACCTTGGGGTTGATTTACTAAAACTGGAGAGTGCAAAATGCGGTGCAGCTGAGCGTGGTAGCCAATCAGCTTCCAGGTTTTAGCCCACATTCACACTGAGGGCCGGTTCAGCTGGACTTGCACGATTTCAAACCAGCATTTCAGTCCGACTTCGGGGGGCGGGTTGACAGACATCTGCGCGGGTTTCATGCACAGATGTTTATTCAAATCGCCCCTCTCCCGAAGTTGCCAAAAGTAGTGCAGGAACTACTTTTGGGAATTGGTGCAGCGCCGCAAAGTCGGCGTCGCACCGATTTGCAACAGTGCCATTGCCGGCAATAGGCGCTGATTTGACAAAATGGCCCGATGTGAACGGGGGCTTATTGTCAAAGTTTAATTGAACAAGCTGAAGTTAGAAGCTGATTGGCTACCATGCAGAGCTGCACCAGATTTTGCACTCTCCAATTTTAGTAAATGAACCCCCATATGTGGATGTAGGGACAGTATGACACTCAAGCTGAAGAAATCTGCAGGGAAGTTATTTGCACCCCATCATTTTCATCAGATTATAAGGGGACACCCCAAAAAGGGAAAGTTGCAGGAAATCTCCTTGTACGAGTAGTTTGGCTTCTTCCTGGATGCTCTCTCTTGGCTACCTTGTGGTTATTGTAGCAATATAATTGTGTGGGAAAATGTATTTCCTAAATTGCATACTTGGGATTCCTTACAGCATGTTGATACATCTGCATTCCATTTCATTGCCTGCTCTTTAACACTTTCTGCGCTGGGTGGGCCATTCACAGCGAATCCATCTGTAGGTGCCTGAAGGGTGTTACAGAGGCCATTCATCATTAGCGATGGTTATATAATGACGGCTCATTTTCAAATTGCACATATGAGTGATTCATGGCTATTAATCTGGACCAGTGCTAAAACGTTAATTTAAACCGATTTTAGAGCTGAACTGCAGGCTAACTGTACTGATTAAATAAATGTAAGGGAGCCGTTTTATCTGCCAAATGATTTGTATTACCATCCATTCATCACAAAGATTTACACAGCTCTGCAATACAGCGCAGACCTGTTAAGCAGGGCAGAATAAGTCTGGGTTCACATCTATGCAGCTGCGCTTGGTGCGTTTTTCAAGCACATTTTGCGTTTTTAAACCAGCGTTTTTTATGTGTTTTTTTGCATTCAGCTTTCGTGCATTTTTTCTCTTTAAACGCACTGTAACACACTGTATATAGCTGGTTGCTAAGGAGGGGGCCCGGGATGCCGGCCGCCGCGTCCATAGCAACCGATGAGTCATCAGCTGTCAGCGGGGTTCTCTGCTGAATGTAAAAAAATAAAGAAAAAATTTGCGAAGCAAACGGCGCGGGCTCCCCCCCTGGTTCCATACCAGGCCCTTCAGGTCTAGTATGGGTTCGGAGGGGATCCTAATGCCAAAATTAAAAAAAAAAAAATGGCGTGGGGTCCCCCCAAAATCCATACCAGACCCTTATCCGAGCATGCCACCCGGCAGGTCAGGAAAGGGAGGGGACGAGCGAGTGCGAGTGCGTTGTAACAAGGGGTGGGCTCTCCGGGTGATGTCATCAGATGGCATGCCCCATTACTATATAAGAGTCGTCAAAGAGCGGGCGACAACAAAACAGATGAAGACATCAACAGAACAAGAGCGGCTTTTTTTATTTTATTAGTGGGTAACCGGCGGCGTGGAAGTAGACATCAGCGGGAAGAGACGGCAGCGGCGGGAGGAGACAGCTCAAGGAGAATATGACAGGAAGAGGCGGCAGCAGGGAGAAGACGACAGGAAGAGACAGCGCGTGGGAAGAAAAAGACGACGGGATCTGGGGGCCTCCTTCCTAAAGGGGGGCTTCCAGATTCCGATAAGCACCCCGCCTGCAGACCCCGACAACCGCCGGCTAGGGTTGTCGGGTAGAGGCTCTTGTCCCTCCGCCCCAAAGCACCTCTCCCATGTTGAGGGCATGCGGCCTGGTATAGTTCGGGGGGGGGTCGCTTGCTCGTCCTGGCCTCCCGGGCAGCATGCTCCGATAAGGGTCTGATATGGATTTTGGAGGGACCCCATTTTTTTTTAAATTTTGGCATGGGGGACCCCTCCGCACAACCGATTGGATCCTTCTGCTGCTTTTCTCTCTCCTAATCTGAGCTCTGTACTACAGGTGTCAGCAAAATGCTGATACCTTGCCAAGGTCAGGTACTTTCACTGCTTTCAATTTTCACAAATACAAAGGATCAGATTGGTTGAAATCCCTGTCTGCAGGGATCCCATGACCATAGCTATAGCAATTCACATATTGATTGCTTAGAGTTTCTCTTTAAAGATGTAGTAAACATTCAGGATAAAAATGCCGTTCCTTCAGAGCACATGCGCCAGTGACATCACCGGCTGCTGCTTACTAGAATATCTCCTAGATGGTGTAAGTTTAGGAGATATTAATTTTACTTTACAGGTAAGCTTTATTATTAGCTTACCTGTAGGTAAAAGTAAACAACGAGCATTTACTACCACTTTAACCACCTCAATACCGGGCACTTTCACCCCCTTCTTTCCCAGACCAATTTTCAGCTTTCAGCGCTCTCACACTTTCAGTGACAATTGTGTGGTCATGCAATGCTGTACCCAAATGAAATTTTTATAATTTTGTTCACACAAATAGAGATTTCTTTTGGTGTTATTTATTCACAACTCCGTTTTTTATTTTTTGCGATATAAGCGAAAAAAGAGCAGAAATTTGGAGAAAAAAAACATTTTCTTCTTTCTATTAAGAAATCCAATGAAATCGAATTTTGTCATAAGTTTAAGCCAAAAATGTATTCTGCTACATGTTTTTGGTAAAAAAAAATCCCGTTAAGTGTTTAATAATTGGTTCGTGTGATCACAGACAGATGTACGCAAATGATCATGTACAGATGTGCGCAGGTGATCGCAGACATGTGTGTGCAGATAATCCTTGGGACATATGATTTTACTGTTACATATGTGGGGGACAGGTGTTTTTACTGTGTGGGGACGTGTTTTGGGGACATGTGTGTTTACCTTGTGTTTTTTACATTGCGGGGACACTAGATTGGTGATCAGTGAGTAAAAAGCTGTAAAAAACAGCTCATACTCACTGATCGTCAGCCGGCTGCAGCAATCCGCTCTCCTCTCCTCACTGACAACTTCTGTGTGAGGAAAGCCGATTGCCTAGCAACCGGCTCTGTATTTACATCACATGACGACTGTGATTGGACACAGCCGTCATGTGATCAGGAGGGCCAATCACAGAGCCCTCCTGCCGATCGGAGATGCACCATGTCCGGGTGACAAGAGCGCATTGGGATCGCGCCGCTGCACGGGCACGCGCGTGATCCCACTCCTTTTGAGGGACGTTCCTGAATGTCCACCCAGAAGGAGAGAGCGCCCACCCGGCCGTTTATGTGCAGTGGACGGGTGGGAAGTGGTTAAATAAAGACAGTTTTAGCAAAGGTGCAGTGAATGCCTGAAATATAATCATTAGGCCTCATGCATAGCATCAGATGTTTTTTCTTTTGCAGCTTAAAAACGCCATGTTATTCTGTGTGTCCATGCACACATAGGCTTTTAGATGCTGTAAGTAGCATAGACTTTTTAAGCTGCAAAAAAACCTCAGAGCCAGTGCATTCTGAAGACCAGCGTTACAGCTGTAAAAACGTCTGCTGCGGCTAAACGAGGCTTAACGCTGGATACATCGTTAAGCCGCGTCAATCTTTTTTTTTTTATTTTGACATGTCAAAATCAATGTTTTTTTTATGAGAGCCGTCTTAACTGATCTGACTTTCAGCCAATTGATTTGAATGGAAGTCGCATGATCCGACTTGTGGCATGCAACTTGTGCTCTGAGGATCTTGATTGGGAACCCCACGCAACAAAAAAAAGACACGGCATGGGGCCCCCCCCCCCCAAGATCCATACCAGACCCTTATCCAAACATGCAAGCCTGGCAGGTCAGGAAAGGGGGGACGAGCTCTCGCCCCCCACCCCAGAGCACCTTGTCCCCATGTTGGTGGGGACAAGGGCCTCTTCCCGACAACCCTGGGTGGTGGTTGTGGGGGTCTGCGGGCAGGGGGCTTATTGGAATCTGGAAGCCACTTTTAAGAAGGGGGCCCCCAGATCCTGACCCCCCCATGTGAATGAGTTTGGGGTACATTGTACCCCTACCCATTCACCCCAAAAAAAGGCAGTGTAGTGTAAATAAAAACAAAAGATGGTTTTGACAAGTTCTTTATTAAAAATGAAGAATGTCCCCCATCATAGCTTCAACATGCCTTCTTCCTCTGGTCTTCTCCCTCCGGTAGTGTGTTCTTCCTTTAGTCTTCTTCCTCTGGTCTTCTACCTCCGGTAGTGTGTTCTTCCTTTGGTCTTCTTCCTCTGGTCTTCTCCCTCCGGTGGTGTGTTCTTCCTTTGGTCTTCTTCCCCTGGTCTTCTCCCTCCGGTGATGTGTTCTTCCTCCGGTCTTCTCCCTCTGCTGCTGTGGCGTCCATAAAGACATGGATGAGTGAGTTTGGGGTAGAGGAACTTGACTGGCCTGTACAGAGTCCTGATCTTAACCCGATAGAACACCTTTGGGATGAATTAGAGTGGACACTGCGGACCAGACCTTTTTGTCCAACATCCGTGCCTCACCTCACAAATGTGCTTTTGGAAGAATGGTCAAACATTCCCATAGACCAGTAATGGCGAACCTTGGCACCCCAGATGTTTTGGAACTACATTTCCCATGATGCTCATGCACTCTGCAGTGTAGTTAAGCATTGCAACGAGCCCCTTGCTCGCTCGGTTCCACTCTCCCGACACTCCTCTGCAGCTATAGAATCAGATTGCAGATCGCAACATCTGATTGTTCGGTCATCCAATGTTCCGGGATTAGAACTACAGCTATGTGCCGTTCTAACCCAGTTGTGATAGCTCAGAACAAACACCAGGCAGGCTGTATGTAAGTTCAAACAGGAATCTCCTTTATTGCAAAATACAGGCTTTTATACACTCAAAGTGGAGGTGCAGACCTGCTCATATTACTCTAACAATACAGCTGTAACCTAATTAACCTAATTAACATGAGCTAATTAACTAATCCCTTTAGACAGCCTAGATGACTCAGACATGACCGTTAGGCTAGACTGGCCGTCTTGTAGTTCAGAAAATCCAATCAACATTATCACAATCAACATAGACTCTTCTTCACACAATAGCAGAGTTAATTAACACAAATAACAATGGGGATCTAATGACTCTTAGATCCCATAGTAGACTTATTTACAATACACATTTTAGCAGACAATAGACAGACAGGTGTTGGAATTTACATCAGCATCTCCTAACAGTATCTGTCCCAGCATTATGAATCAGCCACTATTCCAATATGGCAAATCCAGGGTCCCCAGACATACAGCTCACAAAGAGCACCGTTCCCCCAAATGCAATGGCCCCCGATCGATCGGCAAGAGGCTAGCATACAGTCCCCTCCAAAAGTCTCTTTCCCGGCTAGGTCTGTCACAAGCATCATGGGGAAAAAAGGTTCGCCATCACTGCCATAGACACACTCCTAAACCTTGTGGACAGCCTTCCCAGAAGTGTTGAAATTGTTATAGCTGCAAAGGGTGGGCCAACTCCATATTGAACCCTACAGACTAGGACTCCATTAAAGTTCATGTGCATGAAAAGGCAGGTGTCCCAATACTTTTGGTAAAATAGGGTATATTGCTGCACTGCCATTAAGGCTATAGTTTTCCCTGCCTGAGGCCAAAATCAAAACTCTTAGTTATACCATACCTTTGGAATCTCATTGGCTTTCAGAAGGACTGGCAGCAGAAGTCTAACTACAGATCATCAAGGCAGCGCGCCTTTCATCTCCCTTAAGTAAAAAGTAAATGGTAACGTGATCTTGTTTTACTTGTTCTCCTTTGCTCAGAGAAGACAGCTTAGATTAACCGCGGTAATATCTATAGCAATGCTTGGAAGCCAAATTAATTGGAAGGATTGTTTCCTGTGCTGATGAGTTCAGGGTTGTCATGGAGAAGACCAAGACGTGAGGGGAGTTCAGTGTTTTGTTGGGCAGAGTTCCAAGCGGCCAAATCAAGGGAGCTGTGCCGAACCGGATGCCCTTTTTACGATTGCAATAGAGAGAAGAAACTGGGCTCCATATATTCGTACCTTACATTACTTTTTTCTATTCCTCTGTGTAAATGTACTATACTGTATATCTACAAGAATTGGATATGTTTCTTTCTTCTATTCTACATGAAATGCTTATGAACTTGAGAAAGGGAGGTACACCCGAAACAGTCGTTCAGTTGTTCTGTGTGTTTTTTTAGAAATAGGAATGAAGAGCAAGGTATATGTGGGGTCTCACCTCATCGTATCTTATTCTGGAATATATACACTGTGTGCACAATTATTAGGTAAGAAAGTATTTTAAAAACAATATATGGTGTTGCGCTCTAGGTAGTGCTTAAATTGATATAGCATACAGTATACAGTGCCTTGCAAAAGTATTCACACCCCATTGGCATTTTTCGTGTTTTGTTGCCTCACAACCTGGAATTAACATGGCTTGTTTGAGGATTTGCATCATTTAATTTACAGAACATGCCCACAACTTTGATTTTTTTTTTCTTATTGTGAAGCAAACAACAAATGGGACAAAATAACAGAAAAAGTCAATGTGCATAACTATTCACCCCCCTAAAGTCAATACTTTGTAGAGCCACCTTTTGCGACTATCACACCTCCAAGTCGCTTTGGATAAGTCTCTATGAGCTTGCCACATCTTACCACTGGGATTTTTGCCCATTCCTCCTTGCAAAACTGCTCCAGCTCTTTTAAGTTGGATGGTTTGCACTTGTGAACTGCAATCTTTAAGTCTGACCACAGATTTTCTATTGGATTGAGGTCTGGGCTTTGAGTAGGCCATTCCAACACATTTACATGTTTCCCCTTAAACCACTCAAGTGTTGCTTTAGCAGTGTGTTTGGGGTCATTTTCCTGCTGGAAGGTGAACCTCCATCCTAGCGTCAAATCACACACAGAGTGGTACAGGTTTTGCTCAAGAATATCCTTGTATTTAGCATCATCCGTCTTTCCCGCAACACTGACCAGTTTCCCAGTCCCGACTGCTGAAAAACATCCCCACAGCATGATGCTGCCACCACCATGTTTCACTGTGGGGATGGTGTTCTTTGGGTGATGTGATGTGTTGGGTTTGCGGCAGATATAGCGTTTTCTTTGATGGCCAAAAAAGTTCAATTTTAGTTTCATCAGACCAGAGCACCTTTCTCCATACATTTTGGGCGTCTCCCACATGCCTTTTCACAAACTCAAAATGTGCCATTTTGTTTTTTGCTAAAAGTAATGGCTTTCTTCTGGCCACTCTGCCATAACCAGAGCACTTTTTGCGATTCGGCACTGCGTTGCTTTAACTGACAGTTAATTGCGCGGTCGTGCAAAGTTGCACCCAAACAAAATTGATGTTCTTTTTTCCCACAAATAGAGCTTTCTTTTGGTGGTATTTGATCACCTCTGCGGTTTTTATTTTTTGCGCTATAAACAAAAAAAGAGCAACAATTTTGAAAATAAGACAATATTTTTTACTTTTTGCTATAATAAATATCCCCCAAAAATATATAAAAAAATGTTTTTTTCCTCAGTTTAGGCCAATATGTATTCTTCTATATATATTTTTGGTTAAAAAAAAAATCACAATAAGCGTATATTGATTGGTTTGCACAAAAGTTATAGCATCTACAAAATAGGGGATAGTTTTATGGCATTTTTATTATTAATTTTTTTTTTTTCTAATAATGGCGGTGATCTGCGATTTTTATCGGGACTGCGACATTATGGCAGACACGTTGGGCAATTTTGACACATTTGTTGGGACCATTGGTATTTATACAGCGATAAGTGCTATAAAAATGCATCAATTACTGTAAAAATATCACTGGCAGGGAAGGGGTTAACACTAGGGGCGATCAAGGGGTTAATTGTGTTCCCTGTGTGTGTTCTAACTGAAGGGGGGAGGGGACTGTGCAGGGGAGATGACAGATCGCTGTTCATACTCTGTATGAACAGACGATCTGTCTGTTCTCCCCTCAGAGAACTGGAAACTGTGTGTTTACACACACAGATCCCGGTTCTCGGTGTGCCCCAAGCGATCGCGGGGGCCCGGCTGTGATCGCGACCGCCGGGCACTCACATCGGCTCCGTGGGCGAGCAGGGGGCGCGCGCCTCCGACGGCACATGCGCGCCCCTAGTGGCCAAAAAAAGGAAGAGTTGCAAGATAACGGCGATTCGAGCCATGTTTCCGCAGTACAATTGCGGCGGGCTGGTCGACAAGCGGTTAAAAAAAGGTATGTTTTATTAAAACAAGGAGCCGAATGTACTCACATTTAACGTGACGCCTAGCGTCACGGTCACATGACTTCATCAGGGCCCTGATGAAGTCACGTGACCGTGACGCTACGCATCGGAACACATAGGCACCGGAAGTGACGTCAGGTTGCGAGCTCGCCGCTCGTGGTGCTGTGTTTTGCTTGTTTTTTTTTAAATGTGAGTACATTCGGCTCCTTGTTTTAATAAAACGTACCTTTTTTAAACATACTTCACGATTCGGACCTCCATTACTCCTTCCCTTTTATACATTATACCGGATCTAGAGCTATCTACCGTATAAAAAAGAAAACCCTCACTGGCCGTGGCAGGAATTTGGATCACCTTTGTCATTTTGGTATTTTCTCATGCCGTTCCCTTTACGGAAGTAAGGTAAGGGACCACCTTACACAGAGGTGTAACTGACGCCGAAGATTTTCTATCACCAAGTCACCAATAATCTTTTTTGGATTTGGACTAACTGCTATTTGGCATAGCAGTCACTATCTTAGTTCACTGTTTTGAGGACTTTTTACATACTATCAAGAACTTCACCTATGAATTATATAGATGTATTTTCATGTATTTTCATTCTTACATTGACTTTCACGCAATATTTTCCTGTGTCACTATTTTTAGCACTTGCACTTTATATTGATTGCCCTTTGGCACTTTATGTTTATGATTAAGGATATACTGTATGCTACATCAATTTAAGCACTACCTAGAGCGCAACACCATATATTGATTTTATATTTATTAATTGTTTTTTTTCTGGTTGAGCCATTCAGTGTTTGCTGCGACTAGGATTGTATCCTTGCCATTTTAGGCAGTGCGGGAATACTCTTTCTCTTCTAAGTGAGTATTTTGACCAAATCATCATTTTATTGCCCAACTCCAAGCTGTATAAACTTGAATGCTTATTGGATTTAAGCATATCGGGTGATGTGTATTTGTGCAATGGGGGAAGATGAGATGAAAGGCAGTCTAAACTGGAAATTTAGTCAAACACTAACTATATTTAAATCTACACCCACTCCCATTCTAAACCTATGCTATCTACCCTGTGAAAGGAAAGATCTGTATGCTTGCCTATTCTAAGGGGCCCCGTAGTCTGGTCACATGATCAGGTCCCAGTGCAGGCTTCCGTATAAAGGAGGGACAGCCGACAACAGATGCCCCATAGTAAGCCTATGGGTGACCCATCGCCCAAGCTTTGCAGCCATTGTGGTTAATCTCTCCCCTTCACCGAAGCCAGCGCTGGGACCCGATCATATGACCGGAGCGCCCTCAGAATAGGTAAGTATACAGGTCTATCCTTAACAGGGTAGATAGAATAGGCTTAAAATGGGGGGTCAGAGTAGATTTAAAGTGTAAGTTCACCTATCACCTATACAGAAACTTACACAGGACCCCCTCCTCACCAAATCCCCCCCCCCCGGTCCTGCTGGCCTGTACCGCCGCAATCTCCGATTTTAAGCCCTGATATATCCGTGCCAGGAGCCCGGGGCTTAGAAACCCTGTCTCCATCCTCACGTCTTTTGCATAGCTGACAGGACGGGCTATGCGTCTGATTGGTTGGTGCCGCCCATGACCGCTGACCAATTAGAATGCTCAAAAACGTCCCCTTGACGAGGGATGTTTTGGACATTCAGCTCAGGAGGATTTCTAAGCCCCAGACACCTGGTGCGGATATACCAGGGCTTAGAACTGGAGATTGCGGTGGTACAGGTCAGTGGGACCGGGGGGGGGGACACCTGCGTAAGTTCACCTTACAGAGTTTTCTGTAAAGGTGAACTTACCCTTTAAGTATAGTTAGTGTTGGACTGAACTTCCATTTTAACCTTCTAGCTGAAAATGAGAATACATAAAATTTCTATGCAATATTTCATATGTATTTCAAGAATACAAGATCACTTTCACTTTTTATTTTGTTTTGCCTTACCATATTTAACCACTTGCCGACCGGGCCATAGCCGAAACACGGTTACAGCGCGGTCGGCTTATTCTGGGGTGCGCTCCCGCAAACATCCGTGACCGCCGGGTCCGGAAGACCCGGCGCATCACGGATCGCAGAAAATGCCCACTTGTAGCGGCCGTTTACTCCTGATCGCTCCGTCAAATGACGGCGTGATCACTTGTACACCGGCGTCATGACATGACACCGGTTCCTCCCTCTCCTCTCTGTACCGATCTGTACAGTGCGAGGGGAGAGGTCGTTTTTAGCAGCGCTGTGGGCTGGATCTGTAGTGCCCACAGCGCTGCCCTGTGCCCATACTGTGCAATACTCTGCAATAATGTGAAATACTCTACAGTACTCTGCAATAATGTGCAATACTCTACAGTACTCTGCAATAATGTGCAATACTCTGCAATAATGTGCAATACTCTGCAGTACTCTGCAATAATGTGCAATACTCTGCAGTACTCTGCAATAATGTGCAATACTCTACAGTACTCTGCATTACTCTGCAGTACTCTGCAATAATGTGCAATACTCTGCAAATACTCGCTAATACTCTGCCAATACTCTGCCAATACTCGCAAATACTCTGCCAATACTCTGCAATAAATTTTAACAGAAACAAGATTTTTTTTTTTTTTTTTTCCCGAATTTGCAGTCTTTTTTGATTTATAGCGCAAAAAATAAAAAACCCAGTGGTGATTAAATACCACCAAAAGAAAGCTCTATTTGTGTGAAAAAAAAGGACAAAAAATTAATATGGGTACAGTGTTGCATGACTGAGTAATTTTCATTCAAAATGTGAGAGCACCGAAAGCTGAAAATTGGTCTGGTTAGGAAGGGGGTTTAAGTGCCCAGTGGTTAAAGGGTAAGTTCACCTTAGTACACTTTTTTTTTTTTTAAATTCCAGCTCCCCTATGCACCAATATAGCATTCGTGTACTTTTTTTTTTGAAAAAATATCAAAGCTTTCCATTAAATCTACAGTCACTTACTTTTCTTGTCCTAATCCACGTTTCCAGATGTTTCCATTAGTAATGTCTTACTTCCTGATAGGTCATGACACAGGAAGGAGTTGACCAGCTGACCTCATTAGCACACACCCTGCATCATCCACCCTCCCATTACCAGGTGCACGATTTTTAAATGAAGTGAAGTGGAATCAGTGATCACTCTTCTCACTAAATACACAATATACAATCACATGTTTATACACCTAAAATTACTAGTTGCGCTTTCAGTGCCATTAATTGTTAACAGCGCACCAAACACAGAAGCAAACACACATTTTGCCATGTGAAAAAAAACGAGGGGCAAATACTGCAAAACGCACAGTAAAAAAACACGCAACCCACAAAACGCCAAAATGTCCCATTAACCACATGTAGTGCAGCCAATTGAAATCAACAGGCTGCCCTATGTGTGTCATAGGAAAAACAGTACATGAATGCTATATTGTTGCATAGGGGAGCTGGAATTTAGAGAAAAAAAGTGTACAAAGGTGAACTTACCCTTTTAAAAAAAAAAATGTACAAAACCACTATATGCTCCCTCTTCAGTCAACTGTTACCATACAATGAATTATGTGGTCTAGTCCACTGTCGGTAGTTAGTTGTGTTTTGCAGTTCTTCCTCCTCAACTGTGTGTACGCTCACTTACACAAGATGTCAAGTTCGTGGACATCAGACCATCACACCTATCTATATAGCCAGATGCATGTTGACACCCCTCCAGGCGTATGGCACAGCATACATAGACACCTTAGACAACTGTGCACAGTTTGGAGAAGGTCCATTTTTTGTCCTGTACCCATGTGCACAAAGCCAGCTCCATATAGACATGGTTTGGTGTGGAGGAACTTGAGAACCCTGACCGCAACCTGACTGAACACCTTTGGGATGAATTAGAATGCTGATTGCCACTGGTTGTTCTCGTTCTATATCCATCATTCTATGCATTAAGATAAAAAATCTTGTGTTTGTAGCAGCCTCCCCAGCACCCTATAATACTTACCTGAGCCCCATCTTACTCCAGCGATGTCCACGAGTGTCTTAGCTGTCCGGGACTCTCCTCCTCATTGGCTGAGACCACAGCAGCAGCGCCATTGGCTCCTGCGGCTGTCAATCAAAGTCAATTAGCCAATCAGGAGAGAGAGGGGCAGGGCCGGGCTGCAGCCCTGTGTCTGAATGGACATGGGGAGCTGAAGCTCAGCTCGGTGCCCCATAGCAAGTTGCTTGGTGCGGGGGCACTCAACAGGAGGGAGGGACCAGGAGCAGCAAAGAAGGACCCGAGAAGAGGAGAATCCAGAGTGCTCTGTGCAAAATCACTGCCCATAGGAGGTAAGTGTAACATGTTTTTTTTAAAACAAGACTTTACAATCACTTTAATGTTGCCACTACAGACTGCCGAGGTCTCCAGAAAGCGAGACCAGAGAAGATCTTGGTCATTAAGGTTGAGTCCTTCATAAGGCCACTGGTGTATACTCAAACTCTATATAGCACAAACTTTGTTAACATTGGGAGATAGCCGTCTAGATGGCTGCTCTTGAAATCACCATACAAAGCAACAAGTTATAAGAATCTGGAGGTCGGTTTTTTTTTTTTTTCATTCAGCCCGCTGGGTTGAATGAAAAAAAAAAAAAAGCCTGTGCAAACACATGTTCGCATCATTGAGGCTGGGTTCACATTAGCTGCATCCAAGGCTCACAGCGGGGGGGGGGGTCCAGTGCGTACCTATGCATCGTTCCAGGTGCGAATCAAGTCCGAATTTTTTGGCTGAATTCACACCTGAAACGGACCAGAAGACGCACAGAACCCTTCTCCAATTCAGACCGCGGCCGTCCCGGAGGTGTATGAACTGACTCCATTGAGAGCCGGTCACAATCTGCTGTCATCAGTGTGAACCCAGCCTGAAAGTTCGCAACTCGAAGGTTCGTATGTAGGGGACTAATGCCCCATACACACGATCCGAAAATCGAATAACAGATCATCTGTTTTTTTTTGTTGCATGCTAGTCGCATATTGAACCTGAAGAGTTTACTAAAGTAATGAAAATTCTCATACGACAGAATAAAAAATCGGAAGTGATGTCATGTGTTGTAGTGTATTAGTATTGTATTTTCAGACGACAACTGTACTGATTAAACAAAAATTGCACGATCTAGTATTGTATGAGAAAAAATTTCGTGTTTGACCGATCTGATAATAATAATATCAGATGAACTGTCGTGATCAGCTCACGAAAGCTCTGTACTAACGATCTGATTATGGTACGAATGCAGCGAAAGCGGGTATTTTTCGTTCGATTTACGGATCGTGTGTACGGGCCATTGCTGTATAATGTTGCTGGAGAACAATTTGTAGCAGGGCACAACCCAGTTCTCTAGCACTGTCTCCAGCGTCACTAGCGATTAAATAGTTAGCTCCCTTACTGGCATTGGTGATCTGTAGCAGCAATCAATATCTGCTGCCAAATAGGGATAAGAAAACTAGGGCCGAAACAACTAATCTAATGCAAAAACTGTGCTTTTTTGGTTCAATATACTTCAATATACTTCAAAGGAGAAGCTGCAGAAAAGCATGTATTGCATTTTTTGCAGCAATTTGTGTATTTTTTTTTTTTTAATCTGCCCAACAACAAATTGGCCAAAAAAAAGCATTAAAAAATGCAAAAATCGCAGCAAAATCATGTGTGCAAAAAATCAAAACGCACAGCAAAAAGCACTGCAGAAACAGATCAAAAGCAAACTGCATAGGTGTGTACTGAGCCTTATGCTGGCCACACCGATCAAGTTTCAGATGAGAATATTCATACAAAAAAATCTTTGTACATTCGCTGAATGAAAGAGTTTATGAAATCTTCACTTGCTTCTAACATTGTTTTAAGACGAATGTAATTTCTGAACGAAAACCACATACACTGTCTGAAAATTCCTTTCACCAAGAAGTTTTCTATTATTTCTAAATTTTCCCATCACCATGGTTGAAAACAAACGTTGATTTGACCCCACTAACGATTGGAAAATCGAACGAACATTCTTAAAATGAAAAGTTTTTTTTTGAAGGAAGACATTGTTTTTGTATGGCCAGCATATAATATATTACAGTTCTGTTTGAAAATCTGCAAAACAGTCTTTAACTTTTTTTTTTCTTTTAAATAAAAAAAATGTGATCTCTGAGTCTGATATTTACTAGATTCAACCTCCTAGTAGTATATACAGTATATCTCCTCTAATAGTATATACAGTATATCTCTTCTAATAGTATATACAGTATATCTCCTCTAATAGTATATACAGTATATCTCTCCTAATAGTATATACAGTGTATCTCTTCTAATAGTATATACAGTATATCTCTTATAGTATATACAGTATATCTCCTCTAACAGTATATACAGTATATCTCTAATAGTATATACAGTATATCTCCTCTAATAGTATATACAGTATATCTCCTTTAATAGTATATACAGTATATCTCTTCTAATAGTATATACAGTATATTTCTTATAGTATATACAGTATATCTCCTCTAATAGTATATACAGTATATCTCCTCTAATAGTATATACAGTATATCTCTTCTAATAGTATATACAGTATATCTCTTATAGTATATACAGTATATCTCCTCTAATAGTATATACAGTATATTTCTTATAGTATATACAGTATATCTCCTCTAATAGTATATACAGTATATCTCCTCTAATAGTATATACAGTATATCTCTTCTAATAGTATATACAGTATATCTCTTATAGTATATACAGTATATCTCCTCTAATAGTATATACAGTATATCTCTTCTAATAGTATATACAGTATATCTCTTCTAATCGTATATACAGTATATCTCTTATAGTATATACAGTATATCTCCTCTAATAGTATATACAGTATATCTCCTCTAATAGTATATACAGTATATCTCCTCTAATAGTATATACAGTATATCTCCTCTAACAGTATATACAGTATATCTCTTCTGTCTGTTATTCTCAGAGTGGATTAAAGATTTTACTCCCTAACCATATAGTTGGTTATTTATATTTATCACTGCATATAGATATTTAAGAATAAAATTGCCTTTTTTTTTAATCTTTACATATAACTAAAATATACACCACACTTTTTTTAAGGTTATTAACCGATTTAATCGAAACAATAATCGGCCAACTAATCGAATATGAAAATATTCGTTAGTTGCAGCCCTATAGAAAACCAATAATTGTAAGTATTAGTCCATGTTCCCTGTGCTATGCCCACAGATATTTTCTTATTTCCCCATTCTGGATTCCTCCTTTTGGAAAACAAATTCTCCCAGAGAAATGTACACCCAAACACATACAGAGCAATGAAAGTCCTGATATTTTAGGTTACACACAGTAACTAAACAGATAAATACTAAATATTATAGCGCGCTCGACCCAAAACTAACATTCTATTTTATGGGTTTTCCAGCACACCACTTGCATATAAACTCTTTATAACCTTGCTGCTGCTGGAGATCGCAGTGTAGGAAGCCAGCGGTAGTTCGATCGACCCTGTGCCAAGGTAATCACAATATGGTACGGAGTAGCTGCTTGCTCAATCCATTAAATATCTATAGCTAGCTGCTTATTCTTTATATTGTAAGACTAGAAACCTTTTACATTTATAGAATTTTCCTACCTACTCCGGTGCCATGTCCTTTTCTTTATAAAGTGATAAATATGCAGGCTTGGTTAACATGCACATTAAATTAAGAAGCTCAAATATAAAATTTTATAGCCGATGAAGGCCAATTCAGATTATTTTTAAACAGGAGCAAAGAAAACCCACATTCACGGTTACCATATGGTCTGTTATAAAGTGTACCTTGTCACAAGTCACAAGTAAACATTACCAAATCCAGTTTAGGATTTAAAAGAGAAGTATGGCCAAAGCTTTTTTTGATCATACTTCACCTTTGGGTCACGGAAGTGCACTTACTTTTGCTCCCCTGTCACCCAAATTCACATCACAGGGGCCGGTCCAGGCTCTGGAAGAATCCTGGCAATAATGTCGGGATTTACCAAGATGCCTGACTGGCAGCTGGCTCAGCCTCACAGTGCACTGCTGAGAGCCTGAGCAAGCTGCTCCCGCCCCCTCTCTAGCCTGGTGCTCCAGTGAGCTATGACTAAGCACCGGTAAGGATGTGAAACGCGTTAGCCACAGCTGATTCACCCAGGGTCCATTTTCCTGTATGGGACTGTCTTTTATACCAATAAAGGTGATTGCATTGGAGTGTGGCTGCCCAGATCTTTTGCACGTTTATTGCATGCAGAGCCAGCACCTTTTCAATGTGCAGGGGAGGTGTAGCGGGAGGATTGCCACCCGGAGCAGTATACCATTGGAGCACTGGAGGAGCAGAGAGCGGAGACTGAGTCACTGCTCTCGGCTCAGAATGCACCAAGAACTGAGCGATCACTGGTCATTGATCACTCAGTTCTCAGGCTTAGAACCAGCGAGGGGCGCAGCTGCAGCATCAGATTTCTCTTTCAAAAGGACCACTTTCTTACCATGAATAAAAACTGCTGTTCCCTCATTGGACTTCAAATATAATCTTGCTATTTGGAGCACTGTGGGTGTTTGATGTTACTAAAGACTGCAGAGTTTGTTTTTCCATACAGACAGATCCTGTCAGGTAGACTTGCAGTGGGACAATAGTATCTGTAATGCATACTAGCACATTATTCTTTTACTTTGCACGGGGCAAAGGAAGGAAGTGAAACCCGTTAGGGTTTACTTCCTCTTAAAGCGTACACCCATGTGAAGGCTGTATTTTGCCTGCATGAGATGCATAGGTGTTTTCATGCATCCACATGCAGGCAGTCCCATGCATGTCATTTGGGATGCAGAGGCTGCATAGATCGCTGCTCCCAATATGACAGCCGTACGGGTGTGGGGTTTGTGTCCCGGATGGGTTTTGATCTGTCTATGGCTGGCTTAAAGTGCTACTAAACCCAGGACCCTGCATTCACTATATCTGGTCTCCCACAGTACACAGAACACGGAAATGCAATTATTTTAGTAAATATAAACTCCGAAATACCTTTTCTCATCAGCAGTATATAGCAGTCTTGTGACTTCTATTAGTGTCTGGCCGAGCACTGGTTAAAGCTTGTAGGAGGAGTTTTCATTCTCCTCTGATTGTCCTATGAGTCTGCAGGACCCCCGATCCTCTGTCTGGACAGTGCCGATTGGCCCTGTTTTTATCACATGCACCCTCCCAAAGAAAAAAAAAAAAAAACTCTCTAGCAATACACACCAAACTGAGCATGTGCAGAGTGCCTCCTAGGGCTGATTGATGTGTAGATTTCTCTATGCGCTGCATAGAGAATAATGGTATAATTGGTATAATGCATCTTAGTACGACCCAGTTTCCCATATCTTCCCAAGTAACACAGACATGACCACCATTCTTACTTCCTCAGCTCCACAGCTCGACCAACCGCCTGTGATCATGGGAGCAATCTTTATTCATATAACCATAGATCCTGGTGGCTTCACAAATCAGCCAATCAAGCACAGGCAAGCAGGAGGGGTTATACAACAACCAATGAACAATGCCTAGGGGAGTGTTATGGACGTGCCTGGGCAGGGACAGTGTGTATGATTTCCCACCCCCTGTCTCTGTAAGCCATCATCATGGCTGGCCTTGGAATCATGGACCCTGTCTCCGGTCAACGCACCCAAAGAGTCCCCATTTTTACCGTTGGTGTGAATCCTTATCGTTCAGAGAACAACGCATACCCGGGATTATACTACCATTCCTGTGGATGGGAGATGATCTGCAGGGGCACGCCACGGTCCCCCCAAATGTGTTGATCAGGCACACAGGGGTGACACGAGCGGACATCCGCTCATAACTGATAATGTCTTTGCAGAGTGAACACACCCCCCTCAGACGATCGTTCTGTGCATCGCACAGGAGCCCTTCGCTGCCGGACATATCCCCACTCTGCAAACACTTCTCTGCATCCTCAAGAAGCTTTTCACTACCAAACGGATCTCAACCAGCGTCAGTCTGCTCCAGAGCGTGCTGCGAGAGAACCAACACTGGGAGACACTATGGCAATACATATTAAATACATCTTCATAAAATTTCCACAACAAGATGGATTGGGGACAGTGAAAGAAGAGGAGGATCAGAAAAGACGGGAACAAACAGCCTTTTTTCACAATGCAGAGGATCAACCCTTTAGGTTCCACAGTGGGTACAGTGGAACCTCGGATTACGAGCCTAATCCGTTCCAGGAGTATGTTCGTAATCCAAAGTATTTGCATATCAAAGTGAGTTTTCCCATTGATGTCAATGGAAGCGAAAATAATTTGTTCCGCCTTGACTTCAATGGGATGCAATACCACATGCGGCCAGAGGCGGGGGGCGCCGGAGAGCTTCAGAAACGGCCAAAAAGGCTCGTGGACAGTTCAGCGGACCTCGGAAAGACTTCCTACGTGAGATTTGCCGAGGTCAGCCGTGCTGTACTCGGCCTTTCCGTGCATTTCCGAACGTGACATTCGGCTCTGCTCGGCTTCGGCGCCCCCCACCTCAGGCCAAAAGCGGTACTGCACACTGCTTTGGCCTGAATCGTGCTCGTTTTGCGAGACAACACTCGCAAACCGAGTTACGATTTTTAGAAAAATACAGTGCTCGTATTGCGAAACGCTCGTTAACCGCGTTACTCGCAATCCGAGGTTCCACTGTATAACAAGCATGTTCTACTGCATATGCAGACTGATTTTACTGTTGTGGGTTTAGTAAAACTTCAACCGCTTGCCGGCCACCCGCCGTCATTTTACTGTGGCAGGTCGGCGTGAGCAGTCGTAGCTATACATGGGCTCGTGGGACCGGGATAGCAGGCGCGCACGCCCACTACACTGGGGGGGGTGCCAGTGCTCGTGGCTGACGGTCGCGATGACCGCCGGCCTCAAGCAATCGCAGGCATGAGAGGCAGAATACGGAAGTTTGTGTGTAAACACACAAATCCCTGTTCTGTTCTGTAAGGAGTGACAGATCGTGTGTTCCTAATAGCTAGGAACCCTGATCTGTCATTTCCTCTAGGTCAGTCCCCTCCCCTACAGTTAGAAACACACACTAGGTAACACAGTTAACCCCTTGATCGCCCCCTAGTGTTAACCCCTTTCCTGTCAGTGACATTTTTACAGTAATGAGTGCATTTTTATAGCACTGATCGCTGTATAAATGCCAATGGTCCCAAAACTGTGTCAAAAGTGTCCGATGTGTCCGCCATAATGTCGCAGTCCCGATAAAAATCGCAGATCGCCGCCATTACTAGTAAAAATAAAAATAAAAATGCTATAAATGTATCCCCTACTTTGTTGATCGCTGTATAAATGCCAATGGTCCCAAAAATGTGTCAAAAGTGTCCAATGTGTCCGCCATAATGTCGCAGTCCCAATAAAAATCGCATATCCCTGCCATTACTAGTAAAAAAAATAAATAAATAGATAAAAATGCTATAAATGTATCCCCTATTTTGTAGACGCTATAACTTTTACACAAACTCAATATAGGCTTATTGTGATTTTTTTTTTTTTTCTTTACCAAAAATATGTAGAATACATATCGGTCTAAACTGAGAAAAAAATAGCTTTTTTTTAAAAAAAAAATGGGGATATTTATTGTAGCAAAAAGTACAAAATATTGTGTTTTGGTTTTTTTTCAAAATTGTCGCTTTTTTTTGTTTATAGCGCAAAAAATAAAAACCGCAGAGGCGATCAAATACCACCAAAAGAAAGCTTTATTTGCGGGGAAAAAAAGGACGTCAATTTTGTTTGGGTGCAACGTCGCATGACCACGCAATTGTCAGTTAAAACAACGCAGTGCCGAATGGCAAAAAATGGCCTGGTCATTCAGCAGCCAAATCTTCGGGGGCTGACGTGGTTAAGCTGTGAGTGTCTTCAGAGGGCAAACGACTGATATGAATGGTCCTATGTACTCCATAAAGAATTATGTAATATGTCTAATTTCGCTTTGGGATTAATAAAGTTTTCTGAATCTAAATGTCAGCATTATAGAAATCCAAGAAATAAATAATAGTGGCATAAACTATCCGCTCCCAAAATTCAACAGCCAGTTACCTGGAGAGCGTACAGTAATCCAGTCTCTACATAATGATTCTCGGCTCGTACCCCGTCCCACCACCGACACAACAAAGCTGTCATTATCCATCACACTCATTTATTTAGCCTTACCCCGGTCTGAACACACCAGATGTATTTATTACCGAAACTTGTGTGACAATCTGAGAAAGCCACATGCTTCCCGCTCTCTGCCTACTGGCTACAGCAATTATAAATTGGAACATGAGCTGTGACCTTTCACATTGAGCATCCTTCATTCTCAGAGTGGGTCCCACTAAAAAAAGATATCCACATTTCATTACAGATCACCTCTGTGCCCCTTCTGTCCTTCGGGGGGTTGTTATCACCATAGAACGGGTACACGGTCATTTTATTTTATGATATGAACTGTTGAGCTTCACAACACAGACTGCTGTTTAATGGGCTTTGTGTCTTCTTGTTTTTCAAACCTTCCCTTTCTTTTCTTTTTTTAATTCAGAGATTTTTTTTTTCCATAACTTATTTTTGATTAGGAAAAGACGCTAAACTTGAGGAAAAGACGATTAACCTCTACATATGTAAAGGCTTTTTTCATTTCTTTTTGTCCAGTAAGGGTTCATTCTCACGTACAGCAGCCCTTTGCTGCCTCTCTTGAAAGCAATACATGGTGGACTGGTGGACAAGCGGCTGGGATGCAATATGTGTCCTAAAAAGGCCGAAGCACTATGCTGCAACTGCGTTGCCTAAACCGATCAGCCACAACAGTATGACCACCCACCCAATACTGAGTAGGTCCCACATTTGCCGCCAAAACAGCCCTGAGCCATCAAGGCATGGACACCACTAGATCTCTGAAGTTGTGCTGCGATATCTGGCACCAAGCCATTAGTAGCCAAACACGGCCTCTGCCGAATTTTATTTTTCCCATAGTGCATCCTGGTGCCACCTCTTTCCCAAGTAAGCAACACACATGCACGTGGCCATCCATAAGACCAGGCCACCTTCTTCCATTGCTCCATGGTCCAGTTCTGATGCTTTCATGCTCAAGGTAGTCTCTTTTGGCGGTCAGCCTAGGTACCCTGAGCAGTCTGAGGCTACACAGCCCCATACACAGCAAACCGTGATGCACTGTGTGTTCTGACACCTTTCTGTCGGAAACCAGCATTCACTTTTTTAGCAATTTAAGCTACATTAGCTCTTCTATTGGACTACACAGGCCAGCCTTCTCTCCCCTCATGCATCGGTGAGGCTTGGCTGCTCATAATCCTGTTGCTGGTTTTACTTTCTTGGACCACTTTTGGTAGGTAGTCATTACAATTTATAAGACAAAACTAGAGAAAATTCCAAGCTCAACTCACTAAGTCTGCTTACCAACCGAATTAACCTGTCCAACAGTATGCGTTAAAAACAAGGGTTTAGTTAGCACACATTTGCAAACGCATGCGTAGGCTGCAAGGCCTCTTAACGCTAACCTGTATCAGTCCTAACACTTCTAAATTTATGAGAGTCTCCACAATGGGAGCACATGCATTCTAATATATAGATAAGGGGCAGGTGGGTCTGGAGGTAGCCCAATCCTCCTTAAAGGCACAGTGGCATATTGGACACCCAGCCCATAGCATTATGCATTACCCCTCCATGTGCTCCTTGGTTTGAAGGCCAGTTAAATGTGGGGGCAGGGGCCATCTCTTTGTTAGTCATTACAATTTTACCCTTCTTAGCGTTGCTCAATTCCTTACGCCTGCCTTATTTTTCTGTTTTTAAAGTAGTTGTAAAGGCCAATGCATGAAGGTAAAAAACCTTTAGTGTGCAGCTCCCTCCTCAGCCCCCTCTAATATTTACCTAAGCCTGATCTCGATCCAGCAATGTGCACGAGATCTGAGGCTCTCCTGGATGTCTTCCTCCTGATTGGCTGAGATGCAGCAGCAGGAGCCATTGGCTCCCGCTGCTGTCGATCACAACCAGGGAGGCTAAAGCAGGAGGCAGGGCTAAGTCGTGCTCTCTGTGTCTTATTGGTGCAGAGAGCCTGCTCGGTAGCGAGCACGCATAGGTAGCCCCACAGCAAGCAATTTGCTATGGGGGCACTCAGCAAGGGGGAGGGGCCTAGAGTGCCAGCGAGGGACCTGAGAAGAGGAGGATCGGGGCTGCTCTGTGCAAAACCATTACACAGAGCAAGTAAGTATGACATGTTTGTTATTTTTTTTTAATAAAAATGTTTCCTTTACAGTCACTTTAGCTCTTCAACATGTTCACTTGCTGCCTAAAAAATCCCACCTTCTTTTAGGTACCATTGTAACAAGATAATCATTATATTATGATAATAATATGCCTGTGGTCCGGGCTTTTTTTCTCAGAGAAAATGTGCAGGAACTCCTCCTTTTCTCCGCCCCTACCCACCTCCGAGCACCATTTCTTGGTTCCACCCCCTACCCACCTCCCATACTGCCCTTTTAGAGAATACAGAACCAAGTATTTTGTGCTGATCAGTAATTTGTATGGAATGTGTTAATGATAACAGAAAAAGCAGTAAAATAGGTCCACTATAGCCAGTAACAATAGAGCCCCCTCCAGCAACAATAGACCCCCCCAACAACAATGGACCACCCAAAACAGAACCCCCAGCAGCAACAACAGATCTCCCCACAGCCAGCATCAATAGACTCTCCAGCAGACAGCAACAATAGACCCATCCCTCAACAGTAGATCTCTCCCAGCAATAACTGACCCCCAAGTAATATAGGGCCCAGCCCCTGCAACAATAGGTCCCCACCAGCAACAATAGACCCCCTTGCAAAAATAGATCCCCTCCATCTAGAATAGATCCCCCAGCAACCAGCATCAATAGACCATGCAGCACACCCCAGTAACCCTTACCGTTACAGTCAGTGCTGGGGGTGCCGGAACTGCGTTCCTGCTGAAAAAAAGCCCTGCCGTGGTTGAAGGAAAGAAAATGACATAACGTATGGCCTGCCTTAGAAGTAAACACCATATACCAGGGAGTTGGTATACTCCACCACTACAGGCGCAGAGTGAGTACCATGTGCCAACAGGGTCATGGAATGAGCACAAGATGTTAGATCAGGGGTTTCTGAAAAAAAAAAAAATTGGCTTTATAAATTGATGAGCCCCGCTTACATCAGGGTTGTCGTCAGAGTCCTCCCGGTCATGAGGGTTGCCATCAGAGTACCCCCTGAAATGAGGGTCCCCCTTACCACCATAAGGCTTACAGTGTGCTGGAGCTAGGAAGTGAGTTTCATATACAGCTAGACCTAGAGGGTAATTCCCATGTACAGCTAGAAGCGGGAAGTGATCACCATATACAACTAGACCTGGAGGGTAATTACCTACAGGTAGAACTAGGAAATGATCACCATTTATAACCAGAGCTGGGAAGTGATCACCACATACAGCTAGAACCAGAAATTGAGCACCATATGCAGCTGCAAAATTCTACAAACAATACCTCATAATGGCAACGTGAAAGAAGTTTGTTTGAAATCTTTGCAAAGTTATTAGAAATAAAACAGTAAAAAACTCCCATGTACATAAGTATTCACAGCCTTTGCCATGACACTCAAAATTGAGATCAGGTGCATCCTGTTTCCACTGATCATCCTTGAGATGTTTCTACAACTTGATTGGAGTCCACCTGTGGTAAATTCAGTTGATTGGACGTGATTTGGAAAGGCACACATCTCTCTATATAAAGTCCCACAGTTACCAATGCATGTCAGAGCACAAACCAAGCCATAAAGTCCAAGGAATTGTCTGTAGGCCTATTTTAGAAAAAGTCCACCTTTCTTCTGTGCTTTTGAATAGTCCTATCTTGTTTTCTGCCACCCTGGGGGACCCCAATACAGTAGGAAGGAAGAACATGTGAAAGGGCCGTTGTGGGGTCGTAGAACATGTGAAAGGGCCGTTGTGGGGTCGTAGTAAAGGGCCCCGGTATATATTTATATATTTATATATATATATATATATATATATATATATATAGATAGATAGATAGATAGATAGATAGATATAGATATAGATATATAGATAGATATATATATATATATATATATATATAGATAGATAGATATATATAAATATGCATTTTATAGTTGCCCCCCTACTTTTGTCCATGTTCCCCCCCTAAATATGAAAGCTGGAGACGCCACTGATAACGAGTAGTAGCTGGATGAGATCGCACGGAAGCGTAGTTGAGGAACAAGCCAAGAGGTCAATAACAAGTGGTAGCGGAGATGAGGACAGCAGGATGTATGCAAAGAAGCAAGCTGGGGCAAGCACAATAATCTGGCAAGCAGGAAGCATTGAGACATGGCTTAAATAGGACGTTCATGGGAGGAGCAAGATACAAAGTAAGGTTGCCTAGGATTCAGGCAGGGAGCTGTCCAGCATCTCAGGTGGCATCTAGAAGAGCCACAGTCAGACACTGCAGAGGTCCCAGGTTTAGATCCAGATGTTGCCATTTTTTTTTTAAAAGCTGCACTGTTTACCCCTAAAAAGCAGTCCATAAAGAGAACCTGTCAAGAGGACTCCAAACATAGAAATGCCAGGCTCCTGAATTAGAAAAGGTAATATTCTCACCTCACCAGTGACCTGTGTCTTATACCTTCCCTGTGTTCCAGCACTGCAGCCTCTAGCCCCGTACACACGATCGGACTTTCCGACGGGAAATGTTGGATGTGAGGTTGTTGGTGGAAAATCAGACCGTGTGTATGCTCCATCGGACAATTGTTGTCGGACTTTCCGCCAACAAATGTTGGCTAACGTTCTCAAATTTTCTGTCAACAAATGTGTGTTGTCAGACTTTCCGATCGTGTGTACACAAGTCCATCGAACAAAAGTCCAAAGTACAAACACGCATGCTTGGAAGCAGAAGCGGTCGGTCTTGTAAACTAGCGCTTGTAATGGAGAATTAACATTCGTGACGTGGCAAATTATGAAATCTCCAAATGCAGCGCACAATTCTCTTCTTCTTTAATGGGATAATAATGAAGCTGCTTTGCTGGTGATACTGATGGAATTATTGCAAACAAATTTTCAAAGGCTTTTTTTTTCTAGTGATATCAAGAATAATATTATTATGCTTTTTTGTTTTGTTTTTTTGGTGCAAATTACCACAACACCATTATTTAGGTTTAGGTTTTAAGATCAAAGATACAGCTATGTTGGTGTCCCTTGTTAATTTTACATTGTATTTTTTAAAATGTAACTGCCTACTCCCAAACTGTCGTTTGAAATCAAACACAGAGCCAAGTATTATTCTACACAATTTTTCTAGAAAATAACCAAAAAGTGCATTCTATGCATCCAAAAATATAGAAAATTTTCCAAATCAAATCATTATTCAACCAATAACCAACTAATGTCAAAGCAATAACTCCAAGGCCAATAATAAAGAACACGTTATCTCCTCCGATTCTGCAACATGTCTGGTTGACGAACGAACCATGTCTGGTTCTGCTTTTCAGAAACAAACTGAAAAGCAGGAAATGAAAAGCTATAAAGCCCCCCCCAATGTAAGTGTAAACACAGCCCTAAGTGGCTGACGGAGGTTGTAGGACACAAAGAATCACCAGGCTCCTGCATTAGCGGAGGGCTCATACTTGCCTCTCCAGAAGATCTGATCTGTAGTACAAACCTTAAGGACGCATTCTGATGACGTCAACTGTTCAGTTTATCCTAAGTCACCGACTTTTGCTTGGCCACGCCCCTAGGATGCGTTTTGCATTTTGTACTACAGCATTTGTGTAGAGCAGGATGTGCTCCTTTCTGGGACTGGCACCTAGCGTGGAAGTGGAGGTGAGAGGGTTATACACAGGAGGCTTGGAGCAACACTGCCTGGCTCGTCTTGTAACAGGGGCTGATCTGTGTCAAACATTTTTACAGCCAAGAACTGTACATGTACCAGGATTTACATAATTGTGTCATCTCTGAGCTGACATCTCTCAACCAATTAGTTCCCACTTGTAACTAAAATATCACTTTTTTTTTATAGAGTTTTCACTTTAAAGTTGTATTTTTATGTTGTGTAACAGGAATTATTGTTGTTCCGTCTTGCAGAAATGTCCCTGCTGTCCTTACTACTGTAGTGATATAATATTGCTCTAGGAATTTGTTCTTGTAAAGCGGTAGATACGGCTGAGAGTCCACATGTTTGAACCCGGGGTTATATGTTTCTGCTCTGATCTCCAAGTTTACATATCCAGGAAAAAAAAGTCGCATTCCTTTCACACTCCGAACTCCTTCCACTTCCTTCCGACAGCTTATTTTAGAATCCGCCAAGCTTTTCTCACGTCTTGAAACAAAGATTATATGCTGTATGTGGAGCTGATGAATTTTGAATCAGTTTTATGTACTGCCTGCTAAGAATGAGAGTTCTACAAGTAGATAATCAAATGTTTATGAGACAAAATTCAAACGAGCGTATTTCTTTTCCAAAAATTGCATTTGAAAAAACGCTACGCAAATACCATGTGACATGAAAATTTTGAAAACCCACCAATGTATTCTCTAGGGCAGGGGTAGGCAACCTTTTGAGCACAGTGTGCCGAAAAATGTTTTCAAAGAAATTGAGCATGACAATTTTATAACAAAAAAATTGAAATGCTGTAAACTACTTAAGTAGTAGTGAGAAATTAACATCCTGCGCACTCACACCTCAGATCAGCCCCAATTCACCTGTACATATGCCCCACTACTGTACCACCCTCCTCTTCTGTCCCACCAATGTACCCCCTTTCTCATCTGCCCCACCACTGTAACCCCCTGCTCATCTGTCCCACCAATGTAACCCCCTGCTCATCTGTCCCACCAATGTAACCCCCTGCTCATCTGTCCCACCAATGTAACCCCCTGCTCATCTGTTCCACCAATGTAACCTCCTGCTCATCTGTCCCACCAATGTAACCCCCTGCTCATCTGTTCCACCAATGTAACCCCCTTTCTCATCTGCCCCACCACTGTAACCCCCTGCTCATCTGCCCCACCAATGTACCCCCTTTCTTATCTGCCCCACCACTGTACCCCACTGCTCATTTGTCCCACCACTGTACCCCCCTGTTTTTCTGTCCCACCACTGTAACCCTGCTGCTCATCTGCCCCACCAATGTTCCCCTTTTCTCATCTGCCCCACCACTGTACCTCCCTGCACATCTGCTCCACCGCCTTACCCCCTTGCTCTTCTGTCTCACCGCTGAACCATCTTCTCATCTGTCCTAACACTAAACTTATCTGCTCATCTGCCCCACTACTGTAAGCCCCTTTCTCTTCTGCCCCACCACTGTAACCCCTGCTCATGTGTTCCACTGATGTACCTCCTTTCTCCTCTGCACCCCTCTGCACATGTGCCCCACCTCTGTACCCCCCTGCTCATATGTGCCACCAATGTACCTCCTTTCTCCTCTTCCCTGCCACTGTACCCCCCTGTACATCTGCCCCACCTCTGTACCCCCTGCTCTTCTGCCCAACCATTGTAACCCCTTTCTCATCTGTCCCACCAATGCACTTCCTTTCACATCTGCCCTACTGCTGTAACCCCATGCTCTTCTGTCCCACCGGTGAACCCCCTTCTCATCTGCCCCAACAGTGAGATTGGCTCATCTTTCCCACCACTGTACCCCCTGATTTTCTGTCCCACCACTGAACCCCCTTCTCATCCCTCCCACCACTGTACCTCCCTGCACATCTGTTCCACCGCCGTATCCCCATGCTCTCCTGTCTCTGTCTCACGTTCTCGTCTGTCCCACCACTGTAACCCGCTTTGTCATCTGCCCCACCAATGTACCTCCTGCACATCTGTCTCACCTCTGTACCCCCTGCTCTCCTGCCCAACCACTGTAACCCTCTCCTTATCTGTCCCACCAATACTCCCCCTTTCACATCTGCCCCACTGCTCTACCCCCTGCTTTTCTGTCCCACCACTGAACCCCCTTCTCATCTGTCCCATCACTGTAACCCCCCCCGCTCCTCTGTCCCACTGCTGAACCCCCTTCTCATCTCTTCCACCACTGTACCCTCCTGCTCATCTATGATATGCGTGATATGCAGAGTGGTGAAAGGAAGCAGAGATGAGACACAACTACCTGTCCTGGCACACTCATCCTGCTGATCCACCTCTCACATCCAGCCCACGTGCGCTCTGCGCTACAGGAAAAGTTGGGTGTGATTTTCATTGCGCTGAATACTGGCTGTTGCTTAAAGGGACACAGAGTACCGGAGTTCAGTAGTAAGTGACGCAAAGGTTCAGGAATAATTTCAACAAAGTTCCCAGAAGCTCAACAGTAATTCCACAAACTGTCACCTGATTGTGGTTTTCTCAATCACAGTGAAATCTCTTCTTTCTGAGATTGGTAGTGGCAACCAATCGAGTCATCTTCCTCCAGATGGCGGGCAGGGCTAGCAGGCCTGTGATTGGCTTTAGCAGTGGCCAATGACAGTCCTCCTCCTCCTGGAAACAGGGACCCCCCCCCCCCCAGCAGAACTGCACCCTATCTCTTCCCATCACAAAAGCTGACAATCGCAGCTACAGCAAAGTTAGAGAATCAATGTTTCCCATCTTTTACAATGTGTGGGGGCGCAGTGCCTCCCCCTCAGTGCAGGCGCAGCGTGGGGGGGTTCTGAAATTGGAATGCATTAGTGTCTCGATGACACTTTCCGGTGCTGCTCTGCTAGAGGTCCATAGATGTCCTCCCATGCTCGAGCGGCCTGCGCGCCCCCTGCAGGGCACATGTGGCGCGCTCTGTGATCAGCGAGTTCATGAGATCAGATCGATCCCGACCCCTTACTACGTGATCAGCTGTCAGCCAATGACAGCTGATCATGTGATGTAAACAGAGCCAGTAATCGGCTATTTACCAGCGTGAGGAGAAAAAAAAAATGCCGATCACTGGCGGCTGCGGGAGGGACATCAGTCCCGATCGTGGGGAGCCTCTGCAGAGGCTTCTGTACCACCTACCAGTGCCCACCAGCGCCGCCTACCAGTGCACAACAGTGCCGCCTACCAGTGCCCACCAGCGCCACCTACCAGTGCACAACAGTGCCGCCTACCAGTGCCCACAGCGCCACCTATAAATGTCACAAATCAGTGCCTCATCACCAGTGCTGCCTATCAATACCATCAGTGCCACGCATCAGTGCCATCCATCAGGGCCCATCAGTGCCGTCTTATCTGTGCCTATCAGTGTTGCCTTATCTGTGCCCATCAGTGCAGCATCATCAGCGAATATCAATGAAGGATGAAAATTACCTGTTTGCAAAATTTTATAACAAACTATGAAACATTTTTTTTTTTTCAAAAATTTCTTTTTTTGTTTGTTTAGCAAAGAATAAAAACCCAAGTGGTGATTAAATACCACCAAAATAAAGATCCATTTGTGTGAAAAAAATGATAAAAATTTCACATGGTTACAATGTAGCACGACCGCGCAATTGTCATTCAAAGTGTGACAGCGCTGAAAGCTAAAAATAGGTCTGGGCAGGAGTGGGGTTTAAGTGCCCAGTAAGCAAGAGGTTAAGTGGTTAAATTATATGGAAAACCTCATATAAGCTATAAAGTGTATGTATAGCCAAGAGTTTGTTTTTAGTTTTGGATAAAGTTGAACTCCAAAAAATATTTGTCAAGTGCCACAATGGATATAATTCTACTTTGTGTGTCCCTAATGCCTTAGAAAACACGGATATTGCCTTATAAAAGTAGCAATGGCATCATCACTGTTATTCATAGCCTGTGCAGAGAGCAGAGCTGTGGGTGGGGCCGAGCAGGCTCCACCCACTACAAGGCTACCTGCAGAAAATGACAGGAGGGGGCGGAGACTAGACCAGTCATCCTGCACATAGAATGAGATCAGTAGTGAGCGGTCTTTATTACAGGAAGCTCCTGCACAGAAGTAAAGTCTCACACTGGATTACTGCACAGGTCTGGAAGAAATACACAAAGCACACCAAGATTCAAATAAGATATACATGACTCTTGTAGGTAGGCAATATTTGTTTTAGCGTTGCACCGATACCGGTATCGGTGCTGTTACTAAGCATTTGCACAAGTTCTTGTACTCGTGCAAATGCTCCGATACAAAAATCTATACTTTTTTTTTGCGAGTTCATTGCGACTTCCATTGGCTTCTGTGCTACTTCAGCATGATTTCAAAGCCGCAGATCAGTGCGATTTGGACCTCTGACATTTCATTGTGGCTTGCAACTTCACATTTAACAGAAGTCAATGCAAGTAAATAAATCATTCATTCAGGGCCACCATGTTAATATTAATTTTGGGTAATCAGCGCCACGGTGGCGCTGCTGGCTAAACATTGTTGGCATTTACATGTTAGCCCTGAGCAGTTCTGGCAGCCAATAGGGACCATTTACACTGTAACTGGCCAACCTTTTGACCTTCCTGGGCCACATTTGAAGAGGAGGAATTGTCTTGGGTTGCACATAAAATAAGCACGGCCCTAGATCTGGCCATGTGGCACTTACTTGCCTGACGCTAGTGTAGGGTTGCCACCTGTCCAGGATTCGCCCGGACAGTTTGTGCTTTGAATCATGTGTCCGGGTTTCAGTCCACCTGAAACCCGGACACATTATTCAGACCAGGCTATGGCTCCCCAAGTAACCGAGATAGTCATACACAAATCTGTTGCCGTCCGGGAGCTGCGGGCAGCTGTTTGGGGGCAGGTTTGACTGAAGGGTGGGTTGATAATGTCAGCAAGAGCAATTTGGCCACACCCACTGTTTGCCAAGGCATGCTCTGTGCGCTACATTACTACTCTCCTTGGGGCACCCAAATCTGTCCCAGGTCTTTTATAATCCTATAGTGTTTACAGCAAAATAAAAATAAAAATTGCCCTGTGCTGCAAAAGTGTTCGGGTTTAGCTTGAAGAAAAGGTGGCAACCCTACGCTAGTGGGAGTCCCTGCATCTGCCGATGCTGGTGCTATGCCAAGCACGGCATCCGTGGCATCGCTCCAGATGTGCCTGGGCTTGGCTTGTCCGTGTACGGCATCCCTCCAGATGTACCCGGACTGCATGCCTACCTCTCCTGGACCTCATGTGGCTCACGGCCGCAGGTTGGACACCCCTGCTGCACACAATGGGGCTAATTTACTAACAGCAAAAATTTGCAAGTGCTCTGCTGACTTCCATCAACCAATCACGTGCAAGCAGAAATGCTGTTTCTTTTATTTTCCTTGCATGCATGTGCATTGGGTATTCTTTGCAAAGTGAAGCTTTACCACATTTACAGCAAATGCCCTTAGCAGTGTGCAAAGTACACAGTCTATTTGCCCTTAGTAGCCCACTATATGTATGAAAACGTTATCAAAAACATTGCATGGATAACGTTTAGTGTGTGCGGTCTTGCTGCCTGCCTCAATATGACCATGTGAATGAGGCCTCGGGGTTTACATCTATTTTGCCATTGTAAACACTGCTTGGCTTGGCTTGGCTATACTCTTAAGCGGCTTTGAGTTTCACAATGAATGGAAGAGCCTACGACAAGAATGTAAATGGCTCTCCCCTTTCTTCCTGCACCAACCTGCTACAGCAAAGGTGCTTGGTTCTGCATAGGCTGTGTACACGGCTCTGCATAGGCTGTATACACTTCTCTGCATAGGCTGTATACACTTCTCTGCATAGGCTGTATACACTTCTCTGCATAGGCTGTATACACGGCTCTGCATAGGCTGTATACACTTCTCTGCATAGGCTGTATACACTTCTCTGCATAGGCTGTATACACTTCTCTGCATAGGCTGTATACACTTCTCTGCATAGGCTGTATACACTTCTCTGCATAGGCTGTATACACGGTTCTGCATAGGCTGTATACACGGCTCTGCATAGGCTGTATACACAGCTCTGCATGGCAGATGCTCAGGCAGTGGGAAACCGACCTGCACTGCATCTGAGATGGCTTTTGGTTTTATCTCTCCTAAAGTACTTTGAAAGCTTTAGAACTACTAAACCCACATGCTCACCTTTGCTGTCTGCTCTGCCATCTGCTGGTCGTTCCTTAGTGATGCGGCTTGCCCATTCTCAAGTTCCACACCTGACCTTATTATTAATGTTTAAATTGAGGTCTGGCCTGTACATACGATCCAAAAATTGGACGACAGATCGTCTGTTTTTTTTTTTTTTTGCATGCTAGTGGCATATCAAAAAAGTGCAGAAAATTCTCTTACGACAGAATCAAAAATCGGAACTGATGTCATGTGTTGTAGGGTATTTCTATTGCATTTTCGGATGACAACTGTACTGATTGAAACAAAAATCGTACGAGAAAAAAAAAATATGTTTGTCTGATCAGATAATATCAGATGAACTGTCGTGATTGGCTCTCAAAAGCTCAGTACTAACGATCAGATTATCGTACGATCGCTTCAAAAGCGGCATATTTCGTATGATTTTCGGATTGTGTGTACGGGCCAAGGCTGGGTTCACACCTCTGACGGATGCGGCTCGCAGCAGGGGTCCGTTGCGCCCCTGTTATTTGTTTCTGGGGCGAATTGGGGACAAACTTTTGCCTGAATTCTGCCCTGAAACTGAGCCAAAGACACACAGTGTTCCTGTTCTAGCCGCTCCGCAGCCGCAACAGAGATATGTGAACCGGCTCCATAGAGATCCGGTCACAATCTCTTGTCATGTGAATTGGATGCGGCGAAAGCCTGGTATGGTCCAAGAGGGGGGCGCTCGCTTGTCCCCCCCTCCCCCCTTTTCCTGGTCTGCTGGGCTGCATGCTCAGATAAGGATCTGGTGTGGATTTTGTAGGGAAAAAAAAAAAAAATTGGTGTGGGGGGCCCCTTTAAAATCCAAAACCAGACCGAAGGGTCTGGTATGTTCTTGGGAGGAGGACCCCATGCCAGTTTTTTTTTTTTTTTTTTACCATGGCGGAGGGGTTCCCCTTCAAGATCCTCAGCGCGAAAGCCGCACCACAAGTCGGATCATCCCCTTTATTCCCCTTCACTCAGGGATGGGGGGCCGCAGGGACACTGAAAACATTTTTTACCTCAATGCAAGCAATGCATTAAGGTAAAAAAAATGTTTTTAGGTTTAGTAACACTTTATGGTAATATGCTAAGTTTCTATGAGGTTTAAACATAAACGTGTGCTATTGGTTGCTGGTCTTCTTCTAAATATGCCTGTTACCCCTTTTGACACCTTATAAGGGTACTCTGTGTCTTCAGATATGTCTAAATATAGTCACAGCAAAGTAGAAGCACAACTTTTCATTTGCATAAAAAACATTTAAGTAAACAGGAGGTGTTGATTCGTCGGAGCCGCTGAGCACGTAGACCTAATACCAGGCACAGTGAGCTCCTTGTTTTATTCCAATTAACAGACTTGGCTTTAATTTACTGCATGGGTCCTCCAATATTTCCCCGTCCTGAGTTAAATTTAGCTGACTTGTTAGACCTAACACATTGTTGATTTATAGGGGTTATTTATTTCCATACAAAAGTTGTACTTATAGTTCTTTTTCTTAAAAGCTGCAGAAATGTGTGTCTAGCTCCTGACTGTCCCTCTGTTGGGACCACATCCCTCCGTCCCTCTGTCCTGCACAATGGTGCTTCATTTAGGTCTGAGGGACATTTTTGTACATTTCCTACGTATGTATTTTTTTGTTTTATAGATTCTCTCTTTTTAGTTTTTTTGTTTTTTAGGATCATTACACTCAAAACCGATTTTTCCGTTTTCAGTAGATACTGGAGAGGTAAGCCTTGCTGACAATTTTTATTGTATCTCCTGAAAACTCTATTGGTCACAATTTATGTGAAAATACAGGGGTTTAAAAAGATACAAAAAAAGATACGAGACATCAATTGGGCCTAAATTTAACCAGTTGACGCCCATTGGCTTAAAATGCCAGGAGGGCGCCCATGGATGTCCTCCCGTTCTCCCCCTGGCCAATGACAGCTGATCACGAAAGTAAACAGAAGCTGTTTATCAGCTTTTTTTCCCCTCACGCTGTCAGCTGTTAACTGGCTTCTGTTAGAGGGACATCGGTCCCCTTAGTGCCCACCAGTGCTGCTAATCAGTGCCCACCAGTGCTGTTAATCAGTGCCATCTTATTAGTGCCCATCAGTACTGCTAATTAGTGTCACCTATCAGTGCCACCAATCAGTGCCTTATCATCAATGTCACCATCAGTGCCACCCATCAGTGCAGCCTCATCAGTGCCACCTTTCAGTGCCGCCTATCAGTGCTGCCTCATCAGTGCCACCTATCAGTGCCCATAACTGCTGCCTCATCAGTGCAGCCTATCAGTGCCCGTCAGTTAAGGAGAAAAATTACCTGTTTACAAAATTTTCTAGTAAAATATGAAAAACATGTTTAGGAAAAAAAAAAAGTAGTGATTAAATACAACCAAAAGAAAGCTCTATTTGTGTGAAAAAAATGATAAAAATCTCATTTGGGTACAATGCTGTATGACCGTACAAATGTCATTCAAAGTGTGAGAGCACTAAAAGCTGAAAATTGTCCTGGGCAGGAAGGGGGTTATAAGTGCCCAGTAAGCAAATGGTTAACAGCCAAAAAGTAGGACATCAGGCTACTTTTCACATGTTTTCTTGTTGATTCAACCTGTTACAGAGCTGAGGAACTCGAGCTCAGATTTACACAAACACCTACAAGAAACTCATCCCTTTTTACATGGCTTTGTATGGAGTTTCAGTTAGTGAGAGAACGACTGAAAGCAAACCACTTCTGCAGTGTTCTCTCTTTAAAAAAAATCTGTAGTGCATTGTGACATCAGTGTCCTAGTTATACCCTGAATCAAATGTTTATTAGTAAAAAAATATGTTCTAAATCTATTTTTTTACTCTGCATGTGAAGTCTGTTGAAAAATGTACTCAAAAACAATTTGTTTTCCTTAAAATCCAGAGCAGACACCTGTATTGCACGCTGTCGTAATGCATCCTTATTCACTTGAGCGGGTTGGGTTGGCAATGGTGCCGCCTGATGAAAGCGACATGCTGTTTATTTATTGCTGTGGCTGCGGCATGTGTGCAGCCCTGAGCGGCTGCATGCCCTCGTTTAGGTGGGCGATCAGGGGATGGTAAAACTGGAGTTTAAATTCCTGCTTTTCTTCCTTTCCTTTCCTTTCCTTTCCTGACTGGACAGTGAAAGGAGAAGCAGCACGGTACTGAAGCTCATCTCTGTCATCATCTTGATAGAGCTTGTAGCTCTAGAACACTTAACAAGCCAAATCCCATTCATTTCAATGGCCCCTGTTCAGATGAGTGTTCTGTCGCCTGAACCAAAACGCCCGTCGCTCAAAAAAATACAAAAGCGTGTTTTTGGCATATTACAAGCGATTTTGGCCCCATATACTTCAATAGAAACGCCGGAAACGCGTGACTTGACATTAAGGCCCCATTCACACCTGGGCGATTATCTGCCTGAAGCTCAAAAATGCTGGAGGAGAAAAAAAACCATTATTCTCTATAGAGATGGTTCACATCTCCACTCCAAATCACTTGAAGCCAAATGCTTGAAGCTCAAACAAGATCTGGAGCTTTTTTTGTCGCTCAAATTGGGCAGATTTGGGCGTTTTTGGCGCGTTTCTATTCCCATTAAATTAATTGAAATGCACCATTCGCGCGTTTCTGTGCTATTTTCTGCTCAAATGAAAAAAAAAATAGTAATAACATATAATTAAAAAATTGTTAAATACACAAATAACTAAAAATCATCATAAATAAGTAAAATAAATTATTGTAATAATATATTAATAAATAATAATTAACCTCTAACCTTACAAAATATTAAATTTATTATTATTATTATTATTATTATTAATGATAATAAAATAACAATAAACCCCCAGCCTCATGCAAATAAATACATTATTAATAATAATAATAATAATAATAATAATGTATTTTGTGTTAGGGTTAGGGTGTTTAGTTACTTATTTATTTATTTTTTTAAGGGGTAAGGGCTAATTATTTATTTATTGTTACTTTCTATTCATTGAATTTATTTTTTTATTTATGATTTTTATTTATTTGTGTATTTATTATTATTCGTAAAATAATAAATAAAATAATAATAAATAACCCTAACCTCAACTCCGAATCCTAACCCTAACCTAAACTGAACTCGAACCCCTTACCATAACGAAAAAACATTTATAATAAATGAATAATAATAATAAAAGAAGAAATAAAAGCTAATGGAAAAGCTAAAAAAGCTGAAATACCTAGCAACAAATGATGCACCTAATAACAAACAGTTTTCTCTATTGGCTAATAAAAAAACGGCAAAGCCCAAAAAAAGCCATGCAAAAATGCGTCAAAACCGCCGGAAGGAGCCGTCGGTAAAGGGGGAAACGATCTGATCCTGTGGAGCAATGGGCAGGAAGTCGAGTGAGGGCAAGATGGCCCCCATCCAAACTCTATGCCCTTGGAGGACCAGAAAGACGTCAAACGTCACTTCCTCCCCTCATTACACAGCGGCAGGTTGGCTCTATTGCATGAATTGTCGTAGCTGTACATCGGTTCGTGCAATAGATACAGTGGGCGCACGCACGGCGGGGGAGCTGATGCGCGTGACGGACGGCTGCGATGTTCACCGGCCACCCGCGATCGCTCCACAGAGAGCCAGAATGGGGACCTGTCAATGTAAACACACAGATCACCGTTCTGACAGGGAAGTACAAAGTGACAGTCTGTTCCTAGTGATCAGGAACAGCGATTTCTCTCCTCCTCCAGTCAGTGCCATTCCCCCACAGTTAGAAACACCTCTCAGGGACACATTTAACCCCTTGATCGCCCCCATAGTGTTAACCCCTTTCCTGCCAGTGTCATTTATACAGTGATCGGTGCATTTTTATAGCACTGATCGCTGTATAAATGTCACTGGTCCCCAAAAAGTGTCTGATCTGTCCACTGCAATGTCACAGTCCTGATAAAAATCACAGATCGCCGCCATTACTATTAAAACAGAAAAAATGAATAAAAATGCCATAAATCTGTCCCCTACTGATGAAAAAATTCGATTTTTTCAAGTTTTTTATTGGAAATGTTTTACAGCAGAAAGTAAAAAACATGTTTTTTGTTTTTTTTTTCGCAATTGTCGGTCTTTGTTTATAGCGCAAAAAATAAAAACCGCTGAGGTGATCAAATACCACCAAAAAAAAGCTCTATTTGTGGGGAAAAAATGGATGTCAATTTTATTTGGGTACAGCGTCGCACAACCGCGCAATTGTCAGTTAAAATTAACGTAGTGCCCTATTGAAAAAAATGTCCTGGTCATGAAGGGGGGGGGGGGGGGTGGTAAAACCTTCCCGGGCTGAAGTGATTAATCATCTGCCATTACTCAAGATGGCCGCTACCATGAATTGAATATTGTTTTTGGTTTGTGGTGCTCAGATGCAGTTCCACTTTAAATACAGTGCCAGTATCCAAAGGGATGCCAGCACTGCAACTTTTCTCATCAGAACACTGAGAGTGCACCAGGTGAATATAATGAACCCAGTTCTTCAATCCAGAATCAGTCTGCAAAGGACATGGTCAAACAGTCTTTAGAGAAGAAGCTGGTAGGACTTTTTATTGGGGGGGGATTGTTTTTTCCCAGAGTGGCATTAGTGATATGATGTACATACCTCCCAACTTTTTGAGATGGGAATGAGGGACACCTTTTAGCTAAACTATGTAGGCATAGGACACACCCCCTGCCACGCCTCTTTAAAGGAGGATTCTACAAAATAATTATTAGTTAAACCCACAAGGGCTTGCTTTTATCACTTCTATTCCTTTATATTGGCTTTTGAAATGTACAAATGCAGCAATTTAGAAACGGGATGAAAGGTTTAGCTCTGGGAAATGCTTTTTGATCGATAAATAGTGCATTTTGGTCTAGTGGGTAACACTCTCACCTAGCAGTAAGAAGGGTCGCTGGTTCGAATCCCAACCACGACACTACCTGCCTGGAGTTTGCATGTTCTCCCTGTGCCTGTGTGGGTTTCCTCCGGGTACTCCGGTTTCCTCCCACACTCCAAAGACATGCTGGTAGGTTAATTGGATTCTGTCTAAATTGGCCCTAGTATAGGTATGAATGTGAGTTAGGGACCTTAGATTGTAAGCTCCTTGAGGGTAGGGACTGATGTGAATGTACAATGAATATGTAAAAGCGCTGCGTAAATTGACGGCGCTATATAAGTACCTGAAATAAATAAATAAAATAAATTTTATATACAAGTATATGCATCAGACCAAAATGAGGGACAAATGAGGAGGAAAGAGGGACATTGTTGCAAATCAGGGACAGTCCCTCGAAATCAGTGACAGTTGGGAGCTATGGGTGTGTGATTGTACTTATGGAGGCCTGTTCCCAGGGTGCAGCTAATAGAAACCATACTGGCAGTAGAGTCGGTGGGTGTAACAAGATGTCCGCTTGCCGCCTTCTCACTGTATCCTCACTGTGAACGAGTGCGGGGTGTAGCAAGATGGCGGCGACGGAACGTGCATTACAGCAACTTGCATTGTGTTTGGCACACATCTAAACGCACAGGACCACTTACAACAGGCAGCGTGCGAAAGTGTTCACACCTACATGACAAAGAGTAGAGCAGCTTGTGTGGGTTTAGCCAGAACATTGTTTCTCAGAACTGTTAGGAGCATGTAAACAGGAATGAGGAAACAAAGACCTAAAAACTTGTAAAAAAAAAAAAAAATCTGTGGTCGGAGCAGCTGTAGTCTGATCACCGGACAAGAGCGTAAACAAGAGTATTTATTGCTGGAGTCATCCACTTCTAGTTCCTGAAAATGATGACTCCGCTTTCTACACGGCTAATTTTGTGTGAAAAATGACTTCCTGCTGCGGATTTTTAATCATACAGTAAATAAGTGTCCCAGAGTATGGAGGGCATATGTGTGATGTTATGGCATCACAACCATTGTGGTGGAGGGCTAGCTGATTGTGGTCTGGGGAGGGGCAGACAGTGTAACAGCGGTACACGGTGTATTAAAATAGAGTTATAAGAAAGAATGCCAAAACGAGCAACCATAATGGGCTCAGCTATTTCCTGCATTATGGTTTCACCACTTGCTGACCGCCCCATAGCACATTTACTGCTACAGGGCAGCCGCACGCTGTCAGCAGCTCTCTGCCGCTTTGATTTTACGGAGCGGGAGCTGATCAGCATGTCCTCACGTAGCGATGTCCGCCAGTGTTTCGTCAGATTAGGCGACCCGTCGGATTTTGGAACGGAAGTGACATTCCGTCGCGGACATCTTGCTACACCCCACACTCGTCCACAGTAAGGATACAGTGAGAAGGCGGCAAGCGGACATCTTGTTACACCCACCGGAGTCTTGCATTTTTTTACATGCTCAAATGATATCAGGTTTTAACGAATTCTCGAGTCTAAAATGTATTTTTTTTAAACGTGTGCCAAAAACACAAGAACAGCCCTGGCAGCGAAAGGGTTAACTGCATGGGCGCTATAATGCAATAGGTCTGATAGTACAGGTGACTAAGGGGCATAAAAGAATGAATTACAAGGCTCCACCCACCATTCCAAAATTAGGGATGAGCCCCTTGGTTTGGGGGATTTGTGATAAAAATCAGACATGTAGATAATTCTAAAGGCTCTACTGTGCTTTGCACTGGCTTGGTGGTGGGACTTTTGGTTGCTTTTGGCCAATCTCCCCATAACCTGTCTAGGTATACCTTTAAGTGTACTGGGTAACTGCCATAATAGATGTACAGTGCATGCGGAAAGTATTCACAGCGCTTCATTTTTTCCACATTTTGTTATGTTATTCCAAAATGGTTTAAATTCATTATTTTCCTCAAAATTCTACAAATACACCATAATGACAACGTTAAAGAAGTTTGTTTGAAATCTTTTCAAATTTAATAAAAATGAAAAAAGTCACATGTACATGAGTATTTACAGTCTTCGCTCAATACTTTGTTGAAGCTCTTTTGGCACCAATTACAGCCTCAAGTCTTTTTGAGTATGATGCTACAAGCTTGGCACACCTATTTTTGGGCAGTTTCTCACATTCTTCTTTGCAGGAACTCTCAAACTCCATCAGGTTGAATGGAAAGCGTTGGTGCACAGCCATTTTCAGATCTCTCCAGAGATGTTCAATCGGGTTCAAGTCTGGGCTCTGGCTGGGCCACTCAAGGACAATCACAGAGTTGTCCTGTAGCCACTCCTTTGTTATCTTGGCTGTGTGCTTAGGGTCGTTGTCCTGTTGGAAGATGAACCTTTGCCCTAGCCTTGAGGTCCAGGATGCTCTGGAGCGCATCAAGGATGTCTCTGTACATTGCTGCATTCATGTTTCCCTCGATCCTGACTAGTCTCCCAGTTCCTGCTGCTGAAAGACATCCCCACAGTATGATGCTACCACCACCATGCTTCACTGTATGGATGGTATTGACCAGGTGATGAGCGGTGCCTGGTTTCCTCCAGACATGACGCTTGCCATTCAGGCCAAAGAGTTCAATCTTTGTTTCATCAGATCAGAGAATTTTGTTTCTCATGGTCTGAGTCCTTCAGGTGCCTTTTGGCAAACTCCAGGTGGGCTGTCATGAGCCTTTTACCGAGGAGTGTCTTCTGTCTGGCCACTCTAACATACAGGTCTGATTGGTGGAGCACTGCATAGATGGTTGTTCTTCAGGAAGGTTCTCCTCTCTCCACAGAGAAACGCTGGAGCTCTGTCAGAGTGACCACCGAGTTCTTGGTCACCTCCCTGACTAAGGCCTTTCTCCCTTAATTGCTTAGTTTGGCTGGGCGGCCCGTTTTAGGAAGAGTCCTGGTGGTTCCAAACTACCGTATTTCTATTTACAGATGATGGCAGCCACTGTGCTCATTGGGACATTCAATGCTGCAGACATTTTTCTGCACCCTTCCCCAGATCTGTTCCTCGATACAATCCTGTCTCAGGGGTCTACAGACAATTCCTTGGACTTCATGGCTTGATTTGTGCTCTGACATGCACTGTTAACTGTGGGACCTTATATAGACAGGTGTGTGCCTTTCCAAATCATGTCCAATCAACTGAATTGACCACAGGTGGACTCCAATCAAGTTGTAGAAACATCTCAAGGATGATGAGTGGAGACAGGATGCACCTGAGCTCAATTTTGAGTGTCATGGCAAAGGCTGTGATTACTTATGTACATGGGATTTTTTTTTTTAATAAATTTGCAAAGATTTCAAACAAACTTCTTTCATGTTGTCATTATGGGGTATTGTTTGTAGAATTTTGAGGAAAAAAAATAATTTAATCAATTTTGGAATAAGGCTGTAACATAACAAAATGTGGAAAAAGTGAAGCGCTGTGAATACTTTCCGGATACACTGTATTACACTTTGATAAGGTTTCTTAACATAGACTGTCTGATCCTCGATGCTTCTATTACACATGCTGAGGTCACAAGATTTACTGGTCTGCAGCAGACAGAGGCTGTAACGTATAAGCACTTAAATCACAAAAGCTGTTGTGATGGTGATCGGCAGATGGTTGAGGCAGACAGGAAGTGCCTATGACAAATAAAAAAGATTGCTGCTTGAAATAATGAACCTTGTTTCCTGCCAGTAATTCCCGAAACCCTCAGCTATGTGAAAACAAGTACAGTGCTGATACGATTTAGACACATTTACGCCTATTTAATACAGTAGTGCAAAGTACAGTAAATGTGTACAGGTTGTAAGTAAGCCATATTAACCAATCAGAATTTATCTTCACTTACCTGTCTGATGGCAGTTTTAGGGGTAACTCCACTTTTGTAGGGAAAAAAAAAGATATACAGTAGCACATAGAAATGCTACACTAACCATATGCAAATTCATTACAATATAATATATATGTAATATATTTCCTGCTTTTGTGAAGAACTCTGCAAGTCAGATTTTAGGCATCCTCTGGAACAAGAATTTCGTTTTTGGTGAGGCTTCCTAAGGATTTGTTTCTAATTTAAAGTGTTATTAAACCCACAACAGTAAATTCTGTATATGCAGTAAAGCATGCGTCTTATACTCACTGTGGAACCTAAGGCATAGCTCCCAACTGTCCCTGATTTCAAGGGACTGTCCCTGATTTGGAGCAATGTCCCTCTGTCCCCCTTTCCTCCTTATTTGTCCCTCATTTTGGTCTGATTTATATAGTTGTATATAAAATGCACTTTTTATCTTTCAAAAAGTGTTTCCCAGCACTAAACCTTTCATCCAAATTCTAAATTGCTGCATTTGCAACTTTTAAAAGCCAATATAAAGGAATAATAGTGGTAAAAAAAATCCCTTGTGAATCTATTTAACCATTTTTTTGGTTAGTTCTCCTTTAAGGGAGTGTGACAGGGGGCGTGTCCTATGCCTACAAAGGTTTGCTAGTAGGTGTCCCTCATTCCCATCTCAAAATGTTGAGAGGTATGCCTAAGGGGTTAATCCTCTGCATTGTGTAAAAAGGCTGTTTGATCCTGTATGCACAGATCCTCCTCTTCTTCCACTGACTCCAGAACATGTCCAGATAATACAGAGCCTTTGGAGTCACTCTGCACATGCTCGGTTTGATGTGTATTGCTAGAGAGGTTTTTTTTTTCTTGGGAGAGTGCATGTGATCATCAGAGGGCCAATCAGCACTGTCCAGACAGAGGGTCAGGGGTCCTGGATCCTGATAGGACAGCTCAGTGCGGTATGAAAACTCCCCCTACAAGCTTTACCAGGAACTAATAGAAGCCACAAGACTGCTACCCGTTTCCCCAAAAATAAGCTCTACCCCTAAAATAAGACCTAGCGTGATTTTCAGGGATTGCTGCAATATAAGCCCTACCCTGAAAATGAGCCCTAGTTAACCACTTACGGACCGCCGCACACCAATATACGCCCTAACTTTGAAGAGGAATATCGTTGTTATGGCAGCAGCTAGCTGCCATAACCCCGGTATCTTCTTCTTCGGCCGGCGGTCCAATTTCAGATAAAAGTGGTCTCTGCGCCGGTTTCGGCGCGAGATCACTTTTATCGATGGCGGGAGAGGGCCCCCTGTCCCGCCGCACTCCGGTGCCCCCCCGCCGCTTACCAGAGCCGTCGGCAGTGGAGATCGGATGCTGTCACTAGCTGGGTATGGAGACGAGTGAGGGGAAGATGGCGTCCCCATCTCCATAACATTGCAGGGCGGAAGCGACGTCAAAACCTCACTTCTGCCTATAGCTTTTAAAGGGCCATTTTTTAAATTCTTTTTTTAAATGACAACATTTTTATTTTTTTTTAATTGCATTCTAGTGTAAATATGAGATTTGAGGTCTTTTTGGGCCCAGATCTCATATTTAAGAGGTCGTCATGCTTTTTTTCTATTACAAGGAATGTTTACATTCCTTGCAATAGGAATAAAAGTGGCACAATTTAAAAGAAAAAAAAAAGTGTAAAAATAAAAGATAGCATAAATAAGAAAAAAAAATTTTTAAACACGCCCCGTCCTGCCGAGCTCGCGCGCAGAAGCGAACGCATACGTGAGTAGCGCCCGCATATGAAAACGTTGTTCAAACTACACATGTGAGGTATCTCCGCGATCGGTAGAACAAGAGCAATAATTCTAGCCCTAGACCTCCTCTGTAACTCAAAACATGCAACCTGTAGAATTTTTTAAACGTTGCCTATGGAGATTTTTAAGGGTAAAAGTTTGTCGCCATTGTCGCGGGCGCAATTTTGAAGCATGACATGTTGGGTATCAATTTACTCGGCGTAACATTATCTTTCACAATATAAAAACTTTACTGTTGCCTTATTTTTTAATTTAAAAAAGTGTAATTTTTTCCAAAAAAAAGTGCGCTTGTAAGACAGCAAATACGGTGTGACAAAGTATTGCAACAACCGCCATTTTATTCTCTAGGGTGTTAGGAAAAAAAAATGTATAATGTTTGGGGGTTCTAAGTAATTTTCTAGCAAAAAAAACTGTTTTTAACAAATCTCAAAAAGAGGCTCGGTCCTTAAGTGGTTAAAGTCCTTGTAAAAACATGCAATCCGTTTTGTAAAAGGATTATATAATGTGCAGCGTGTCTCCTTGTGTAACTTTATTGTAGAAAATACCTTCTATACAGCACGTTACACAAGGAGACACACTGCTCATTATATCATCTTTTTACAGAACGGATTACATAATTTTACAAGGACTTTAACCAAGGTTTTGGGATTAGGAATTTCATAATGCTGACTCCTGAGCTGACGGGGGAAGAGGGGCGAGAGAAGACAGGGGACACTGGAGCTTTTTAAAAACATTTTATTGTTTTATTTCAGGTTTTTTTAGAACATAGAGAGGAGTAAATGTCAGCACAAGCACTGTGCTGGCTATTATGCTTTAACTGCTTAAGGACCAGCTGCCGTCATTCTACTGCGGCAGGTTGGCTCTCCTGGGCGAATCGCCGCTTTAAGAGCGATAAGGGACGCGTGGGCGCAACGCCGGAGTAGATGCACGATGTCTGCCGGCCACCCGCGATCGCTCCACAGAGAGCCAGAACGGGCATCTGTCAATGAAAACAGACAGATCCCTGTTCTGACAGGGGAGTACAGAGAGATCTGCTGTTCCTAGTGATTAGGAACAGCGATCTCTCTCCTCCTCCAGTCAGAGCCATTCCCCCACAGTTAGAAACACCTCCCAGGGAACACATTTAACCCCTTGATCGCCCCCCTAGTGTTAACCCCTTCCCTGCCAGTGACATTTACATAGCACTGATCGCTGTATAAATGTCAATGGTCCCAAAAATGTGTCAAAAGTGTCCGATTTGTCCGCCACAATGTCGCAGGCCCACTAAAAATTGCAGTTTGCCGCCATTACTAGTTAAAAAAAAAAATAATAATAAAAATGCCATAAATCTATCACCTATTTTGTAGAAGCTATAACTTTTGCGCAAACAAATCAATATATGCTTATTGTGATATATATGTATGATATATATATATATATATATTTTTTTTTTTTTTTTTTTCAAATTGTCTCTTATTTTTTTGTTTATAGCTCAAAAAATAAAAAACGCAGAGGTGATCAAATACCACCAAAAGAAAGCTCTATTTGTGGGAAAAAAAGCATGTCAATTTTGTTTGGGTACAACGTCGCACGACCGTGCAATTGTCAGCTAAAGCGACGCAGTGCTATATCGCAAAAAATGGCCTGGTCATAAATAATAATAGTAAATAATAAAAATGCCATAAATCTATCCCCTATTTTGTAGACGCTATAACTTTTGCGCAAACAAATCAATATATGCTTATTGTGATTTTTTTTTTTTTTTTTTACCAAAAAATATGTAGAGGAATATATATCGGCCTAAACTGATGAAGAAATGTATTTTTTTTACATTTTTAGGGGGGGGGGGGGTTTTATAGCAAAAAGTATTATATTTATATATATATATATATATATATATATATATATATATATATATATATATATATATATATATATATATATATATATATATATATAAATTTTTATTTATTTTTATTTATTTTTTTTAAATTGTCTCTTATTTTTTTGTTTATAGCTCAAAAAAATAAAAACCGCAGAGGTGATCAAATACCACCAAAAGAAAGCTCTATTTGTGGGAAAAAAAGGACGTCAATTTTGTTTGGGTACAACTTCGCACGACCGCGCAATTGTCAGCTAAAGCGACGCAGTGCTGTATCGCAAAAAGTGGCCTGGTCATTAATAAATAATAATAGTAAATAATAAAAATGCCATAAATCTATCCCCTATTTTGTAGACGCTATAACTTTTGCGCACACCATTTAATATACGCTTATTGCGCCTAAACATATTGGCTTAAACTGATTTTTTTTTTGGATATTATAGCAAAAAGTAAAAAATATTGTTTTTTTAAATTTTTTTTTTTTTCAAAATTGTCGCTCTTTTTTTGTTTATAGTGCTAAAAATAAAAATGATCAAGACATCAATTTTGTTTGGGTACAGCGTCACACGACCACGCAATTGTCAATTAAAGCGACGCAGTGCCGTATAGCAAAAAATGGCCTGATCATTAAGGGGGTAAATCCTTCCAGTCCTTAAGTGGTTAAAGGCTCACAATTTATATTTGAATACATTTAGATTATTGTGCATACTGTAAATAAATAAGACATCCCCTGAAAATAAGCCCTCGTCTGTTTTTTGTAGCCAAAATAATGTAAGACCCGGTCTTATTTATGGGGAAACACGGTATATACTGCTTATGAGAAAAGGTAATTTAGCAGTTTATATTTACCAAAATAATTGCATTTCCATGTTCTGTGTACTGTGGGAGACCAGATATAGTGAATGCAGGGTCCTGGGTTTAGTAACACTTTAACTTCTAAAAAGATGCAGACACTGTAACTTTTCTGATCAGAACACAGAAAGTGCATCAGGTGATTAAAATGAATTAGTCACTCCCATTTAGAATCAGTGCTCAAAAGGCAAAAATGGAACAAACAGCTTTTTCTTCAGAACAGAAACAGGTAGGAATCTGCAACAAGTTTTGTTAAAATCCTTACAATGTACATTGATCACCCAGAGGGGAATGTTTTTAGCTCAGCAAAAGTCTTTTAATCTGAGTGGTTGTTATGGATTATTAAAAGTTGCACATCCCCATCGCTCTTTGTAGTGCCTAATCCTGAAACCGCTTGGCAATGACACAGAATTATATATTATATATATACAGTATATGAGTAAGCTCTGAGTTAACTTATTGCTCGTATAAGAAAATCGAGCAAACATTTTCATCCGAGGAACGATCATACGATTTTCTGATAGTGTGTACACAATTTTCAACAGCCGATTCCGACCTTCCAAATGAAATGATCCAAACCCCAACATTTTTCTTGTACGGGAACAAAACGAACGATTTTTGTTTAATATGTACCGTTTTTGTTAGATTTTCATTTGAGAAAAATCAGATCCAACGAAAACAAAAAAAAAGCCTTTCATACGAGAATTTTCATACATTATTTCTATCCTCAGTTTTGACTTGCTGTGAAACATTGAGGAAAACCGACTGATCGTTTGCCCGATTTTCTCATAGTTTGTATGAAGCTTTAGCCTCTTTGATGTTCCTACTTCTAGGTGTGCGGAATACCTGCTCCTCTGCCACACACTTTAATTTCTCCTATCCACTCAAAGGCCACTACAGGCCATACAGTTTAGCAGGAGGAACCACCACATGTGGCAGGGGAACATGTATTTGACCCATTGAACCAATCAAATACTTGCAGTAGCCCAGGGAGCAACAAAGAGGTGGCCTTTCAAGAAATAGGCCCCTGGAAAGGTACGTTTATTTTTACTATAGGATCACTTTAGAGCCCAACTCCAGATTTTTTTTTTTTTTTTAAGTGATATTAAAGACAATTTTTTTTTTTAAATAATAAACATGTTATACTTTTACCTGCTCTGTGCAGTGGTTTTGCACAGAGCAGCCCCGATCCTCCTCCTCTTGGGTCCCCACCGGCGCTCCTGGCCCCTCCCTCCTGGCAAGTGCCCCCAGACCAAACAGCTTGCTTTGGGGACACCCAAGCAGGATAGCTTCTGAGCTGCTGTGCTGTGTGTATTTTCACACCCGCCTCTCTCCTCATTGGCCAATGACTCCCGCTGCTGTCACAGCCAACAAGGAGGGAGAGTCCCCGGAGAGCCGAGGTTTCTCGTGCACATCACTGGATCATGATGCAGCTCAGGTAAGTATTTGGGGGGGGGGGGTCTGGGGGAGCTGCTGCACACAGGAGATTTTTTTTATCTTCATGCATAAGGGTAAAAAACCTTGAGCCTTTAGAACCACTTTAAAGCCCAATCCTGAGCAACTAAATTATGATGCCTTGCAGTGGGTCTGTGCCTGCAGTGCAAGACTTAATTGCTCATTTTGGTCTAGCCCAGGGGTCTCCAAACTTTCTAAACAAAGGTCCGGTTTACTGTCCATCAGACTGAGGGGGCCGGACTGTGGTCAGTGAGAGTAGTAAATGCCCTGGTGTCAATGGGAGTAAACGGTGCCCCATCATTAGTTGGAGAAATATTGCCCCATTGCTGGTATCGGGGGAAAGAATAGTGGCCCATCATTGGTGTCAGTGGGAAGAATAGTGTCCCATCATTAGTGTCAGTGGGAAGAAAATTCCTTCATTAGTGTCAGTGGGAAGAATAGTGTCCCATCATTGGTATCAGTAGGAGGAATAGTGTCCCATCATTGGTGTCAGTGGGACGAATGGTGCCCCATCATTGGTGTAAGTTGGAAGAGTAGTGCCCCATCATTGGTGTCAGTGGGAAGAATATTGTCCCATCATTGGTATCAGTGGGAGGAATAGTGTCCCATCCTTGGTGTCAGTGGGAGGAATAGTGCCCCATCATTGGTGTCAGTGGGAAGAATAGTACCCCATCATTGGTGTCAGTAGGAGGAATAGTGCCCCATCATTGGTGTCAGTAGGAAGAATAGTACCCCATCATTGGTGTCAGTAGGAAGAATAGTGTCCCATCATTAGTGTCAGTGGGAAGACTAGTGTCCCATCATTAGTGTCAGTGGGAAGACTAGTGTCCTGCCGTTGGTGTCAGTGGGAGGAATAGTGCCCTATTGGTATCAGTGACAGGAATCTTATTTTTTTTTTTCTTTTTGTTCCCCTAGACCAGTGGTCTCCAAATTGTGGCCTGGGGGTCGGATGTGGCCTTTTGCTTGCCTTTATCTGGCCCTTGGGGCATTATTCCTCCCACTGACAGCAACAACGTAGCATAATTTACTTTCCAGATCCGCCTCCCTGCAGGTAGACTGGTCCCCGCAGCTTCTTCACCCCCACGCTCCAATGTTCTAAGTTCCTGACATCATCAAGACCAGAGCAGGGTCCATAGCCCTAAATTGGACATGATGACACCAAGGAACAGTCCACTGCTGGAGAATGGGGATGTACCACTTGTCGCGCATTCTGAGGCTCACCTAAGTAAAAACGACATACCTTCCGCAATGAAGAGCCTGTTCCATGGCAGAAGATAGGAAAATTTGTTTAATTCCCCTTTAGTACATAAACATCAATACCTACTTGTCTAGTAGTTTTATATATATATATATATTATGTTGATTTTTTTTTTTAAGAAATTGAGTTTTTCTGCAAGGTCACATGGTGTGTAGTCGATGGGAGATTTTACAGACACATTTTCAACATATTTCAGAATTTGCTGAGTGTTGGAATGTGTGTGGCGCTAGACGTTGTGGTTCCCAATGGCCTCATAAAATGTAATAAAGAAATGTAAAGAAGAAGTATTTACATGGAGCCGCTCTGTCCGCTGCATGTATAGAGGATCTGTGTGCAATGGGGACACCGTGCCGCTACGGTGAGAAAAGTCTGTCTGGTGCACTGGCTGGTAATGACTTCTCCGGGAGGAGCTGTGCGCTGGATTTACGAATAAACAACACCGACGATCTAAAGAGACCCTGACACCAGACCACCAACTATTCCAACAACAATCTTCCTATAAGATTGGATGTGCTTTTAACACATTTTAGGCATGTTCTATACCTGGAAAATCCTCCCTTGTGATTTCCTGCACCACATCACAATTCACGTGAAACACTGCAGGTCTCAATGTTATAAGGTGTCAATAAACACACCCTCCTGCCTTCATGCCTGAGATAAGGGAAGATGGATTCCAGGAGGTAATTGCTACATGAATTATCTGCCCTTACTCAAGATGGCCAGAAATGGGAGGGGGTGTTTTCTCTGCAAAAAGGCTCCATGCACACTAGCATTTTTAAAGCTCCTAATAGCTGTTATTAGCATTTTTTTCCTGCTCCTAGAAGCTAAATAATGATACCCTATGTGTCCATGCACACTTTAGGCTATTAGCATTTTTTGAGCTTCAGCGTCTAGAAGCAAAAAAAAAAATAGTTTTTGTGAGCGTTTTCCTGGCAGAAAAAATGCTAGACACTCCTAAACGCTACTAGGCGCATTTAGCACTTGAGCGTCAGTTCATTTCAGTGTTTAACCACTAGCCGACCAGCCGCCGTTATTATATGGTGGCGGGTTGGCTTGTTCCTGCAAATCGCCGTAGGTGTTCGTTGGCACCTTCAGGGGCAATAGCAGGCGCGCGCACGTGCCCACTGCACGGCGGGGGGACCTGATGCGTGTGGCCGGAGGCCGCGATGACCGCCGGCCACTTGCGATCGCGGGCACGAGAGCCAGAACGGGCATGGGTGTGTGTCTAAACACACACCCATGCCCGTTCTGACAGGAGAGAAGAGACAGATCTGCTGTTCCTACTAATCAGGAAAAGCAATCTGTCTCCTCTAGTCAGTCCCCCCCCCCCCACAGTTAGAAACACACAGTGAGGGAACACATTTAACCCCTTGATCGCCCCCTGTTAACTCCTTCCCTGCCCGTGACATTTACACAGTAATCAGTGCATTTTTTTTAGCACTGATCGCTGTATAAATGTCAGTGGTCCCAAAAAAGTTTCCAATCTGTCCACTGCAATGTCGCAGTCCCGCTAAAAATCACAGATCGCCGCCATTACTAGTAAAAAATAACTAAGTAATAAAAATGCCATACATCTATCCTCTATTTTGTAGATGCTATAACTTTTGCACAAACCAATTAATATACACTTATTGTGATTTTTTTTTTTTTTTTTACCAAAAAATATGTAGAAGAATATATATTGGCCTAAACTGGTAAAGAAGTTTGTTTTTTTACATTTTTTGGGGGGATATTTTTTATAGCAAAAAGTATAAAATATATATATTTTTTTTAGATTGTCTTTTTTTTTTTTTTTTTTGTTTATAGCGCAAAAGATAAAAACCGGAGAGGTGATCAAATACCACCAAAAGGAAGCTCTATATGTGGGAAAAAAAGGACGTCAATTTTGTTTGGGTAAAACGTTGCACGACTGCGCAATTGTCAGCTAAAGGGACACAGTGCCGAATCACAAAAAAATGGCCTGGTCATTAAGGGGGAAAATCTTCCGGGGCTGTGGTGGTTAAAATAAATTAAAGTGATAGTTAAAGGTTCAGTGTTTTTCAAAAAAGCAAAAACAAAGCTGTCCTAATTACCTGCTCTGTGTAATGGTTTTGCACAGAGCAGCCCCGATCCTCTTCTTATCGGGTCTCCCGCCGGTGCTCCTGGCTCTTCCACCTTGACCAGTGTTCCCAATAGCAAGCCGCTTTCTATGGGGGACACTGCTGTCTGCCCCACTCTATGCGTCCATAAGACACCCTCCCCCCGCTCTCTCCTCATTGGCTCACTGGCTGTGATTGACAGTGAGCCAATGGCTCCAGTTGCTATGTCTCAGCCAATGAGGAAAGAAAGAGCCAGGACAGCCGAGGCTCCCATGCACGTCGCTGGATCAAGAGAGGGCTCAGGTGAGTATTAGGGGGCTGAGGGGGGGAGCATCACACAGAAGGTTTTTTACCTTCTGTAAAAAACATTCAGCCTTTACAACCACTTTAATGTTTTGGCCAATGGATTGAATGAACACCCGAACGTTTAATGCCGCGTACAGATGATCAGAATTTCCGACAACCAAACCGTGGATTTATTTCCGACGGATGTTGGTTGAAACTTGTCTTGCATACGCACGGTCGCACAAATGTTTTTGGGAAATTCCGATCGGCAAAAACGCGCTGACGTAGAACACGTACGACGGGACTAGAAAAAGGAAGTTCAATAACCAGTGCGGCTCTTCTGTTTGATTCCGGGCATGCGTGGAATTTTGTGCGTCGGAATTTCCGACAACGGATTTTGTTGTCGGAAAATTTGAGATCCATCTCTCAAATTTTTGTTGTCGGAAATTCAGAGAGAAAATGTCCGATGGAGCCTACACACGGTTGGAATTTCCGACAACAAGCTCACATGGAACATTTGTTGTCGGAAATTCCGATCGTGTGCGCGCAGCATTACACACCTAAACACATTTGCAAAAATGGGCTTTAGGTGGATTTCTTACGCTGCCAGGAGAAAAGATCTGGGCAAACGCCCAGTGTGATGATGAGGCCTACAAATCTGGGAGTGGTAGCTGCTTTGCATTAAAGTGTACCAGTTACTTCTACAAACACTATTAGTATTTAGTAGAATGTTCACCTTACTTAATCTTCCAGGGCAATGTGAGGATATGCCTAGCACTCCGTATTTACTCAGCGGCTGGATGAAACTCCTTTGAAACCATTCCAACGGCTTCTTGATTTGTTTTCATGAATCAAGGTTGTCTGCTTTTGTGTCCTTTCTTTTATCAGCATATGTTTTTTAAAAAAAAAGCTTTAATAAAATAAAATAAACACAATTTTTTTTCAATACTCTTTGAAATGTGCTAAGATGTGGTTGAATGTTTTCAAAAGAGTGACAAGATTGCTGATGTGGCAAACTTTAGTTAAACATTCCCACATTCTTCCCCCTTCTCATCTACAGAAAGTAGATCCGACTTTCTAGACCCATGCCATTTACTTTTTTAAAACAGAGTAATGAGAAACATTAAAGAGGTTGGGCACCTCTTGGATTGGTGACAGGCCATTTTTCTCAGGGGATGAGTAAATATCAGGGTCTTCCCAGGAAGATTTGCACATAAAACCACGAAAGACTATTACTCATTGTCCATTGGAAGCTATGGTTTCACATACTAATGGAAATGTGTTTCTAAAGTGGACATCCTTTGACACTCTTTTGCCACGTACACACGAGCGGAATTTCCGTCGGAAAAATCTTGAATGGTTTTTCCGATGGGATTCCGCTCAAGCTTGCCTTGCATACACACGGTCACACAAAAGTTCTCTGAACTTTCGACCGTCAAGAACGTGGTGACCTATAACACTACGACGAGCCAAGAAAATGAAGTTCAATGCTTTCGAGCATGCGTCAAATTGTTTCCGAGCATGCGTAGGAATTTTGCGCATCAGAATTGGTACAGACGATCGGAATTTCAGATCGGAACTTTTTCTGACCGAAAAAAATCTTTTGCTGGCTGGAAATTCCGCCAGCAAAAGTCCGATGGAGCATACACACGGTTGCATTTTCAGACCAAAAGCTCTCATCTGACTTTTTCTGGCGGAATTTCCGCTTGTGTGTACGGGGCATATGTCCTTGATGCAGAATAAAACCCAATGTCCCTGGCTCTCAACCCCAAAATTACGACTCCACCTAACATCTTTAACCCGTGGTATGTACCTGCACTCAAAATCCTCTAACCTCATGTTACATTTCATACCCCAAGCCCTCGTTACCCCTTTTCACCAGAAGGCTTCCCCAACCCAAATCCTACAACCAGGTATCTTAAAGGGTAAGTTCACCTTTTTACAGAAAATGAAAACGGTGAACCAACTCCAAATATCTTTGACACACATAGTGGACGTGATGCCCCGAACTGCCGGTGTAGCATTCTCTACACCACAATACACAGCATTGCAATGAGCATCTATCATAATGCTTGCAATGGTAATAGCTCATTGGTCAGCACAACTATGTGACCGTCCTGTCCAATAGGAAGCACATCTGAGGCTTATTCTTTCGGTAAGTTGTCATAGAAGAAAGAAGTGCTTCTCAGTAGTCATCGCGGTCACGTGGTCATGCTGACTGTGTCCCAAAAAGAGTAAGTAGAGGACAAAGGACTAGTCACCAGAATTGCTTGTGGTCCCCCTGCAGTTGATCTTTTTAGCCACAATGACTGATTTACCTTTCCTAGTTCTGCAGGGGGAAATTTACCAAAACTGGAGCAACTGTGCATAGTAACCAATCAGCTACTTCAGTTAAGCTTTAAAAAATAAAGCTTGCTGCTGATTGGTCACCATGCACTGCTGCTCCAAATTCTTTCTAAACCAGTCTTAGTAAATTATTGTGCTTGTCAGAAAAAGGAAAGTATCAGGGCTTTGCTTCATCAGAGCTGCCCCAGTAAGTACTGGTGACCTGTGACATAATATGAAAGCAGAATCAATAGAGGTGGGTACAGCACGGATCAAAAGAATGAATGTAGCAGAAACAGGGAGATCCTTGCACTACTGGTCATCAGGTACAGATTCCTCTGCAGCAAGGAGAACAGTGATGCAGCACAGTAGGGACATTACATCTCACTCCAGATCTTGTGAGACTAGATCAGGGTTCTCCAAACTTTCTAAACAAAGGGCCAGTTTACTGACCTTCAGACTGTAGGGGGGCCGGATTTTTGCTTTTGGGAGTAGAAAAGGTCCCGATGTCAGTGGGAAAAAATAACGCCCCATCGTTATGTAGCATAAGGCTGTATATTCTGTAATATTTAAATTATTTTTGGCAAACTCATTCAATGAATCCAAGCTCTGCAAGCGAGATATCATGCACTGCATTGATGCAGTCACACAATTTCACAGTAACCATGAGATAAACCAAGTTTGTTTCTATGTACACTACAAACTGTATGATTAAATCGGTTCTGATATCGCTGTTTTACGAACCTGACAGCTTATTATTCTAAATAGGAAGCCTTCATTTTGTTTGCAAATACTAAAGATTTAAAGAGCACCTGTCATTTCAGATCCATCATGGCAGCACCTGTTAGCGGGCATCCACTCACCTGCTGTCACCACGTCCCTCACCTTGTTGTGTCACTGCCGCCATCACTAGCCGTCCCATTAAAGTGAATGGGACTGTTGGTGAGTCAACACCGGGTCAGAGGAGGAGCCACTGCGGGACAGAGATGACAGTTGCTCTTTAAAAATTATGATTTAAATGGACTTTATTTAAATCAAGCCTTTTTACTATTGATTTAAATTGTGATTTAAATTGACTTGATTTAAATCAGATACTCCCTGAGAAAAATGATACATATTGTAATAAAAGCTGTTTACTACGTCTGGGATCCCGTTCAAATACCAGGTCTGGACGAAATTTGACGCGATGATCGCAAGATCAAATGCAGTGACAAACGATTTTTCAGAATTTTCATGAACATTCGAACATAACTCTACCGGTGTATGGCCAGTCTTAGAGCACAGGAAGTACAGTCGGTGTAGATATTTAATTTAAAGAGAAGGAGAAATGCCTTGCGCTGCATAATCCATGGAATCGTGTTTTTGCAATGAAAACAGGAAGACAGCTTCCTCTCACGTTTTCCTGTGGAGGATACGCTTTTTTTTTTTTCTAATACTTTGAAACAGCAAAGGAACTATTTGTTGAAGGTCATAAAACACAGTAAAAGGGGGGTTAGCGGCATGGATTATATATTTCTTCTCTTCACACTGGTAAATTGGCAACGGAAATGGTGGTTTATATAACGCCTCACCTTCCTAAACTTAGCGGGATGTATATTCTCGTAATAAATAGTTTACATAAAAATATTTTCTGTAGAGCGTAGAGATGATCTGCTTGAGATCGGATTAGTATTCATTTTTAGAGGAAGAGTCCATAAGTGATTTAAAGTATTTGTAAAGGTCAAAGGTTTTTTTAAAGGGTTAGTTCATCTTTACAGAAACCTGCCAATGCAGATAAAGGACTTCTGTAGATAAAAAAAGGAACTGTGCAGCTCTGACTAAAGCTGAATAATGCCCTTGCTGTAGGCCATTTATGTATTTCCTAAAGCCTGACTGGAATACTCCCAGGACTTTGCTAAGATGTGGCTAAGTGAGGCCTAGTCGATACTGCTTATCTCCTCCATCACAAGAGTGAGCTTTTTCTCTAATTCCAACCTCCTCACATGCACTTTCTCTTCCCTGATGCAGTAGCTCTGAGCTCAGCCTTTAACTTCCTTGCGCCCGCCGGCCATCATATGACGGCCAGGTGGCGCAGCTCTCGTTCTGGGCGGGCATCATATGATGTCCTCCCAGAACGACCGCTCTCGCACGCCCCTGGGGACGCTCATCGCGGCGATCGTTGGTGCGATGTGTCAGTCAGACACATCGCTACACCGAACTCGGTAAAGAGTCTCTGGCTCTTTACCACATGATCAGCCATGTCCAATCACGGCTGATCACGATGTAAACAGGAAGAGCCGTTGATCGGCTTTTCCTCACTCGCGTCTGACAGACGCGAGTGGAGGAGAGCCGATCGGCTGCTCTCCTGACAGGGAGGGGTCTGTGCTGATTGTTTATCAGCACAGCCCCCCTCAGATGCCCGCCCAGGACCACCAGGATGCCCCCTGGATCACCAGGTATGCCACCCTAGACCACCATGGACATGTCTATCAGTGCCCAGGCAGCTGCCAATCAGTGCCCATCCCAAATGCCTGCAAGTGCAGTCAGTGATGCCTATCAATGCCATATATCAGTGCCGCCTATCAGTGCCCAGCAGTGCCGCCTATCAGTGCCACCCATAAGTACCCATCAGTGCAGCCTTTCAGTGCCACCCATGAGTGCCCATCAGTGCCGCCTATCAATGCCCATCAGTGCTGCATATCAGTGCCGCCTATCAGTGCCCATCAGTGCCACCTCATTGATGCCACCTCATCATTGCCGCCTTATCAGTGCCCGTCAGTGCCGCCTTATCAGTGCCCATCAGTTAAGAAGAAAACATACTTATTTACAAAATTTTGAAACAGAAGAAAAACTTTTTTTTTTTTTTCAAAATTTTCTTTTTTTATTTGTTTAGCAAAAAATAAAAGCCCCAGAGGTGATCAAATGCCACCAAAAGAAAGCTCTATTTGTGGGAACAAAATGATAAAAATTCTGTTTGGGTGCAGTGTAGCATGATCGCGCAATTCAAATTAAAAAATCGCGCAGTCATTTAAACAGCGCTGAAAGTTGAAAATTGGCTTGGGCAGGAAGGGGGTGTAAGTGCCCTGTATTGAGGTGGTTAGCAGAGTGCTCCTGTGGTGGTGGAGGTGAGCAGTAACGACTAGTCCTCACGTAGCAATTTCCAAGCAACATCCTGGGAGTATTCCAGTCAGGCTTCATGAAGTGCATAAATTGCCTACACCTATAGCAAGGGCATTATTCAACCTTCGTCAAAGCTGCACAGTTTGTTTTTATCCCTCATCTGCATATGTAGTTTTTTTGTTAAAGGTGAACTGAAGATCGCACGGACCGAACAGTGGGAGGTTTCACAAACACTCCGGGTGGCTGCAGCCACTGTGTGTAAATCTGACAAGCAGACTGCCGCCTGTCAGATGAAAGCAGTCCAGCACTTACTTTCACACCCCCCCCCCGGTAACGCTCACCCCCCATGCTTGTGCCCCGTGCCGTAGCGGGTGCCGCCGGGTGGGAGGGTGCTAAGCAGACACACATTCGCTCTCCTCCACTTCTTGTTGTTGACCCAGAAGCGACGTGTGTGATGTCACTTCTGGGTCCCCCTGTCAGTGTCCCGTGTGATAAAAAAAAAAGGTTAAAGCGGAGTTCCACCCAAAAATGGAACTTCCTCTTTAAGGGAAGGTGACCCCCTGACATGCCACATTTGGCATGACATTTTTTGGGGGGGTTGAACCCTCTGTTTAGAGGGTTCCAGCTCCCGCTTCCTCCCGGGGGACCGCGGCGCCGGAAGGAAGTTCACCTCTCCCCACTCCCTCCCTGCAATCTTCTGGGACACGTCACAGGTCCCAGATGATTGCCCGGACAGTCACAGCGCGGCTTGCGCATGCGCAGTGCATGCTCGGCTGTGAAGCCACAGCAGGGCGCCCACAGTGACAATGCCGGCGCCGCAGAGAGGAGGGGAAGATGAGCAGGGCTTCACTCCCCCGCATCGCTGGATCCCTGGGACAGGTAAGTGTCTGATTATTAAAAGTCAGCTGCAGTATTTGTAGCTGCTGACTTTTCTTTTTTTTTTTGGCGGAACTCCGCTTTCAGTTGAAAACATTTTTTTTAAGTAAAGAATTAAAGTCACACCCAAGCATATAAAATTCCCTCCCCCCAAAACTCTTCCGTAACGCTAAATTGATGACCTATAGGGGACTTTTAAAACATCGTCTATAGAAATTATAGGGTACTGAAGTTTGTCGCCATATCAGGGGGCGCCCGCAAATTTAAGGTTTGACATGTTGGGTGTCTATTTACTCGTGCAACCTCATCTTTTATACCTTACCAGAAAATTGGGAAATGTATTGTGTTCGTGTGCCCTAAAATTAGCTTTAGTGGGGTTTTTTTACTGAAATTTTGCGGTAATATCGTGTAACATAAAAAATTTGGAGCTACCACTATTTTTATTTTTTTCAGATCAACCCAGAACAAACCGAAATTGGTAGTGACAAAATCCTTGTTGCTTCTGGTTTCTTTCCTCACAGAGGGGAGTCCGGTACAAATGAATCTTCCTCCCGTCCCAATGCTTCACTGATTGGGGGGGGGGGGGGGGGCTTTCCATGCCCGGTGGAAGTGATCAGACGGCTGTAGGGCCACTTGGATCACTTCTGTATTGTTTGCTGAAAATTTTGAGATATCATCCTGGCACTTCAAACCGAGAACGTACAGGTACATCCTAAGAAGTTGAAGTGGTTATGTATTTAAAGTAGAATTTTTATTTTTTTGAGCTCCATGGTATGGTGCTTCTTGAAATTCTGTAAACCATAAAGTAAAGTGTGAAACCACAGGACACAAAAAAGTGCACATAGGGTACAGTAAAGGTCTGACCTTCAAAGATAAGGACCTCAGTCCCTGAACCCTCCGTGACAAAAGGCTCCTGACAGGGGCAACGCACTCTATGGTCTATCTGGGCAAAAGCCAGGTGGACCTGCTAAACCCAGTCCTCTAAATATTTGGTGGAGGGATCTCCTGAAGAGAGGTCCTCTAGTTGGGGAGTAGTAAAGACCCGAAGGCCAGTATAACTAAAGGCAAAACTGTTACTCTATTAGAAGAGAATGTTGTGTTAGAACCTCTGTCAGGTGTTTGTTGCTGTCTGTGTCTATATTAGGAATATTTGCTCTTTCCAGTTGTCCTGATCACCAATGTCACTAGGAATGAAAGTGAGTGTAAATCCAAAATTTTTAGTTGCCACCAGAAAAGGAATAGAGGGTAAATCTTCCAATAAGGACACTTGTTCCTGTGACTATCTAAGAGGGGATTGCCCACTAATGCCGCGTACACACGATAGGAATTTTGGCCCGCAAAAGACCGATGAGAGTTTTTTGTCGGAAAATGCGACCTTGGTATGCTCCATCTGACTTTTGCTGGCCGAATTCCATCCAGCAAAAGATTGAGAGCATGTTCTCAATTTTTCAGTCGGAAAAAGTTCCTATCCGAAAATGCGATCGTCTGTGGCAATTCCAATGCGCAAAATTCCTACGCATGCTCGGAAATGATTGAACTTCATTTTCTCGGCTCGTCGTAGTGTTGTACGGCACCGCGTTCTTGACGGTCGTAAGTTCAGCGAACTTTTGCGTGACTGTGTGTATGCAAGATAAACTTGAGCGGAATTCCGTCGGAAAAGCCGTCATATCTTTTTCCGATGAGAAATCCGATCGTTTGTACGCGGCATAAGAGGGGAGATCTCCCTGATGGGACACAAATGGCAAAAAAGAAAAAAAAATTGCGTTTAGATACTTCAAAGTAGCTTTTACCTTCTTTGGATGTGTTGAGGGAGTTTTAATTCTGTAGGTTTTTTTTTTTTTGACATTTGTGTCCAATCAGGGAGATTTCCCCTCTTAGGGAGAAATCCCCTCTTAGATCTTGACTGGCCTGCACAGAGTCCTGACCTCAACACAATAGAACACCTTTGGGATGAATTAGAGCGGAGACTGTGGGCCAGGCCTTCTTGTTCACATCAGTGCCTGACCTCACAAATGCGCTTCTGGAAGAATGGTCAAACACTCCCATAGACACACTCCTAAACCTTGTGGACGGCCTTCCCAGAAGTGTTGAAGCTGTTATAGCTGTAAAGGGTGGGCCAACTCAATATTGAACCCTATGGACTAAGACTGGGATGCCATTAAAATTCATGCGTATGTAAAGGCAGGTGTCCCAATACTTCTGGTAATACCGTATATGTGAGTTAGGGACCTTAGATTGCAAACTCCTTGAGGCGAGAGGCTGATGTGAATGTACATTATATATGTAAAGAACTGCGTAAATTGACGGCGCTATATAAGTACCTGTAATAATTAAATAAAATAAAAATATTGTTTGGGGTCACATATAGTAAAACATACATTAGAACACAGGCAAATACGGAGACTTCAGAAAAAAAGCTTCACCAAAGTGCATATAATCGCATTGCATTCCAACTGCCCCAGATGTAAGGTAGATCACATGTAAGGCCCAATGGCTCCATCCTCTCCCCACTCCCTGCTTTGTCTTATGGCGTTCTCGCCGTTCTGTACTAAAAAGTCCTCATAACTTACTAATGTATACAAAAGGAAAGATTCACACACTTTTTCTTGTTATTTAATCCAGCTAAGTCAGTACATAGGAAGTTTTAAGTGGACAGGCAAGATTTGCGCTCCCCCTACACATTTCCTGGGAATACTCGGCTCTTATCAGACTTTGCTACTATTAAAATTCGATTTATTTGACAAGCATTACTGGCTCCTGACCAGAGGAGCATTCACAAAGACTTGTTACACAGGGAAATACTCTTTATATTAAAGGGTAAGTCAGCCAAAGCTCAAATGTTCATTTTGGGTGGATGCTGGTAGCTGAATTTCTCAAGCACTTTGGGTTATGGGTATATGCCCCCTAGGCTTGATTCACATCTATGCATGTTGCTTTTGAGTGTTTTTGCTGTGCTTTCTGCGTTTTTTTTTTTTTTTAACCGCAATTTTACCATAATTCGCTTTTGGTTTTTTTTTTTTTTTTGCTTTCCATGCACTGTTTATAGCCGGTTGTAAGGAGCGGGCCGGAAAGCCGGCCACTGCGTCCTAAACAACCGTTGGGTCATCAGCAGTGTTCATTTTGGCAGCAAATTTCGACTTAGTTTTAGTCTAATGGGGCGTACACAGGGTCGGACTTTTCGGCTACAAAAGTCCGACAAACTTTCAACGGACTTTTGGCGGACTCGCGGCAGACTTTCTAACGAACGGACTTGCCAACACATGATCACACCAAAGTTCGACGGATTCATACGTGATGACGTACGACTGGATTAAAATAAGGAAGTTGATAGCCAGTAGCCAATAGCTGCCCTAGCGTGGGTTTTTGTCCGTCGGACTAGCATACAGACGAGCGAATTTCTGGGTCCGGCGGAGTTACGACGTAAAGATTTGAAGCAAGTTCCAAATCTAAAGTCCGTCAATTTGCGACTGGTAAAGTCTGCTGAAAGTCCGGCAGAAACCCACACACTGTCGAATTGTCTGCCAGCTTTGGTCCGTCGGCGTCCGTCAGACTTTTGTAGCCGAAAAGTCCAACCGTGTGTACACCCCATTAGTTTTAGGACTAAAATGCCATTTTAGTTTTAGTCTTCTGCAATTAGTTTTAGTCGTATTTAGTCGACTAAATCTCCAGGACATTTTAGTCGACTAAAACTCATTTTAGTCATCTAAAATCTAATGGGTGTATTTAAATAGTAATGCATTATTTAAGCATTTCTCTACAATTTCCAAACTCATTGTATACTGGTGGAGTGAAACATCTAATATGTTATTACTTATGGTATTGAGGTATGAACATGCACTACAGACCAGTGTTAATTTTGACGTCAAATTTCAGTTTGGGTTTAGTCTTAGTCTTTTGACTAAAATGGCATTTTGGTTTTAGTCCCATTTTAGTCTTTTGACTAAAATTACATTTTAGTTTTAGTCGTCTTTTTGTCATCTCAATTGTTTTAGTAGTATTTTAGTCGACTAAAATGGTATTAAGTTAGTTGACTAAAATGTTTTAGTCGGTTTCAGTCGACAAAATTAACACTGTTCCTGCCGCCAGCATCCTAGCAACTGATGACACTGTGCAGCCCTGCCGCCAGGGTCCTAGGAACTGATGACACTGTGCAGCCCTGCGGCCAGGGTCCTAGGAACTGATGACACTGTGCAGCCCTGCCGCCAGGGTCCTAGGAACTGATGACACTGTGCAGCCCTGCCGCCAGGGTCCTAGGAACTGATGACACTGTGCAGCCCTGCCGCCAGGGTCCTAGGAACTGATGACACTGTGCAGCCCTGCCGCCAGGGTTCTAGGGACTGATGACACTGTGCAGCCCTGCCGCCAGGGTCCTAGGAACTGATGACACTGTGCAGCCCTGCCGCCAGGGTCCTAGGAACTGATGACACTGTGCAGCCCTGCCGCCAGGGTTCTAGGGACTGATGACACTGTGCAGCCCTGCCGCCAGGGTCCTAGGAACTGATGACACTGTGCAACCCTGAAGCCAGGGTCCTAGGAATAGATGACACTGTGCAGCCCTGCCGTCAGCATCCTAGGAACCGATGACACTGTGCAGCCCTGCCGCCAGGGTCCTAGGGACTGATGACACTGTGCAGCCCTGCCGTCAGCATCCTAGGAACTGATAACACTGTGCAGCCCTGCCGCCAGGGTCCTAGGGACTGATGACACTGTGCAGCCCTGCCGTCAGCATCCTAGGAACTGATAACACTGTGCAGCCCTGCCGCCAGGGTCCTAGGGACTGATGACACTGTGCAGCCCTGCCGTCAGCATCCTAGGAACTGATAACACTGTGCAGGTCTGCCGCCAGGGTCCTAGGGACTGATGACACTGTGCAGCCCTGCCGTCAGGATCCTAAGAACTTATGATATTGTGCAGCCCTGCTGCCAGCTTCCTAACAACCAACAATGGGAGAAAGGGGTGTCAAAAATGGCTGCCTCCAGCCCCAGCATGAAGATACCCACTTTTGTTTTTAACTTACACATGCTGTGTTATGACGCAATGCCGCCAACTTCTGGTGGATGGGCAGCATTGTGCCCAGCGGCATTTGTGCGCATGCACGGTAAGTTGCTGCCTAGCAATGCTCTGCCTCCTGGGATAGCTATGGCATAGAAATCCCAGGCAGCATGGCCCAGTGTAGGCCAGACACCAAGAAGTGCTCACTTGCAGCACAAAAAGACACTAAATGGTAAAAATTACAATATATTTTCTTAGTATTTGTGTAAGAGGGAGGGACAAACAAAGAAATTGTTGAGTGATTTTAGTTCCGCTTTAAGGCCATACATGGCTCAAGAAAATCAGTCTCCTCCGCAGACTATTGTAATCAGATATCTAATAGTATGCAGTTATTGTTCACCCAACAGTTCAACCACTGGATGGCCAATGGTGCTTGTAGGGCCACCAACTGTTCAAATGTTGGCTGTTTTAGCAGGAAGAGTCCAAAATGCAAGCCGTCTGTGTGGACATTTAGTGAATAAGGTGAAGCTAAGTGAAAATTCAAAGAATATCCAATCATGTGCTAAGAAAAGAAAAAAACAGGATTTTAGCTCACGCATGATTGGATGATTGAGGTTAGCACAGCATCATGCCATTTGCTAAGCTTTAAAATGAATGCATAGTGAATTATCATTAATTCATTAATCATTTAGAATGAATGGCACTCTATCACACTAACGCACTCAGGACCCCTTACAAAATTTAGCGTCAGTAATACAACACACGTCCATGGGCAGGTGCGTTGGGGTGGCATCCATATTAAATCGCACCAATGCACTTAAAGAGTAAGTGAGTAACTCCACTTTTGTTGAGAAAAAAACATTCCCCTCTGGGTGATCTATGTACATTGCAGGGATTTTAACAAACTTTGTTGTAGATTCCTACCTTTTATTATTCTGCAGAAATAGCTGTTTGTTTCTACGTGTCCATGTACAGAGTGAATTTAATGTGAGTGATTTTTATCATTATCAATCAGCTGCTGCACTTGCAGAGTTCTAATGAGGAAAGTGTCAGGGTCTGTATCCCTGTAGATGTGATTTCCCTTGGGGAGTATCTCACCAAAAAAATGACATGTTGGTTGCAGGGGATGCCCAAAATCTGACTTGTATTTTGGTGCAGACTTCTGGGAAATTCAGTAAGCCAATCACACAAGCAGGAAATTACATTTCTGGGAGCATTCTGTACATCACCTCTAGGTAGCCATATTGTATTGCATTATACAGAAAATTACAGAGCTGCAGATTGAAAAGGAAAGGTCATTTTTAATAACATTCAATTACAGTGGAACCTCGGATTACGAGCATAATCCTTTCCAGGAGAATGCTCGTAAACCAAAGTACTCGCGTATCAAAGCGAGTTTCCCAATTGATGTGAATGGAAATGAAAATAATTCATTCCGCATTGACTTCAATGGCATGCAATACCGCATGCGGCCAGAGGTGAGAGGGGGGCACCAGAGAGCCTTGAAAACGGCCGGAAAGGCCCAAGGACACTTCGGCTGACCTTGGTTTGCCGAGGTCAGCTGAGCTGTCCTTGGGCCTTTCCGTGCATTTCCGATCGGCTGCGATCGGCACCGCTCGACTCCGGTGCCCCCCCACCTCAGGCAAAACGCGGTACTGCACACGCTTTGGCCTGAATCGTGCTCGTTTCGTGAGACAACACGAACAAACTGAGTTACTATTTCTAAAAATACAGTGCTCGTATTGCGAAACGCTTGTTAACCTTGTTACTCGCAATCCGAGGTTCCACTGTACAATATGATTTGTGTAGCAATTGTATATGCTATAATATTTTTTTTTTTGTTTGCTATTTTATTCCCACAAAAGTGGAGTTGCCATTTAACAAGCATTGCTATGTGTCAGAGTAATGCAATTATTACTGCAACTAGAAGGTGTGATTGGGCCCTAAGGAATGCTATCTTGGCAGTTCAAGTGTTTCTGAAGCTGATTGCTACTTTGTTTACACTGTAGCAATGCACAGTTATGTTTTTCCTATTGAAGCTGCTGTATTGTGATGCTTTGGAAGTTTCTACTTAGGCTCCATGCACAGTAACAGCTACATTTTTTTTGCCCCTAGAAGCAAATAGTGTTATTATATGTGTCCATGCACACTATTGTAAGCTAGAAACGTTTTTCCAAGCTTCAGCTTCTAGGAGCAGAAAGAAAACTTTTTTTTTTGCGCTTTTAGGAGCGATTTGCCAGCAAAAAAAAAAAAGCTGGCAGCTCCTAGAAGCTCCTAAATGCCGATAACTTCTGCTAAGCACCTGTTTCCAGCATTTTTTATTTCAGTGTATAGCTGGCTGTTAAGGAGCGGGCCAGCAAGCCGGCTGCCGTGTCCTTACCAACAGATCAGCGCAGATATTTGCCAGCACACCAAGAATCGTCACAAAGTGGCGTCCAAACGGGTAGTTTATTGCATGATCACAATACAAGAAAGGTGCAACATTTCAGAGTCACGCAGGACCCCTTCATCAGACATGCCTGACGAAGGGGTCCTGCGTGACATCGAAACGTTGCACCTTTCTTGTGTTGTGATCATGCAATAAACTACCCGTTTGGGCACCACTTTGTGCCGATCCTTGGTGTGCTGGCAAATATCTACGTTGTGACTTGAACCAGTATCCGGCTGGTTGTTGCTGCAGCACCCAAACCTCTAGAGCTTATACCAGGGACGTGTGCGATGGGCATATGAAGTCTTTCCAACAGATGACTCACCAGCTGTCAGTGGGGTTCCCCGCTGACAGCTAAATGTAAAGAAAACAGTTTCCAACAATACAAATTTAGACGAGAACCGCCTTTCTAGGTCTGGTACTGATTTTAGAGGAACCCCATACCAAAAAAAAAAAATGGCATGGGGTCCCCTTCCAAATCCAGACTTTGATAAGTCACCCACCACACTCACACAACCACCGGGCTTGTTGTGGAGAAGAGGCCCTTGTCCTCACCTACATGGGGACAAGGTGCTGTGGAGGGCATGGTGCATTTGAGGGCATGTGAGCTGGAATGGTCCGCCGCTTGCTCATCCCACCCCCCCTCTTTCCTGCATGCTCGAATAAGGGTCTCGTATGCATTTTGGAGGGGGCCCCACGCCATTTTTTTTTTTCATTTAGGTGTGGAGTTACCCCTTAAAATTCATACCAGACCCAAAGGGCCTGGTATGGATTGGGGGGGGACCCCCATGCTGTTTTTTTAGTACTGGCAATCTTTTAGCTCAACTATTGAGTCATCTGTAGTAAAGGACGTGACGGCCCGCTCCTTAACAACCAACTATTCACTGGTTGTTAAGGACGCCAGCGGCCGCCCACTCCTTAACAAAAACTCTACAGCTCCTAATAGGGCTGGGGAAAAAATCGATTTAAATCTTGAATCGAGTTGAGAGGTCAAATCGATTCAAAATTTCAGCAAATCGATTTTTTTTAGATTTTTTTTTTTCACCAGGACCGGTGCTGACACCGCGCCGTTCCTGAGGAGCTGCGGACAGGAGTTTTTAGGTTAGGCCGTGGCTTCGGCCTAGTTTGCGAAAAAAAAAAAACATGATTCGAATCGCGAATCAAGTTTTTCGTTTAAAAATCGCAAATTTTTTTTTTTTTGAGAAAATCGCCCAGCTCTAGCTCCTAAGCACTTTGGAAAACGCTCCTAAACACAGCAAAAACACTAAATATTAGCAATTTTTTATCCAGCGTTTTCTTAACGATTTTTGAGCATCTAAGGTGCATGGAGCCTTATAATGGACTTTTCAATAGTTTGTCTGACATATTTGCAATATACAGCAGCGGTATCATTTAAAAAAAAAAAAAAAAAAAAACTGGACTTCAATAGTTAAAAAGCCAATTTTGAGCTCCAGTCCAGTGACTTTGTCTAGGCTAAGATGATGTCATCAGTCTGCTGCTGGCAGGAGGAAGCATTCCTTCAGTCTCCTCCTCCCCAGTGATCAGGCTGGAGCAATGTGACTTTTCAGCAGGTGTAAAAGAGAACGGCTGCAGCAGGGGCTGATCTGTATAAGGGCAGTTCACATTGGTGGTGTCTGATCCAATCAGCAACAGGATTTGTGAACAGATCCCCCCAGAGTATTTTGGCCAGGCTTCATGGGTAACCGAAAAAGGCCTACATGTATGGCATTTGCATTAAACAATATTTTTACTAGGGGTCGACCGATACCGATTTTTCAGCTGCCTCTCAGGCCAATGGTGGATATCAGGTGCCAATATTCTGTAGACTTTTTATTTTTACACTGTCCTTTAAAAAAAAACATTTTTTTTTAATCACTGTTATTGCTGTCACAAGGAATGTAAACATGCACACTGGACGTTTTTACAGCTGCTGTTTTTGGCTTCAGACTTTTTTTTCTACAATCAATTAACTTCCCATCATGTTATCCTATGTGTCCATGCACACATATGCTGTTATCAACTGTTTTTGGCTGGGGCGTTTTTTGGCTTTTTCAGCTGTAAAAAGGCTCTAACGTCAAAAAAGCTGATAAACGCTCAAAAACGCCACTCACCAGCTTTTTTTACGTTTTTGATCCATTGAAAAAAAAAACGCTATTGCAAAAACATTGAAAAATGTTGAAAAACTCACTGCAAAGCTACTGGCATTTTTATAATGTTATTTTAACGTCCAGCGTGCATGAGGCCTTATAGGCAGCACAGGTACTCTTTATGGAGGGATCGGGGATCTATAAGACCCCCCCAAACCCCTCCTCTGCACTTAAAAGTATTCAAAACGTCAAGATCTGAGCTTTTGAATACTTTCAATTTTTTAAAACAGGCGCCCTTTGGATGCCAGCAATCCGGAAGTGATGTCATGACATCGCTTCCGGGTTACTAGATCCGAGACCCAAACAAAGCCGATCTGCCAGCAGCAGCGTCGGCTAGTCGCTCCGGCCTCCCGGTGAGACTGGCGTCCTGGGAGGTGCGGCAGGAGGGGGGGATGCTGAGCCGCATTGGTTGTTATTACAAGAAAGCTGACCGTCCGCTCTAAAGAACGTTACCGGGGTGATGACTGCAGCTGCAGGCATCACCCCAGTAAAACCCCTTGAAGCATTGTCGGTAACATCTAGGGTTGCCACCTGTCTGGGATTCACCCGGACAGTACGGGTTTGGAATCATGCGTTCGGGTTTTAGGGTTTTATTCAGACTTGACTATGACTTCCCAGCAGGGTTGCTGGCTGCAGTTGTCTAAATTGAGAGTGTCTGTTGCACTCTTTCATGTTGCCCAAAGCCAGCACTAACAATCTCCCCCTCCCAAACACACACAGACGGGAGAGGAGAGAGGGCTCGATCTGCACCTCTTCCTCCCGCCCCTACCCCTCTGTGTCTGCCCTCACTCCAATCCCCCAAGGCTGTGCCTCAGAAAAGGAAAGTGGGGGCTGGAAATTTGAAGTCCAGCAGCCTCAGATATATCTGGATGAGAGGTGCTGACTGCCAAGGGGTGAGTGAGCTCACCATCCATCCCTGTCTGTGACTGAAGTCTCCCCCATTCTCTTTCCTGCCTCTGAGTGAGTACGCTAAGGGAAATCAAGTGTTCTCAGAGCACCCCTTACATCAAAGTTCCCCTTTACACAAGAGGCCACAGTGTTCCCCCTTACATCAGAGTCCTCTTTATACATCAGAGTTCTCAGTGCTCCCCCTTAAATCAGGGTTCCCAGAGCATCCCTTATGTTGGAGTCCCCAGAGTTCTCCCTTACATCAGAGTCTGCAGAGTCCCCCCTTACAGTGAAAGGGAACTCTGCGAGTTCAGATGTAAAAGGGAAACTCTGTGGACTCTGATGTAAAGGGGGACTCTTGTGATTAACTTCATATGATTAGAAATGTTATTTAATAGCAAAATATATGTATAGTTTATACTACAAAAAAAATTGCTGCGCGCCGCTAAAATGTTCGGGTTTGCCTTGAAGAAAAGGTGGCAACCCTAGGAACATCAGTAAGTTTGTGACTGATAGCGATGCTTCAAAAAAAACGTGAATATCGGCTGCACTGATAATCGGTCGACCACTCGTTTTTAAAAATGGCACAGTGTACTCTAACCCACTGGGGATCCCTTGTCTGCACTGTACTGTTTATATAAAAGGTGACATTGAGCCTTTAAGCAATTGTTGGCCCTTCAGAGACAGTTGGCCCTTCCGGTCACGTGACCACTTGGAAAAAGTTATTTAAAAAAAAGAATTGCCAGGGGTTACAAACCTCCTTTTCCCTACCGTATCGAAAATAGAAAAAAAAAAGTTTTGCCTTTTTACATAGTTAGTAAGGTTGAATAAAGACACCAGTCCATCCAGTTCAACCTGAGCGAGTGGGGTGAGTGTCTACAATTGTCCCTATCCCTGTACATTGTGTCTCTTTAAGATGCTCATCTATTATATTATTATTTATTTATTATTATTATTTTTTTTCTACTTTAAATAGTTTGGAATGAAATGCTATGTTTTAGCAAAATTTTGGGCTGTTTTTTGGAAACGTACCCTCTTTTTAAATTAAATTACTGCGTTCTGAATGTGGAGGTGTGTCAGACATTTGTGAACACAGCCAAAAACTGCACAGGCATCATGATTTATATGACCTTGTCATCTCTGAGTCGGCATTTCGGCCTACACATATAAATTCATCATATGTCACCATATACGGCAACAGTATATATATATTTTTAAACATGTTCACCTTTTATCATTATAAAGTGTCATTCAACCCTCTTCTTGTGAGCCCAGGTTGTCGTGAACATTCTCTCGGGGGGGCGTACCATTACGCTGACCTGGGCTCATGATGTCACTGAACTGGCTTGAAAATTGCTGCATTAAAGGTATAATGTGAAATTAAAACAAAGTACTTCTATGGAGGAGGGGAGGGCCGAGATGGGGAGCTTATGAAATATGGAGTTAGGCTTTAAAGGGTTGGTTCATTTTTACCATAATTTTCCTTTTATGCAAGTAAATTTCACCTGTAGATGAAAACAAACTGCAGCTTTTACTAGCGTTGGATAACACCCTTTCGAAAGGTGTAAGTCTCTTTTATGCACCTCCTGAAGCCTGACCGATAAACTCCCAGAGATGAAGGGGAGGTGACGTCACGCTCTCCACCTCTTTCAATCAGAGAACTCTTTGCATGCATACAGACAATGCAAAACGTTTTCTAAATATCACCCGTGCCGAGCAACCAACTGGCATCCTCCTGTGTTCAAAATGCATCAGACCGGCTGCTCAGCACCGATTCTGAAAGCAAGTGAAGGTCACTGGAGTAGTGGTGTCTACTTCAGAGATTTCCAGCTTCCAGGGGTATCAACCAGGTATGGTATATACAGCGGATAAAATAAATATTGAACCGTTTTTCTAGGTAAATATATTTCTAAAGGTGCGATCGGCATGAAATTTTCACCACGTCGGTAACAACCCATACAATCCATACATACAAAGAAACCAAAACAAATAAGTTCAGAAATGAAGTTATGTGTAATAAAATGGAATGACTCAGTGAAAAAGTATTGCACAAATGAAGAAAGTTAGGTGCAAAAAGGCATTGAAAGCCAAGACACCAGCTGAAATCTAACAGTAATTAGAAAGCAATTCTGCTCCTTGTCAGTGCAAATTATTATCATTTGGTTCAGTCGCAACTGGCCTATAAAAAGGTGTGTCATTACCAAGGTGTCACACAAGAAACATCTCATGATGAGTAAAAGCAAAGAGCTCTCTCAAGACCTTTGAAACCTTATTGTTGCGAAACATACTGATGGCATTGGTTACAGAAGGATATCTAAACTTCTGAATGTTCCAGTGAGCACTGCTGGGGCCATAATCCAGATGTGGAAAAAGCATTTTACTAAAACCGGCCACGACCAGGTGCTCCTCACAATATTTCTGACAGAGGAGTGAAAAGAATTATCAGAAGAGTTGTCCAAGAGCCAAGGACCACTTGTGGAGAGCTTCAGAAAGACCTGGAATTAGCAGGTACAATTGTTTCAAAGAAAACAATAAGTAACACACTCAACCGCCATGGCCTGTATGCACGCTCACCAAGCAAGACGCCTTTGCAGAAGAAAAAACATGTTGAAGCTCATTTAAAGTTTGCTGCACAACATTTAGACAAGCCGATGAAATACTGGGAGAATATAGTCTGGTCAGATGAGGCCAAAATTTACCTCTTTGGATGCCATAATACACACCATATTTGGAGGTCAAATGGCTCTTCACATCACCCCAAAAACACCCAAATACCCACAGTGAAGTTTAGAAGTGAGAACATCATGGTGTGAGGCTGGTTTTCAGCATATGGTACTGGCAAACTTCTTCATATCATTGAAGGAAGGAAAATGTACCAAGACATTCTTGATAAAAATCTTCTGCCATCTACCCGGATGATGAAGATGAAACAAGGGTGGACATTTCAGCAAGACAATGATCCCAAACACAAAGCTAAGGAAACTCTCAATTGGTTTCAAAGAAAGAAAATCAAGCTGCTAGAATGGCCCAGCCAATCACCTGACTTGAATCCAATAAAAATCTATGGAAAGAACTGAACATCAGAGCTCATAGAAGAGGCCCACAGAACCTTCTAGATTTGAAGACTGTTTGTGTGGAAGAATAGGCCAAAATCACACCTGAGCAATGCATACGACTAGTTTCTTCATGCAGGAGGCGTCTTGAAGCTGTCATTACCAACAAAGGATTTTGTACCAAGTATTAAACACATTTCAGGCTGGGTTCACACCATTGCAAATTGGATGCGGGATCCCTGCATCCAATTCGCAATAGCAGGAGATTTTGATTGGCTCTCTAAGGAGCCGGTGCACATATCTCCGCAGCAGGTCCGATGCTTTTTTGCAGAAAAATGCTGTGCGTCTTTTGGTCTGTTTCAGGTCCGACTTCAGCCCACAATTTGGGCTGAAGTCGGACCTAAAATGGTGAACCAGCACGCACTGGACCCCTGCTGGGAGACGGATGTAGCAATGATGTGAACCGAGCTGTAGTTAGCGTGTTTAATACTTTTTCCCTGTGTCATTCCATTTTATTACACGTAACTTCATTTCTGAACTTATTTGTTTTGGTTTCTTTGTATGTATGGATTGCATAGGTTGGTACCGACATGAAAATTTCATGTCAATAGCACCTTTGGAAATATATTTACCTAGAAAAATGGTGGCGTGCTCAATACTTATTGTACCCGCTGTATATACAGTGCCTTGCAAAAGTATTCACCCCCCTTGGCTTTTTACCTATTTTTGCAAAAGTATTCACCCCCTTGGCTTTTTACCTATTTTACCTGTACCACTCTGTGTGATTTGAGGCTAGGACGGAGGTTCACCTTCCAGCAGGACAATGACCCCAAACACACTGCTAAAGCAACACTTGAGTGGTTTAAAGTGGATGTAAACCCGATTTTTTTTTTTTTTTTATCATACTGTAGAGTATAAGATTTCCTATCATTTGAGCCTATTCTTGCCACACAGAGTTAATCCAGCTCTGAGCAATCCTCTTTTATTGTTCAGTGAGAAAAATCTTGACAAACTGAGAAAAACTTTGTCAAATCCTCCCCCTTGCTGTGAGTGACAGGTGATTTACATCTCGTGCACTAGCCTAAGACGCATTATTTTTAATTCCCTCCCCCACTTCTTTCTTCAGCAGCTCTGCAAGGATTGGCTGTTCCACACCTCACCATGATTTGGCATGCTGAAGTCATCTGATTACTTTCCTGTCTTTTCACTGGATGTTAGAGATCATAGCAGAAGTTCAGTGTAAGAAATACACAGGAGAAAATGCATACTGACAAGGGGAGTGTAGAGGTGGGCGGGGAGTCTACTGACATCATGACTCCACCCACCGAGCTCCAGACAACAGACCCACCCACAGAATATGCAGTTTTTCGGGTCTCATAACAGACAGAGGGGAGACATTTGACAGGTAAAGATACATGCAGGAGGCATGTATATCCTTATAGATAACCCCTATGGCAGTAGTTTAGAAAGGATGACATTGGGTTTACATCCACTTTAAGGGGAAACATGTAAATATGTTGGAATGGCCTAGTCAAAGCCCAGACCTCAATCCAATAGAAAATCTGTGGTCAGACTTAAAGATTGCTGTTCACAAGCGCAAACCATCCAACTTGAAGGAGCTGGAGCAGTTTTGCAAGGAGGAATGGGCAAAAATCCCAGTGGTAAGATGTGGCAAGCTCATAGAGACTTATCCAAAGCGACTTGGAGCTGTGATAGCCGCAAAAGGTGGCTCTACAAAGTATTGACTTTAGGGGGGTGAATAGTTATGCACGTTGACTTTTTCTGTTATTTTGTCCTATTTGTTGTTTGCTTCACAATAAAAAAAAAAAAAAAAAACACCTTCAAAGTTGTGGGCATGTTCTGTAAATGAAATGATGCAAATCCTCAAACAATCCATGTTAATTCCAGGTTGTGAGGAAACAAAGCACGAAAAATGCCAAGGGGGGGTGAATACTTTTGCAAGGCACTGTAGTTACATTGGTCCAAGCTGAACCAATGTAACTATGTAAAAATATACCATGCCTGGAATTCCTAATAAAAGACCCTCTCATTCCGAGCACATTATCATGGAGGGCAGTAGTTCAGGGTCTATTTAACCCGTGATTGACTGGAAATTGTGCCTTGTTAACGCATGCTTTTATGGCAACTTTCATTATGCTGTATTTCCTTTCTGGCTGCTTTAAAATAGAATTATTTTTATATTACGGCGCAACAAACCTAACAAAAAAAAAAAAAGAAGCAAAAGTCCCATAAAAATGGAACGCAGTTTCAACATGTAATGATTATCTCCACATTTTCTTTTTCAGCTGGAGTTCTAAAAATGAATAGTGACATGAGAAACTCAGTTTGTAAAGAGAGACAATTACGCCCGAATGTCTGTGGTTTCATGTATATTATGTAGCACAATCCGCCTTCTAAGCGCACTGTACTCTGCCCGGTACTGTAAATATGGCTCTGACAATGAATTCATTAAAGTTTGCAAAAAAAAAAAAACTCTTCATTGAGGTTTGTTGAGGCTAAACCACAAACTACAAAGTCATTGTTGATAGAAGAGGTTAGCAGATCGTGAGAGAATGGAGAGGCGCGGAACGATTTGTTTATTTGATATAATGTAGCGCTGCTCCAGAGACGAACGAATGCAGGCACTGCATGCTGTGTGTAACAGCTTGCTTACTTTATTATAAACCATTCCCACTTAGTGACCGAATGGGGGATCTGTGTGTGGGATCGCGGCGGTAGCCATGGGCAGGGTTCTGGTGGAGAAAAACTCCAGTTTTGTTATAGAAAATCTATTATCACAGCATACACTTTCATTCTAGAACAATAGAAGAGCTCACTTCGGTTGGGATTTTTCAGGCACGTAACAATACCAGTGTGACCTCTTTGCTTGTGATAAACATACAGTGGGTATAGGAAATCAATCACCCTCCTTTAAAATAATCACATTTTGTTGCTTTGCAGTCTGAAATAAAGACAGACACAGTTTTTGTTTATCCAGCTGTAATTACAACTTATAACATGTAAGTGAAAGATATAACACCAACATGTCAGAAAAAAAAACAAAAAAAAACTGAAACACTGAGTTGGAAAAAGCATCACCCCCTATGTGTCAGTGTTTTGTTGAACCACCTTTTGCTTTACTTGCAGCCTTTAAGCAGCGTACACACTGGTCTGACGGACCGAGTCCGGCGGACAATCCGATCGTGTGTGGGCTTCATCGGACCTTCAGCTGACTTTTTCAGTTCAAAATCTGACGGACTTTTGATTTGGAACATGCTTCAAATCTTTACGTCGTAACTCCGCCGGACCCAGAAATCCGCTCGTCTGTATGCTAGCCCGACGGACAAAAACCCACGCTAGGGCAGCTATTGGCTACTGGCTATCAACTTCCTTATTTTAGTCCGGTGTACGTCATCACGTACAAATCCGTCGGACTTTGGTGTGATCTTGTGTAGGCAAGTCCGGTCGTTAAAAAGTATGTTGAAAGTCCACCAAAAGTCTGTTGAAAGTCCATCGGACCAGTCCGGTCGAAAAGTCCACCCGTGTGTACGCCCCATCAGTCTGTTGAGATATGTCTCTACTTACTTTTCACATCTAGACTTTGCAATATTTGCCCACTCTTCTTTGCAGAACTGTTCAAGTTCTGTTAAATTTGATGGTGACCGTTTGTGGACTGCAGTCTTCAAGTCATTTCACAGATTTTCAATGGGGTTTAAGTCTTGGCTCTGACTAGGCCATGTAAGAACTTTCACCTTTTTCATCTTCAACCACTGTGTGGTCATTTTTGCTGTGTGCTTTGGGTTATTGTCATGTTGGAAGGTAAACCTTCTTCCCATTGACAACTTTCTGGCAGAGGGCAGCAGATTCTCCTCAAGAATTTGATGATATTTTGTCCCATCCATTTTTCCTTCTATCCTGACAAATGCTTCAGTCCCTGCTGCAAAGAAACACCCCATAACAGGATATTACCACCTCCATGCTTTACTGTAGGAATGGTGTTATTTGGATGGTGAGCTGTATTGGATTTCCGCCAGACATAACGTTTGGTGTTGAGGCCAAATTTCATTTTAGTTTCATCTGACCATAATACCTTTTTTCCATCTGGCCTCAGAATCTTCATGGTGAGTTTTGGCAAAGCTCAGTCATTACTGCATGTGGCCTTTCCTGAGGAGTGGCTTTTTTCTTGCTACCCTCCAATACAAGCCACATTTGTGGAGAATTTGTGATATTGTTGTCAAATGCACACGATGACCACTCTTTGTCATAAATTCCTGCAACTGCTTCAGAGTTGCTGTAGGCCTCTTGGTAGCCTCTCTGATCAGTTTCCTCCTGGCTCTTTCATACAGTTTGGAATGACGTCCTGATCCAGGGAGGATCTATGTTGTAACAAATACCTTCAACTTCCTAATAATAGACTTTACTATGCTTCTAGACATTGATAAAGCCTTTGCTTTTTTTCTTGTATCCATCTCCTGACTTGTGCCTGTCCACAACTTTATCCTGGAGATCCTGGTGACAGTGCCTTGCCACACATAGTTAATTGTTTGCTTCAGTTGCACTACCAGGGACTGAAATGCTCCAGGAAAGCTCTTTTCATGCTGAGCTAATCAAAATGACCACAGCTGATCACAACTGAAAGTCAAATGACTTTGTGTGCCATTGAGAACGTGATTAGCATCACCTGATTGAGTTTACAAGTCAGATATTTATGAATACTTCTGACTATTCTTGAAAACATTGGAATATTTTTATAGCTGTTCGAGTATCTGTGAATATCATGGGAAAAACAGATTTAGTTGATTTTTATTGTTGTTTATTTGTTAAAAAAATGTTAACAAATAAAATCTGAAGAGTTTACAAGTCATTATTAGGAAGGGGTTTCACAGAGTGTATTTTGCATAAGCCTCTGGGGTGATTTACTAAAGGCAATTAGACTATGCACTTTGCAAAGTGCAGTTGCTCTAGAGTTTAGTAAATGAGGCCTCCCTTTGCAAAGAGTACCCAATCACATGCAAGGAAAAAAAAATAGAACTTTTGCTTGCACATGATGGAAATCAGCAGAGCTTCTGCTCATTTACCAAGCACTGGAGCAGCTGCACTTTGCAAAGTGCACAGTCTTTTTCCCTTTAGTAAACCCCTTTGTATCTGTAGGAGAGAGAATGATATGGAAGAGGTCGCTCTTTACAATTCCATACAGGGACCAGAATAGCTAGGAACAGCCTTGAGTCAGTGGCGGAACTATCACAATCGCAACTGACGCACTTGTGACTGGGCCCTGTCGTTCTGCCGCTGTGGGGGGGACCCAAGACCCAGCATCTCCCCCTGCACCTCTGACTGTCCGTTTAGAATGCAGTGGGGGGGAGTTGGGAGGCGACGATCAGCAGCTCTATGGTGTCCACGGGCGGCTGGATCTCCCTGGGGCTTGTAGTTCTCCTCCCGAGTGTATACAGTGGAGAGGGGAGGGGCCTCTGACCTGACCAGGTATCAATTTCACTCTTCAGTGTACAAGTCAGTCACCTCTGCTTGTACACTCTTGCTGATACATGCCCCATGCTCCCCTCTCCACTGTATACACTCAGGAGGAGAACTACTAGCCCCAGGGAGAACCCGCTGCCTGTGGACACCATAGAGCTGCTGATCGTCGCCTCCCATTCTGGGGGGTCCAGAGATGTGCTGGGGGTTGCACAGCGGAGACTAGCCAGGTACAGGGGAACCTCTGGTGGGGGGGCAGCGGTTGTCTGAAGACCCTGATGTAAGGAAGGGGCCCTCTGGGGACCCTGATGTAAGTGGGGCTTTCTGGGGACCCTGATGTAAGGAAGGGGCCCTCTGGGGACACTGATGTAAGAGGGGGCTCTCTGGGGACCCTGATGTAATGAGGGGGGCTCTGGGGGCCCTAATGTAAGTAGGTTGGCTCTCTGGGGACTCTGATGTAAGGGGAGGCTCCCTGTAGTCCCTGATGTAAGAAGGGACTCTCTGGGGACCTTGATGTAAGGAAGGGGCTCTCTGGGGACGTTGGTGTAAGGTGAGGCTCTCTGGGGTCTCTGATGTAAGGGGGGGGCTCTCTGGGGACCCTGATGTAAGGGGGGGCTCTCTGGGGACCCTGATGTAAGGGGGGGGCTCTCTGGGGACCCTGATGTAAGGGGGGGGGCTCTCTGGGGACCTTGATGTAAGGGGGGCTCTCTGGGGACCCTCATGTAATGAGGGGGGCTCTGGGGACCCTAATGTAAGTAGGGAGGCTCTCTGGGGACCCTGATGTAAGGGGAGGCAATCTGGGGACTCTGATGTAAGTAGGGAGACTCTCTGGGACCCTGATGTAAGTAGGGAGGCTCTCTGGGGACCCCAATGTTATGGGAGGCTCTCTGGGGACCCTGATGTAAGGGGAGGTTCTCTGGGGACCCTGATGTAAGGGGAGGCTCTCTGGGGACCCTGATGTAAGGGGAGGTTCTCTGGGGACCCCGCTGTAAGGGGAGGCTCTCTGGGCACCCTGATGTAAGGGGAGGCTCTCTGGGGACCCTGATGTAAGGGGAGGCTCTCTGGGGACCCTGATGTAAGGGGAGGCTCTCTGGGGACCATGATGTTAGGGGAGGCTCTCTGGGGACCATGATGTTAGGGGAGGCTCTCTGGGGACCCTGATGTAAGCGGAGGCTCTCTGGGGACCCCGATGTAAGGGGAGGCTCTCTGGAGACCCTGCTGTAAGGGGAGGCTCTCTGGGGACCCTAAAGTAAGGGGAGGCTCTCTGGGGACCCTAATGTAAGGGGAGGCTCTCTCGGGACTCTGATCTAAAGGGAGGCTTTCTGGGCACCCTGATGTAATGAGGTGGGGCTCTGGGGACCCTGATGTACCTGTAAGTGGGGGATCTGCACTCAGATATGTAACGATAATATATACCGTATTTATCGGCGTATAACACGCCTTAAAATCAGGGGAAAATCGAGGGTGTGTGTTATACGCTGATCCCTTGCGATCCTGAGCTGACAGATCTTCAAAATCGCCGACCGCGATTTGAAAATGGCGCCACCAGCGCCGAAATACACAGAGCCGGTCCTCAACTCTTCTCGGCCACTTTCGGCTTCACTCGAGCGCCGCCCGAACCTAGCCGAGTGTACTCGGTTAGGTTCGGATAGCTCCGCTCACAGTCACGCCCATCCCGGGCGGGACTACGAGTGGAGCCGAAAGTGAACGAGAGCCGCCGAGAACAGCCGAGGACCGGCTCTGTGTATTTCGGCGTCGGCGGCGCCATTTTCAAATCGCGGTCGGTGATTTTGAAGCTCAGGATCGCAGGGGATCAGAGGATTTTCAAACTGCGAGCTGCAAGGCTGCACTGGGGCAAGGCTGCACTGGGATAAGGCTGCAATGGACACTGGGGAAGGCTGCACTGACAAGGCTGCACTGGGGCAAGGCTGCACTGAGAAGGCTGCAATGATGGGCATTTAAATGTTAGTTTTTTTCCCTTAAACTTCCCTCCTAAAAGTTTTTTTTTCCTTAAAATTCCCTCCTAAACTTGGGGTGCGTGTTATACGCCGATAAATACGGTATACACACACACACACGTATATTCTATACACGTGTATGACTTTCTTTACTTTGCTGCAATGGGCTCTAGCCTGAGATCTTTTGTAGACCCAGCAACGTCCTTGGTGGGGGCCCTTCATGGTTTCTTGCACGAGGAACTGAAGGTTCTAGTTACGCCAATGAATGAGAGGTTCTCCTATAATTGTAGGTTTGAGCGATTGTGCAGGAAGGAAATATATTTCACAGGTCAGGCTGGAAATGTTCAACTGTCATCTCATTAGTAATGTTAGCTGATCATGGGGTCGTAAAGAGGAGAATGAATATTTGCACCGGAAAAAAGAGTAAAATGTACAAATAACAGATTATAAATGAAGACTGAGGTCACATACAAATATAAGGCAGTGGACAATAACTCCAGTGTCTCTAGTAAGTTCAAAACAGAATGTAGTTTATTTTGTCTAAGACCCCTTTCACGAGCGGCGCTTTAGTGCTAACGCGGCCCCAGTGTGAAATGGGCCTAACTCTGAGAGCTAGGGAGATGTGTTAAGACCCCTTTCACACTGGGGTCGTGTTAGCGCCTTAAAGTGGAAGTTTATATCATTTTTTTTTCACACATATAGAGCTTTTTCTTGGTGGTATTTGATCACCACTGAGTTTTTTTTTATTATTATTATATAAATGAAAAAAGACCAAACATTTTGAAAAAACAAAAAAAAAACAACATTTTTTTACTTTCTACAATAAAACATATACAATAGAAAAAAATTGAATTTCTTCATAAATTTAGGCCCATATGTATTTTACTACATGTCATTGGCAAAAAAAAAACTATAGTGTATATATATATATATATATATTGTAATTTTTATTTATTTACTTTAACCACTTCCGGACCGCCGTATGCCGATATGCGTCCTAACTTTGAAGAGGAATATCGTTGTCGTGGCAGCAGCTAGCTGCCATAACCCCAGTATCCTCTTCTTTGGCCGGCGGTCCGATTTCAGATAATATCGGTCTCCGTGGCGGATTCGCCGCAAGATCACTTTTATCAGCGGCGGGAGAGGGCCCCCCCTCCCACCACGCTCCGGTGCCCTCCGCCACTAACCGGAGCCATCGGTAGCGGAGGAGGCGATCGGATCCTTCTTGGTGTTAGATATGGAGCTGAGTGAGGGGAAGTTGGCCCCCACCCGTCTATATACCATTGCAGGGCAGAAGCGATGACAAATTGTCACTTCCGCCCATAGCTCTTAAAGGGCCATTTCTTTTCTTTTCTTTTTTTTTTTTTATTGCAATTTTGTGTAAATATGAGATCTGAGGTCTTTTTGACCTCAGATCTCATATTTAAGAGGTCCTGTCGTGCTTTTTTCTATTACAAGGGATGTTTACATTCCTTGTAATAGGAATAAAAGTGACACAATATTTTTTTTTTTAAAGAACAGTGTAAAAATAAAAAATAAAAGGTAAAATAAATAAGAAAAAATAATTTTTTAAACGCATCCTGTCCCGCTGAGCTCGCGTGCAGAAGCGAACGCATACGTGAGTAGCGCCTGCATATGAAAACGGTGTTCAAACCACACATGTGAGGTATCACCGCGATCGGTAGACTGAGAGCAATAATTCTACCCCCTAAACCTGCTCTGTAACTCAAAACATGCAACCTGTAGAATTTTTTAAACCTTGCCTACGGAGATTTTTAAGGGTAAAAGTTTGTCGCCATTACACGAGCGGGCGAAATTTTGAAGAATGACATGTTGGGTATCAGTTTACTCGGCGTAACATTATCTTTCACAATATAAAAAAATTGGGCTAACTTTACTGTTGTCTTATTTTTTCATTCAAGAAAGTTTATTTTTTCCAAAAAAAGTGTGCTTGTAAGACTGCTGCGCAAATACTGTGTGACAGAAAGTATTGCAACGACCGCCATTTTATTCTCTAGGGTGTTAGAAAAAAAATGTATAATGTTTGGGGGTTCTAAGTAATTTTCTAGCAAAAAAAAAATGTTTTTAACTTGTAAACAACAAATCTCAAAAAGAGGCTCGGTCCTTAATTGGTTAAACTTGTAATGGGGGTGATCAGCAATTTATAGTGGAACTGTAAAAGTGCAGCAGGTAATATGACACTAACGGACGCTGGGTGGGAATTGACTGACACTGCGTTCACCAGTGACACTAATACAGTGATCAGTGATAATACTATACACTGTCACTGTACTAATGACACTGGCTGGGTAGGGGTTAACATTTAGGGACAATCAAGGGGTTAAGTGTGCGCCTAACAAGTGTTAATGTGTTCTGTGAGCTGCTTTTAACTAAAAATCAATTTGTTCCAAAAAAAACGAAATAAAGTTATCGTTCCCCGCATTGCACCCTGAACCTGGAAGCAGGCAGCGACGTACAGGTAAATCGCTGTACCCGTAGGAGCCGCCCATCCGCAGTACGATGTGGGCGGGCAGTCCTAAAGTGGTTAACTTAAAAAAACATTTTTTTTTAAATACACATCTGTATATATATATATATATATATATATATATATATATCCTGTACAGGACATGGGAGTCTCATCCTAATATCACACTTCCTAAGCCGATTCTGTTTACACTGGAAATTGCACTTTAAAGCACTGCATTTTTCCATTTGGTAAATGTCCCCTATTGCCATCCAGAGATTCCGATCTATTTCTTTATGCACACGCTCACTGAACTTTGGAATTACATCCATGAATGTTTCCTTGAATAGCGATTAACACCAGTGTGGATCTGGCACGGCGATTTAATTGCTGCTATTATTTTATTGCCCAGTAAAGCCTCTTTCCATCTCTGCCCCAAAACCACTTCCTCAATCACCCGGTGATGTGAATACAACAGATCTGGCTCGGTGGCTCTGTGTGTGCGATGCGCGGATTTCACCCCGTCCGTTCAGCAGACTATGAAACTGAACAGAAGTGGTGATGATGATGATATGTTTAAAAGACCAACCAGAATTTATCTCACCTACTTTGGAATTAGAAAGGAGGCAGACCACCATGAGAGTAGATTTTATCTGACGTGTGAGATTTGGGTGGAAATATGTTTTAATTCTGCATTTTTTCAGGGCTGACATCTAGTTAGGTCCGGCTCTCGCCAGCTCTTGCGCAATTCCTACATTGAACTTTAGGCAGCTATAAAAATCCACTGTTTAGTTCCGTTGTGTTATAAAGGGTATGTCTAGGGAAAAAAAAAAAAATGTGGTTCGTCTCTCAAATACATGCTTATTTTCCCATGTTTTATCTGTTTAAAGAAGAATTCTTTGTAAATACCTTACCTGTGGGATTCCTCTAGAGCAGGGGTCTCCAAACTTTCTAAGCAAAGGGTCAGTTTACTGTCCTTCAGTCTTTAGGAGGGCCGAACTAGGGCCGGTGGGAGTAGAAAATGTCCTGGTGTCCAGTGGGAGTAAACCATGCCCTATCTTTGGTGTCAGAGGGAGGAATAGGGCCCAATTGTTGGTGTCAATGGAAAGAATTCTGCCCCATCATTGGTGTCAGTGGGTAGAATAGTGGCCCACCGATGGTGTCAGTGGGAGGAATAGTGGCCCAACGTTGGTGTCAGTGGAAGGGCCCATGGTTGGTGTTAGTGGGAGGAATAGTAGCCCATCGTTGATGTCAATTGAAGGTATTGTGCCCTTTTGATAGTGCTCCATTGTTGGTGTCAGCGACAGGAATTATGCCCCATGGTTGGTGTCAGTGGATGGAATGGTGCCCCAAGGGTCAGATAAAGGCAAGCAAATGGCCGCAGTTTGGAGACCTCTGCTCTAGAACAGTGGTTTCCAAACTGCAGCCTGCAGGCCGGATTTGGCCCTTTGCTTGCCTTTATCAAGCCCTTTGGGCATCATTCATTCCATAGACACCAATGTTGGTGCACCATTCCTCCCACAGACACCAATGATGGGGCACCATTCCTCCCACAGACACCAATGATGGGGCACCATTCCTCCCACAGACACCAATGATGGGGCACCATTCCTCCCACAGACACCAATGATGGGGCACTATTCCTCCCACAGACACCAACGATGAGGCACTATTCCTCCCACAGACACCAACGATGAGGCACTATTCCTCCCACAGACACCAATGATGAGGCACTATTCCTCCCACAGACACCAATGATGAGGCACTATTCCTCCCACAGACACAGACGATGAGGCATCGCTCCTCCCACAGACACCAATGATAAGGCGCCATTCCTCCCACAGACACCAGTTATGGGGTGCCATTCTTCCCACAGACACCAATGATTGGGCACCATTCCTCCCACAGACACCAATGATGGGGCACCATTCCTCCCACAGACACCAATGATGGGACACCATTTCTCCCACAGACACCAATGATGGGGCATCATTCCTCCCACAGACACCAATGATGGGGCGCCTCCATGTGCGAGAGCCACTGCTCTTATGTCTACAGGAGGCCAGAAGTCTAGCAAGGCAAGTACGATCATCATGAATAGAAGTAATAAAGGTATACATTTTAAAGAAAAGAGCAACAATCCTGGACATGGCATACAACTTGGGAGAGTTAATATTTTTTTACAAAGCAGAAATAACTTGAATCTGTTTGTGATATTAAACCCTTCAGTTTAAGGCACTTTCAGCTGCTCATTTCACCACTTATTGAGTATGTAGCTTCTGTTTCATTTAATCCTTATCTGTGTTCCTGTTTAAGCTGGTGCCATGACTGCTGCCCCAGGTTTCTGGTTTCAAGGTAGCTCCTTTCTCTTGCCATGTCCTATGTAGCTACCCTTGCATGCAGGGACTAGAGTTATGTCTCCCTAACTGTGTGCAGTGACACCCCCCCAGCTAACATACTGCCTAGAGACTGCACTTTCCACTGTTAAATCTTTAATGTGAGGACCGGAAGTTCAGGGACGCAGCACTGAGAGAGCAGGAGGCAGCAGCATTGAAAGTTGTAAACTGCAAGTGTAGCTGATAGAAATCTAACAAATAGTTTACTGGGGAGTTTTTATTTGAATGTGCTCAAAACGCTGAAGGTTTAATACTACTTCAGTTGCTAGTGATCCCTTTACCAGATGACGGAGTTCATTATGTAAGCAGCCCATGGGTCTAATAACTTTATAACATAAGCTAGCATTCCATGAAATAAAGTTTGCCAGTATTCCTGAGAAACTAATCGTGATCCCTTGTATTCCTTAGTTGTACACTGGAAGCATCTCCATCCTACCAGGCAAGTCACGCACCACACTCTGTCCAAGCTTCGTGCTGCTCCAGTGCATTCCTCATTTCGTCTTCCAAGCTGTGGCTTTGCTGTCTAACTATGATCACATATATTCATTTTAGTGTGGTGCGTTTAAAGAAAATTTCTGCTTGTGGCATCTTTGTTGTGGTTTCCAGCAAAGCAGATCTTCCATAGCAATTAATTTTTAACACATGTAAAGCAATTGTAACATGCCTCAAAAACATATTTAAAACACCACATCGCACTGCCTGAAAAATAGATGCAAATGTAGTCTAAAGGCAGCAAAGTTCAGTGGAGAGCTTCAGCACTACCCACCAATGAAACCACTTACATAGTATTGAGGATGGCATTTGAAATGCTAATACATTTTGCAGTCTCTGGCTGCATTTGGTTACCAGGAGAAACATACAGATACTTTATATATGAGATGGTCCTGAGAAAAATGCAACTGAATTAAATATCATTTGCAGTAACTGTAACAGAATCGCTTCCCACACTCCGCTTGAGTGCTTCCGTCATATACCGCTTCCTCCCAGTCTGAATATAGATATCGGATATTCCAACCGCTTGCAACCAAGAACTAGGCAGTACTCATTTTGGCTGCTGAACATTAACTGTTTATTTGAACACAGGTACATAGAGATACACTCAGGGGACAAGCCCCCTCCTTTGCATAATGAAACAGGGCGGGGTAGACTTTACCTCCACCAGTAGCAAGACACAGGTGTAGTACAACTTCTTATCAGTACACTGTCTTTGGAAGGGGTTGCTGGAGAAATCCCCCCCCCCCCACAGCTAATCACCAGAGATATATACATCCCATAATAGGTTGCTCCGAAGGCATACACAAACAATAGAACAATGGGATACAGGCACTTAACAAACACTTAGCAACCCCCACCCCACCTCAAACCATCTAGCAATGGTCTCTGATGAAAGGGGGACTTTATCTATATATATTCTTGAGATCAGACTGGGGTTCTCGGTCACCCTGTCCCCCTAATAGACACAGGGTGACCTAGACATAGGAGGTGCACGGGGAGCTGAAACAAGGGTTTCCCAATCTCTCCAAGGGATTCTGGGTTCCATGGGCTCCCTGCCCAAAGTGACTCCTCACAGTAACCATTTAAGGGAGCAGTAACTCTTAGCAACTTATCAGAATTCACTAGTTCGTTGAGTCGGACCAGGCAACACTTGACCAAGACCAGATAAATGGCAGTTATATAACACTGACACCACCTACTGTGCATTCACATCAGTCTCTGCCCTCAAGGAGCTTACAGTCTAAGGTCTACTAGGGCCAATTTAGACAGGAACCAACTATATTACCAGAATGTCTTTGGAGTGGAGAATGGTGCCCCATCATTGGTGTCTTTGGAGGAAACCCATACAACTACTGGAAGAATGTGCAAACTCTGTATGCGAAAAAGTGAGAAGATCCACAGAAACCTCACCACTCCAAAAGGCTCCAATCATTTCCCTTCGCTGTTGGACACGCTGGGTGCCAGCCAAGGGAAGGTCACACACACCGATGAGGTCATGCCTTCAGAAAAAGCTTTATTGAGCCAACAGTACATGCTGCAAATCCATAACTGGGGACCTCTCTTCACTGATGCCTTTCACCCTTACAGGGTCAGTGGTAGATAGTGTACTGACTCAGATTCAAACTGAGGACCCCATTGCTGCAGTGCTAACCTCTGAGCCACAGTGCTGCCACATGTTTGACTGGTGTTTTGTTGCCATCAACGTCCTCCTCTGCTTATCATTTATCACTTCTAGCATCACTCAGCCCCTTCCTGCGAGCTCAGACAGTCATGGACAATAAGGTAAGTATAACTGCTGTTTTTGCTCCCCTAAAGAAAAATTAGCACTTATCCCGTGCAGGGTGAACCCCACTACAAGGGGAACTTTCAAAAAGGTAACAATCCATGATCTATGGATTAGGCTGCTCTTCTGGTCACCCTCTGACTCTATGTGGCCGGTTGTACTCATGCATAAGTCATCTCAGCTCTGATTAACTGTACAGAGAATTCCTGAGAAATGAGGACAATTTAAAAATAGAAGTAACCTTTAGAAACAATTATTTGGGCCATTAAAGTCTCACAAAGAATACCCAGGAATTAAGAGACTGAATTATTCCTCTGTACTGGCTATTACATCTGCATGGCCTTGAGGGTTGTGTTTTCAGTGCTGGGCTGTTGACCAGTTTTCTTGTGTTTGCCAAAAAGTCTTTATACTGGAACAAATAAAATTGCTGACACACACACTTATCCAGTCCTGGAGAGCGCTATGACACAAGGCAATATTCCTAATTACAAAAACACATGAGACTGCTTCACAAAATACTCTATGTATTGTTTCTGAGTGCGCTGTACCAAGCCAGAGCATGTACGAACAGGGACATGGTGACCTACAGACAGAGCGTCTTCACAGTCGGGGTCACACATGTTCTTCCGCGATCACATGTGGATGAGGTCACCTTTTTCTACAGGCTTCACCTCTTTTGACTATAGTTGAGTCATTTAAATATTAAAGCGTACTTTTATTATAAATTCATGAATCCCCCTTCACCACCCTTCACAAAAAAAAATCACAAATCTCAACCCCCTTCACTAACAATCCAACTTTTCACTGCTCAGGGCCAAAATGTGTTTATATCCTTTTACACTCGGGCAAGTTCTGAAATCGAAGCTCTTGATCCTCACCTGATCCTAGGGAATAATGGTTGCCCTGAGAGCATTCGCCAAGGTAGAGACAAAGATGGCGCTTATCCTCTATAAACTGACTTTGCCAACAAGAACATGTGGCCGGAAATGTTCAGATTCTTACCCGTTGCTGTATTATTCTGAATCTAAGTTCCACCTGGGGATGTGATCTCTAAAAAAGGGGAGGATAACTGTTTAAGCAAAGGCATTGATTAGCCGGCTCTAACTGAATGTTAATGCCCCATACCCCTTTGGTGGTGTACACATGACCAATTCTTACATTTAGGTGCTCGGCCACCAGGGGAGCATGGATTCTGGTGATTACAGTGGCAGGCATGTATGTCACTAGAAAGGACAAGCTCCATGGTACATCGAAGTCGCACGTGTAATGGCTCATGGGACCAGTGGTTAGTGTAGTTAAAGTGGTGTTCCGGCTGAAATTATACTTTTTAAATAAAAATACCCCTATAATACACAAGCTTAATGTATTCTAGTAAAGTTAGTCTGTAAACTAAGGTTTTGTTAGTTTATAGCAGTAGTTTGTTATTTTATAAACTTACAGCAGGTCGTGGCCATCTTAAGTGTGGGCATCTGAAGCCAGACTGTATTTCTTCCTGGATCTCATCCTTGCAGATCTCGCACATGCTCAATGCAGCACAAGTAGTGTAATAGGTTTCAGGTCAGGTTTCCATAGCAATGGCAGTGTCAGAGGAAGTTGCCACCCCTTCCCAGAAGGCATTGCAAACAGGAAATGATGTGATGGGCCACGGCCAGGGAGGAGGAAGTGAAAAATTAATACAGCAGATATACAGTAGGTTCTGAGAAATTTTTTTTTTTAAATATCCAATTCGTTTACAGTGCACAGTTTAGTGAGGGATGCTGAAGAGTTGTAAAAGTGGGTGGAACTCCACTTTAATGTTTGGGTTAATGGAACTAAAGTCTGCAGATACTAACCTACACTTGAACATTGTGGCGCCAACATCTTCTCACTGGCCTCTGCGAGTGAGAACCTCAGTGTACATCCTAAAGAAGATTGCAAACAGTCAGGCAAGTTTGTTTTATGGCAGAAGGGACATAGCATGCCTCTTCTTCAGTAAAGAGCCTGCCTGATTGCAGTTTTTATTTTTTTTATTTTTAACTGTAGTTCCACTTTTAAGGCTTCATGTACACGGGAAAGTAATGATGGAGCTTTGCCTCATCTAGTTGACTAGGTTGCCTATGCGTCCCATCCCGGCATATCATAAAGAACAAGGTTCCTCAAGGTTTGGGACTTTAAATGGACGCAAGGCAATAATAATAAAAAAGTCCAAAATTTATTGCACAAACAATAAATAAATCAACAAATGTAATACAATGTAAATATGAATGTAAACAGATGACTGATGATAAAAAACATCTATATAAGGGGAAAAAAACAGCTTAAAAAGAGGGGGGAGCTCGCAAAGGAATAGTCCGACGCGTTTCAAATGCACTCTGAAGTGCGGATCTTCCTCAGGTACTTTAACAGTTTGCACCACTCCCAATGCTGTAGTTCCCAAATACACAGTTATTTAACCAGCAGTTGAAGAGACACACTCAAATAGTGAGAATGGAACATTCATCTGTGCCAGACCAAGAAGCGCCATCCACAGGACATCCTAAATTCACCCATACTCCAAGAGTAGCTGTTTTTTTCCCCTTATATAGATTTTTTTATCATCGGTCATCTGTTCACATTCATATTTACATTGTATTACATTTGTTGATTTATTTATTGTTTGTCCAATAAATTTTGTACTTTTTTAATATTATTGCCTTGCATCCATTTAAAGTCTTAAACCTTGAGGAATCTTGTTCTTTATCATGTACACAGGAAATTTTTACAACCCCTCCTGAACGATTTAACTTGACAGATAGTAACCCACGTTTAAAACGCCCGTTTTGCCGTGTTTACATGCCGCGTTTGCGTTTTAGAAGCGTTTAGAAAAAAAACCTTTTTTTTTTTAATAGCCAAAAAATGAAAAACGACTGTAAATGAAAAGCAAGTTACCACGTTAAGCCGTGTTTATAAGCGTTTGGCGCTTGAAATGCCTCTAAACTCAGCGTCTGAACCCATTTTTTTGCGTTCCATAAAAAGCCTCTAAACTCAACTGCCTAGAAATGACTATAAATTACCCTGTGTACATGAACTGATAAGATAACAGAGGAGAGTTCAGGAGCAGTTGAAAAAAAATGCCCAACTGCTCCTAAATGTCCGTTTACCAGCAGTAGTGTACATGAGGCCTAACTTTGTACTTTATATTTCTGTTAAGTTGGCACCTGTCTGGCAACAGAAAGTTAATTGGTCAGCTAACTGCGTACCTGTCAAGTAGCATGCACCCGCCTGTAGCTAGTGTGAGTAGCCAGAATGCAGTATTCTAATTGACCAGCCTAGGTGGACCATTGAAAGGCATGAGGATCTGAGCCTTTATAAACTTAAAGTGGTTGTAAAGACTCAAGGTTTTTTACCTTCATGTATTCTCTGCATGAAGGTAAAAAAACCTCCTCTGTGCAGCCCTCCCCCCCAACACCCCCTAATGCTTACCTGAGCCTGATCTTCCTCCAGTGATGTATCACAGCCAGTGAGCCAATGAGGCGAGAGAGGGGACGGGGCCAACCCGCAGCTCTCTGTGTGAATTGCCAGTACTCATTCTGCTTGAGAGTTTGAGCTTGTGAAAAACAATAGACTTACCGGCCAGATCACCAGATAAAAATATAGAAGAAAGATAGCCTAAAATTGGAGACTTATACAGCCATCACATTTAAGAATTGGCTGCAATATAATAAATGCTTTTGGGTTCAATACTGCTTTAAAATGTCTCTCTCGCTGCTGAAAATGCTGCAAAACCTGAGTTGCCTGTGAGGGCACAACATAAGAGTTTTCACTCCCTGCTGTGCCCTCCAAAGCGATCGGGCGGCTGTGGAGTTCTGACCAGCGCCATGGCCCGAAGAGGAAGCAAATCTAAATATTTTGTAGTCAGTAAAAGTGCATAGTTATAATGCTTTTTAGGCTAAAAAAAAGATTTGGCTATACATACACTTTGATTTAGATTTTTTTTACCATATATCTGTATAATGTTTAGGCCTCATGCACACTGGACATTTTTATAGCTGCTGTTTTTTACTTCAGGCGTTTTTTTTTTTTTTGCAGCCAGTAAACTTCCCAGTATGTTATCCTATGTGTCCATGCACACATAGGCTTTTATCAGCATTTTTTTGGCAGGGGCGTTTTCTGCCTGGGAAAAAACCCCAGAACTAGTCTATTTTAAGAGGAGTGTTTCAGCTGTAAAAACTCTCTAATTCTGATAAAAGCTTAAAGTGGAGTTCCACCCACTTTTACAACTCTTCAGTATCCCCCACTAAACTGTGCACTGTAAACGAATTGGATTTTTTTTTTTTCTCAGCACCTACTTTATATCTGCTGTATTCATTTTTCACTTCCTCCTCCCTGGCCGCGGCCCATCGCATCATTTCCTGTTTGCAATGCCTTCTGGGAAGGGGCGGCAACTTCCTCTGACACTGCCGTTGCTATGGAAACCTGACCTGAAACCTATTACACTGCTTGTGCTGCACTGAGCATGTGCGAGATCTGCAAGGATGAGATCCAGGAAGAAATACAGTCTGGCTTCAGATGCCCACACTTAAGATGGCCACGGCCTGCTGTAAGTTTATAAAATAACAAACTACTGCTATAAACTAACAAAACAGACCTTAGTTTACAGTCTAACTTTACTAGAATACATTAAGCTTGTGTATTATAGGGTTATTTTTATTTAAAAAGTATAATTTTGGCGGGAACACCACTTTAAAAGCGCTAAAGAATATCAGCATTTGCAATATCGCTATTCGGCATTTTCACTGTTTTTAAAGCATTTATTGGTGTATAGTTTTGCTAAAAAAAAAAAAACACTGAAAAACTCTGGAAAACTCTTCTTACAGCTAATGCTACTGGCGTCTTTATAACGTCCAGTGTGCATGAGGCCTTATAGTTATATATGTAAATGGGGGTGGCCATAATTGATCATTACGTGAGCAGGCTCTACTACTTGTATTGTGCAACACAATAGTTGTAATAAACAAAAAAGAGCTGTAAGGCTCCATGCACACTGGTCTTAAAAAAACGCCAGTCCCCCTGGCAGAAAAAAAATGCTCATATAGGGCATTTTTTGTACATAGTTTAGACGAGTTTAGGAGAGTTTTGCATTTTTTTTGTTTTTTTTTTGCCAGAAAGCTCCAATCAGAAATGCAAACCAGAAGGGTTTTTTTTTCCTGCCTCTAAACGTCAAGCTTAAAATATGCCTGTAATTGTCCTAATGTGCATGGACACATAGGATAACTTTGAGCTGCTTCTACAGGCAGAACACAAAACTGTAGTAGCAGCGATTTTTAAGCCAGCGTGCATGGAGCCCCATACACACTATACAACTTTTGTTGTCTGATTTACCAAACCCATGTAGTGCAAGGGCCTGCCTGATTGCATACAAATTGAAACTCTTAAGGTTTGATCTCATATTATATGGTTTTGGTAAATCTAAAGGAAAAAATCCACAGAAAATTGTATAGTGTGTATCCAGCTTTAGGCTTCATGTACACTAGCCTACACTGGCAGCTCTTAAACTTGAGTTTAGGAGAATTTGTTGTTTTTTTGCCACAGCTCCTAAACTCAACTTCATAAAAGCTTATGTGTCAATGTACGCATAGGCTTTTAATAGAGTTTAGGAGCTGCCGCGTTTAGGTGAGCTTCAACCTCCCTCTCCTAAACATGGAAGAATCGTGTTCACGATAGGAATGTTTTGACCGCCAATCGCAAAAAAGTGTTCCGCAATTTTGCCGTGTTTTGCGTTTGGCCGCGGTAAATATACAGCCATGGCCAAAAGTTTTGAGAATGACACAAATATTAATTTCCACAAAGTTTGCTGCTTCAGTTTTTATGATGGCAGTTTGCATATACTCTAGAATGTTATAAAGAGTGATCAGATGAATTGCAATTAATTGCAAAGTCCCTCTTTGCTATGAAAATAAACTTAATCCCATAAAAAACATTTCCACTGGATTTGTGAAGAAGGCTTTAGGGCACCCAAGCAAACGCCAGGACCGTGTCCTACAGTTGATTCAGCTGCGGGATCGGGGGACCACCAGTGCAGAGCTTGCTCGGGAATGGCAGCAGGCAGGTGTGAGGGCATCTGCATGCACAGTGAGGAGAAGAATTTTGGAGGATGACCTGATGTCAAGAAGGGCAGCAAAGAAGCCACTTCTCTCCAGGAAAAACATCAGGGAGGACAGACTGATATTTTGCAAAAGGTACAGGGATTGGACTGCTGATGACTGGGGTAAAGTCATTTTCTCTCATGATTTGGGGCATCCGGAAAAAACCTTGTCCCGGAGAAGAAAAGGTGAGCGCTACCATCAGTCCTGTGTCATGCCAACAGCAAAACATCCTGAGACCATTCATGTGTGGGGTTGCATCTCAGCCAAGGGAGTGGGCTCACTCACAATTTTGCCTAAGAACACAGCCATGAATAAAGAATGGTACAAAAACATCCTCCGAAAGTAACTTCTCCCAGCTTGGTGAGGAAACATGCCTTTTCCAGCATGATGGAGCAATTTTGGGTACATGGCTAGGAAACTCCCCAGACCTTAATCCCATTAAGAACTTGTGGTCAATCCTTGAGAGGCGGGTGAACAAAAAAAACCCCAAAAATTCTGACAAACTCCAAGCATTTATTATGCAAGAATGGGCTGCCATCAGTCAGGATGTGGCCCAGAAGTTGATTGACAGCATGCCAGGGAGAACTGCAGAGGTCTTCAAAAAGAAGAGTCAACACTGAAAATTTTATCTTTGCATAAACCTATTGTAATTGTCAATAAAAGCCTTTGACACTTATGAAATGCTTGTAATTATACTTCAGTATACCATAATAACATCTGATAAAAAGATCTAAAAACACTGAGGCAGCAGATTTTGTGAAAATTAATATTTGTGTTGTTCTCAAAACTTTTGGCTACGGCTGTAGGCCAGTGTACATGAAGCCCTAATAGTTCACAAAATATAACCTGCACAACCCCGTCAACTCCTTCATGTTCTTGGAAAATCCAGAATGGATGGTGACCACAACAAATCCTGCACCTCCTCTATGATCAGGGGTGATCCAGCTCTACAAAGATCAATTAAACAAGGAGGAATGTATTAAAAGGGTATTTTTAATTAGAAACAAGACAATATCTCACATAACAGTAAGCATCTGTAGGTGTACAGAGGTGTCAGCGGTGCAGTGTAACAGGACACCCTGAAGTTTGGAAACCAACGCCGGGGTGTGTCCATCAAAGCGGGGACCTGGTGTACTGAACCCGCTTACTGAATGTGCTGTGTCATCGGCTGCTGGAATACTGGTAATACATTCCTGTAACCTCATAGTTTTTATCTTCTACACACAAGGGTTATGCTTTACTGCTCCTTCTCACAAGTCTATACATTGTCCAACAGATAAAAGCAATGCTCTATGTGGATCAAATTTGATCTCAGTGGTAGTTTAAAGTGGAACTGTATCCTAAAGGGGAAGTTCCTCTCCTCTAATATTGGCACTTTTTTGGGGGGCGGGGGGTGCCCAGTTTTCACAGGTATCGGCTCCCAGTTCAGGTTGGATCACCACGTTGCATTCACAGAAAGTTCCTAACACACACACACTCCACCCCCACCCCCACCCCCCTTACCTGCCCGCAACCTTTTGTTTGGGACATGTCACAGGTCCCAGAAGGCCGCGGGAACAAGCACAAAGCGCAGTGAGGCTCAGGCATGCACAGTGAGCAGCCGGCCGTAAAGCAGCAAGGAATGACAGCCAGCTGCCCACAGTAAACATGTGGGGGGCTTCAAAGGACTGGAGGACAGCGCTGGACCCCTGGACAGGTGAGTGTTTATTTTTTTAAAAGTCAGCAGCTGCAGTATTTGGAGCTGCTGACTTTAAACTTTTTTTTTTCAAACGGGGTAAAGAACCACTTTAACCGGTTTCCGACCAGCGCATGCCGATTTACGTCCACAGAATAGCACCGGTGGGCAAAAAGGCGTACAGGTATGTCCCCTTTTACAGATACATCCTGCCGCAGTCTCCGTGACCGCGGGTCCCGCGGACTCGATGCCCACTGGGTGACTGTGTCACGGGGATTTCCCCATTCTGCCTAGTGACAGGACAGAGATCGCTGCTCTCTGTCATCGAGATCAGTGATCTCTGTCATGTGAGGTGTAGCCCCTCTCCCCCACAGTTAGAATCACTCCCTAGGACACACTTAACCCCTTCACCGCCCGCTGTGATTAACCCCTTCACTGCCAGTGTCATTTACACAGTAATCAGTGCAGTAATCAAAAGTGTCCGATCTGTCCGCCATAATGTCACAGTCCCGATAAAAATCGCAGATCGCCGCCATTACTAATAAAAATAAAAATGCTATAAATCTATCCTCTATTTTGTAGATGCTAAACATTTTGCGCAAACCAATCAATATATTGCAATTTTTTTTTTTTACCAAAAATATGTAGAACTGAGGAAAAAAATTGTTTTTTTATATATTTTTGGGGGATATTTATTAGCAAAAAGTAAAAAAATATAGCTTTTTTCAAAATTGTCGCTTTTTTTTGTTTATAGAGCAAAAAATAAAAACCACAGAGGTGATCAAATACCACTAAAAGAAAACTCTATTTGTGGGGAAAAAAGGACGTCAATTTTGTATGGGTACAACGTCGCACGACCGCGCAATTGTCAGTTAAAGCGACGCAGTGCCGAATCGCAAAAAGTGCTCTGGTCAGGAAGGGGGTAAATCCTTCCGGGGCTGAAGTGGTTAAGAAATTAGGTAGTCATTGTAAAAAGCTATTCTGTCCTGCCTCTAGTGGTTAAATTACACATCTCTACATTTAATTCAATACCAAAAAAGGCAATTGTAAAAATATTAAACACATTAATAATTACTTTACAGTGTAATAATAGCTCAAAATATGTGCTCACTGAAAATACAGTGTACTTTCCTTTTCCTCATTTTCTGTGTCATGCCTAATATTGCAACATCCGGATAAAGAAAAATAACTCACAGAAGCTGTTAATCAGGGACCCAATTTAATTGTTCATTCCGTTGCCAAAATTGAAATGTGCTTTCCGTCTTTTCGCAGCTTTCCAGATGTCCAGATAGGCTGTAAAATATACAGCTGGCAACAGACGATCAGAGATCATGAAACAGATTAGAACGTTGCTAAATATGTTCTCCAGGGATTACACCAAGAAAGGTGGCAAGCCATCTGATTAATTAGGAAAGGCAATTGCAACATGTGGATCGTGTGTCTATGGATCCTCATAATGACATCCTGCTTTATGCCTTGCAGCAAGGCCTGATTAGAACATATGTCCTTTATCAAAAGGTTTTCTACAAAAAAAAAAAATCAAAACTCAACATGCTGATCAGCACAGTGCAGTAATCCATAGCAGCCAATCTGCAAACTTCCCTCATTTTCGACATTGAAGAAAATATGAGAATCAGAATGTTTGCCTTCAGTTACTTCCTGAACACTGATGGGCTTTTTAGGCCCGGTTCACACTGCCGCGACTTTGAATCTGACATCCCAGCGCGACTTCGGCACGACTTGCATACGACTTCTTTAACAAAAGTCAATGCAAGTCGTGCCGAAGTCAGACCAAAAGTAGTGCAGGAACCTTTTCTAAGTCAGAGCAACTCAAGTCGCTCCTATTAGAACGATTTCATTGAACTTAATGGGGCGCGACTTTTCATGCGACATGTGCTCTCAAAGTCGGAGCGCATGTCGCACCGGTGTGAACCGGGCCTACTCTGCTTGGTGCTTACTTGCCCCAGTGCTCAATATAAATTCTTTAGTGGAGTGTATCAGAGCCCAACTGAGGATGGGGGAGGTGAGGTCTATAGCAGGAAGGCCATTCTTTTGGATAAGTTCACCTTTTCCAAAAAAAAATAATAATAATAAATGCACATCATTTTGCAGGTGAAAAAATCTGCATTTATTGTTTTTTCACATTGCAACCTGTAAAGTATGGGTGCTCAACCTGTGGCCATCTAGCTGTTGTGGAACTACAAGTCCCATCATGACTCTGCCTTTAGGAGTCATGCTTGTAATGCCACGTACACACTTTACGGCAGACTTGGTCCGTCGGATAATTCGATCATGTGTGGGCTCCAGCGGACTTTTTTTTCCCCAAAAGTTCGACGGACCTAAAAATGAAACATTTTTCAAATCTTTCCGACGGACTCGAGTCCGGTCGAAAAGTCCGCTCGTCTGTATGCTAGTCCGACGGACAAAAACCGACGCTAGGGCAGCTATTGGCTACTGGCTATGAACTTCCTTGTTTTAGTCCGGTCGTACGTCATCACGTACAAATCCGTCAGACTTTGGTTGATCGTGTGTAGGCAAGTCCGTTCATTCGGAAAGTCCATCGAAAAGTCCGCCAGACCTAGTCCGTCGAAAAGTCCACCCGTGTGTACGCGGTATTACTGTCAGCCTTCCAATGACTCATAAGACTTGTAGTTTCGAAAACAGCTGGAGGGCCACAGGTTGAACACGCCTGCTGTAAAGCATTGCACCCTCAGTCAGCAGATCATGGATGCAATGCCAGGATACTGCAGTCAGTTGCAGAAGTCCAGGAAGAATTAATGAATCACGAGCGATCATCAGTGCCCTCTCAGAGAACCACAAGCTATCTGCCCCGACGGTACTTGTAGTTCATTCATTCACAGATCTCTGTGAATGAATAATGCAGCTTTGTGGGCTGAGCCCTGCACAGCCACGCTGTTTCAAACATTTTACTAATATTGTTGATCTTTATAAATGGGACACCTTCGGTGGTAGCGCAGCCATCAACATTGCTATTGAATTATTCTAACTTGTCATGGAAAGCTCCTCCCGGTTTTGAAATTGTGACAGCGGTTGCAGAGAGAAAGGATCCCCCGCCCAGACTGACAATAAGGGATCGATAGGTGCGGGCAGGTGCATTATTGTAACAGGTTACACCGTAAATATGGATGTAAGAGGTCCTGTCATGCTTTTTTTCTATTACAAGGGATGTTTACATTCCTTGTAATAGGAATAAAAGTGACACAATTTTTAATTTTTTTTTAAAAATTAGTGTAAAAATAAAAGGTAAAATAAATAAGAAAAAAGAAAGTTTTTTAAACCCACCCCTGTCCCGACGAGCTCGTGTGCAGAAGCGAACGCATACGTGAGTAGCGCCCGCATATGAGAACGGTGTTCAAACCACACACGTGAGGTATTGCCACGATTGGTAGAGAGAGAGCAATAATTCTAGCCCAAGACCTCCTCTGTAACTCAAAACATGCAACCTGTAGAATTTTTTAAACGTCACCTATAGAGATTTTTAAGGGTAAAAGTTTGTCGCCATTCCACGAGCGGGCACAGTTTTGAAGCGTGACATGTTGGGTATCAGTTTACTCGGTGTAACATTATCTTTCACAATATTAAAAAAATTGGGCTAACTTTACTGTTGTTTTATTTTTTAATTCAAAAAAGTGTATTTTTTCCAAAAAAAAAGTGCGCTTGTAAGACCACTGCGCAAATACGGTGTGAAAGAAAGTATTGCAACGGCCACCATTTTATTCTCTACGGTGTTAGAAAAAAAATGTATAATGTTTGGGCATTTTAAGTAATTTTCTAGCAAAAAAAAATTGTTTTTAACTTGTAAACAACACATCTAAAAAAGAGACTTGGTTCTTAAGTGGTTAAAGTGACACTAAACAAATCCCCTTCTGTTGCTCCCGGCCTCCTTCACATTTTTTTGCTGCTGTAATACAACTGCCTGTTAGAGGGTGGCTAAGTTTGTTCTCCATGGTCCCACTATGTGTAGGAATGTAGCCCCCCCTCTCTTGCTCTCTTAGACTGTAGGATATGCAATGTGCAAAGAGCAGTGCAACTGACCACAACTAACATGCACTGCTCATTCCAAACAAACAGAACTGAGGAGGGAAAGGTGAGGTTTGAGATCTCACAAAGGACATTACAAAGAGGTAGAAAAACACAGTAAGAAACAATTTCATGAAAAATAGATTACAGGGCCATTAAGTCTTGGATGTGTATGGAATATTTTGGATAATAAGGATATTGTTTAGTATCACTTTAATGAGCCAATCCTCAATGCTCCCCTCCTTTTTTAGCACCCATGTCTAATGACTGTAGATTTAACAACCAGCAGTCCTCTACAGGCCAGGAAGTAGTCGCCACTTGCCTTATCTCTTTCCTATTAATGACACCAGCCACAAGTCCTATTTTACCAGCTAGCCTTAGTGACCCTACCTATACAGTTAGGTCCATATATATTTGGATACAGGCACAATTTTCATACTTTTGGCTCTGTATGCCACCAGAGTAAAATTAAAATGAAACAATCCAAATTAATTTGAAGTGCAGACTTTCAGCTTTAATTTAAGGGGTTAAACATAAGTATCAAGTACATGTTTTAGGAACTGCAACCATTTTTATACACAGTCGCCCCATTTTCAGGGGCTCAAATGTAATTGGACAGATGAATATAATCATAAATAAAATGTTAATTTTAAATATTTTGTTGATAATCCTTTAAAAGCCTTTACTGGCAATGACTGCCTGAAGTCTGGAACCCATGTACATTACCAAAGACTGGGTTTCCTCCTTTCTGATGCTTTGCCAGGCTCTAACTGCAGCTGTCTTCAGTTCTTTGTTTGTGGGTCTTTCTGCCTTTAGTTTTGCCTTCAGTAAGTAAATTGCATGCTCAATTGGATTTAGATCAGGTGATTGAATCGGCCATTGCAGAATATTCCACTTCTTTTCCTTCCTGGGTTGCTTTGCAGTGTGTTTTGAATCATTGTCCACCTGTACTGTGAAATGCCGTCCAATCAACTTTGCTGCATTTGACTGAATCTGGGCTGACCATATATCTCACTGCAGAATTCATTCGGCTGCTTCTGTCTTCTGTCACATCATCAATAAACACCAATGACCCAGTGCCACTGGAAACCATGCATGCATGCCCATGCCATCACACTGCCTCCACAATGTTTTACAGGTGATGTTGTGTGCTTTGGATCATGAGCTGTTCCAAGACTTCTCCACACTTTTTTCTTCCCGTCATTCTGGTACAGATTAATCTTAGTTTCATCCATCCAAAGAATGCTTTTCTTGAACTGGTCTGGGTTTAGATGTTTTTTGGCAAAGTCTAATCTGGCTTTTCTACTCTTCAGGCTTATGAATGGTTTGCATCTTGTGGTGAACCCTCTGTATTTGCTCTTTTGAAGTCTTCTTTTGATTGTAGACTTTGACAATGATACACCCACCTCCTGGAGAGTGTCCTTCACTTGTCTGGATGTTGTGAATAGGTTTTCCTTTACCATAGAGAGGATCCTGCGATCATCCACCACTGTTGTCTTCCGTGGATGTTCAGGCCTTTTTTATGTTGCTGAGCTCACCAGTGCATTCTTCTTTCCTCAGAATGTACCAAACTGTTGATTTGGCCACTCCTAATGTTGTTGCTATCTCCTGATGGATTTGTTTCATTTTTGAAGCCTTACAATGGCCTGTTTCACTTGCATGGACAGCTCCTTTGAATGCATGATGTAGGTCCACAGCAATAGATTCCAATTAACTTAAAGTGAAACTTTAACCTCATATAAAACTTTCCAGCCAAGCACAGCTCACCTCAGTACATTGAAATGTAGCTTATTCACTTTCCGTACACACACTGTACCCATTGCACTAAGGATGCATCTTCAAGCTACTGTATACTACGCATGGACAGCCACAGCAGCATTTTTGCCAAGAGACTTTCTGGAATTTGCAGGATGTTGCTTACTTTCCTTGTCGGCAATGGTTGCTTTTGCTTGTCTGCAGGCTTCCCCCCTATGTGACCTTGCACATCCATATCTTTAGGCAGATGTGTAGTTTTGTGCATGGGCACAGGATTTGTAAATGACTCAAACTGTGGACAAATGAGTGTAATGCCCTGTACACACGATAGGATTTTCCGACAACAAAATCCATGTTTTTTTTTCGACGGATGTTGGCTCAAATTTGTCTTGCATACACACGGTCACACAAAGTTGGTCGGAAATTCCGAACGTCAAGAACGCGGTGACGTACAACGAGCCGTGAAAAATGAAGTTAAATAGCCAGTGCTGCTCTTCTGCTTGATTCCGAGCATGTGTGGAACTTTGTGCGTCGGAATTGAGTACACACGATCGGAATTTCCGACAACGGATTTTGTTGTCGGAAAATTTGAGAACCAGCTCTCAAATTTTGTGTGACCGAAATTCCTATGGAAAATGTGTGATGGAGCCTACACACGGTCAGAATTTCCGACAACAAGGTCTTATCACACGTTTTCCATAGGAAAATCCTATCGTGTGTACGGGGCATAAGGGAGAGAAGGGCAAACAGTGCAAGCAAAGATGGCGACAGCTTTAGCATATGGGAGTAACAAAAGGCCTAAGGTTCTACACCAGGATTTCTCAACTAGTGTTCCTCCAGAGATTGCTAAGGGTTCCTTGAGCAAAGAGCCATTTCTTCCTCTCAAATAAGTTCCCACAGACACCATTAAGCTATCTGTAAGGGGGTAATTCTTCCCAATGACCACAAGTGTAAGGAGCATTCTTCTCACTGACCATCACACTAATGTATTATAAGTTGTAGATATAGTAATTTTTATCAGGGGTTCCCTAAGTTATTTCAAGGGTTCCTCTGTGTTTTTGACGTTGAAAAAGGCTGTTCTACACCATTGGAGGAAATACGTAAGTGCGTTCAAATGCTATAGATTTTTTTCTGGGCTCATTGCACAGTGGGATCACTTGAGTGGACAAGTGGTCAGTAGAGAACTGGCAGACATTTTGACCATATATTGGACATTAGCCAAAGTGGGCAATTGCTAGCTCTACTTAGAATGGCTGACCACCTGCATCTGCTGCAGTATGCCACGGTCCATAGATGCAGAAATGGGAAATACTTACAATTTGGCAATTGAAAACAACTGAGATTTCTGACATTTACCTCAACACAGTTGAGTAGTGCTCATAGGATACTTTATTGATTTCACTAATAATTCATTTTCAGGACAAGCTTCTTAGGGTCTATCTCCTTCGTCTAGGTCCAAGCAGTACTGTTTGGACCAAGAAGAGGGGAGTAGACCCTGGAAAGCTTGTCCTGAAAAATTAACTGTTATGCCGTGTACACACCAGCGGGCTTTCGACGGACTGAACCCAGAAGGACTTTTCGACGGACTTTCGAGTTCCGTTGACTCTGACTTTTCTACACACGATCACAACAAAGTCCGACGGATTTGACCGTGATGACGTACGACCGGACTAGAATAAGGAAGTTCATAGCCAGTAGCCAATAGCTGCCCTAGCGTCGGTTTTTGTCCGTCGGACTAGCATACAGACGAACTGATTTTTCGACCGGACTCGAGTCAGTCGGAAAGATTTGAAGCATGTTCTAAATCTAAAGTCCGTCTGATTTTTCGACAGCAAAGGTCAGATGAAGCCCACACACGGTCGAATTGTCCGACGGAACAAATTCGTTCCTTCGGACCTTTGCTGTCAAAAAGTCCAGTCGTGTGTACACGACATTAGAGCAACTAATAAAAAACTATCACAGACAGTACTCAACTGTGTTGTTGCAAGTGCACTAATGCGGCAACAATCACCGTAAGGCTCAAATACACCCACTTTGTACAAGATCTGAGCAGAGCTCTACTTTCATTCTTTTCACTGCATTCAGTTTCTCATATTCCCTACTTGCTATGACGGCATCAGAGAGCATTTTTCATCTCGCAGTGCTGATATCGGATTACGAGTTGAGTTCTCATAGATGAATGTGTTGCCAACAGAGCCTGTACAATTCATTTCCAGAGGCTGCTGTTTCTTTCTTCATGAGTATAGATATCCAAGCTGAACAGAGAATGTTATAGGGGTATAATATAAAGGTGACTGTGATACTCATAGAAACCCATTGGACGCCAGTTGTCTTTTTACGGCGGGTTAGAAAATGGAGCAGTAATCTGTTTGTTTTGGGCAAGGCAGCTTCACTTTTTATATGAAGGCTGTTGGTAGAGTAACTCTTCCTCTATAGTAAATGTTCTTCCTTTTCGTTTTTATAGCATGTAAATAATGGATTCCAAGCAGAAACAATTTGCCGTCATTGAGTTCCCCTCACTAATGATTTGTGTTGGTGGTCGCATTTGATGATCTCCCACTGCGTGGTTTGTCTCCAGTTTTGGTGCCCTTCTTTACACTTCTTCATCCATGTGTGTACATTGCTCTTGTCAATGGTGCCATATTCATAAACATTCTGTAGCCTTCTGTGGATGTCGGACAGCCTGCACCCCTCCTTTGTCAAGAACTCAGTGATGGCACATTGCCTCTGCTTGGAATTCATGATTTTCCTGCAATGAAAAAGAAAAGGGGGTTATTTAACGATTTAAAAATAAGTGGACCAGCCATGAAATTCTCCAGTTTATAGGACACCTATGAAGTGGGCTTTGTTGCCAGAAGGAAAACAGTAATATAAAACAAGCTTCAAGGCAAATGTCTAAATACACAGTTGAAATAAATGTATGGGAAATGTTTTACCTGCCAAAGCATTTGTATTTCTAATCAGCCAGTCTTCTCATCCAGGTATCCAAGCCAGGAAGCACAGCCAGCTTGATGACCTCTTTTTTTTTTTTCTAATACAGTTTAGAATACAGCTTGGTCACCAACCTTCACTCAGCCTATGTTTGGATATATAAGCACTGTGGAGCACTGAGTCTTCATCTCCTTGTATTAATGCAGTTTTTACAAAAGATAAATTAAAGAACAGATTTGGATGTTTATGCTATGTAAAAAATACATTGAAGGAACCACATCTGCTCTTGTTCCTTTATAATAACCTTTACCTTTGTCATTACTTTAAGGCTAAGTTCACCTTTTTTTATTTTTTATTTTTTTTCTAATTTCCAGCTTCCCTATATACCAATACAGCATTAATGTACTTCTTTTGCAAACATAAAACAGCTTTGCATTAATTCTATAGCGCTTACCTCACTGTCCTCATGTCATGAATCACCAGTAATACCTTCATGCCCTGTCTATCTGCTTACCTCTGGTCTGTGAATCAGCCTTGGGCCTGCATTCTCACACCTGCATGGTTAAGTAATCTTCCTTCAGAGTGGCTCCACCCTAGCCTCTACAGGATACACTATCTAACACTGTGCTGTCCAAGCCTGCCTTACCCGAGCAATATTGTGTGTTTCGTTTCCTGTCTGCTGCTTGCCGTGTGCTCTACGTCTGTTCTTTGACTATCCCTGCCTGCTTGTTACCCTGACCTTTGGCATGTTCTCTGTCTATCCATGTCTGCTAGTTGCCCCGACCTTTGGCTTATCTCCTGACTAGGGATGAGCTTCGTGTTCGAGTCGAACCCATGTTCGACTCGAACATCGGCTGTTCGATCGTTCGCCGAATTGCGAACGTTATGGGCCGTTCGCGCTAAATTCGTGTGGCGCGTCACGGCCCATAATTCACTGCGGCATCGCAGTGCATTGCTGGCTGATGATTGGCCAAGCATGCACTATGACCCGCATGCTTGGCCAATCACAGCGCTGTCAGTAGAGAGAGCTGTAATTGGCCAAAGCCAGGGTGGCTTTGGCCAATTACGGCTCAGGGCATTTAGTACACACCCCACACTATATAAGGCCGCCTGCACGGCGGCCCTGTGTAGTGTGTGTTCCGGTGTGCTGAGAGATAGAGAGAGAGAGAGACAGTGTCATTTGATTTGAGTTAGATAGATTAGGCAGAACAGTCAGTCAGTTAGCTGCACTTACAGTGTATTGTGTATATATATGCATCCCAGGTGTTGCATATATATATATACACTGTATTCAGTTTAGCTAGATCCGTTCCTGTTATCTTCTATCTAGACTATTTACATTTAATGCAGTGCGTCCTGCTCACAGTGTTCAGCTAGATCCGTTCCTGTTATCTTCTAGACTATTTACATTTAGTGCAGTGCGTCCTGCTCACAGTGTTCAGCTAGATCCGTTCCTGCTATTTACATTTAGTGCAGTGCGTCCTGCTCACAGTGTTCAGCTAGATCCGTTCCTGTTAAATTCCTACTGACCGGCAGGCTTGTCTGGTTACAGTATATAAAGCTACCTGAAGAAAATTACAGGTGTTCTATTTGATCCTATTAGTACCACGGTCAGGCAGCTAGACTATTTACATTTAGTACAGTGTGTCCTGCTCACAGTGTTCAGCTAGATCCGTTCCTGTTATCTTCCTACTGACAGGCAGGCTTGTCTGGTTACAGTATATAAAGCTACCTGAAGAAAATTACAGGTGTTCTATTTGATCCTATTAGTACCACGGTCAGGCAGCTAGACTATTTACATTTAGTACAGTGCGTCCTGCTCACAGTGTACAGCTAGATCCGTTCCTGTTATCTTCCTACTGACAGGCAGGCTTGTCTGGTTACAGTATATAAAGCTACCTGAAGAAAATTACAGGTGTTCTATTTGATCCTATTAGTACCACGGTCAGGCAGCTAGACTATTTACATTTAGTACAGTGCGTCCTGCTCACAGTGTTCAGCTAGATCCGTTCCTGTTATCTTCCTACTGACAGGCAGGCTTGTCTGGTTACAGTATATAAAGCTACCTGAAGAAAATTACAGGTGTTCTATTTGATCCTATTAGTACCACGGTCAGGCAGCTAGACTATTTACATTTAGTACAGTGCGTCCTGCTCACAGTGTTCAGCTAGATCCGTTCCTGTTATCTTCCTACTGACAGGCAGGCTTGTCTGGTTACAGTATATAAAGCTACTTGAAGAAAATTACAGGTGTTCTATCCCAGCTTAGTGCAGCTACAGGCCATTAGTATGTCTGGAAGGCCAAGAAGGAGAGGCAGACAGTCACAAGCCAATAAGAGAGGGCAAGCAGGCTCTGTGTCTAGTGCTGGTCGTGGAGACGGTGCATCCTCATCAGCACGTGGCCATGGGACACGCTTGGCCTTTTTTTCGGCAGCTGGCCATGTTGAGCCGCAACATGCGGAAGACTTGGTCGAGTGGATGACCAAGCCGTCCTCATCCTCCTCATCCTCTCTCACCCATGCCCAGGGTGCTTTGTCTGGCAAAGCAGCGGCCTCTTCCCTCAGCTCAATGTCATCAGTGACTCCTTCCCTAGCTCCACCATGTCCTCATGAGGATTCCCTCGAACTGTTTGACCACAGTGTTGGGTACATGCTCCAGGAGGATGCCCAGCGTTTGGAAGGCTCTGATGACGATACTGAGCTCGATGAAGGCAGTAACATGAGCGCGGACAGAGGGGGTGCCCAAGAAGGACAGCAATCTGGCAGTCATGCTCCCCCTGCTGCAGCATACTGCCAGGTTTGCTCCAGTGATGAGGAGGGAGGGGATGATGAGGTCACTGACTCAACGTGGGTGCCTGATAGGAGAGAGGAGGAGGAGGAGGAGGAGGAGGAGGAGGAGGAGGCGGCAGCACATCACCAACGAGGCAGGATGCCCTCCAGGGGCCAGCCTAAGGGCAGCACATTGACTGCATCACACCCCAAAGCTCCACATGTGCAGGGCGCTGCAGTCTCTGCGCGTTATTCAAAAAGTTCTTTGGTGTGGGCCTTTTTTGAGACGAGTGCATCAGATCGCACCGCTGCTATTTGCAACATATGTCTCAAGCGTATCTCGCGTGGCCAAAATATCTCCCGCTTGGGTACCACATGCTTGACCAGACATATGTTGACCTGCCATGCAGTTCGTTGGCAAGCGTATCTAAAAGACCCACACCAAAGAACAAAGAGGATCTCTCCTTGCTCCTCATCAGCTGAGATTTCCAACCCCACTAGACCTTCAGTCCTCTCTGAGACCTGCAGTGAGAGGAATGAAGGTGTAGAATTAGGTGTGTCACAGCCAAGTACTTGTGGGCAATCTGCTTTTGGTACACCGACGTCAGATTGTACCAGGCAAATTTCCCTGCCCCAGCTGCTGCACCGCCGAAAGAAGTTTGCTCCCAGCCATCCACATGCCCAGCGGTTGAATGCTAGCTTGGCAAAATTGCTAGCACTTCAACTGCTGCCTTTTCAGTTGGTAGACTCTGCCCCCTTCCGTGAGTTTGTGGAATGTGCGGTTCCTCAGTGGCAGGTACCCAAACGCCACTTTTTCTCACGGAAGGCGATTCCGGCTCTCTACCGGCATGTGGAAGGCAATGTCCATGCCTCGCTGGACAGGGCGGTCAGCGGTAAGGTGCATATTACCGCTGACTCATGGTCCAGCAGGCATGGACAGGGACGTTACCTAAGTTTCACGGCGCATTGGGTGACTCTGCTGGCAGCTGGGAAGGATGCAGGACAAGGTGCAGTAGTGTTGGAGGTTGTTCCGCCACCACGCCTCCAAAATGCTGATTGTGACACACCTCTCTCCTCCACCCCCTCCTCTTCTTCTTCCTCCATGGCCTCTTCCTCGGAACCAGCGGTGCTCCGTAGGCGTTCAAGGGGCTACGCAAGTACGCAGGCCAAAAGATGCCATGCGGTGCTTGAGCTGGTGTGCTTGGGGGACAGGAGCCACACTGGGGCAGAGGTTCTGTCAGCTCTGCAGGGGCAGGTTCAGAGGTGGTTGACGCCACGCCAACTTAAGGCAGGAATGGTGGTTTGCGACAATGGCACCAACCTCCTCTCTGCCCTCCGACAGGGACAAATGACCCATGTGCCCTGTTTGGCTCACGTCCTTAACTTGGTGGTGCAGCGGTTCTTGGGCAGGTACCCGGGCTTACAGGATGTCCTGAGGCAGGCCAGGAAAGTCTGTGTGCATTTCCGCCGGTCATATAATGCCAGTGCTCGGCTGACGGACCTCCAAAAGGAGTTTAACCTGCCCAAGAACCGCCTAATCTGTGACATGCCCACCAGGTGGAACTCAACGTTGGCCATGCTGCAGCGGCTGCACACGCAGCAGAGGGCCATCAATGAGTACCTGTGCGACTATGGCACCAGGACAGGGTCAGGGGAGCTTGGTTTTTTTTCCCCACGCCAGTGGGCCATGATCAGGGATGCATGCACTGTCCTGTCACCATTCGAGGAGGCCACGAGGATGGTGAGCAGTGACAGTGCATGCATCAGTGACACTGTCCCCCTTGTCCACCTGTTGGAGCACACGCTGCGTGGAATAATGGACAGGGCACTTGAGGCAGAACAGAGGCAGGAAGAGGAGGACTTCCTTAGCTCTCAAGGCCCCCTTTATCCAGACAGTGTTCCTGCGTGCCCGCCGATCACACAGGAAGAGGACGAGGAGGAAGAGGAGGAGGAGGAAGATTGTGTCAGTATGGAGGTGGAGCCTGGCACTCAGCATCAGCAGCAGTCTTTAAGGGATCAGTCCCAAGAAACACATGGACTTGTACGTGGCTGGGAGGAGGTGGCTGCGGACCATGTCGTTCTTAGTGACCCAGAGGACTCCGGACCGAATGCCTCAGCAAACCTACGCTGCATGGCCTCCCTGATCCTGCAAAGCCTGCGTAAGGATCCTCGTATTCGTGGTATCAAGGAGAAGGACCAATACTGGCTGGCAACCCTCCTTGATCCACGTTACAAGGGTAAGGTTGCGGACCTTATCTTGCCATCGCAGAGGGAGCAGAGGATGAAACATCTTCGGGAGGCCTTGCAGAAAGGTCTGTGCAACGCGTTCCCAGAGACTGGGAGGTTACAAACTCCTGTTTCTGGACAACGTGTTGCTGAGGCTTCGGTCAGTCAAAGAAGGAGCGGTGGAGAAGGTGGCCGTCTGACCGATGCGTTCAGACAATTTTTTGGTCCGCAGCCCCAAGGTATGATCGGTTCCAGCAACCATCGCCAGCGTCTGTTTTACATGGTGCAGGAATACCTAGGGGCAAGATCAGACTTGGACACCTTTCCCACCGAAAATCCTCTGGGTTACTGGGTCTTGAGGATGGATCACTGGCCAGAGCTTGCACAGTATGCAATTGAGCTACTGGCCTGTCCTGCATCCAGCGTTCTTTCGGAACGCACATTCAGTGCTGCTGGAGGCGTGGTAACCGATCACAGGGTGCGTCTGTCCACCGACTCGGTCGATCGGCTGACCTTCATAAAAATGAATGAGTCTTGGATCACCACCAGCTACCAAGCACCTGATGCTGATGTAACCGAATAATTTTTTTTGAAATCTCAGATCCCTTCAAAGACTGCCTATGCTGATGCTGAGTGACTATCCCTGAGTAATTATCCTCTTCCTCCTCAATCATCACGCTGATAGCTTGTAAGAACATTTTTGGTTCTGGGCGCCACCACCAGTGCCTAAGGCACAATTTTTCAGCCCCTGTTTAACAGGGGCGTGTAATTACAATTTTTGATGTAATACTTTGCAGCAGGGCTCGTTCCTGCATTCCAACTAGAGTGTCTGTGAGGGGTTGCAGTGTTGTGGCACCAGCACCAGTGCCTAAGGCCCAATTTTTCTGCCCCTGTCTAACAGGGGCGTGTAATTACAATTTTTGATGCAATACTTTGCAGCAGGGCTCGTTCCTGCGTTCCAACTAGAGTGTCTGTGAGGGGTTGCAGTGTTGTGGCACCAGCACCAGTGCCTAAGGCCCAATTTTTCTGCCCCTGTCTAACAGGGGCGTGTAATTACAATTTTTGAAGCAATAATTTGCAGCAGGGCTCGTTCCTGCGTTCCAACTAGAGTGTCTGTGAGGGGTTGCAGTGTTGTGGCACCAGCACCAGTGCCTAAGGCCTAATTTTTCAGCTCCTGTTCAACAGGGGCATGTAATTACAATTCTTGATCTAATATTTCACAGCAGGGCCCTGTGAGGGCTTACAGTGTTGTGGCCACAGCAACACCTAAGGCCCAAATTTCTGCTGAGTATATAGGGCAGGACCCTACTTTCAAACATCTAACTTACAAACGACTCCTACTTGCAAACGGAAGGAGACAACAGGAAGTGAGATGAAATCTACCCCTAGGAAGGGAAATTCTCTCCTGTAAGAGTTAATATGGGAAAACAAGTTCTCCTTTCCACTGATGCTTTCCAATCCTTGTTCCACAAAAAAACCCAAATTTTCAAAAAACATTTTTCATTGGGACAAAAAAGTGAGGTGAAATCTTCTGAAGAGGAGGAAAGACAGCAAAACAAATGTCACAGGGGTGATAACCCTTCCCTATGTTTTCCAAAAAGCTTAGAAAAGATTTTTTGGCTGGAGCTAAACACGTTAAAAATGTTCAAAATTACAAACAGATTCTACTTAACAACAAACCTACAGTCCCTGTCTTGTTTGCACCGCCTGTATACTGCTGTTCAGAGTATATAGGGCCTGGTGGCCCCACACCTTTCCTTATTTTAATTTGGGTGCGGGGTTCCCCTTAATATCCATACAAGACCCAAAGGGACTGGTAATGGACTGGGGGGTACCCATGCCGTTTGTCTCACTGATTTTCATCCATATTGCCATGACCCGACATGACATTAAACCCGCAAGCAGTTTTAAATGAGATTTTTTCCTTTAAAAATGACATTTGGTGCAGGGACTGTTCTAAACATGGGAAACACGCGTCACTTTACAGGCATACTATAGACACCCCCCAGGTACGATATTTAAAGGAATATTTCACTTTTTTTTTTTTACTTTAAGCATCATTAAAATCACTGCTCCCGAAAAAACGGCCGTTTTTAAAAGTTTTTTTTGCATTGATACATGTCCCCTGGGGTAGGACCCGGGTCCCCAAACCCTTTTTAGGACAATACCATGCAAATTAGCCTTTAAAATGAGCACTTTTGATTTCGAACGTTCGAGTCCCATAGACGTCAATGGGGTTCTAACGTTCGTGCGAACTTTCGGTCCGTTCGCGGGTTCTGGTGCGAACCGAACCGGGGGGTGTTCGGCTCATCCTTACTCCTGACTATCCCTTGTTGTCCTGGGCTGCTGCTTCCTCGCTATCCTCTTATAGCCTACCGTGAGTGTGAGCTGGGAGACCCCGGGGGCCGCAACCTGGAGCCAGTTGCAGCGCAGTGCATTCCCACCACTAGAGGCTCTGGTGAACACCAACTGGTTCTTAGACTCCGCACCCTGGGGAATCTTATGCTCTAGCTCCCAGTGGTATCCGTGTTGGTGCTCCAGTGGACCTGCTTTCCTGTACCACCCAGAGGTCCATCCGCAGCAGTCAGCCATAGGGTCCACTACCTTAGCGTGCACTGCTGACCCCAACGTTGTGCATCTGTCACCTAGTCAGTCATGGCTGTTTAAAAACACTTTCCATTATTTCTGCCTTGCTTCTTGGACAAACTTTAGGTCAAGACACAGGAAGGAGTTGACCAGCTGAGGGTAGATGATGCAGGGTGTGTGCTAATGAGATCAGCTGGTCAACTCCTTCCAATGTCATGACCTATAGTCTGACCAGAAGTAATCGAGCAGTGTGTTTAAACAGCTATGAAGAAAGTGAGGTAAGCCTTTGTAGAATTAATGGGAAGCTGTTTTATTTTTGCAAAATAAGTACATTAATGCTATATTGGCACATAGGGGAGCTATAATTTGGAGGGGAAAAAAAAAGATGAACAAAGGTGAACTTAGCCTTTAAAGTGGAACTTTAGTTAGAAAATAAAGACCTGCTGGATCACTTCAGGCTGACCCCTTTTGCAAGTATAGCTATGTAAAACATTAAAAATAAATGCATATACTGTTTAAAATCTAGTAATACACTGTCTCACCCTGCTCTGCACATCCTCAGCTGCTCTCAATTTTTCGGTACTGTGCCATAAATGTAGAGGTCGATCTGCTGACAACCTATAGATTTACTGCAGCTCAGGGTTCTGGGCTTCAGCAAAATGGCAGCCTCCATCAAGAAGAAACAGGAGCAATGCTGTAGGCAATTTACAGCACACACTAATTTTGGTAGCATAATTATTAACGTGGAATGTATTTTCCTTGCTTAAGAACATTATTTTTTATCAAGTTGTTATGGGTAAAGTTCCGCTTAAAGTGATACTAAAGTCTTGGGGGTTTTTTTGCTTAAAAATAACAAAAATCTCTATACTTACCTGCTCTGTTGCAGTGGTTTTGCACAGAACAAATCAGCCCAAATCCTCCTCTTCTCAGATCCCTCTTCGGTGCTCCTGGCCCCTCCCTCCTGCAGAGTGCCCCCCAAACATGTTATACTTACCTCCACTGTGCAGCTCGTTTTGCACACAGTGGCCCTGAACCTGGTCTTCTGGGGTCCCTCGGCGGCTGTCTCAGCTCCTCCCCGCAAGAACTAAACACCTTCATGCGAGCTCTCTCGCATGGTGTTTAGTTCTTGCGGGCGCGCTCCCGTGATACAGCCGGCGGCTATAGCCACGGACTGTATCACTCGGCCCCGCCCCCCCGGTGCGCTGCGTCATTGGATGTGATTGACAGCAGAGTGAGCCAATGGCTGCGCTGCTTTCAATCCATCCACTCTAGCCGATCAACGGCCAGGCTGAGCGGCGAAGAGGATATCACATGACAGCAACTAACATGCAAAAAAAATGTATTATAATGGTTAAAAAAAATAGAAATAAAATAATACAAAATAATAGTTAAGGGTAGATAGGGAGGAAGAGGTTAATTGGGGCTAATTAGGCTTAACTAAGGGTTAACAAGCAGTTAAATAGGCATACATAAATTTTTTTAGAAATTATTTATCTTTTTCACATATCTACATGTGAATGAAGTAGTAACTACAGTGTAACAATACATTGTTACACTGTATTACTCAGTGACATTTGCAGACTATCTGCAAGTGTCATTTTACACAGGATCATTTTGACAGTCACTCCGGCTATGTAATACATAGCAATTGCGTATTTTCTAAAACAGTCCTAAAACCGTTGTTGAAGTTTAAGATATATCTCCTACATTCAAAATCCTGAAGTGGTTATAGAATTTGTAACTGAATTAAATTGTGTTTTTATATCTTCTTGAGGTTCAGCTTTAAACCATGGACCAAAGTAGTCCATTCCAATAGCACCAGCCATTATAGAGGGAGCAGAATTCTTGATTAGATACTGTCCTTTATGAAGGCCATAATGCAGCATCTTTAGGTAAGCATGGTTAAGAAGGTGATCTGTACTAATGGCAACCTATGGCCAAGACCAATGATTACAGATAGGAAATTCTCAATAAACTTGGCAAAATTCATGTTGGTGGTTAGGGATGAGCTTCGAGATCGAGTCGAACTCATGTTCGACTCGAACATTAGCTGTTCGCAAGTTCGCCGAACAGCGAACAATTTGGGGTGTTCGCGGCAAATTCGAATGCCGCAGAACACCCTTTAAAGGTCTATGGGAGAAATCAAAAGTGCTAATTTTAAAGGCTTATATGCAAGTTATTGTCATAAAAAGTGTTTGGGGACCCTGGTCCTGCCCCAGGGGACATGGATCAATGCAAAAAAAAGTTTTAAAAACGGCCGTTTTTTTCAGGAGCAGTGATTTTAATAATGCTTAAAGTCAAACAATAAAAGTGTAATATCCCTTTAAATTTCGTACCTGGGGGGTGTCTATAGTATGCCTGTAAAGGGGCGCATGTTTCCTGTGTTTAGAACAGTCTGACAGCAAAATGACATTTGGAAGGAAAAAACCCATTTAAAACTACCCGCGGCTATTGCATTGCCGACAATACACATAGAAGTTCATTGATAAAAACGGCATGGGAATTCCCCACAGGGAAACCCCGAACCAAAATCAAAAAAAAAAAAAAATGACGTGGGGTTCCCCCTAAATTCCATACCAGACCCTTCAGGTCTGGTATGGATTTTAAGGGGAACCCTGCGCCAAAAAAAAAAAAGGGCATGGGGTCCCCCCAAAAGTCCATACCAGACCCTTATCCGAGCACGCAACCTGGCAGGCCGCAGGAAAAGAGGGGGGGACGAGAGTGCGGCCCCCCCTCCTGAACCGTACCAGGCCACATGCCCTCAACATTGGGAGGGTGCTTTGGGGTAGCCCCCCAAAACACCTTGTCCCCATGTTGATGAGGACAAGGGCCTCATCCCCACAACCCTGGCCGGTGGTTGTGGGGGTCTGCGGGCGGGGGGCTTATCAGAATCTGGAAGCCCCCTTTAACAAGGGGACCCCCAGATCCCGGCCCCCCCCTGTGTGAAATGGTAAGGGGGTACAAAAGTACCCCTACCATTTCACTAAAAAACTGTCAAAAATTTTAAAAATGACAAGAGACAGTTTTTGACAATTCCTTTATTTAAATGCTTCTTCTTTCTTCTATCTTCCTTCATCTTCTTCTGGTTCTTCTGGCTCTTCTGGTTCTTCCTCCGGCGTTCTCGTCCAGCATCTCCTCCGCGGCGTCTTCTATCTTCTTCTCCTCGGGCCGCTCCACACCCATGGCATGGGGGGAGGCTCCCGCTCTTCTCTTCATCTTCATCCTCTTCTTCCTTCTTCTCTTCTTCATTTTCTTCTCCGGGCCGCTCCGCATCCATGCTGGCATGGAGGGAGGCTCCCGCTGTGTGACGGCGTCTCCTTGTCTGACGGTTCTTAAATAACGGAGGGCGGGGCCATTTAGGGGGAACCCCACGTCATTTTTTTTTTTTTTTTAATTTTGGCCGGGGTTCCCCTTAATATCCATACCAGACCTGAAGGGCCTGGTATGGAATTAAGGGGGACTCCCACGTCATTTTTTTTTTTTAATTTTGGTTCGGGGTTTCCCTGTGGGGAATTCCCATGCCGTTTTTATCAATGAACTTCTATGTGTATTGTCGGCAATGCAATAGCCGCGGGTAGTTTTAAATGGGTTTTTTCCTTCCAAATGTAATTTTGCTGTCAGACAGTTCTAAACACGGGAAACATGCGCCCCTTTACAGGCATACTATAGACACCCCCCAGGTACGAAATTTAAAGGGATATTACACTTTTATTGTTTGACTTTAAGCATTATTAAAATCACTGCTCCTGAAAAAACGGCTGTTTTTAAAACCTTTTTTTGCATTGATCCATGTCCCCTGGGGCAGGACCCGGGTCCCCAAACACTTTTTATGACAATAACTTGCATATAAGCCTTTAAAATGAGCACTTTTGAATATTCATGTTCGTGTCCCATAGACTTTAACGGTGTTCGCGTGTTCGAGCAAACTTTTTTCCTGTTCGCATGTTCTGGTGCGAACCGAACAGGGGGGTGTTCGGCTCATCCCTATTGGTGGTACATTAACCAAAGATTGGGAAATATTACAGTAGTGCATTGGATACTTCCAACAAGCACTGCATAGCATGGTAACTATAGGTGAAAAACAGTATATTAAAATCAGTATTTAATAATCAGAACAATATTTTAAACACATCAAAAATAGAAATAAAATTACCTGCCTTTATTTCCATTTCAATGTACTTAAGGGTAACAAATTTTAATCAAATATTGCCACTGAAGGCCAGCCATGGGAAAAAGGAACAAATCCCAGGTCTGTAAAATATTAAGTAAATTCCAACAAATAAATATTAGATTTCCATATAGGAAAAATGTATGTAAAAAAACACAGTTCAGGGAGGGAGAAAGACAGAACAAATAGGGAACCTCTCGGGCCAAGGTAAAAGCGAGTAAGAAAACATATATACAGTATATACACATGAAAAAAAATAAATACAAATTCAGTTATTAGGATCCAACATAATGGATCCCAGTCTTGAGGCATTTTGGTTAAATCTGAACCTTTCAAAAAGAGAGATTAATATGGCCCTAAAGAAAGGGTTTTTAGATAATGGACTCGTTCAGTCCAGGATGTTTTGTAGCTGATAGGGTGTGGATCCATTTCTTTTCGCACTGTAGAAGGAGTTTATCCACATCACCCCCTCTTTCATGTACAGGGATGTGCTCCAATGCAAAGAATTTCATTTTAGACAGTGAGAAATTGTAATAAAGTTCCATATGTCTACTAATTGGGGTCTCCATTTTTTTCTTAGAGACCAAGGACACATGGTCCCGGACCCTGTAAAAAAAAGGTCTTTTTGTTTTGCCCATGTAAAAGGCCTTACAATTGCATTCCATAAGGTACACTACTTCAATTGTCTGGCAATCGGCATAAAAATTAGGTTTGTATCGTTCACCATAGGGCAGCAGTATCTGTGAAGCACTGAACAGGTACCTACAAAAATTACAATTCCTGCAGGGCCTGGTCCCAGTCATTTTACGAGCAGGACTTTTGGATGTAGTTGTTAAATTACTATGTATAAGATGATCTCTAATCGATTGGGATTGCCTATAGATAATTTGAGGATACCGACTTATATATTTTAAGGCAACATTGTCAGCAACTAACAGATGCCAATATTTTTGAATGACATCTCGTATCTGACGATGCTGTCCTGAAAATCTAGTTATCAATCGAACCTTTTGATCTGTGCTTGGAACCTTTTTCGAAAAGATTAAAGTATCTCTCGCCTTTTGATTGGCCCTATGGTAGGCCTTTTTCAGACACGACCGACTATAACCTCTCAGTAAGAGACGATCTCGTAGGTCTTTGGCTTCGATCTCAAAGTCTTTCTGTCGAGTGCAATTCCTTTTCAGCCTGTGATACTGGCTATAAGGTATGCTGAAGACAAGGAATCTAGGATGGGAACTACTGGAATGTAAAATCGCATTCCCCGCTGAAGGTTTACGATACAGTGAGGAACCTAGACTTCCATCATCATTGATGAAAATCAAGCTATCTAGAAAACTAATAGTCTTTTGATTGTAATTCATCGTAAAGCTGAGATTGAATTAATTTAATTTTAAGGTTTCCAAAAAGAAGATTAACTCCTCCTTGGATCCAATCCACATTAAGAAGATATCATCAATAAATCTTCGCCAAATTAAAACCTTACTTAGTCTGTCTTGCAATTCTTCACATGTAAATAGAAATCGCAACCCCCCCACCCCCCCAGGTAACGTGTCCCCATTGCAACACCCTGCACCTGGAGGTAGTGGGAGCGATTGAACAAAAAAATGTTGTTGGTCAAAATGAAATACAATAAGCCAAGAATGAACTCATTGTAAGTAGCAGCTCTGCTACCTCTTTCTACAATAAAGCTCTCCACAACCCGAACCCCCAAATCATGGGGGATCAAGTTGTAGAGAGCTTCCACGTCGATAGCCACCAGCCAAGCCCCCTCAGGCACTACCACTTTATTAAGGGCCCTCAATAGATTGGCAGTGTCCTGAATGTGGGAGCTGAGAGCTACCACATGGGGCTGCAAGTAGTCGTTGACCAGCTGACTGGCAGATTCTGTCATACAAACGTTCCCAGATAAAATGGGTCTTCCAGGGGGGGTGGACCATTTTTTTATGTATCTTAGGTAGTGCGTACAGGGTGGGCATTCTGGGAGCCTTTACTGAAAGAAACTCCCACGTTTTCCTATCAATGATATCTTTATGAAAAGCCTGAGCAATTAGGTTAGCATAATTGATTCTAATCTGCTCAACTTGATATCCTGGTATAGTGATATACCAGTGACGATTTGTTAGTTTATCCATTACCATCTTCTCATATTTTGTAAGATCCATCACCACTATGTTACCGCCTTTATCTGAAGGCTTAATGGTTATGTTTGCATTTTTTTTAAGGGCGGTTAATGCTTTTTGATGGCCTAAACTAAGATTTGATGATTAGTTATTATTCAAGTTGATGGATTGAAGTTCTTTAGTGACTTGTTGTGTAAAAGACCAAATATTGGGGTTCTCTTGAAGAACAAGGAACGATCAAGACTTGGGCCTGTACAATTGAGGGGGTGGAAAACATCTTTCAACAGCTGATGGATTAGAAACAGAAGGATCATTACAATGATTACTGGATGGATCATCAAATGAATCATCCATGGGATTACCTTCCTCCCATAACTCCATTATTTCCTCAATAGCTCTTATATCATTTAGGGTAAGATCCTTCCCCAAATCGTTGAATGGGAATCTAGACCTAGATGAGAAGTAATTTTTATCAAAAATGGTTTTATACATCAATTTTCTGGCAAATAACTGAACATCTTTTACTATTTCAAACCTGTCAGTTTTTTGAGTAGGGCAAAAAGTGAGACCAAGACTTAGAACATGGATCTGATCCTGGGTTAAAATGTGAGAAGATAAATTAATTACTTGGAACCTGTCTTGTTCACTACAGGTATCGGTGATTGAGTGTTGAACATCTTTTTGGGATCTTGAGTGGGCTGTGAGACAAAGATCGGGGCAGTGCGCACATCCCCCAAAGGGGGTGTGGGACGACAGTCCCCCCGAATTACTACTAGATGCACGTGAGCTTACCTTAGAGGCTGATACATTTTGTGCAAGAGATGAAGGAGAAATAGACCCAGTACCACCAGAAGCAGTAGAACGTGGCAGTAAATGCGAGTGAGGAGGTTGTCGATTACGATCATTGTGTGAAGTGCGTTTAGATAGTGATGTATGAGGACCAGATCCATCTTTTCGTTTTTGTGGCCCCATTTTTTCTGGTCATCGCTGTGCCTGAGATGAGGAGACAGAAGAAACAGATGATCCATCAGAGTCACTAGGGTCATTGGGGACATTGTTATGCTGATTGGTTTTATTCCTATTCCTTTAGTTGCCATGTGCCCATCTGTATTCTTGATTCAGATCATAAGCTATCTTATCTCGGTAGTATTTTTTACCTTTTGTTTTGAGTATATCAGCAACAAAAGTTTTCAAGTATTTACTTAGATCACTTTCCTTTTCATTAAATGTTGTATCAGTTACTAGCTTGCTGTCTGCTTTTTTCAATGTCCTTGAGACACCAGGGTCGTGATCTCCAAACATAGGACATGTTCCACAGGTCAGGTGGGGACACAGCGGGGGGGGGGGGGGGGGGGGTTGGGTACTCTTGGTCTAACTGTATCTGCGAGATCATTTCATTTCTATTTTTGATGTGTTTAAAATATTGTTCCGATTATTAAATACTGATTTTAATATACTGTTTTTCACCTATAGTAACCATGCTATGCAGTGCTTGTTGGAAGTGTCCTGAGGAAGCCATTGCCATGGTGAAACATGTAGAGAAAGAAGTCACTGCTAGTTACTCATATTATGGTTACTGTATGATGATACTGTGATGTTTTATACATTTTGTATAAATAAATTTATATTTTTTATATATTTGATTAAGTAATTTCTTGGCACCCTAAAAATCCCATATTCCCTCTCCTACTACATACCTATATAAGTACCTGAAATAAATAAATCAATAAATAAATACTTTGCTAACTTCACTTTTGTCTTGTTTTTGTTAGCTTCAAGGTTCGTTGAAGAGAAGACTGGTGGTAAATGTATCTCCAACCAACAGCAAGAGATCCAATGGTGTCTTGGATAACTCATTCCTTGACTTTAAGAAAATTCGTACCAGTGACTGCTTAGCAGCCGGGCAGAACATGTATCATGGAGTCGATGGAGTGAACCAGTCAGTTAATAGACTCTTACCAATGGAGCAAGCCTTACATAGAAAAAACAGCAATGCAACCAGTAGTTGTGAGGCTGATGATTTATTTAACTCAACATTAAAAGGTATAAAGAAAGAACCTGGAGAGAATATATCATGTGGCAACAATATTGACCATCGGATATCTCATGAAAACTCTTTTAGGTATGGAGATGACTCTGGAGAGCAACTTATGGATCCAGATCTCCAAGAATTGTTCAGCGAATTCACTTATATTTCTGTGCCACCAATGAGTGATCTTGAACTGCAGAACATGATAAACATAACAATTAAGCAAGATGAGCCATTTAACATAGACATTGATCAACATAACCAAAGAAGTTCATCAACATCTGCACCATTGGACAAAGTAATTAAAAGCGAATACCCACAGTGTCTGAATCATACACGGGTTGGATCACCACAAATAAGGCCTTCATCAACAGGGCCAACTTTTTCCATGTCTAGTTCCCCTTTGACATCTTCTCCTAGCACTCTCCCCAGTCAAGGCCAGCCGCAAGCGTCATCTTGTTCTAACCGTCTGAACAACTGGCAGGAGCTATCTCACGCTCAACAGTTGAAACAGATAGCTGCCAACCGGCAGCATAACATAATACAGCAGACTAATGCATCCACAAGCTGGGCAAGTGTCCCAGCCACTGGACAGCCTTCAAGACAGTATGGAATGGAGAAAGTCCCCAGCCCTTTTAGGCAGCAACAGTTAAGTCCTCATGGTACCTCAATGAGTGGAGCTTCTGTAAGTGGAAATCAGCCAAAAACAGTTAATAGCTACCTCTATAAAAATAACTCTAGTGCCCAGAGTGCCTCACTTGACTTGATGAAACCTCACGATTCTAACAAGGGCTCAGTCAATTCCAATCATTTGCCTGAAGAGCATCACCATAGCCTTACAAAACCTATGTTTCACTACAGCCCTGAGCAAACTAACCAACAAGCGTCATCTGGTTTGGTGCCACAGAGTAAACCAATGTTACCATTCCCACAACAGCAAAATTCTTCCACATCACAACAGCATGAACAAGTACAGCAGGTCAATCCCTTGACTGCCAATCAAGCACTTCCAAGGTCAGGAGGTTTCCAGCAAAAGATGATGATTTCAAAGATGCAGCAAAGTCAGCAAATGCCTGGACTGCAGTACCCAAATGTACATCAGCAACAGGTAATATGAACAAAGATTAATTATTCTGATGTCCATTTCACATATGTTTAGACTGGAATGCACCTCCTACCTGTTTGACCATACCACTTCAGTATTGAATAGCTGTGCAAGTCTGATCCAGTTAAAAAAAAAAACAATTTCCAAAATGCAATAGAAACGTACCTTCTTTAAAGTAGAACTATGGGCAAAACTTTTTTTTTTATAATTTTGACTAGAGTAAGGGAGGGTTATAACTCCTATCAGTTTGTTTGCCATCTGGGTCCCATTGGGGATTCACTTCCTGTCTCATAGCCAAAACAGGAAGTGAGAGATAATCCCTGCAAATTAAGGGTATTCCTTGGGGGCCCCCAGGTCACCAGAATTAGTGTCCTCATTGGAAAAATACCACAACATTACTTTTCTGGGAACAACCCAAAATTTGGGGTTTTCTTTACTTTCACTTTTGATGATAATGATAAACAGAACAAATAGAGAGTGTGAATCTCCATAATGGAGGTACAGACTGCAAAAAAAAAAAGCCTAATAGGTGTTATAATCCATCTCCACTCTCTCCAAAACTAAAAAAAAAAAGCTTTGCCTTTAATTATACTTTAAGCAGTGATAGCAGATTGCTTATGGCTAGTTTCTTATGAGTTTCCATTCCATCTTCTCAGCATATGTAGTCTGGCTCCCATTTATGACTGGCTGTTTTAAACTCCGCCCTATGTAAGCTGTTCTAGCGGTCAGCATAAAGAGAGGGTTAAAGTAGACATATAGGCTGAAATGTGTAAAACTCATGCAACTTTAAAGCGGACTTTTCAGGTCCACTTTTTGAGAAGGTTCTCCTCCTTATCTTAGAAAAGCAACATAAAGAAATGTATGGGGCGGGGGGGGGGTTAAGAGTTAGATAGTATACATACCTTTCCCCCGGCTCCTAGGTGAAGTAGGTGAAGGGGTGATGCCATCCTTCCTACAGGCTGTAATTTATAAAAATCATGCAACTTTAAAGCGGACATTTTAGCTTAAATGCAAGGTCCACGTCTTGAGAAGGCCCCCCTATTAATTTTAGCAAAGCAACATAAAAAACTGTATGACTGGGGGGGGGTAAGAGTTAAATAGTATACTTACTAGGGGGTGAGGCCATCCTTTCTATAGTGAGTTCCAGGGAATGGTGAGTAATCCATAATTTGCTGAGAAGATGCTTCCAACACTGTGCTGCAGTGTCTTCTCATTAGATTTGGAGTGCTAAGTATTCCCTGGAGCTTGTTGGCAGGAAAAAGATTTCACCCCCTGGCATCGGAGGAGAGATTAGTATAGTGCCCATTTATTACAAATTACTCTATGGGCTAAGTGGAACCATTTATTCCCGAAGGATCTTGCAGACCCCTTCCTTTTATTATGCACACAGTAGGGCCAGTGTGGGGAGATGTCTATTCGCTCTTCAGGATCAGACTGATACAAATGGTTCTATTTAACCTGTGAACTATAGGGGCACTATATACACAAAGTAGGGATAAGTAAAGAAAAGCATGTTATACCCTATCTTTGTGGAGAGAGCATACAATCACTACGCAGAGTCCCTCTTGGGAATTCAAAGGAGCTTATGCATGTTAGGCTAAGTTTACACTGGCATTAAAAGCAGACGTTTGAGGGGCATTAAAAATGCCCCTTAAACGCCTATGCAAATGATACAATGGACAGCACACAGTGCTGTTCACATTATCAAAACATGAAGTGTTAGCGTTGTGTCGCTTTGCTTCAAAAGTCTCATGTTGAGTCAGAAGGCATATGAAGCCTTTCAACGCCTCCCATTCAAGTCTATGGTAACGTGCTGAAACCTCACCGGCATGCTTTCTTAACAACAGAAGAGTAATCAGCTGTCAGCAGGCTACCCCCCTTCCTGACCAGGCCATTTTTTTTTTTTTTTTTGCAATACAACACTGCGTTACTTTGACAATTGCGTGGTCATACAATTCTGTACCCCAAAAAATGTATGTCCTTTTTTTTCCCACAAATAGAGCTTTCTTTTGGTTGTATTTGATAACCTCTGCAGATTTTATTATTATTATATACATAATATATTATTATATATATATTTATTTTACATACCGGTATATATAAAAAAAATTTTAAAAATCTAATTTCTTCATAAAATTTAGGCCAATATGTATTCTGCTACATGGTTAAAAAAAATACCAATAAGCGTATATTGAATGGTTTGCGCGAAAGTTATATGCCTGCAAACTATGGGATAAATTTATGGAGTTTTTATTAATACATTTATTTTTTTACTAGTAATGGCGGCGATTAGCGACTTATAGCGAGACTGTGATTATATATTATATTATTATATATATATATTAACATCACGGCGATCAAAGGGTTAACTGTGTGGCTAGCTAATGTTTCTGTACAGTGTGGGAGGAGCTTTTACTAGGGAAGACAAGGATCCTTGTCCCTGCTTCGCAGGAACACCCCAGATAGCAAGGATAACTTGCCAAAAATTTGTTGCAGCGTTGAACTGTAAGTCTGTTTAACTTGCTGCACATTTTCACTGGCAAGCTGCACACTTGCAGAGCACTTTTTTTTTAGTTGACACTTTTCCAATTTGTAGCAAATTTGCGTGGCAAGTCTCTCTAGCAAGAGCAAAGATGTAGTGGTGAGTCTACAGCAAGAGCTCTGAAAGTCTACAGCAGCCGTTCTCAACCAGGGTTCCTCCAGAGGTTGCTAGAGGTTCCTTGAGCTGTGGCTGATGAACCACCTTTTTGATGGTGCCTACAGAGTTCAAGGTTCAGCATCACTTAGCAAAGCCAGCAGCATGACACAAAATATATATATTTTTTTTAAATAACAAACATGTTATAATTACCTCCACTGTGCAGCTCGTTTTGCACAGAGTGGCCCCGAACCTGATCTTCTGGGGTCCCTCGGTGGCTGTCTCGGCTCCCCCCCGCAAGGACTCAACAACTTCATGCGAGCTCCCTCGGATGGTGTCGAGTGCTTGCGGGCGCGCTCCCGTGATACAGCCGGCGGCCATAGCCGCTCACTGTATCACTCGCCCCACCCCCCGGCGCGCCGCGTCATTGGATGTGATTGACATCAGCGCGAGCCAATGGCTGCGCTGCTTTCAGTTCATCAACTCTAGCCAATCAACGGCCAGGCTGAGTGGCGAAGAGGATGTCGGGAGCGAGCGCGGGACTTTCGAGGGGTCAGGTAAGTAAAACGGTGGGGCGGGGGGGGGGGGGGGGGGGGCGGTATTGTCGGATGTTTTTTCACCTTAATGCATACAATGCATTAAGGTGAAAAAACTTTTACCTTTACAACCCCTTTAAGGGTGGCATTCTGAGCACCATTTTAAGGGGAACATTCTTCCTATTGACCACCAGTATAAGGGGCATTGTTTTTCTGACCCCTGATGAATTGGTTTTAGTAAGGGTTCCTCGGGACCTGAAAATTATTTTTGGGGTTCCTCTAGGGTTAAAAGGTTGAGAGAGCTTGATCTACAGCATGAAAATTTAGCCACAGTGACCCCTGTGGTAGGATGACTATTGCAGACCATCACTGAGCCATAACTTGCAGCAGACTTGCAGAATATTTGCAAAGAAAGTTGATCTGGAGTCATGCAATGTGAACTTGCTGCAATTGTGCAACAAACTTGTGAAGCCTGGCAAGTCTAGCAATAGCTTAGCAAGTCATTTTCAACTTGCAGCATGCTATCCGGGACAGGATCCATGCCTTCCCTACTGACAGAACGGCATTCTGCCTTGTTTACATAGGCAGACTGCTGTTCTGCCTCTGTACTGCCTCTGTACTGAATGTTTGTTGGGTTCCCGGCGGACATTGAGTCCATGGTACCCGCAGATCAGCTCCCACAGTGTATAATCACAGCAGGATCGGACCGACGGCAGCGCACATGCGCGCCCCCTACCCAGAAGTGTTGGATCATGTATTAGGTACGTGATTCGGCGCAGCAGTGCCAACTTGCCAACGTATATGTAAGTTATGTGGTTGGCAAGTAGTTAATGTCAGTTGGGATTCAGCGGCTGCACAGACACAGCTGCTGCTTCCAATTTGAGGGCCCTCGTACAGGCGTACACTTTACACCCATGTGAACAAGGTCTAAAACGGGCCCTTCTTACAGAGAACCTGTTTTTGTATCAATCACCCAGGGCCTCCTGTAAAACCTAGCAAAGTATAACATTAAGTACAAGGAGCTAAATGTAAGAGAAGAAAATGAATGCAGAACAAATACTCCACTATGTGAGGTTGATGTGAAGGCATGTTTGCCTAGCATGGCTTATTTGGACATATTTTCTCCTGTTGCCTGGGGCAGCACCAGCTAACTCTAGCCTGGGATGACCCATTACAGGGACACCGCAGGTTTTTTGCCAGTGTTCCCCACATGATAATTTTAAGCAAATAAAAGCAGCTCTTCGTTTATTCCCGGGCTTAGTATTTTTCCATATCGTAGTATCGGTGGTGTCGGAGCGCTGGGATAGCTGGGTTGCAGGCGGGTCACAGTCACTCTAATTTACATTGGCAGTGGTATGTGGGAAACCTTGCACAGAGCTCGACTGTGTTTTATTTTGCCTGAGATTTGACTTTCCTGAGAGCAACATTCAACAGATCCACATAAAAACGAGAGCGCGGGAGCCAGCGAGAACACACACATCTGTGGAAATCTTATTAATGCTCCATGGTCATGCCTGGGGCTCCCCGCTCCCCCCCGAGCAGTGACTCATATTTATTCCATATCAAGTCTACATACATATTCACGATGCATGTTTCAGCTGCAGTCAGGACTCCTCGAAACCATTTCACTGGCCTCATTGCTAACAGCTGCAGCAGGTTTTCCCAGGCATTAGTCATACACCATCATTATTATTTCCTGTATTTGTTAGCACTAACATGATACTCAGTTCTTTAACAAAGTACATAGGTCCATTCACTTTAGTTCTGGACCTGAAGGAGCCCCCCATACCTAATGTCCCCACCCGTCTTGTATACACTATTGGGCCAGTTTGGTGAGGAACCAGTTAACTTACCTTACTTCACCCTCCCTGGGTAATTTTGATTATAACCTGAGCTGCAATACCATGCTTACCCGCAAAGCGCTTCAAGTGTTGTCCTGCTGCCATCCGTCGCATGCGTGTCCCGCACCACCACCCACATAGCAAGCAATTGAGCTGCAAGTTTGAAAATGACTTGCTAAGCTATTGCTAGACTTGCCAGGCTTCACAAGTTTGTTACACAATTGCAGCAAGTCAGCATTGCATGACTCCAGATCAACATGCTGCAAGTCCTGATTCAGTTATGTTGTGCAATAGTCATCCCACCACAGGGGTTACTGTGACTGGCAGAGCTCTTACTGTAGACTCACCACTGCAACTTTGCTCTTGCTAGAGACTTGCCACGCAAATTTGCTACAAATTGGAAAAGTGTTAACTAGAACTTGTGCTTCAAGTGCTCTGCAAGTGTACAACTTGCCAGTGAAAATGTGCAGCAAGTTAACAGACTTACAATTCAACACTGCAACAAATTTGTGGCAAATTATCCTTGCTATCTGGGCATCGTATTTTTGGGCATCATCAGGAGCATGGCTTTCTCTTTCCGGGACCTATCAGCAGACCCCCAGATGAAGCTCCACACATGCTCAGTGTGTTCTACATATCCCTGAAGCCTCCTGGGATGACGCAGATATCCCAGGTGGCTTCTGGCAGTGGGGAAAGGTCATTCCCACGTAGATGAGAAAGGCAGAAGCACGGGCTGTGGTTCGCCATAAAGGTAATTTCCCCCAAAATTTTGTGGGGCCATTTGCGATTACCTGCAGAAAACTCAGCCGGGATCCCTGCGAATAGTTATGGGTGGGAATTCCTATTCAAAGCAGTGAGAGAATGACAGCACCTGCAGCTGCTTGTGCCCATTCACATGTAATTGATCATACATTGATTTCCTGCAAATGATGGACCCTGGACACAGACATGAGCAATTGCATGCGAACATCCACGAATAGCTGCAGGTACTGTCAGACGCCTGTTGCTTTGAATGGGGCTTCCTGCTTGCACCTATTTGTTGCTGAGTCTCCCACAGGTAATCACACAGAATTGTCCTCCTGTCCTCTGCCACATGCCAGGTCGGAGGGGCGGACATCATTCCCACCAAGGTGAGAAAAGCAGAAGCGTAGGCTGTGCTCTGCAAATGTCCGTGAGTAGCTGCAGCTCCCATTGCTTTAAATGGGGCTTCTGGCCTGCACCTATTGGCATGGATCCCTGCTGAGTCTCCCGCAGGTAATCACACAGCATTGTCCTCCTGTCCTCTGCCACATGCCAGGTCCATGCCAGGAAGCACCACCATCTTCTATGCACCCATGATTAGGAGGCCAGCTGCCTCTTCCAGGTTGTAGCAGCCGACCCCCTAATGAAGCTACACTCATGCTCAGTGTGTTCTACATAGCCCCACAGTCTCTTGGGATGCGCAACGTGGGTACCCCAAGAGGTATCAGGTGGAGGGGCGGACATCATTCCCACCAAGGTGAGAAAATCAGAAGCGTAGGCTGTGCTCCGCAAACGTCCGTGTGTAGCTGCAGGTGCCGTCAGGCGGCTCCCATTGCTTTGAATGGGGAATTCCAGCCTGCACCCATGGGCATGGATCCATTGCGCATCCCAAGAGACTGTGGGGCTATGTAGAACACACTGAGCATGCGTGTAGCTTCAGTCTCCTGCAGGAAATCGCAAATGGCCTCATCATGAGTGTGATTTTGTCCTAAAGCCCAATTGAACTTTCAGTTTAAATTAGCTAAATACATTCCAGGTGCATCAAAACAAAAGGTGTGCAAAATTTTACAGTTTGACTTTCTAAAGCAGCCACAACTTGTGGCAGAATAGAAAACCTGTGCCCTGCCAACAGCTGCAGAGTGGGACCCTTTCTCTCTCTGGGGAAGCAGTGGTCTCATTGCAGAGGTTTGACAAGCTCCTACTAAGCCAGAGCTCTTTAAAGCGGTAGTAAACGCTGGGTGATTTTTTTTTTTTACTGAAAGGTAATGTCCTATTGTACTAGAATACATTGCATACTAGTACATTTGTGAAACTTACCTGAAAACGAAGCATTTCAGCGATGCGCTTTCACCGCTGGAGGGCACTTCCATCCTCCCTGGTCTTCCTTCTGGGTCCGCGGACTCCGGTTGTCTGACTGGCCGGAGCCGCGATGATTATATTGGTTTAGAGAGCTAGAGGAGATCTAATTTGCCAAAAAAAAAAAAAAACTTCTGTCTGTGTGCCTGTTGGAAATTTCTCCTCACTTCCTGTTTGGTAGTGTGGGGAAATCTCTCCGGTACTTTCTTTTTTCCCCATTCACTAAAATAAATGACCCTCTCCCAGCCTTGAACCACTCTGGCGGGAGGTGACCGGCACAATCAAACATCTGACAAATGTCGACTTGGAGGGGAACCCTGCGGCTTGTTTGCTCCATCTTTCACCGCGACCGATTAAGAAATACAAGGCCTCCCTTACAATTCAACTAGTGAATGCCACTAAGCCGTGCATCCCCCTCTTTTGGAGATCGGAGACCCCATCATCCAAAGCCCTGTGGTTCTCTAAAGTAAATGAACTAAGAGATATAGAAGATCTCTCAGCCACCGTGCACAACCGGGAGGAGACCTTTCGTGAAACCTGGGGACCCTGGCACCACTTTGTGTACACTGACGCATATCTCCAGGAGGTTTCGTAATTTTGGCGGACCTCCTGGATTTCACTCTGCTCACCGAGGCAAGAGGCACCTATTACCTACTATCTGTTCAATATTTCTCTCCCCTCTCCTCCACCCAGTTCTCCTCCCTTATCAGGGACAACCGCTATACTCTTTCCCCTTGCCCCGTTAAATTAATTCTTTCCCCTTCTGCCCCTCCTTATTCGAATATTAGCTTTAGTTATAGGTATTACTTTTTCGAATATAGCTTGTATCCGCATCCAACTTTATTCTTAATTTCTTTTTTTTTTCACTTTTACGTTATATCTTAATCCCACTGGCCATCCCGATACTGTTTGAACCTTATTTTCTAGCACAGCTTGACATTTATGTTTTTTGCTAGGGTCTCCATTATGGTCGTTTGTGGATTCCCTCAGCTTTACCAGTTGTCCATGAATTTTGAAACCGGTATATCCTGTGTGCCCATCTGATTAGGGTATTGCTGGGACAACTGATTTGTATATTGACTGATGTGACCCTATTGTTTCTGTTTCATAATGGTATTATAGGTTTATGTCATTTACTTGGGATGTAAACCATATCCTCTTTAAAAAATAAAGGAATTACAAAAAAAAAAAAACTGACCCTCCAGTTTCTTCACAGTCCGAAGCAAGTAAAGCCGAAAAAACGTGTGTAAAGGACAGACAGCACTGTCTTTTATAAATGTGCTGGATTGCTTGAAATACTAAAATAAAGCAAACGGAGCAAAGATAAGTGTCTTCTGGATGATACCCAGGATAGTATTGCATCATGCGTGGCATGTGAGAGATTTCATCATCAGAGTAACACGCACCTCCCAAAATACTGGAGGGGATTTTTATTCAATGTTCTATTTATTTCTCTTAATACAAGAAAAACAGTTCACAGCACCAAATTATACCCCCCCCCATGGACTGTAATGGGGGATTATCTGATGTGCACTCAGTAGCGGATGCACATGTCAAGTAAACAGGGTGCATGTCTGGATTAATGATTTAAAGCCCAACTCTGGGTTGGCCTAAACAGTAAAATCTATCTGTTCTCCATCTTCCTAGCATGCGCAGAATATAAAGCTTATTTTGTCTAAAGAAATATGATAGAGAGGAATACCTACCTAATCCATGGAGCCTTATGCAGCGTACACATGGGCGGACTTTTCAACCAGACTGGTCCGACGGTCTATCCGATGGACTTTCGGCGGACTTCCGATGAACTTTCCCAACGAACGGACTTGCCTACACACGATCACACCAAAGTCCGACGGATTCGTACGTGATGACGTACGACCGGACTAAAATAAGGAAGTTGATAGCCGGTAGCCAATAGCTGCCCTAGCGTCGGTTTTTGTCCATCGGACTAGCATACAGACCAGCGGATTTTTCGACCGGACTCGAGTACGTCGGAAAGATTTTAAACATGTTCCAAATCTAAAGTCCGTCAGATTTTCGACCAAAAACGTCAGCTGCAATTCCGATGAAGCCCACACACGGTCGAATTGTCTGCTGGACTCGGTCCATCGGATCAGTCCGGTCGAAAAGTCTGCTCGTGTGTACACAGCCTTAGGTTTCTTCTCTGCCAGTTGTCTCACCAATGTCACCATGTACAATGCCAACAAAGTGGTTACTAGAGATTCCTTGATTTCTAGGCCCCACCAGCTGCTAGAAACCTGTCCAATCAGGGTGGTCTTATTGGCCGCTAAGACAGGGCAGTTAGACAGGAGACAGCATGTGAGTGGGGCTTAGTCCAGAAGTTGGGGAAGTCGAGCACCGACTAACAAGAGGACATCCATATCAAGGCAGCACAAAAAAGAGGGTTAGTAAGGGTAAAAGTTGTCCCTGTTTTGTTTAAAATAAATCCCTATTAACCTCTGTAACCTTAAGCTGGCCAAAGAAGGTTCAAATCTCGGCCAGTTTGGCAGGGATCCGACCAGATTCGACCCATGTATGGGCAGGCTGGTTGTACCAACCAGCATGTCGGATTTCTAGCATGCAATTATTACCAGCGGCTATAGCTGCTAGCAATAATCACTCTGTTCTCCCAGCAGGGATGGCTCCCCAAGCCCCTTCGCCAGGAGAACAAAATATTCCCGCAGCAGGGATTCCTCTTTTAACACTGTCTTGCTGGGGAAATTGAACAATTTTCTTTCCTGCAACTCGTGGCCTGCCTTAAACATTGTGTTGTTATTCCTCATTTTCAGCATCATCTCCCTGCCCTCTTCAAGCAGTGTCTTGTCAGCTCAGTTTCCCCTGCTCCCCCTTCCCAGCAGTGACTTGTCAGCTCAGCTTCCCCTGCTCTCCCTTCCATGTAGTGACGTGTCAACTCAGCTTCCCCTGCTCTCCCTTCCATGTAGTGACGTGTCAGCTCAGCTTCCCCTGCTCTCCCTTCCATGTAGTGACGTGTCAGCTCAGCTTCCCCTGCTCTCCCTTCCATGTAGTGACGTGTCAGCTCAGCTTCCCCTGCTCTCCCTTCCATGTAGTGACGTGTCAACTCAGCTTCCCCTGCTCTCCCTTCCATGTAGTGACGTGTCAGCTCAGCTTCCCCTGCTCTCCCTTCCATGTAGTGACGTGTCAGCTCAGCTTCCCCTGCTCCCCCTTCCTTGTAGTGACTTGGCAGCTCAGTAGTGACTTAGCACATCAGCTTCCCTTGCTTGCCCTTCCTAACAGTCACTCAGCAGCTCAGCTTCCCCCTCCTAATAGTGACTTTGCAGCTCAGCTTCCCCCTCCCAGCAGTAATTTGGCCTATCAGCCTTCTAATCTTTAATGTAAACATTAAAGGAGAAGTCCAGCCTGAGCTCGTTTAGCTGGGCTTCTCCTATGGGTCACAGGAGTTCAATTAGTTTTGCACTCCTGTGACCTGTTATCAGCAGAGAGAGGTCTAAAGTCCGCTCTCTGCTGACGTCACTGGAATCAGTCCAGTCACCGCGTCCTCCCGACAATAAAGTCTGGATCCGCCAGGTGCCTGGACTGATGGAGGTCTAAGCGAGCCACTGAGAGCCTGAGACAACCACTCCCCACCCATCCACAGCTGAGCGCTCCAATGAGCGTGAAGGAGCAGAGCAACTGTAATTTGCTGGCAATTTAAAATGTTTTTTCCTTTTGTGAATGTTAGTGCTTTAAAAAAAAAAAAATCACTGTTCCCAACCAAAAGTAATTTTTTATTTTTTTTTGCATTGGTACATTTTCCCCAGTTTAGTGCCCACCTATGCTATTTTTTGACAACCCTTTGCCTACTTGTCCAGAAAGTGGGCATTTTTGATTTGACAGATTTGACTCCTATTGATTGCAATGGGGTTCGGTCTAGGCATCATACTTCTTTGAAGTTTGCCGAACCCAGTTTGGCTCATTCCTCCTGAGGAAAAATAAAATCACCCAACAAAGTCACACACATCAATAAAAACCTGATAGAGGCTCTAACCCAACCCTACGAGTCCACCAAAGGTTGCTAGGGGTTCCTTGAGCTGTGGCTGATTGACCTCCTATCTGATGGCACCTGTATATTTCCATTTGGCAGAGCCAACATCATGACACCAATGAACTTTATATCTGTGTGGAAGTGTATTGTTCTGACATTCATGGAAAGGGACAGTGGCAGGTGCTCAAAATTGTTGGGGGGGCACAAACAAACTGAAAAATTGTGAAAAAAACCCCATCAATCGCAGCCACTGTGCCTATCAATTGCCGCCACTGTACCCCATAAAATGCAGCCACTGTGCCCATCAATTGCCGCCTCTGTGCCATCAAATGCAGCCACTGTGCCCCATAAAATGCAGCCACTGTGCCCATCAATTGCCACCACTGTGCCCATCAAACGCAGCCACTGTGCCCATCAATTGCCGCCACTGTCCCATCAAACGCAGCCACCATGCCATCAAATGCAGCCACTGTACCCCATAAAATGCAGCCACTGTGCCCATCAATTGCCGCCTCTGTGCCATCAAATGCAGCCACTGTGCCTATCAATTGCCACCACTGTGCCCATCAAACACAGCCACTGTGGCCATCAAACGCAGCCACTGTGGCCATCAAACGCAGCCACTGTGCCCATCAATTGCCGCCACTGTGCCCATCAAACACAGCCATTGTGCCATCAGACACAGCCACTGTGCCCAATAATTGCCGCCACTGTGCCATCAAACGCAGCCACCGTGCCATCAAATGCAGCCACTGTGCCCATTAATTGCCGCCACTGTGCCCATCAATTGCTCCCACTGTGCCCCATCAAACGCAGCCACTGTGCCATATCAAATGCTGCCAGTGTGCCCCCCGCTGGCCCGCCGTCTGCACTTACCTGTCTCGGTGGGACAGCTCCTCAATGTCATCTCCCGTCCTCTCCACCCATCCTCTGCTATGATTGGATGGTTAAGAAAGGCTACTCTAACCCTTCTGCACTCTTTTCAAAACTTAAAGCGGATCTTCCCCAAACCCCCTCCCCCCATTTTGTTTTTTACCCCCATTTACCGGTAGGTGGTTGTGCACATTTTAGATATTCATCAACCCAGAGGATCCAGTATTGTCCTGCTGAGATCCTCTTGTCTTATGCCACTGCTCGATCCCGCGCCACCATGTTGTTTGTGATGTCATCGAGAGGCCCGCCAGCTCTTCTGGGTTCAGCAGACGGGCCTCCCAATGACTCGCGGCTAGGCCCACCTCCCTCCTCCTTTGTATACCTCCTGGGATACACAGCATGATGTGCATATCCCAGGAGGCACAGCGAGCACTGTGCACGTCATTCGCCTAGGCGAGTGAATGCATCGGGGGTGGGGTGGGGCCGGACACATTTCTATAACCACTTCCTGTTGACGTGGCGTGTATATGCGGCCTCTCGGCAAGTGGGCTTTATCGCTGAGAGGCTGTATATATGGCCTTATGGAGACAGTTTTCTGTGCTTAGAGCGTGCACCACAGTTACCGGCAGACTGGAAAGCTCCCAATGCATACTTGCAAACGGGAGCTTTCCGATCATGTGACCGCTGTGACAGCCAATCACAGCAGTCACATGACCCAAATGCCCACCTCCCAGCATTTAGAAGCTCTTGAAGGGCCAGGAGGTGGCGGCAGGAAGGTGTTTAAAAAAAGGTAAACGAAAAAAAAAAAAAAAAACATCACTATTCATGTACAGGATGAGAGTCAGGAACTTTATTAAGAGGGTAAAGATCTTCTTTAACCACTTCAGACCCAGAAGGTTTTACCCCCTTAATGACCAGGCCAGTTTTTGCGAAACGGCACTGCATCGCTTCAACTGACAATTGCGCAGTCGTGCGACGCTGTAACCAAACAAAATTGACGTCCTTTTTTTTTCCCACAAATAGAGCTTTCTTTTGGTGGTATTTGATCACCTCTGCGGTTTTAATTTTTTTGTGCTATAAATTTAAAAAAAAACAATATTTTTTACTTTCTGCTATAATACATATCCAAAAAAAATATACAAAACAAATGTATTCATCAGTATTCTGCTACATATTTGTGGTAAAAATCGCAATAAGCAAATATTGATTGGTTTGCGCAAAAGTTATAGCGTCTACAAAATAGGGGATAGGTTTTTTTTGGACTTTACTTTTTTTTTAATGTTTTTACTGATAATGGCAGCGATCTGCAATTTTTAGCGGGACTGCGACATTGCGGTGGACAAATCTGACCCCAAGTGACACTTTTTGGGGACCAGTGACATTATTACAGTGATCAGTGCTAAAAAAAAATAAATTGATCAATGTATAAATGACACTGGCAGGGAAGGGGTTAACACTAGGGGGCGATCAAGGGGTTAACTGTGTTCCCTGGGTGTGTTCTAACTGTGTGGGGGCTGGGGGTTACTGGGACAACAAAGAGATCGCTGTTCCTGATCATTAGGAACAGCAGATCCCTGAGTTATCCCCTGTAATGCCCCGTACACACGGTCGGATTTTCCGATGGAAAATGTCTGATCGGATCGTGTTGTCGGAAATTCCGACTGTGTGTAGGCTCCATCGGACGTTTTCCATCGGATTTTCCGACACACAAAGTTGGAGAGCAGGAGATAAAATTTTCCGACAACAAAATCCGGAAATTCCGATCGTGTGTACACAAATCCGACGGACAAAGTGCCACGCATGCTCAGAATAAATAAAGAGATGAAAGCTATTGGCCACTGCCCCCTTTTATAGTCCCAACGTACGTGTTTTACGTCACCGCGTTTAGAACGATCGGATTTTCCGACAACTTTGTGTGACCGTGTGTATGCAAGACAAGTTTGAGCCAACATCCGTCGGAAAAAATCCTAGGATTTTGTTGTCGGAATGTCCGAACAAAGTCCGACCGTGTGTACGGGGCATAAGAATGGGGATCCTCCGTTCTCTCTGTGCAGCGATCGTGGGTGGCGCATTGAGCATGCTTGCCCACAGTATCTATTGCATGAAACGACGTACAGGTACATCGGTTCGCGCAATGGAGCCGCCCTGCCGCTGTATATGTGCGGTGGGTGGTCTTTAAGTGGTTAAAAAAAACAATCCTGGGTAGATTTTGATTGGTTACAGTGAAATACTGTTTCGGCACACCACCGTCGCTCTTTCCAATGCTTTCCTTTGCTATGTTGCACAACTTTAGACTGAGTAAAGTGTTCTATAGCACAGCTTTTATTGTCTGAAGTGGTACAAAGAAAAAAAAAAACTCTAAAACTTCTGGTCTGTCATGAAGAACCGCAGATGTTCAGGAAGTAACAGGTCAAATTAAATCAATATTGCAAGAGGGGTGACTTGAATTTGGAGTAGTAAGGAAGTAAGGAATTTGGAAAATGTATAGGGCAAGGGTAAGAGAACAATGCACTGCAGATCTTCCATATAGGACAGTAAATTCATGATCTGCAAAATGTCATTGCCTACGCGGATTATCTGTAAACTAATATGTATATTTAACAAAGCCCAGTGCAGTCCATAAAGTGCAGTATGTCTGCCCATAGACCGACAGATTTCTTCTGAGAACAACAACAGGGACCCGACTACTAATATTATTGCTCTAGAACTGAGACCTGCTACAGTTCTCGGCTGACAGTGACAGCGGTCCTGTCCCTTTTTCTGTGTGGATAGAAAGCATGAAGGTAAAAAAACCTTCACCCTTTAGAATCGCTTTAAAAGGGCAGCCAGCAATTTTATTTTTTTTTATGCTATGTTGTTGGGAACATGTAATTATAAGATAGGTGTTATCTCAATTTTGCTGCAAAAGTGGAAATACACTTTAAAGCGATATTAAAGTCTTGTTTTTTTTTTGTTTAAAAATAACAAACATCTTATGCCGCGTACACACGGTCGGATTTTTTGACAACAAAGGTCCGACGGACTTTTGGCAGACTTCCGATGGACTTTCTAACGAACGGACTTGCCTACACACGATCACACCAAATTCCGACGGATTCGTACGTGATGACGTACACCGGACTAAAATAAGGAAGTTGATAGCCAGTAGCCAATAGCTGCCCTAGCGTCGGTTTTAGTCCGTCGGACTAGCATACAGACGAGCGGATTTTTCGACCGGACTCGAGTCCATCGGAAAGATTTGAAGCATGTTCCAAATCTAAAGTCCGTCAGATTTTCGACCGAAAAAGGTCTAATGAAGCCCACACACGTTCGAATTGTCTGCCGGACTCGGTCCATCGGACCAGTCCGGACGAAAAGTCAGCTCGTGTGTATGCGGCATTATACTTACCTGCTCTGTTGCAGTGGATTTGCACAGAGCAGCCCAGATCCTCCTCTTCTCGTGTCCCTTGCCAGCGCTCCCCATCTTCAATTTTTTTTTTAGGGCCCATTCACACCTGAGCGTTTTCAGCTCGTAAAACGCTCGTCTCAAAAGTTCCAAAACGCCCAACAAGCAAAATCCCATTCATTTAAATGGCCCCTGTTCACATCTGAGCGTTCTGTCGCCTGAAGCAAAACGCCTGAAGCTCAGAAAAGTACACAAGCTTCTTTTTGGGCAGATTACAGGCGTTTTTCTGCTTTTTACATTGATGACCTTTTGACCTGTACAAAAACGCCCTAAAAAACGCCTGAAAATGATACTCTCAGGTGTGAATGCAGCCTTAATGCATTAAACCAAATTAACTAACAAAAATGAAAAAAAAAAATAAAAAGTTTAAATATTGATTAGAAAAACAGAAAACAAAACACAAATCAGCAGGAAAATAATAGTGGAATAGAGGAGAAGGGTAAGAAGAAGTCGAGGGTAAACTAAAGATTAATAAGGGGTTAAAAAGAAACAAATTTTATTTTGTAATACCCAAAACTGGGCTTTAAAGAAAGCAGTGGGGTGAGGTGGGGGTTTGACAACCCTGTGGAGCCACTTCTTTATTTTCTAACCCTGAAAGGCATAGCTCCCAACTGTCCCTGATTTCGAGGGACTGTCCGTGATTTGGAGCAATGTCCCTCTGTCCCTCTTTCCTCCTCATTTGTCCCTCATTTTGGTCTGATATATATAGTTGTATATAAAATGCACTTTTTATCTTTCAAAAAGTTTTTCCCAGTGCTAAACCTTTCATGTGATTTCTAAATTGCTGCATTCGTAAATTCTAAAAGCCAATATAAAAGAATAGTGGTGGTAAAAAAAAGCACTTGTGGGTTTCACCAATTTTTGTTTTTTTTTGTACAATTCTCCTTTAAGGGGGTGTGGCAAGGGGTGTGTCCTATGTCTACATACTTTTGCTGATAGGTGTCCCTCATTCCCATCTCAAAAAGTTTGGAGATATGGAAAGGGGCCTCTGGGTGCCATTACAAGTAGGGGCTGTCCTTGCCTGTTTTGGGCCCCAGAACTTCCATATCCAGATGACGCTCAGCTTACCTTCAGTGACTGAAGGTACCCTGACTATATTTCAAGACCAGTAGTTTGGCTCAGAGGAGCTTCTGTTTTAGGTAACCACCAACCACTAATGAATCGGGACCCACTGTCCCGATTCAAGGCCAATTTAATAGGGCCTTCTCCTATCAAACGCAAATGATTTTGGGCACTTCACTGCTCACCATGTGGAGGGGAAATGAATGCTGACCTTCAGTGTAACAGGGGTATTAAAACTGCCCACTGCTTTAATGAGGCATTCACACTGGCTACCAACGTAACAGATGCATTTACACTGATTGCCGTAACGAGGGACCTTATACTGACCTTCAATGGAAGATGTGAATGACCCACCCTTTTACATTGGTGGTCTGTGTAAATATCCCTGGTTACAGAGGATATTGTATTGAATGGCAGTGTGCTGGGGGGCCTTGAAGTTTGTAAACTTTGTGAAGACACACACATACCTCCCAACTTTTTGAGATGAGAATGAGGGACACCTATCAGCAAAAGTATGCAGGCATAGGACACACCCCTGGCCACGCCCCCTTAAAGGAGAATTGTACAAAAAAAACCAAGATTGGTTAAACCCTCAAGTGCCTTTTTTTACCACTACTATTCCTTTATATTGGCTTTTGGAATTTACAAATGCAGCAATTTGGAAATCAGATGAAAGGTTTAGTGCTGGAAAACACTTTTTGATAGATAAAAATTGCATTTTATGTACAGCTATATAGATCAGACCAAAATGAGGGACAAATAAGGAGGACAGAGGGACATTGCTCCAAATCAGGGACAGTCTCTCGAAATCAGGGACAGTTGGGAGCTATGCACACATAATTTCCCTGAAATGTGTGACATGGATTCACTATGCCCTGTAAGTAGGCACTGCTGTGTCACACATTTCACAGAGCCTGTCTTCTGAACTACAGAGGAGGAGTTTCAGGGGGTGGAGTCAGTAGAGGAATCACTTCTTGCAGATAGCGAGGTACCGTGGGATATATAGTCCCTAGAAATTGAGGAGAAGCTGCAAAGCATTCAAGGAATTTAGGAAGTTGTAGAAAGAGATGGCCAGGAGAAAGGCAGAGCTCACAACATGGAAAGAGTTTTTGAAGTAAGCTTATATTGGATTGTCAATAATAACCATTGTTTATTAAAAGAAACTCACTCACGTTTAAAACGATAATCATAAAAATAATAATCATAATAAAAATAATAACCATTGTTTGTATTGCTACCATGATTTTATAAAATGAAAGTGTATGGTGTCACCATAGATTTCCTTTAACAACACAAGCTGTTTATGTTATTCACAGCATAGCAGTAAATTAGCCTTCAGAAAAGCTGTAGCTGTCTGCTCACCACCTACTGGTTTCAAGAGTTAATTATAAAAAAAAAATTTGCACTATTTGGTCTCTAACAGATATCCTGAAAATAAAAAGGAAAATACATACATTACATGTAAAACTAGCAACGTGCAAACAAATGCAGCCAATCATATGTCATCTTTCAATTATATACGTTGATATCTGATAACTGTATCGTGTACCTAGTTATTGCTTATTTTTCTTCTAAATAAGTCTGTTTTGTTATGTTGCTATTTCATAACATTTATTTTCTTATTTCATAATTTGTCTTACAAACCTGTAATACATGATGTGAATTTGACTTTCATTTAGAACACAGCTGGTATTTTTGATTAGAAAATCACATTTCTGAAAATGAAATGTATTCTGTGATACTGGAAGGAATTCTGTGAATAAGGAACCTGTGATCTGTAACAGAACTGGAACTTCACATTCACATTGTCTTTAGGACAAATGGAAAAGTTCTATGTGATTACTTTTCATCTTCCAGCCATGAGGCCCATGTGCTGGAGAGGTACTTATCTGCCAGTCATACTTCCTCAATAAATGCTCATTAAGTCCAGCGGAATGACAGTTGTTGACAGACGAAATGACATAATGGTGATGAATTGACATTTGCCAGCCTTCCCGCTGGTATTCTTTAGGAGGAAGGAAATTAGTTATGGAGCTGGAAGTAGCATAAGCAGATTTCCTTCTGTCTACATACTCTTCCGTGGGGTGGATATCAGTGCAGTGCAGGGTAGGTAAACATCACACGCGGTCAGTAATGTCACAATCATATAACACTGTACCCAAATTACAGTTTTATAATTTTTTGAGACAGAGCTTTCTTTTGGTGGTATTTAATCACCACTGTTTTTTATTTTTTGCTAAACAAAAGAAAAAAGACTGATTTTTTTTTTATTAGTTTCTGTTAGAACATTTTGCAAATAAGTAGTTTTTCTTCACTGATGTGCACTGATGAGGCTGCACTGATGAGGCTGCACTGATGAGGCGGCACTGATGAGGCTGCACTGATGGGCACTAATGAGGCTGCACTGATGTGCACTGATGAGGCGGCACTGATGAGGCTGCACTGATGAGGCGGCACTGATGAGGCTGCACTGATGTGCACTGATGAGGCGGCACTGATGGGCACTAATGAGGCTGCACTGATTAGGCGGCACTGATGAGGCTGCACTGATGTGCACTGATGAGGCGGCACTGATGAGGCTGCACTGATGGGCACTAATGAGGCTGCACTGATGTGCACTGATGAGGCGGCACTGATGAGGCTGCACTGATGGGCACTAATGAGACTGCACTGATGTGCACTGATGGGCACTAATGAGGCTGCACTGATGAGGCGGCAGTGATGGGCACTAATGAGGCTGCACTGATGGGCACTAATGAGGCTGCACTGATGAGGCGACACTGATGGGCACTGATGAGGTGATATTGATAAGGAAGCACTGATGAGGCTGCTCTGATGGGCACTGATGAGGAGGCACCAACGGGGCTGCACTGATAAGCTGCAGTGATGGGCACTACTAATTTGCACTGATGATCAGTACCCATATTATCAGTGTAAATAATGTATTCACTGTGCCCTGTCAGACTTGCCAGTTATTGGCTCTCTTTTCCTCACACAGAGACAGCATGTGAGGAAAGGAGAGCCAATAGCCGGCAAGTCTGTTTACATGTCACCAGCTGTGATTTGACACAGCTTTCTATGAGGAAATCGAGTGGAAACTGACCGCCTGTCTGTTTTCATCCGATCCGCTAGATGGATGGAAATTAGGACCACCATACGTCTGAATTTTGTGAGCAGGATCAGATTGGATGGCGGTGGGTGTCAGAGAACATGTGTCTGACAGGCAGGCCTGATCGGAAAGCTAGCGTGAAAGGACCCTTTAACCACTTGCTGACCAGCCGCCGCAGTTGTACTGCGGCAGGTTGGTTCGGCTGGGCGAATCGCTGTACCGGTATGGTGGTCCCTTTAATGGCTATAGCAAGCGCAGCCGTGGCGCATCGGCCGCTATGTCTACCAGCCACCCGCGATTGCTCCACAGAGAGCCAGAACGGGGATCTGTCAATGTAAACAAACAGATCCCCGTTCTGTCAGGGGAGTAGAGAGAAAGCGTCTGTTCCTAGTGATCAGGAACAGTGATCTCTCTGTACTCCCAATCAGTCCCCTCCCCCCATAGTTAGAAACATCTCCCAGGGAATTTAACCCCTTGATCGCCCCCCTAGTGTTAAGCCCTTCCCTGCCAATGTCATTTATACAGTGATCAGTGGCTATTTTTAGCTCTGATCACTGTAATAATGTCACTGATCCCAAAAAAGTGTCAAACATGTTCGATCTGTCCGCTGCAATGTCGCAGTCCAGCCAAAAATCGCTGATCACCGCCATTACTAGTAAAAAAAAAAATTAATAATAAAAATGCCATAAATATATCCCCTATTTTGTAGACGCTATAACTTTTGCGCAAACCAATCAATGTACGCTTATTGCCAATTTTTTTTTTTTTTTTTTTTAACAAAAATTTGTAGAAGAATATATATGGGCCTAAACTGATGAAAACATTTTTGGGGGATATTTATTATAGCAAATAGTTAAAAAAAAATGTTGTTTTTTTTTTCAAAATTGTCGGTCTTTTTTGTTTATAACGCAAAAAAAAAAAAACGCAGAGGTGATCAAATGCCACCAAAAGAAAGCTCTATTTTTGGGGGAAAAACATTGCACAACCGCGCAATTGTCAGTAAAAACAACGCAGTGCTGTATCGCAAAAAATGGCCTGGTTATTAAGGGGGTAAATCCTTCCGGGGCTGAAGTGGTTAAACTGGACTAGTCAGCTTGAACTTCGCCTCTTAAAGTAGCCAGAACAAAGTAACTTTAAGAGACTTAGGTCATCTGAATGCTTTAACCTAGGGGGATGTGTGTCATTAGAAATATAGTTGATTTGGCCCTCAAATTCGTCATTTGATGTAGTTAAAATTTTTTATCTATTTTTTCGAAGAATGATTCTAACACTTATTAGTACTTTTGTATGCTAGTTTACAATAAAAATACTTAAAAAGTATTTAGGCTCCAACTTGGATTATGGTGGTCTGGCACTAATAACAATAGTTTGGCCTCCAAGCACCAATGTGTGTTATATACATAGTTACATTGTTCCTGGGACCTGGAATTCATCTTTGATTTATGGAATGCGTATCATTCTAGCAGTTAGGGTTTCATTTGTCATGTTCTAACTAGTAAATATTTTGTGGGATATTCAGGACATGTCACAATGCAGATTGTGTTTCCAGCTTAGTCCTCACTATAGTGATCTTGGCATTTTTATAGAACAGAAGCAGTTTTTTTTACTGGTGATGAGGCATGTTTATCGTACAGTATCACAAATCCGCAAATCAAGATTTTTTTTAAAGGCATTGTACATTTTCAAATGTTTTTGTTGTTTTAACCAGGTATTAGTGTATTCATATTCCCTGTGCCGTTTGTTTGTCGTACCTTGTAATGATTGGTATGTTGTGGCTGCAGTTTGTATTGTCATGGCTGATTGGTTCCTATGTCCATGTTTTGCTACAGCAGGACTGTCCTTATTTGCCAAAGGGAAAAGACAACTTCCTGTTTTGGTCACAAAGCGTCCAGTGCATGTGTTGCAGTCCACTCTGTGTCTAAGGCCCCTTCAACACTGGGGCGGTGGGGGCGTCGGCGGTAAAACAGCGCTATTTTTAGCGCTATTTTACCGTTGTTTTTGCGGCGGTATTCGGCCGCTAGCGGTGCGGTTCTAACCCCCGCTGGCGGCCGAAAAAGGGTTAAAAAAAGGGTTAAAACCGCTCGCATAGCGCGGCTATAGCTGCAGTATTGCCGCGGTATAGCCGCGCTGCCCCATTTATTTCAATGGGCAGGAGCGGTTTAGGAGCGGTGAATTCACTGCTCCAAAGATGCGGCTTGCAGGAGTTTTTTTCTTCTCCTGCCAGCGCACCGCTTCAGTGTGAAAGCCCTCGGGCTTTCACACTGAACAAACAGTAGAGGCTGTTTTGGGTCGGTTTGCAGGCTGTATTTTTAGCGCAATAACGCCTGCAAACCGCCCCAGTGTGAAAGGGCTCTAAAGGTTGCTCCCTGTCTGGGATTCACCTGGACAGTGTGGGTTTTGAATCATGTGTCTGGGTTTCAGTCCGCCTTAAACCCGGACACATTATTCAAACCGTACTGTGGCTTAGAGCAGGGCTTGACGGGAGAGTGAGGGGAGCGCAGGACGGGAGGCGGAGGTGGAGGGCCGGGGAGAGGGTGATTGTGAGGGGAGCAGAGGAGGAGGCAGGGGGACAAGTCTTTGTTTGGAACATTTAAAATGGCTGGCGGCTGAGCAGAGGACTCCCACACCTATCCAGGCTGAGGAGAGAGTGGGGGGCCAGGCAAAGCCAGAGCCTTTCTACTACAAAACCGGGGGGGGGGGGGGGGGGGGGGGGGGACACTAGAGGTGCAAAGGGATCATTTCTGGGTGAGCGGGCAGCACAGCGTTACGGAAGAGACATGTACCCACTGAGCCAGGGACTGACGGAGGAACGAGCACCATACAGCCCACCAGGACAAAAACTCTGTATGACCTGCCAGCCAGTATACTTACCCGGGGATTCCCTCCCCCAGCAGGAGAATACAGTACACAGTGGGATATCCCCTTCCCCCCAATACTACACCCCCTTCCCCCATACTGTACATACCAGATGACACCCTTATTCCCCCCATACTACACCAGGAGACCCCCCCCCCCCCAAAATTACACCGGAAGACCCTCCCCAAACATTACATACTCCTGCGCTATGTACACTATATTGTACATTACGTGCTTCTCTCCAAAGTGTTCATTGTTTTAACAGTTGCTAGTTGCCAAGTAGTCCATGACTATTCTAGTGAAGTTCTTCTGTAAGGTCGGTTCAGATAAAATGTTAGCTCTTTATCTATTTTCAGTGTACGCAAAATCATATGTAATAGAAGAGTTTTATTAATTTTTTTAATGATTGTGCTGAGGTTTATACATGTCTGTGAGACTCTTACTTGTGGCACAGCAATCTAAGCATATTTTATGGGTAGAAGAATGCTTTTGTTTTATTTAACCATGCCCCCTTTAAGCCCCTCTCGCTGGTAATGCAATTTGGCCACATCCACTGTTGGCCACTGTGCTATGCACGCCGCATTAATACTCTTCTTGTGCCACCCAAAGGTGTCCCAGGTCTTTTACAACCCTACAGTGTATACTACAAAAAAAAAAAAAAAAAAATGAATGTGCACTACTAAAGTGTTTGGGTTTGGCTTGAAGAAAAGGTGGCAGCCCTATCTGTGTCACATCACGAATGTGGAAGGGCTAATGTACGTAATAAAAAAAAATGTTATCCACCTGCAAAGTGAGCTCTCTGTGTGTCTGTGAATAATCTGGCTGTTTGAGACTGTGTCAGATCTAATTACTCTAGCTCTTACCTGCCCCAGCACTAAACTGAGACCCAGGGATTGCGGGATATGTAGTTTTTTTCACAGGAAGTGTCAGTTCTCACACTACAGACAACGGTCATGCATTAATCTGTGCAGTACCATGCGGCATGCCTCATGTTTGAACACAAACAGAAACTTCTGACTCTGGAATGTTGAGGTTTACACTTCTATAGGCTGTGCATACAGGGCAACAAATGACACCATGAAACTAAATGATCAATGCACATCTTCTGCAGGTGAAAAAACACAAGGTGCAGGTAGGAAAGTTTGTAGGTGGGCCCTAGACCCAGGTTACCCAGTCAGGGAGAGAACACACACAGCCCTTGGTTGCTATTAATTGTATTATTTATAGGTTAGCAGTAATAAGTGTTGATAATTCTTGGAGGCAATGATACAAGGCAATGCAAAAGTTTGTATTTACACAGTATTACTAGGCTCTGGCCAGTTATACCAAGGGATGGCTTCCACTGGAGGGATGGTGGTTTACGGTGCCCTCGGGCGGCACTGAAATGCTGCTATGCAGAATCCACAATACTGTCCCAGACCTGGGATGTTTACTCACTGCAGGTGTTGTCCCTTTAATGCCCCTATGACTTTGTCCACTTGGGAGACCCGATCAAGATGGCCACCTGAGATCTTGAAAGATTTCAGCGTCCAACTGGACAGCTGGCTCCTCTGAGACATTGATGGAGTCCATAAGGGGACAGTTTCCTTATATGACCCCACTTCACCTATAACAATGGCACAGTGCCACCTAAAGGCTGCAGGGGAACCTGCACCTGCCTACAGGTTTATATTGCATTTAGAAAGGAAGTAAAGGCAGGGAAAAAAAACACACCCTGTAAGGCAAAGGCATAATGAGCTAGTATGCATAGCTTTATATGAATAACACACCTGAGATGGAAGCCCCCGAAGCGACCCTTATTCTTCTCCTTCATCGCTGCCATCTATCCCCGAGTGACTTCCGGGTATCGCGGCTCCGGCGCTGTGACTGACCGGGGCCGCGATGACATCACTCCAGCGCATGCGCGAAGGAGCTGCCACTAACGGCACGATCGCCGTTAGCAGTGGCATGCTCAGTGCGCCTGCGCCGCTGTCTATGTTTGTGGTGCTAAGATGCCGTGAAGTTAGGGCTGGGAGATTTTCTTTAAAAAAAAAAAAATCTTCGATTCTCTTATACGATTCGAATCGAGTTTTTCTTTTTCTTTGGAAACCGCGCCGGTCCTGAGGCGCTGCGGGCATGAGCTTTTAGGCGAGGCCGCAGCTTCGGCCTAGTCCGTGGCGTCCGGCCTGGCAGACTAGGCCGAAGCCACGGCCTCACCTAAAAACTCCTTGCCCACAGCTCCTCAAGACCGGCGCGGTGTACGCACCGGTCCTGAGGCGCTGTGGGCATGAGTTTTTAGGCGAGGCCGCGGCTTCGGCCTAGTCCGCGGCGTCCGGCCTCGCAGACTAGGCCGAAGCCACGGCCTCACCTAAAAACTCCTTGCCCGCAGCTCCTCAGGACCGGCGCAGTGTATGCAGCAGTCCTGAGGCGCTGTGGGCATGAGTTTTTAGGCGAGGCCGCGGCTTCAGCCTAGTCCTCGGCGTCCGGCCGAAGCCGCAGCCTCGCCTAAAAACTCATGCCCGCAGCGCCTCGGGACTGGCGCGGTGAAAAAAAAAAAATCTAAAAAAATTGATTTGTTTAAATTTTGAATCGATTTGACCTCTCAACTAGATTCAAGATTTAAATCGATTTTTTCCCCAGTCCTACGTGAAGTTCCACTTTAAGTTGAGTAAAAGAGGCAGCGATTCTTTAGAGTGGGGCTGTGGAGGGGAGAAGGTGGGAGAGTAGCTTCAACTGTCTGGAGAGTAGCTTCAACCGTTCTCCACCGTACACCATCTTATGAAATGAGATCCTTTGTTTTCCTGGTTTGCGGGATGTTGTAAATTACAAGTAACTGTATACACAGACCACATAATAAAATAATGTGTACAATGTACTTGTTTTCTCTAAAGTCAGTAGATCCTCTGATCATTCACTGGAGTTATTAGGAAGTTTACGGAGATGGTGTCACAAGTTGTGAGATTATCTAGGTAAACTTTACCATTTTCTTTTAAACCTTTCCCATAAAACAATGTGTTGTGCACATGTAAGCATTCCTGGAGTCCCAGTATAGCATGTATATGGTTTCCAACATTGATGAGATCTGGTCCAAACATGGGGTCTCCTCATATGGTTTTCTTTAAGCACTTGTCGAACTCACAGCCACTGCAGGAAACAATTATTTTGAGAGGGTTATCGTTTACATATGGTTGTGGAGATCTTTATAGAGTTATTCAATGGGAAAGTTCTTGTTTGTTCAATGAACAGGTACACTAATCATGGTTGTTTTTAGAGGTCAGCTCCACCCTAGACAGAATCATCATTTTTGGGTTGCTTCCCCCTCCAGCTTCCTATAACTGCTTACCCCGCAGGAGCTTGTGTGTCCGGACCCTCTGCAAAAAGACAGGTGGCCGTTTCAAGCAGCTGCTTTCTATTTGTTATTGTTGAGCTGTTTATTGTACTTGTAAGTTACAGAAAACCAATTGGAGGACTGTGACATCATCATTTGGCTTTGCAACAGCGGCGGCAATTGGGTGGAGCTGGCAATTTTAGTACCAGCTGTAACAAGATGAGGTAGGTTCTATTGTTTCAACCAATTTAAAGGATAACTGCACATTTAAACTATTTTAGGACTTTTTATGAGTCCAACAACACAAATCAACATTGCAAATATAACCTGCTAATTTTGCCTTTTCTTTTCCTGAGTTTTGAGAATTGTCATCGTTCAGCCATAAAGCATAAGCAGTACTATTTGTTTTAATGGGAATGAGGTAACAAAGGAGTAGAATGAAAATATTGGGGAGGGTTTGGGACTTTATATTAATCATGCAGCCAAGGCAGGGCTGGTGCAAGTATTTTTGATACCTTAGGTGAAACCTCATTTTTCCGACTCCCCCTGGCTCCGCTCCTGACTTCACCCCCTTTGCCCTGCCCATGTATAACCAACCTTTTTAATGAAGTTCCCATCAAATGCAGCCTCACCAGCGCCCATCAAATGCAGCCTCACCAGCGCCCATCAAATGCAGCCTCACCAGCGCCCATAAAACTCGGCCTCACCAGTGCCCATCAATGCAGCCTACCGGCGCCCATCAACGCATCCTCACCAGCGCCCATCAAACTCAGCCTCACCAGCGCCCATCAATGCAGCCTACCAGCGCCCATCAATGCAGCCTTACCAGCACCCATCAAATACAGCCTCACCAGTGCACATCAAATACAGCCTCACCAGCGCCCATCAAATACAGCCTCCCTCACCAGCGCCCATCAAATACAGCCTCACCAGCGCCCATCAAATACAGCCTCACCAGCACCCATCAAATGCAGCCTCACCAGCACCCATCAAATACGGCCTCACCAGCGCCCATCAAATACGGCCTCACCAGCGCCCATCAAATACAGCCTCACCAGCGCCCATCAAATACAGCCTCACCAGCGCCCATCAAATACAGCCTCACCAGCGCCCATCAAATGCAGCCTCACCAGCTCCCATAAAACTCGGCCTCACCAGTGCCCATCAATGCAGCCTACCGGCGCCCATCAACGCAGCCTCACCAGCGCCCATCAAACTCAGCCTCACCAGTGCCCATCAATGCAGCCTACCAGCGCCCATCAATGCAGCCTTACCAGCACCCATCAAATACAGCCTCACCAGTGCACATCAAATACAGCCTCACCAGCGCATATCAAATACAGCCTCCCTCACCAGCGCCCATCAAATACAGCCTCACCAGCGCCCATCAAATACAGCCTCACCAGCACCCATCAAATGCAGCCTCACCAGCACCCATCAAATACGGCCTCACCAGCGCCCATCAAATACAGCCTCACCAGCGCCCATCAAATACAGCCTCACCAGCGCCCATCAAATACAGCCTCACCAGCGCCCATCAAATACAGCCTCACCAGCGCCCATCAAATTCAGCCTACCAGCACCCATCAATGCAGCCTACCAGTGCCCATCAATGAATGTTTGCTTGCTTCTATTCATTCGGGAATCGGGACACAGACACAATCCTCCACTGCACCTCTGACACTATGTGCAAACAGTGCGGCGGCTGCCTGCTAATGCTGAAACTTAGTTGCTTGCTGCAGAGAGTAGGAACACCAGTGTCCGGGCGCCCTAGGCAGCAGTGCGCCCTAGGTGGCTGCCTAGTTTGCCTAGTGGTAGCACCGGCCCTGAGCCAAGAAGATACCACGACAGGGTGGGTCTGTTGGGTAATAGATAATTAATAAGATCCACATATGTTACATAGTAGCACAATGCATGACAAATAGATAAAGTACATGTAATTTATTTCATACAGAATAATAACATGATAATAATAAAACATAATAACATGTTCATAGTATAAGCATAGATAAAAAAAACACCAAACTCATTGACGTGTGTCTCCATAATATACAGATAAAATAGAATCTTGATTAAATTGGTACACTCCAATACAAATGTACTTTGCAAATGTAATATTGGTAATAATCTTAAACTGTAATCAAGAGGGGCATCTAATAGCTTGACGCGTTTCGTGGCTGGCGCCAATCATCAGGAGCAAAAGTAGACCAACTATGAATCTGGGTGCAAGGAGGCCGGAGGCCGGCCGGAAAGATCATCAGCCCGGGGAGCTCAGGTAGCATAGCCCATGGCACATCGGTGGAAATTGACAGTTGGAAACAGCAGTCCCCGGAAATGAACACCCATATGTGAACTATGTCAACATACCCATCTATATGAACAGTGAGGTCCATTTGGTGCATAGTGTCCATGGGAGCATAGACCGTAGGAGTAGAATGATTGCTTAAGCCGGCTATAGACAGAGTGATTTTCTTTCCTGCAACCACGGGTTGCTGGACAGAAAATTGCTTGATTCCCCAATCAACACTGACTGTGTTGATGGGCAATCCTTTTTGTGGAGCTATTGTGTTCTCTAGGCGGTAGGAGCCATTTCGGCCGGGAGAACACACAGAGATTATTGCTAGCGGCTATAGCCGCTGGCAACAATCGCATGAAAAATCTGACACGCTGTTTGTACTAAAGTTAATGGATCGATCAACTCGGGTACAATCAGCCTGCTCATACATGGTTTGAATCTCGATCGTTCCCCCGCTGAATCGCCTGAGATTCAAACCGTCTATGCCTGGCTTGAGGCCGGGTTTACACTGGTGCGACACAACAGCGGTCCTACTTTGGATCCGACTTTGCCCTGCGACATACATCCGACTTTCAATGAACAGGGATTCGACTTGGATTCCTGCCAATACCAGGCACTGTGTTTGGTATGAATCTTGAGGGGGAACTCCATGCCCCAGGCCGTGACGTCATAAGGGGGCGGGGTCATCAGGTGACATCACACGGTGACCACACCCCATGCCTATATAAGTCATTGCGCAACACGCACACGGCATTACAGGGAGCGTCGTGTCAACATCAGAAGAAGAGAAGAGGGGAGAAGACGACGGAGAAAACCGGGCCACCGCTAGCAAAAGAGCGAGCAAAAGAGCAGAAGATAGCGGAGAAGCCCGGAAGAAGATACCGGGGAGCGGGAGAAGAACCGGAGAGCGTGGAGAAGAGGCCACTATATATATATATATATATATATATATATATAGTGCATCTGGAAAGTATTTACAGTGCTTCACTTTTTCCACATTTTGTTATGTTACAGCCCTATTTCAAAATGGATTAAATTCATTATTTTCCTCAGAATTGTACAAACAATACCCCACAATGACAATGTGAAAGAAGTTTGTTTGAAATCTTTGCAAATTTATTAAAAATAAAACACAAAACAAATCTACATGTACTGTATATAAGTATTCACAGCCTTTGCTCAATACTTTGTTGAAGCACCTTTGCCACCAATTACAACCTCAAGTCTATTTGAGTATGATGCTACAAGCTTGGCACACTTATTTTTGGGCAGTTTCTCCCATTCTTCTTTGCAGGACCTCTCAAGCTCTATCAGGTTGGATGAGAAGCGTCAGTGCACAGCCATTTTCAGATCTCTCCAGAGATGTTCAATTGGGTTCAAGTCTGGGCTTTGGCTAGGTCACTCAAGGACATTCACAGAGTTGTCCCATAGCCACTCCATTGTTATCTTGGCTGTGTGCTTAGGGTCTTTGTCCTGTTAGAAGATGAACTTTTGCCCCAGTCTGAGGTCCAGAGCGCTCTGGATCAAGTTTTCATCAAGGATGTCTCTGTACATTGCTGCATTCATCTTTCCCTCGATCCTGACTAGTCTCCCAGTTCCTGCCGCTGAAAAACATCCCTCAGCATGATGCTGTCACCACCATGCTTCACAGTAGGGATGATATTGGCCAGGTGATAAGCGGTGGCCCATTTCCTCCAGACATGGCGCTTGACATTCAGGCCAAAGGGCAGTACAGTGGTGTAGTGGTTAGCACTTTCACCTAGCAGCAAAAAGTGTCGCTAGTTCGAATCCCGACCACGACACCATCTGCCTGGAGATTGCATGTTCTCCCTGAGCCTGCGGGGGTTTCCTCCAGGTACTCCGGTTTCCTCCCACACTCTAAGACATGCTGGTAGGGTAATTGGATCCTGTCTAAATTGTCCCTAGTATGTATGAATGTGAGTTAGGGACCTTAGGTTGTAAACTCCTTGAGGACAGGGACTGATGTGAATGTACAATATATATAAAAAGCGCTTTGTAAATTGACAGCACTATAGAAGTACCTGAAATTGAAAAAAAATAATAATAAAATAAAGGGTTCAATCTTTGCTTCATCAGACCAGAGAATTTTTTTTTCTCATGGTCTGAGTCCTTCATGTGCCTTTTGGCAAATTCCAGGCGGACTGTCATGTGCCTTTTACTGAGGGGTGGCTTCCGTTTGGCCACTCTACCATACAGGCCTAATTGGTGGAGTGCTGCAGAGATGGTTGTACTTCTGGAAGGTTCTCCTCTCTCCACAGAGAAACACTGGAGTTTTGTCACAGTGACCATCGGGTTCTTGGTCACCTCCCTGACTAAGGCCCTTCTGCCCCATTGCTCAGTTTGGCCCGTCGGCCTGCTCTAGGAAGAGTCCTGGTGGTTCCAAACTTCTTCCATTTACGGATGATGGAGGCCACTGTGCTCATTGGAACCTTCAATGCTGCAGAAATTATTCTGTACTCTTCCCCAATCTGTGCCTCAATACAATCCTGTCTCGGAGGTCTACAGGCAATTCCTTGGACTTCATGGCTTGCTTTGGGCTCTGACATGCATTGCTAACTGTGCAACCTTATATAGACAGATGTGTGCCTTTCCAAATCATGTCCAATCAACTTAATTTACCACAGGTGGACTCCAATCAAGTTGTAGAAACATCTCAAGGATGATCAGTGGAAACAGAATGCACCAGTGCTCAATTTTGAGTGTCATGGCAAAGGCTGTGATTACTTATGTACATATGATTTTTTTTGTTTTTTATTTTTAATACATTTGCAAAGATTTTAAACCAACTTCTTTCACGTTGTTATTATGGGGTATTGTTTGTAGAATTTTGAGGAAAATAATGAATTTAATCCATTTTGGAATAAGGCTGTAACAATAATGCAGCAGCTTCCAAGCGTTGAGCAGGTGATACTACTGCTTCATCCCGAATGTGTATTTTCTTTTTGTGCTTTTTTATTTTCTTCCAAATGACAATCTTGTATGAAACTAATGTGCAGCAACCAGGATTTGGCATAGCCCTATTGACTTCAATGAGCGAGTTTGACAGGCGGTGGTGCCTGTCAAACGCGAGAAGCCAAGTTAAATTTGTATGTGAACGACCCCCCTCTTGCTGCCTTGTTAGGCTTTTGGTGAGTGGTCAAGGGGCAGTAAAAATGTGGTTGATTCCCGTTTTTACCCCCTATCTGAACAAGACATGATCCCTCATACCTGAATGTCACTTTCATTACTGGGTAAATAAATAATACAAATCTTGTCTTTTTTTCAGTTTAGCTAGTATAATTGCCAGAATTGTGTTTTATACTATATTGTCAAATTAAGTCAAAATAAGATTTGGAAGGGCGGGGTCTATTCGGTGCACAGATAGGGGGGAGCAGGACTACCTAGTGAGGCTTTCAGGAAGGTGGGAGCTAATGGTGTGAATACCTAATGTGGTGATTAACAGTCTAAAAAGCAGGGGGGGGGGGGGGGGGGGGCAGTGGCACCATCTTTTTTCAGAATAGTTGATACCCTATATATGCTATGTTGTCATACATGGAGTTCATGAGGGTGGGAGAGTCCCTGAAGAAGTCCTGGAGATGAGCATGGTAGGAGGCAACAAAGGAGCTAGAGAACAGGAGGTCTTGGAAGGAGCGAAGAGGACAGTTTGGTTTATATTATGGGACAAGTTTAGTGATGCCACTGGGAGCAGATGTGAATGACTTTGTAAGTTGTTAACATTTTATATTTCATTCGTTGGGAAATTGAAAGCCAGTTAAGAGATTGTTAGAGAGGGGTGGCAGATACTGCGAGGTTGGTATGGTGGATGAGTCTGGCAGGAGCATTCATGACAGACTATGTAGAGGTAGGCCAATGAGAAGGGAGATGCAGTAGTCAAATTGAGAAATAACAAGCGATTGAATCATTAGCATGGTAATGGTTAAGATCTTATATTTTTGTATGCACTGTTAGGATTTGCCCTTTAAATAGACTCTGGTATCGCAAAGTGACAGGTTCTCTTGAAAGTAGAACCCCTCACATGCTGATAAATCCTTTCTCTGACCTCCCTCGCTTCTTCTTTCCTCTGTTGGAGCTGAGAGTCCAAACCTTGAGTAAGCTCTGAGGCTGTGCTCAAATGGGGTAAACTTCTTCATCCTTATTGTCAGGTGACAGTGCCTGGGCCTGGCGATTGACCGTTTAAACCTGAGTACTGCATCCCGGGAGGAGGTTGTATGGTCCCCCATACTTGGAAAACAGCAGGGGTTTGACGGGGGTCCAGCAAGGGAGCACAGGGAAGGTGAATATCACTTTGCCTTAGATTTTTTTTTTTTTTTTACAAAACAAAGGTGCTTTATTGGTGTCTCATAGGACAATATCCAGTATACAGAGAAGGAACAATGTACAATGCTGGGTATATCACACAGTATTTGAAACAGACAACGTAGTCATATACATACAGGAAGAGCTTAGATTTGTTCCCAAGGTTCAGCTAACCATAAAGCATAGTGGAAGGTGCAAACGGTAAACCAACGAAAAGCTTTGAACATTGTACACAATGCAATAATGCATATCATCAGTTATCGGCTTCAAGTAGAGGTCCAAGGAGCCCATACCATATCGTATTTCCATCGACACCCTCTATTCATATAGGTTATTCTATACATGGGCAAGGCTGTCTTACCTCTTCATGTTTTCAGGAAGAAGAGTATGAGAAATATAGTTGAGGTATATAGAACTGAGCACTATAGGTAATAATCATCCTTCACAGAAAAAATCTTTCTGATTTGTTTTACTGTTGCTTTTTCCAGAAAGCATTCCAAGGGAGGAGTTGTACTTTAACTAACACCGCACAGAGCTTCTGTCTTATTTGATTACAGGCTTCTGGTTTCTGTTTCACTTACTTAAAACAATCCAAATTCTTTGCAGTGGTTTCCCACTAGTTAGCAACATAAAGTTTGTTCCAGTTTGAATGTTGTGATTGCATGTGTTAATGGAGGCCTAAAGGTAACATCTGCTTGGTACACGGTTTTCCACAATGTCCTTGCTACATTTTCTTAAACTTTGAGGGCTGAACTGAGAGTAATGCCGCGTACACACGAGCAGACTTTTTGACCGGACTGGTCCGACAGACCGAGTCCGGCGGACAATTCGACCTTGTGTGGGCTTCATCGGACCTGCAGCGGACTTTAGATTTGGAACATGTTTCAAATCTTTACGTCGGAACTCCGCCGGACCCAGTTCACCAAAAAGTCCGCTCGTCTGTATGCTAGTCCGACGGATGAAAACCGACACTAGGGCAGCTATTGGCTACTGGCTATCAACTTCCTTATTTTAGTCCAGTCGTATGTCATCACGTACAAATCCGTCGGACCTTGGTGTGATCATGTGTAGGCAAGTCCGTTCGTTGGGAAAGTCCGTTGGAAGCCTGCCGAAAGTCCGTCGAACCAGTCCGGTCGAAAAGTGTGTATGCGGCAAAATGCTAAAGTGGGCATATTATTTTTTTATTAACTTACATAGGTTGTTCAAATTTCACTTGTTGGTGGAGTAACTCTTCCTCTATAGTAACTCTTCTTCATCTTTTTTATTGCAGGTAAATAATGTATTCCAAGCAGAAGCAATGTGCCGAGTACTTGATGAAGGAGGGGTGCAGGCTGTTCGATATCAACAGAAGGTCACAGAATGTTTCTGGAGATTACACCATTGACAAGAGTCACCAATGACAAGACATTGCTCTTGTTAGTGGTGTTATCCACAGGGACATACTGTAACCTATTGTGGATGTCGGACAGCCGGGAACTCCTCTTTTGTCAAGAACTGAATAACGGCACGTTACTTCTGTGAGATTTACTAGAATAGATAGAGTAACTGAGAAGAGTTACTCTACAGCAGGGGTCTTCAAACTTCCTAAACAAAGGGCCAGTTTATTGTCTTTCAAAATGTAGGAGGGCTGAGCTGTGGCAAGCAGGAGTGGAAATTTTTCTGGCATCAGTGCCAGTGATCAGTAAACATCACCACATTTGGTATTGGGTGGAGGAATAGTACCCCATCATTGTTATCAGTGGGATGAATAGTGCCCCATTACTGATGTCAGTGGGCAAAATGGTGCCCTATTGTTTGTTGGCAGAATAGTGTCTCGTATCAGTGGAAGAATAATGCCCCAAGGGCCGGACAAAGGCAAGCTAAAGGCCACATCTGGCCCCTGGGCAGCAGTTTGGAGATCACGGCTATACATATTCTGTTATTCTACCAATATGTGACATTTGAACAACCTATGTAAGGTAATAAAAGAGTTATTCCCACTTTTGCATTACTTTCGGTACAGCCTTTGTACATTGATAAGGCCCTTTACACACTGGCCAGGCTCTGTTGAAGTCAGCGGTCTGCTCAGCGGGGACATAAGCGGAATGGACATGGACCAGCCATCTGCCTGCTCAGCAGGGAATCTGTTCGCTGATCCCTGCTGAACAGGCGGGTGGCTGGTCCATGTCCACCCCGCTTATGCAGAGAGGACGCAGACACAGCCTGCTCTCCTCTATGGGCAGTCATATGTAAACGGAACGCCTGTCCGTTTATACCCGACTGCTATCCAATCCGCCAGACGGATGGGGAGCGTATCCCCATCCATCTGTTTTTAGCGGATAGGATCAGATCAGATCCGCTAATGTAATGGGGATTTACACTGACCACTAATGTAATAGGAGCATTCACAGTAATCACCAATGTAAGGAGAGATTTACACTACCACCAATGTAAGGGGGACCTTCACACTGGCCACTAGTGTGAATGAAAGTATTGTACACCAAGCCCTAATGTAATGAGAAGATTTACACTGACCACCAATGTAACTGAGACATTTAGCCTGCTTTCACATTTGTGTGTGGGGAACGCATGCAAAATCGCTTTCCTGACCTCACAGAAACGTGCTGCCCTTTAGCAGATACACAGCAGTGCCATTAATTGTTAATGACACCTTCACGCATCTGCTGGTATGGGCGTATTCACGTCCACCCAAATTCACAGGGCTGTGGCACCATGTTATTTTGAAAAAAGGGTTCCACCTCCAATTTGCTTACCTTTGCAGAACAGGCTGATGACCACAGTTGTAGGCAGGACTTTCAAGCATGCCCCTTTACCTCCCCAGTGGGCAGCATTCAGCAGAGATGATGGTGGACATGACCTTAGGGTGACATGATATACACATGAATTCTGCCTCTATTTAAATATCAATGCAGCTGGTCCATGGCTATTTACATATTAATGCCGGCTTTTACATATCAATGCGTGCTATTTACATGTAATCACAGGGTCTGCAGGTGAGTCATCTGTACATGGCATTAGGGCAGAGCTGGGCAGCATTAGTAACAGGACTTCACACTGAGATATCAGGATACAGCACGGGACTAAAACTTCAAGGGACAAGGGAATTTAAACTGGGATAGGTGGTAAGTATGAGGCAGCTGCTTTGGGCCCCACAACGATGATGGGGCCCAGAGCAGCTGCCCCTTTTGCCCTGCCTTAAAGACGGCCCTGCTGGTGAAGGATTCGCACTGGGTGACACATGATGCCATTTGAAACTTCACCTGCTGAGGTGTTGGGCATTTTTGTTCGTGGGACTCTTTTGTTTTTTTTTAAATTTTTGAGCACTTATGGACTTGTTTTTTCTGGATTGGACATTTATTCATTTATATATCACGGTGTACTTTGTTATTTTTTTAGCACTTTTATTCGCTACTTTGCACATTATTTTCTGCAGTTTGCACCATATTGCATATTTTGCATATTTTGTACAGCATTTGCACTTTATTTGAATGGTTTATTTATTGCTTATAGGAAGTCACTGTGTATAGTAATTGAGACACAATTTGGATTCAGTTGATCAGGTATCAGTAGATATTATTATGTTTATAATAGGGTCACATTTTAACCTAAATCAGTCACAAAAAAGAATACAGACCAGCGCCGCAACTCTCTCTCTTTTCTAATTGTTTATTGGTTTAATACCATTAATTGTAATGGCAGCGGTTAACGCACATGGTTTTCCCTTTCCATTTATATCCACAGGTGCTGTATTAACTTTTTTTACAATGTATAAACATTAGGGGTCGACCAATTATCGGTGCCGCCGATATTCACTTTTTTGAAGTTTCGGTCACAAACTTACCGATTTTATCGATATTGCTTCAAGTGGTTGTACCAGGGTGATGCCTGCAGCTGTACCGTTCTTTAGAGCGGACGGTCAGCTTTCTTTTAATAACAACCGATGCGGGTCAGAAAGACGCTCGGCTGTTATTACAAGCAGCGGGAGGGGACATCCCCCCCTCCCGCCAACTTCGGCCGCTCCGCCCGGGTCTCCCCTCCCACCGGGAGGCCTGAGCGACCAGCCAGCACGTCCACCGGCTGGCCGTAGACCCGAACAAAGCCAGATCGGCTTTGTTCGGATCTAGTAACCCGGAAGTGATGTCATGATGTTACTTCCGGATTACTGGCATCCTAAAAGCGCTAGTTTAAAAAAAAAAAGTATTCAAAAATGCCGATCTTGACGTTTTGAATACTTTCAAGTGCAGAGGAGGGGTTTGGGGTCTTATAGACCCCAGATCCCTCCATAAAGAGTATCTGTCATTGCCTATTACTGTCACAAGGGATGTTTACATTCCTTGTAAAAGCAATAACAGTGTTAAAAAAAAAAAAAAATTGAAAGGACAGTGTAAAAATAAAGTTTTAAATCTACAGAATACCAGCACCTGATATCGGCCTGAAAGGCAGCCGAAAAATCTGTATCGGTATCAGCCCTGAAAAAACTATATTGATTGACCCCTAATAAACATAAACTGGGCCTAGCCTAACTGTCGCGTCGATGCTCTGGAGGGAGATTCGTTTGAGGGTGGTCATTAAAAGAGAAGTTTGGAATTGCAAAAAAAAAAAAAAACAAACATTTATACTCACCTAGGTGGATGCAGCATCGGTCCGATGCTACATCTGTCCCCTACCGCTTCAAAGACAGAGAATTAAGCCATCAAAGACTGCTGTTCGCTCTTCAGCCTGCACGGAGATGGTGACTGTCAGTCAGTGGCTCTCTGCTTTTCCCCTTCAGTGCTCACTGGAGCACCAGGCTGTGGTGGGGGGTGGGAGCGGCTGGCTCAGTCTCCCAGTGATTTTCTGAGAGGCCGAGCCATCTGGGTGGATCCCGCCTTCTCTCCATAACCTGGACCTGCTCAGTGATGTCAGCCGACAGAGGACTTTAGCCCGCTGTTGGCTGAAATCAGGTCACGAAAGTCCAGAACAAAGAGCACTTCTGTGTCCCACAGGAGTAGGGCCAAAAGAGCTTTGACCCTAATGCCGCGTACACACGGTCGGACTTTTCGTCTACAAAAGTCCAACGGACGCCGACGGACTAAAGCTGGCTGGTAATCCGATCGTGTGTGGGCTTCTCCGGACTTTCAGCAGACTTTTTCAGCCTCAAATCCGACGGACTTTAGATTTGAAACATGCTTCAAATCTTTACGTCGTAACTACGACGGACCCCGAAATCCGCTCGTCTGTGTGCTAGTCCGACGGACAAAAACCCATGCTAGGGCAGCTATTGGCTACTGGCTATGAACTTCCTTATTTTAGTCCGGTGTACGTCATCACGTACGAATCCGTCGGACTTTTGTGTGGTCGTGTGTAGGCAAGTCCGTTCGTTAGAAAGTCTGCTGCAAGTCCGCCGAAAGTCCGCAGGAAGTCTGTCGGACAGGCTGTCGGACTTTTGTAGACGAAAAGTCCGACCGTGTGTACGCGGCATTACTCTCCTTTCATTTTCCTAATTGTCCTCTAATATCCTTGTGCAGCCTCAAAGGGAGATACTCAACTGGTGGAGGCATTCGTTTGGTTTGATAACAGGTTTGAGTTTCTCTGGTTGCTGTTTTACATTTTCTAATTTCCCACCAGCATCAGCGAGGTAAAATGACCATTCGTGCAAGTTTGGGTGTAATGACTTGCATGTGGAAATGGAGGCTCAAAATGTTTTCTCATGTTAAATCATTATTATTCGAAAGAGCACAATGAGGAACATCGACTCCTATTTTACTGTGTCTTTTTTTGGCCCTTATTCCTGCAAGGCGTTTGCAGATTTTCTTTATTTTTTTTTTTTCTTGAAGGATTATTTCCAGGTGGAAATTGTGAGCAAGCTGTGTAGAGAGAGCCGCTCTCAGGCAGTGAGGAAGAGCTGATAAGAGCGTAGCACTGCCATCTATACTTTGGTTTTCTGCAGACTGTGCAAACCCAGAGCTCACCTTAGAGTACCTTTTACACAGGCTGTGCCCTTCCTCAGCATTTCCCGAGTTTTATTCATAAAAGATGAGTCTTTTTCGTGCTTGCTAACCAGTTCCTTTCCGTGTTATTGCTAAATGTGCAAATAATTAAGCTTTAACGCAACTGCTGACCATGTTCTGCTGCCTCTCGGCATCAATGCAGAACATGTCTACTTAACCGACAGCAGAAGTGGGCACCTTCTAGGTCACAGTCAGGTTCCTTGTACTTGTGTTGTATTATCCTTTTCTTCAGGGGCTTCAGATTTGTAGTTGTGTGAAATATGAAGCCCCTCAGGTACTTATTAGTTCACATGGAAACTGTAACAAAAAGAATTGGCATAAAAATCAACCAAGCCCATTCATACCTCTGCAATGCAGTGTCCTATGAGGAATGCTGCTTGTATGAATTTTACTATAATGTAGAGCTGTACGATTCATCGTTAAGAAAAATCGCAATCAATCGATTCAACCCCCCTTACGATCTTAGAGGTTGTAAACCTCACTTTGCAAGTTGTACCTATAGGTAAGCCTAGAATAAGGCTTACCTATAGGTACTGTAAATATCTCCTACACGTGCATCTTTTAGGAGATATTTACTGTATACTGCGCCAATGATGTCATCAGCGAATGCGCTGTGAAGAAACATGCGACTCCGGGCATTTACAGAGTCTATGGCCCCGGAAGGAAGAGGGGCGAACATGGATGCGGCTAGCAGCAGGGATGGCGCAAGCTTCGTTTGCAGGTAAGTGGCACATAATGTGCTAGTATGCAATGCATACTAATACATTATGCCTTTACTTTGTAGGGTAAAAGAAAGGAAGTAAAACCTATCAGGGTTTACTTCCTCTTTAATCCAGCATTTCCCCGAATCTATGTAAAAAGTGCAGAGCTGTCAAAAAAAAAAAAAAAAAAGTAAAAAAGCAAATGTTTGTCAAAATTCCTTAGCGCTGGGAGATAAAGAGAAACATTGTAAAATGTCATTCTTTTAGATCAGGGGTAGGCAACCTTTTGAGCACAGTGTGCCGAAAAATATTTTCAAAGAAATTGAGGATTTTATAACAAAAAAATGTCAACTTCACACTCTGAATCATGAAAATGCTGTAAACTACTTAAGTAGTAGTGAGAAATGAACATCCTGCACTCACACCTGAGATCAGCCCCAATTCATGCACCTTCACACCTCAGATCACTGTCCCCCCCCGCTCATCTGCCCCACCACTGTACCTCCCTGCACATCTCCACCGCCGTACCCCCATGCTCTTCTATCTCACCACTGAACCATCTTCTCACCTGTCCTAACACTGAACTTTTTTGCTCATCTGCCCCACCACTGAATCCCCCATTCTCATCTGCCCCACCAATGTACCTCCTGCACATCTGGTCCAGCACTGTACCACCTTTCTCCTCTGCCCCACCACTGTACCCCCCTGTACATCTGCCCCACCGCTGTACACCCTGCTCTTATGTCCCACCTCTGAACCCCCTTCTCATCTGGCCCAACACTGAACCCCCCCATGTTCATTTGTCCCACCACTGAACACCCTTCTCGTCTGCCCCACCACTGTAACCCCCTGCTCATCTGACCCACTTTTGTTCCCCCTTTCTCATCTGCCCCACCGCTGTACCACCCTGCTCATCCGACACACTTTTGTTCCCCCTTTCTCATCTGCCCCACCACTGTACCACCCTGCACATCTGACCCACCTCTGTACCCCCTGCTCATCTGTCCCACCACTGTAACTCCCCCCCCCCACTCATCTGCCCCACCACTGTACCTCCCTGCACATCTCCACCGCCGTACCCCCATGCTCTTCTGTCTCACCACTGAACCATCTTCTCATCTGTCCTAACACTGAACTTATCTGCTCATTTGCCCCACCACTGAATCCCCCTTTCTCATCTGCCCCACCAATGTACCTCCTGCACATCTGCCCCAGCACTGTACCCCCCTGTACATCTGACCCACCTCTGTACCCCCTGCTCTTCTGCCCAACCACTGTAACCCCCTGCTCATCTGTCCCACCACTGTAACCCCCTGCTCATCTGCCTCATAACTTTACCCCCCTGCTTTTCTGTCCCACCACTGAACCCCCTTCTGATCCCTCCCACTACTGTACCTCCTGCACATCTGTCCCACCACTGTACCCCCTTGCTCTTCTGTCCCACCACTGTAACCCTGCTGCTCATCTGCCCCATCAATGTACCCCTTTTCTTATCTGCCCCACCACTGTAGCTCCCTGCACATCTGCTCCACCGACATATCCCCATGCTCTTCTGTCTCTCACTACTGAATCACCAAGGTTATTTCACATGTCATGCGAATTAGATGCGGTTCAAAACGCATCCAATTGGCATGTATGTGAACTGGGGCTGACTCCTTTTAAAATCGCACTGCTTAACCACTTCCGGACCGGCTCACGCCGATATATGTCGGCACTTTGAAGAGGGATATAGAGGGAAGAGGGATATCATTGTTATGGCAGCAGCTGGCTAGCCTCTTCTTCAGTGAGTGGTCCGGTTTCAGATAAAAGTGGTCTCTGCGACGGATTCGCCGCAAGATCACTTTTATCGTTGGCGGGAGAGGGCCCCCCACCCATTCCCGCCACTCTCCGGTGCCCTCTGCCGCTTAGCGGAGCCGTCGGTAGCGGTGGAGGTGATTGGGTCCTCTCCCAGGCTTGGTATGGAGATGAGTGAGGGGAAGATGGCCCCCACCTGACTCCATACCATTGCAGGGGGGAAGTGATGTCAGAACGTCACTTCCGCCCATAGCTCTTAAAGCAACTTTTTTTTTTTAATGACATTTATTTTTTTTTAAACATTTTTTAAAAACACTCCCCGTCCCGCCGAGCTCGCGGGCAGAAGCAAACGCATACGTGAGCAGCGCCCACATATGAAAACGGTGTTCAAACCACGCATGTGAGGTATTGCCGCGATCGGTAGAGCAAGAGCAATAATTCTAGCCCTAGACCTCCTCTGTAAGTCAAAACATGCAACTTGTAGAATCTTTTAAACGTCGCCTATGGAGATTTTTAAGGGTAAAAGTTTGTAGCCATTCCACGAGCGGGTGCAATTTTGAAGTGTGACATGTTGGGTATCAATTTACTCAGCGTAACATTATCTTTCACGATATAAAATAAAATTGGGCTAACTTTACTGTTGTCTTATTTTTAAATTCAAAAAACAGTATTTTTTAAAAAAAAAAGTGTGCTTGTAAGACCACTGTGCAACGACCGCCATTTTATTCTCTAGGGTGTTAGAAAAAAAATATATATAATGTTTGGTGGATCTAAGTAATTTTCTAGGAAAAAAAAAAAAACGTTTTTAACTTGTAAACACCAAATCTCAGAAAGAGGCTCGGTCCTTAAGTGGTTTCGCCGAGTTCTTGAAAAAAAGTATCGGTCTTAAAAAACTGGTATCGGTGCATCCCTACGCAATAACGTATCTCCTATTGATCTCTATAGAGAATGCATCAAAAATGCACCCGTGGTTTCTTTTTGGTGCGTTTTTTGAGTCATGTATACAGGTTTTACAGTGGAATGATTGGAGTGAAGAGTTGAGAAAACGTGGCAAAAATGTAGCGAAAACGCATGTGCGTTTTTTTTTTCAACAGAGTAGTATAAATGGGCCCTTAAACTTCCGTATAGATGCTCTTCTGATAAATGTGTTTTAGACTGCAAACACCTATGACAGTCTATATGCTCATACATGTCTTGGACACCACAAGAACTATTATCTAAGCTTCTATTTGAGCGACTCGGAAAACGAGTTTGTCATTTGTTACTACTTTGTAATCAGTGGGAAAAAACCCAGAGCTCCACATTTGGTCTCTGCTCCTCATTCCCAGCTTCCTGACACAAATCATACTGCTATAAAACACTGTATACATTTTTTTTTTTCCTCAGAAGCGGGGCAAAGGCCTCCCAGAATGTGAATTCACTACAAAGCCCATGACCTTGCAGGCTGGAGCTGCTTTTCATGGAGTCCTGACAGACAGCAAGATAAAATACACGCTGAACATGCAGCCAGATTAGCATTTGTCTTTGTTACACGGGCTTTTAAAGAAACGGTACTTTATTTTTCATGAAAAAAAATCAAAAAATCAACCAACTGATCGTGCCGTGTGTACTGAGCTAAATGACTTGGTTTGTGGATGGGGCAGGGCTTTGGTTGGGGCTGTCCGAACTGTAAAGCCTCGTACACACGATCAGATTTTCTGCATACAAAACCTCAGACTTATGTCCAAATGGCGTTGGCCAGGAACTTGTCTTGCGTACAAACGGCAAGGAATTGTCGGCCAATAAACTCGAACGTAGTGACGTACTATGTGGTTTTTCAGCTCTTTAGCGCCACCCTTTGGGCTCCTTCTGCTAATTTCGTGTTAGTAGAAGTTTGAGTGTTGAATCGCGCTTTTCAGTTTGCGCTTTTCAGTTTGCGCTTTTCATTTTGCGCTTTTCATTTCGTGCTTTTCAGTTCGTTTCTGAACGGCCGTTCGTCAACCAGCCATGTTGCGGAATCGGAGGAGATAACGTGTTATTTATTATTGGCCTTGGAGTTATTGCTTTGACCCAAGTCCAGTCCAGGAACAGGAGGAGGAGGATTTCTTGGACCAAAAATTGGGTTGCTTTATTAATCGTGACCAATTATGTCATATGCCTTTGCTGCGGGAGCTCCAGGAGAATAATCCAGATGATTTTCAGAATTATCACCGGATGACGGGCCCCTGCTTTCACCAACTCTTGGCATTGTTGACCCCCTATATTAAGAAGCAGGACACATGCATGAGGCTTTTATTTTATTTTTTGGTTGAATAATGATTTGATTTGGTATATTTTCTATATTTTTGGATGCATAGAATGCACTTTTTGGTTAAGTTCTATTGGTAGATAGCATGTCTAATTTTATTTGTTTTCTTTTTTTTAATGCACAATAAAAAAATTGTGTAGTATAATACTTGGCTATGTGTTTTACTTCAAATGACAGTTTGGGAGTAGGCAGTTACATTTTAAAAAATACAATGTAAAATTAACAAGGGACACCAACATAGTTGTATCATTGATCTTAAAAACTGCAGGATAATGGTGTTGTGGTAAGTTGCACCAAAAAAAAAAAAAAAAATAACAAGCATAATAATATTATTCTTGATATCACAAAAAAAAAAAGCCTTTGAAAATTTGTTTGCAATAACTCCATCAGTATCACCAGCAAAGCAGCTTCATTATTATCCCATTAAAGAAGAAGAGAATTGTGCGCTGCATTTCGAGATTTCATATTTTGCCGCGTCTCGAATGTTAATTCTCCATTACGAACGCTAGTTTACAAGACCGACCGCTTCTGGCTCGTCCTTGCTTCCGAGCATGCGTGTTTGTACTTTGGAATTTTGTCCGACGGACTTGTGTACACACGATCGGAAAATCCGACAATAGACATTTGTCCGCAGAAAATTTTAAAACCTGCCATCCAACATTTGTCTGTGGAAAATCTGGCAATTGTCCGATGGAGCGTACACACGGTCGGATTTTCCGCCAACAGCCTGTCATCACACATTTCCCATCAGAAAGTCCAATCGTGTGTACCAGGCTTAATGCCTGTTACACAGATCAGATTATCGCACAACGTATCGTTCGCATTTTGTTGCATTAAAACTAATATTGAATACAACAGTGGAAAATGTGCTCTACGAAAAGTACGATTTTTGTCGTACGATTCTGTAAAAACCTTCTGGTGTGCGTAGCTACGTATCGGAAATTATGTCAAATATGTGTGACCCCTGTGTCTGCCACGCTTTTTGGCTATCCGTTTGTAGTGTACAGGCATATTCGTGTATTGCTCGCCGGACGTTTCTTTTCGCGCGCTTTTTCGCTTGTGCTCTTAATGAACGGAGAACGTTATATATTATAATTATTATAATACAATATAATTATATCATATTTTCATGGAACATGCTGATGAATAATTAACTACAATAACATTATCTGTTCATTGATTGCTGAGAAATTATGTGATCGGCTACAGGCGAGTTTCTGTTCGTATGGCATTGTAATGCCAATGTAGGGCATTTTCGCATTACGAACATTGTTTACATTATCCCATCTCCTTGCGGGAAGCTCTGTACTAACGATCAGATTATCGAACAATCAATCTGAAAGTGATTTTTATCATCCGATAATCTGATCGTGTGTACATAAGGGGTTGGTTTACTAAAGACAAATAGACTGTGCACTCTGCAAAGGGCAGTTGCTCCAGAGCTTAGTAAATTAGGTAAGGCTTCACTTTACAAAGAATGCGGGGTAAAAAGGGGGAGTAGCCTATTTAGGCCCCCCTTACCTCATGGGGCCGTGGCGTCGGCTAATCTGTTAATATTAATAGGCTTTAAATGGGGCTTATTGTAATAGGTGGGATAAGGTCACATGACAGAGATGCTTCCAGAAGGTTACGAGGTTGACTGGGGATTGGCCAGGTTTGTTGGGGGGGGCTATTTAAGGGGCCCCCTGACAGGATTTTTTTGCCATTTGCCAGAGAGGAGTCATCACAAAGAGACCCCCCCCCCCCATCGCGGACAGTTTATGTGGTAGGTGCTTTTGGTCAAGTGATCAAAGGGGATATGTGAGAATATGTTTAACCCTTTCACGCCTAAGCCTATTTCTGACATTTGTTGCTTACAAGTTAAAATCTGTATTTTTTGCTAGAAAATTGCTTAGAACTCCCAAACATTATATATATATATATATATATATATATATATATATATATAATTTTTAGCAGAGACGCTAGAGAATAAAATGGTGCTTGTTGCAATATTTTATGTCGCACGGTATTTGCGCAGCAGTCTTTCAAATGCACTTTTTTGAGAATAAAGACACATTTATGAATTAAAAAAAAAAAAAAAACAGTAAAGTTAGCCCAATTTTTTTATATAATGTGAAAGATGATGTTACGCCGAGTAAATAGATACCCAACATGTCATGCTTTGAAATTGAGCCCGCTCGTGGATTGGGCAACAAACTACGATACGTAAAAATCTCCATAGGCGACGCTTTAAAAAAGACTTTAAAAAAATGTAATGGTTACCAGGTTAGAGTTACAAAGGAGGTCTTTTGCTAGAATTATTGCTCTCACACTAACGATCGCGGCGATACCTCACATGTGTGATTTGAACACAGTTTACATATGTGGGTGTGACTTACGTATGCCTTTTCTTTGCTGCGCGGGGACAGGGGCACTTTAAAACATTTTTTTTTTCATATTTATTTATTTTTTTACATTGTCACTTTAAAAAAAAATAAAAAATTCTGATCATTTTTATTGCTGTCACAAGGAATGTAAACAACCCTTGTGACTGTAATAGGTGGTGACAGGTACTCTTTATGAAAGGATCAGGGGTCTAAAAGACCCCAAATCCCTCCTTTGCACTTCAACATATTCAGATCACCAAAGAATGGCGATTTTGAATACTGTAGTTTTTAAAAAATCGGCGCCATTGGCAGCCGAGTAAACTGGAAGCGACGTCACAACGTGTGTTTACATAGAAGACTGTAACAAAGCTTTGTTTCAGGCTTACTCTAGGCGGTGGAAGTGCCGGATCGTGGATCGGGTCTCCCGGTGGTATGGGAGGCCCGTAGAGAGCGGCAGAAGGCGGCAGGGTGGGGGGAATAAATAAATAACCCTAAATAAATAAGAAAAAAAAAGTTAATGACCCCCATCCCGCCGAGCTCGCGTGCAGAAGCGAACGCATACGTAAGTGGCACCCTCATATGAAAACGGTGTTCAAACCACACATGTGTGGTATCGCTGCGATTGTTAGAGCGAGAGCAATAATTCTACCACTAGACCTCCTCTGTAACTCTAAACATGTAACCTGTAGAAATTTTTAAACGTGGCCTATGGTGATTTTTAAGGGTAAAAGCCTGAAGCTGCATGCATCACCCCGGTATAACCCCTGAAAGCCGTGAACGCAAATGTGCGTACGGTCGGCGGTAAGGGCCACCCGCCATTGTTATACGTCGCTACTTTGACATTACGTGTCATTGTTATGGCAGCAGATAGCTGCCAAAACCCTGGTATTTTTAAAAACGGCCGGCAGTCCTCTTTAAGATAAATGTGGCCTTAGTGGCGACTCAGTTTTATCAGGGGTGGGAGAGGGCCCGCCACGCTCCGGTCATCTCTGCTGCTTACCGGAGCCGTCGGTAGCGGCGGAGACGATCATATCCGCTCCCCTCACTGCTTGGATGCCGAGTGAGGGGAAGATGGCCCCCCGCTCAGCTCCATAGCATTGGGGGGGTCGGAAGCAACATCACCAAAGATGCGGCACCATTTCTCCCACAGACACCAATTATGGGGCACCATTTCTCCCACTGACACCAATGATGGGGCACCATTCCTAACACTAAAACCAATGATGGGACACTGTTTGCTCTCGCTGACACCACAGCATTTTCTTATCCCACTGGCCACAATCTGACCCCTCTAAAGCCTCCAGGACAGTAAACTAGCCCTTTGTTCAGAAGGTTTGGAGACCCCTGCCCTAGAGGAACCATCACCTTTCCGTCCAAGCTTCTTGGGAGATTTCAAACCAGGGAGTACCCTTAGGGCTAGTTCACACATGCTTTGGTCTCTGAAGAGTGATCTGTCTACAGATTGCTCTTTAACCACTTCAGCTCCGGAAGGTTTTACCCCCTTCATGACCGGGTCGTTTTTGGCTATTCAGCGTAGAGCTACTTTAACTGGCAATTGGACGGTCATGCTACATTGTACACAAACAAAATTTATACCATGTTTGTTCACACAAATAGTGAGACATTTCCTGATCTGCGGCTGTACAGATCGGGAAATGTCTCACTACCTGTGATTAGCGCTGCGGAGTGTTGGCTTCCTGGCGGGCGCGGGTACGTGGCGCTGCGAACACTCCTGACACTCCTTACACAGGAGGAATCCACATATATGTGCACATCGTGCGTTATATGATCTCTTATAACTTGGAGATCATTGGGATCTGGTAAGCGGCACATTTCATTATATTTGGAAAAACAGATTGAAAACATTCTTTCACTGGAAGTGGTTCACTTGATTTTATAGAAAGAAACATGGATTGAAATGAGAAACACCAGGACACTTTATATGTATTTTTTTTGATGAAAAGATATCATTTTATTATTTTTTTGATGAACTTTTATTTTGAACTTTATTTTTTGATGAATCATTTTCTGATGAATTTGGTTTCACATTATGTTGTTATGTTTGTTTAATCATATGGTGGTCATTTTTGGGTTTGTTCACAATACTCCACTTTATTGATTCACATGAGACAGCGCATATCTTTTATATTTTGAGCACCAAAAAATGTTTGTTGCCTAAAAACAGACATAAAATGGCTGTAAACAGACAGCATCCATTCCTGGCCACTAGATGGAGCTGATGATCATAGAAAATAAATGCTTATTTACTATGATCATCAGTTTATCTAGTGGCCATTAGACATGTGCATGGCCGGAAAGTTTGTTTGTTTTTTTTTTCATTTTTGTTTTATTGGTATATTTATTTATTTTTTTTTTCGTTTTTCGGCTCATTCGTTATGATCAAAATTCATTAATTTTAAAAGATTCGGAAAAATTTGAATTTTGTACGTTCCATTTGTATAGATGCAGTATTTGTTATTTCGGTAATTCGTCAATTCAGAAAAATTTGAATTCGGTACGTTCCAGTCGTATAAATGCGGTATTCGTTATTTCGAAAAATCGTAAATTCGCATAAATTCGTATTCGTTACGTTCACTAACAGGCAGCCAAATTTTAAAGGAGATTTCAATGCCTATAATTTTATAGTTTATAACTATTATAGTTTTTATTATTATTTATTGTTAATAAATAATACTAATAATAAAAAATATATATAATAATGGTTAATAATTTGTTCTGTTCACTAACAGCCAAATTTGAGAGGAAATTCCAATACCTATAATTTAATAGTTTATAACTATTATAGTTTTATTATTATTATCATTATTATTAATATTAAACAATAATAAAAATAAAAAACTATAATAATGGTTAATAAAATTAATAATTTATTTATAATAGAAATGATCCAAATGTTTCTTGTTCTTTCGGATTTTCAAATTTTCAGATTTTTGTTCTTACTTTCAGATTTTCGTTCTTTCGAATTCTCGGATTTTCACATTTCGGATTTTCATTCTTTCGAATTTTCATTCTTTTCGAAAAAAAATTTCGGAAAAATTCGTTAAACGTTTTTTTGTTAATTTGAATGTTTCCGAATTAACGAATTTTGACGAAAAACAAATTAGTAATGAAACTAATTGCACATGTCTAGTGGCCATACCGCAGTATTTTCCTGATTCCTATTAATACATTCCAACTGGAGAGAAAATTTTGTTTTCCCCCATCTGCACAGAACGAATGTACATACAGTTTTACAAGGCCATTTTTTTTCCCCATGAATACAATCCTAAGAGACCAGCAGTTGGGTGCAAATTTGCATAATACAGGGCTCTAGATTTGGGGGCCTATGGGACACTTGAGCAGAAAGGGTGTATGTAGGCAGCTGTGTTCTACATATGTCAACTCCTGATGACACTTCAGTGACTTTAGGGGCTCATCAGTTTTTGGGACTCCACGGTGCCAGCAGAGCAGACACAGATAACGGATTACTCTGGGTGTTTTGCATGCCAAAGTGTATGTAGCACTGCTCAGTCGGTCTTGTGATTTACACACATCTACCACACTGCGCAACTTGGCAGGTGACACGCTTAAGCTGACCATCAAAGAGTTAAAATTCTGCAGGAACCATCCGAATTTTAATCAGTGTGTGGCCGTCCCTCCTGGAATAGAAGTTGTTTGATTGACCTTTGTCAAAGGGACATGCTGGAAAACATTTGTGTTTTTCCTGACTGTGCAGCATGGCAGAGGTGTGTAAATCACAGTCATTCTTTACACATTGGGGAGGAGGTTTGGGTAAGTATAGTAATGGCCTTCCTATATACACTCATGTAGAGTATCCTCCTAGATGGTGTAGTGGTTGGTGTTTGGGCAAGCTTGGAGAAGTCATTGTGGTGTTCACTTGCTGGGACTAGTGTAGTCAACCAAGGCATGGTGGCTTTGATGGGGGCTTACCAGTGGCGGCCGGTGGTAATTTTTTTTGGGGGGAGGCAAACAGTAAACCCCCCCACCCCCCCAGTTGGTCAGGTGCGTCTTTTGTACTTACCCCATCTATGGTGGGCAGCGCGGGTTCCCTTGCTCGGCAGCTTTCCCTTCCCCTGCTCTCCACGGGCATAACGACAGCTTCAGTTTCCTCCCTCCTCAGCGGCCAATTGGGACTCTTCTCTTTTCGGCCAATCGGAAAACAAGTCTCAGACCTGCTTCTGATTGGCTGGATTGAGGATCAGTGTTTCAATAGCCAATATTCATTCGCTGTTGTAGCACCTGGGTGGGCTCCTGGCACAATGCTCTGCACCACGAGCCCACCCTATTTTGAAGCCTATTAGAGCTTCTGGCTTTAATCAGGTGCTTCAAAAAAACACCCCCGCTGCTGTAATTCACGTGCCCGGCGTCCTGAAAGGGGCTGGACGCATGAATAGGGGGTGGTGGTGTCCTGCCAAATTGCGGCCTTGGATAGAGCATGGGGGTAGGGGTCGTGGATAGAGGGGGCGGCGCTCCAGCGCCCCTAATGAACGGGACGCCACTGGGGTTTACTCACCTCCGGTACCCATATCCTACTAAATCCCTCACAAACCTTTGGTTACGTAATAGTGTTGTAAACCTCTGAAATGAACAAGGCATATCCTTCTATAGTGTGTATTTGCCTCAATGCAGACCACCCATAGTTGCCAACATTGTAAAAAAAAAATGTGGGACACTTTTGTGGCTGTAGGCGGAGCTGTCCAATAATTAGGGGGCGGGGCATTCGTCAGCAGGCGTGGCCTAGCAAAAATAGACAAAATTGGGCGTGGTTTACATGAAATTGTGGGCGTGGCTTAAATGGGCGTGGCTCTAGAGGGTGTGGTTAGAGTCTGAAATGAATGAGGGATGGAGAGGGGGAGAGAGGGGGAGAGAGAGGGAAATGACGGGACAGCAGGCCCAGATCCTACACAATAGAAATATGTGTATTCTAGAAAGTTTAACAATCAGCAGATAAAGATACTCCAAACACCTGGTGTTAATGCTTCAATCATCCCGGCACCATGGTTGTTATGGTGTCAGGATGATTGAAGCGCATTATTTCTATTATTACATTGTAATATAAAATGAAATCATTCAACTCACCATAATGCAGAATCAGTGGGATCCCTGAGCGTGTCACCAGCCACGTCGCCTGCCACCAGCCGTCCGTCCTTGCTTCAGATGTCCGAGCAGAGTCCGTCCTTGCATCAGGTGCCCCCAGCGGAGCCCCCCTCACACCAGGAGTCCCCGGCGGAGCCCCCCTCACATCAGAAGTCCCCGGTGGAGCCCCCCTCACACCAGGAGTCCCCGGCGGAGCCCCCCTCACATCAGAAGTCCCCGGAAGAGCCCCCCTCACACCAGGAGTCCCCGGCGGAGCTCCCCCTCACATCAGGAGTCCCCGGCGGAGCCCCCCTCACATCAGGTGTCCCCGGCGGAGCCCCCCCTCACACCAGGAGTCCCCGGCGGAGCCCCCCCTCACACCAGGAGTCCCCGGCGGAGCCCCCCCTCACACCAGGAGTCCCCGGCAGAGCCCCCCTCACACCAGGAGTCCCCGGCGGAGCCCCCCCTCACACCAGGAGTCCCCGGCGGAGCCCCCCCTCACACCAGGAGTCCCCGGCGGAGCCCCCCCTCACACCAGGAGTCCCCGGCGGAGCCCCCCCTCACACCAGGAGTCCCCGGCGGAGCCCCCCCTCACACCAGGAGTCCCCGGCGGAGCCCCCCCTCACATCAGGAGTCCCCGGCGGAGCCCCCCCTCACATCAGGAGTCCCCGGCGGAGCTCCCCCTCACACCAGGAGTCCCCGGCGGAGCCCCCCTTCACATCAGGAGTCCCCGGCGGAGCCCCCCCTCACATCAGGAGTCCCCGGCGGAGCCCCCCCTCACATCAGGAGTCCCCGGCGGAGCCCCCCCTCACATCAGGAGTCCCCGGCGGAGCCCCCCCTCACATCAGGAGTCCCCGGCGGAGCTCCCCCTCACATCAGGTGTCCCCAGTGCCCCCCCCTCACATCAGGTGTCCCCAGTGCCCCCCCCACTCACATCAGGTGTCCCCAGTGCCCCCCTCACTCACATCAGGTGTCCCCAGTGCCCCCCCCACTCACATCAGGTGTCCCCAGTGCCCCCCCCCACTCACATCAGGTGTCCCCAGTGCCCCCCCACTCACATCAGGTGTCCCCAGTGCCCCCCCCCTCACATCAGGTGTCCCCAGTGCCCCCCCCCCACTCACATCAGGTGTCCCCAGTGCCCCCCCCACTCACATCAGGTGTCCCCAGTGCCCCCCCCACTCACATCAGGTGTCTCCAGTGCCCCCCCCCTCACATCAGGTGTCCCCAGTGCCCCCCCCTCACATCAGGTGTCCCCAGTGCCCCCCCACTCACATCAGGTGTCCCCAGTGCCCCCCCACTCACATCAGGTGTCCCCAGTGCCCCCCCCACTCACATCAGGTGTCCCCAGTGCCCCCCCCCCACTCACATCAGGTGTCCCCAGTGCCCCCCCCACTCACATCAGGTGTCCCCCCCTCACATCAGGTGTCCCCAGTGCCCCCCCCACTCACATCGTGTCCCACAGCGGTGCGCGCGCTCACCCCCCACCTAGAACCCCCGCCCCTTTCCATATCAGACTGGCAGCGGGGCGGGGGGTAGGCGGGCCGAGGCGGAGCGGGGCAGGGGGTGGGCGGCGACGCAGAAGCTTCGTCTAGCCCCCCCCCAGCCGTCTTCCTGAACTTCAACAAAATCTCCGCCGGCCGCCGACCTCTAGCGGCGGCGGCGGCGGTTTCAAAAACCGGAACCAAATTTTTCGGGACATTTCCCGGGACACCACAAATCCGGGAATGAAGTCCAAGTCCCAGGAATGTCCCGGGAAATTCGGGACAGTTGGCAGCTATGGACCACCTCGTGTGATTTCTGGCAGCTGTCCCCTTCCACTGCTATCTATATGAGTCACTCCTGACTGTCTATGACATCACCAAGGAAACCCAGGGGATGGCTAAGCCACCATCCCCTGCACACAGCAGGTGATTGACAGCCTCAGCTGTGCATGTTTCTCAATGAGGCTGTGTAAAAGGTGGATGTGTCCATCCCCTCTGCTCAGATCTCAGATTACACTCAGCTCTGTGCTGTGCAGTATATGACATCCTCGCCCCCTCTGCCTCTGAAAGCTCAGAAATGCTGTGTAAAATGGACCCTTTGAACTGCTCCGGAGAAGAAATGGCTGCAAATAAACAGGTACAACCTGTGTAAGAGGACTTGCTTCATCTCTGTGTATTACCTGAGGCCAGTCACATCACTGGTTATATGTGAGGCTTTACAACCACTAAAAAGAAGAGTACATGTGTAAGGAATGTGTTTACTGCTGCATTATGCCATTATGATTTCCTTTGTACTGAAGGGGAGATCAAAAGATAATGTGCAAGACAGTAAAATATGTGTGAACTTGCTCCATAGCTCTTCTAAAAGTAGGCCAGAATTTCTCAAACGAGGACACACATCCCCCTCCCCCTCTCTTAGCAGCAACAGGAATTTTCTAATTAGTCAGTCTGTAAAGTAGGGGTAGGCAACCTCGACCCTCCAGCTGTGGTGAAACTACAAGTCCCATGAGACATTGCAAGACCCTGACAATCACAGGCATGACTCATAGAGGCAGAGGCATGATGGGATTTGTAGTTTCACTATTGATGTAAAGGCTGCCAAAAAGGATTTCTGCCAGTGCTTGGCTTTCGTATTAGAAAGCCCATCATCATGTTTTATTTAAAGCAGAGGGCTGTGTAAAGTCTAAAACCATAGGGGTTGATTTACTGAAGGCAAATAGACTATGCACTTTTCGAAGTGCAGTTGCTCCAGAGCTTTGTAAATGAGGGAAGCTCTGCTGACTTTCATCATCCAATCATGTGCAAGCAAAAATTCATTTTTTTTTATTGATTGGGTGCATGTGATTGGGTTTTATTTCCAAAGTGAAGCTTTACCGCATTTACTAAGCTCTGGAGCAACTGCACTTGCAGAGGGCAACTGCATTTTGAAAAGTGTATAGGCAGTTTACCTTTAGTAAATCAACCCCTATGTCTGAACACTGTTACTGAGATAAAGCATGATATTTTTTTTTCTACTGGTGCTGCATCTCAGGGATCGATCATCCCACCTGACAGCACCTTAATAGTTATGGCACCAACATCATTCTGTGGGCCACTACACAGATCATTAGTAGAAGGAAGATGTGGGGGGTGTTAGATCTCTTACTACAGCGGGTATTTTCAGTAAGGTCCTAAGGCTCGGTTCACATATATGCGAAATGGATGCATTTTTAACCGCATCTGATTCGCATAACATGCAAATTGGACCGGCTTTCAATGGAGCATGTCTGGGCTCAGGCCGCTGTCCGTTTCCAATAAGGGTGCTGTGCGATTTTGGGTCCAGCTTAGGTAGGAATTCAAGTCAAAATTCCTACCTGATTCGGTAAACGAAACCGCTCCGGGCTGCAAACCGCAGCTGTGAACCCAGCCTGAATCCGCATTAGATTCACACCTATGCAGGTTGCAGTTTGCATATTCCAGGTGCATTTTCCATTTTTCAATACACATTTTTGATCCATTGAAGTTTATGGAACCAAAAACCAGAACAAAAAGTCCCTGGCCCTTTCCATAAAATGCACAGATGTGAACTACATCCATAGGAAACCATGTTAAATGGACTGTAGTGTGTTTCTGCAAAACTGAAAACGCACTAAAAAAATGCATAGGTGGGAACCAGGCCTAAGGGAATGATTACCCTCAGGTAGCTCTCCCAGGGGTGGTTTTTGAAGGTCATCTCTTAGCTTGAGTAGGGATCAGTTGTGCAAGGAGGAAAGCACCAAAAACAAGTCCAGATTTCATTTTATTTAGAGTCTTGTATCATAAAAAGCCAAAGCGTTTTGAGGGCTCAGAGGCTTTTCCTTCATCAGGGCTTGGTACTGTTGAAGCAAGTGTATACTGGACCAAATTTGGAGGAATCCTGAGGGGTCATGAGTATGGTCATTCTATATCTCACTCCAGCCCTGCCTAACCGCTTTACCCCCCCCCAGGCCAATTCTGACCCTTCTCACATGTAAAAATCAGCATTTTTGCTAGAAAATTACTTAAAACCCCTAAACATTATGTTGCGTGATGTTTGCGCAGCTATTTTTAAGCTGCACATTTTTAGGGAAAAAAATGTTCGCTAATGAATTTTTGTGCACACAAACGCAATATAATACCAAACTTTTGGGTAAAATATAAAAGAGGATGTTACACCAAATAATTAGATAACACGTCACGCTTTTAAATTGCTTACCCCTGTGGAACTAATATACCCAAAAATTCTCAATAGGTGACATTTTAACAGCGATTATAGGTTACCAGTTTAGAGTTCCACAGGAGGTCTGGTTCTAGAATTATTGCTCTGGCTATGATGTTCGTGGCAATACCTCATGTGCGGTGCGACCACCATTTAAATATGTGGGACTTACGTATGTGTTCTCTTTGAGGGATGGGGGCGCTTTAAACTTTTTTTATTTATTTATTTATTTTTTTTACATTGTCCCTTTATTTGTTTTTTTGTCAACTTTATTGCTATCACAAGGAATAAACAGCATCCCTTGTGATAACAATAAGCATGACAGGTCCTCTTTTTGGAGAGATCTGGGGTCTATTAGATCCCTCTACTGCCCTGAAAGCATCTGTTTAAACCGAAATCAGTTTGATCAAATGTTTTATAAGCTGGTAATGGCTTGTAAACCTTAAAGGGGTTGTAAACCCTCGTGTTTTCTCGCCTTAATGCATCCTATGCATTAAGGTGAAAAAACTTCTGACAGTGACCGCCCCCCCCCTCCCCCCGTTTTACTCACCTGAGCCCTTCGTTCCCTCGGCGAAGACGCGCTGGACCTCTCTGCCCGGGGTTCTGGGCTCTTGATTGGATAGATTGATAGCAGCGCAGCCATTGGCTCCCGCTGCTGTCAATCAAATCCAATGATGCGGGAGACGGGGCCGAGTCCGGCATTCTGTGTCTATGCATGCAAATGCTGGACTCGGGAGCGTGCCGGAAGCTAACCACCCGGGAGAGCGCTTCTCCTAGGGGGTTATCTGATGCGAGGAGGAGCCGCAAGCGCCGCTGGGGGACCCCAGAAGACGAGATTCAGGGCCACACTGCGCAAAAACGAACTTCACACTGGAGGTATGATATGTTTGTTATTTAAAAGAAAACAAAAAAAAACTAAGGTTTACAACCACTTTAAACTGAAACCGGAAGTGATGATATCTTCCTCACTTCCGGTTTATTACATCACAGAGGGGAGGCGGATACGAATGTACCATCCTCCCCTCTGACTACATAACAGGACCAAGCGGCAGCAGAACACTCTGGAGAGCCCTTAAAGATGGTGGCGGGAGGGGGGCACCTTCCTGCCCTGTAGAAATAATTGAGAGGCTGAAAGCCCATTGCCGGTTGAAAATGTTGATGATGTATGCAGGTGCAGGTGGACAGGTACATCCTAAGAGGTTGAAGTGGTTAACCATCATCTGCAGTGATCATACTATCTCTTAGGATCTTTCCAATTTGATCAGTCTTCAAACCCTTGGAACACGTCTTTTTATGATAAAATTAGAATAAAAAAAATCTGGACTTTGAATATTTTACTTCTGGTACTTTTCTTCTATTCAATCGATGTAACAAGGAATTCTTTCACTGACAACCAGTAGGAGGCAATTCTACACTGACCACCAATATAATGGGGCTTTTCTCCACTGACCACCAATATAATGGGGCTTTTCTCCATTGACCACCAATATAAGGGGACTTTTCTACATTGACCACCAATACAAGTATAAGGGGGCTTTTCTACATTGACCACCAATGTAAGGGGGCTTTTCTCCATTGACCACCAATATAAGGGGACTTTTCTACATTGACCACCAATAAAAGGGGCTTTTCTCCATTGACCACCAATATAAGGGAACTTTTCTACATTGACCACCAATATAATGAGGTTTTTCTCCATTGACCACCAATATAAGGGAACTTTTCTACATTGACCACCAATGTAAGGGGGCTTTTCTCCGTTGACCACCAATGTAAGGGGGCTTTTCTCCATTGACCACCAATATAAGGGGACTTTTCTACATTGACCAACAATATAAGGGGGCTTTTCTACATTGACCACCAATGTACGAGGGCTTTTCTCCATTGACCACCAATATAAAGGGACTTTTCTACATTGACCACCAATATAAGGGGGCTTTTCTCCTTTGACCACCAATATAAGGGAGATTTTCTCCATTGACCACCAATATAAGGGAACTTTTCTACATTGACCACCAATGTAAGGGGGCTTTTCTCCATTGACCACCAATATAAGGGGACTTTTCTCCACTGACCACCAATATAAGGGGACTTTTCTACATTGACCACCAATATAAGAGGACTTTTCTACATTGACCACCAATATAAGAGGACTTTTCTACATTGATCACTAACATCAAGGAGCACTAGAATTACCATCAATGTAAAGGGCATTTATTCCCAATGACCACCTGTGTGAAGGGACCCTTTTCCAACTGACCGCCAGTGTAAGGGTGCCTTTTTACGAATGATCACAAGTGTAAGGAGGGCCTATTACACCAACCACCATCATAAGGTGGGCAGCACAGTGGCCAAGTGGTTAGCACTTCTGCCTGGCAGCACTAGGCTCATCATTTCAAATCCCAAACACGGCACTACCTGCCTGGAGTTTGCATGTTCTTCCTGTGCCTGCGTGGGTTTCCTCTGGGTACTCCGGTTTCCTCCCACACTCCTAAGACATGCTAATAGGTTTTTTTGGCTCCTGTCTAAATTGGCCCTCGTATATGTATGTATGAAAAGGAGTTAGGGACCTTAGATTGTAAGCTCCTTGGGGGCAGGGACTGATGTGAATGTACAATGTATATGTAAAGCACTGCGTAAATTGTTGGCACTATATAGATACATGTAATAAATAAAATAAGGAGGCAATTAGCCATTTGCAGCCGATGTAAGGGGGCACTGTTCCATTGACCGTCAATCTAAAGAGGCACTACAATTTCTACAGCTTACATATGTTTTCATGCCATTATTATTATTTGCTTTATTTCACGATTATTACTAAAACCAGAGTGGTTCCCAATCATGTAACCACAGTGTCAGCTATGACATAGTAATCGCATGTAGGCTTGAGGCCTCGTTTCAGTTCACACCTTTGCATATTGGGAACAAGTGCAAAATTGCATGCTTTTCCAACATGCACAGAAACAAGCTGCCCTTGAGCAGATATGCAGCAGTGCCATTATTTGAGGGCAAATTTACACATTATCGCAGAGCAGCCAGAGTGATTTAACGCTCTGGCTGCTCTGCGTTGCCGGCTGGATAGGGGTCTTGTGGTGCCCGATTCTATTTTTTTTTTTTTGTAGGAGCTTTATTTGAATGCGCTGACATTGCAGTGTGAGTCAGTCTGGTGCACTGCGATAAAACGCAGCATGTCTGCATTTTATCAAAGCACGCTGCAGCACGGTGCTAGGCTGCATTGCAGTGTGAATGGGACACACAGGAAATAATTGTTTCATGTGTGTCCCTGCGGTGACAAACGTTTTACCGTGTGGTAAAACGTCTGTCACCGCACATAGTGTGAATTGGCCCTAAATATCGTCTTCATGTGTGTGCTTTGACCCTCGCCAAACCACATGGCACCACCAGGGGGCGTATTTACCATGAGGCAATCAAGGTGTTTGCCTGGGGCAGCATTTTTTAGGGGGGCAGCGCTTGTACTGGGGTCATGCCTGCACCTGCAGGCATTTCCCCAGCATTATTTTTTAGAGCTGGCAGTCGGCTTTCATGTAATAGCAATCAGAGCGGTTTACTAGCCGCTCGATTGCTATTACAAGCAGTGGGAGGGGACATCCCCCCCCCTCCCACGCCTTCCATGGTTCTTCACGATTCTCCCATCACACCAAGAGACCCAAGCACCCAGCCGGCGCCATCCGCCGCCTGGCGGGAGAGCCAAGCAAAGCCGGGATCGGCTTTGCTTGGCTGTTCGTAATAATAAACCGGAAGCAATGACATGACATCACTTTCGGTTTACTCGGGAACCATCGGCGCCAGTTTTGAAAAATCGAAAGCATTCAAAAACACTGATCTTGGTGTTTTGAATGCTTTTAAGGGCAGAGGAAAGATTTGGGGTCTTATAGACCCCAGATCTCTCAATAAAGAGTACCTGTCACATGCCTATTACTGCCACATGGACGTTTACATTCCTTGTGACAGCAATAAAAGTGATTAAAAAAATTAAATAATAATAAAAATAATTTAACGTGCTCCCATCCTCCCATGCTTGCACGCAGACAGCGATTGTCCCACACGTGTGAGATATCACCGCGAACATCAGGTCATGGGCAATAATTCTAGCACCAGACCTCCTCTGTAAATCTAAAGTGGTAGCCTGTAAAGGCTTTTAAAGCTTCGCCCTTGGATAGTAACATGTGCGTGTGCAATATTAAAGAGGCTGCGGTGGGACAAATTTAGATGGGGGGGGGGGGGGGCGCCCATTTTTAGTCTTGCCTAGGGCAGCACAAAACCAAAATATACCACATGGCACCGCAGAAGCATGCAGTTTGGTGCAGTATGTTTTTGGAAAAAGGTCAGGGACGTCTTTTCCACATTTCCCGCTCGTAGGACAGCCCATTAAAATGAATGGACGGTCCTACGCAGCAAAAATGCATACATGCTGGGGTGCACCTATAGGTGTGAACCTAGCCTAAGAACCTACTGAAAACTCCACTTCCTCCTCTCCAACTCCTCTTATCGTTGGGGTCCCCCAAAATTCTGTCCTTGGACCTCTACTATTCCCGATCTACACGTTCTCCCTGGGTCAGCTGATAGCCTTCCATGGCTTCCACTACCATTTATATGCTGATGACACCCAAATCTATCTCTCTACCCCTCAGCTCACCCCATCAATCTCCTCACGCATCACTGATCTACTAACAGACATATCAGCCTGGATGTCGGACCACTTCCTCAAACTGAATCTATCTAAAACTGAGCTCTTAATATTTCCTCCCCCTTCCCCTGACTTCTCTGTCAAGATCAATGGCACATCTATCATCTATTACCTTCACATAGATTATCCCCCCCTTCAGTCCATAATGAATGCCGCTGCAAGAATCATCCACCTTACCAACCATTCAGTGTCCTCCACCCCTCTCTGCCAATCCCTCCACTGGCTTCCACTCACCCAACGAATAAAATTCAAAGTACTAACAATAATTTACAAAGCCATCCATAACTCTGACCCCAGTTACATCACTAATCTAGTCCCAAAATACCAATCAAGCTGCTCTCTTCAGTCCTCCCAAGACCTCCTGCTCTCTAGCTCCCTTGTCACCTCCTCCCATGCTCGCCTCCAGGATTTCTCCAGAGCTTCTCCCATCCTTTGGAACTCCCTACCCCAAGCTGTCCGACTGTCCCCTAATCTATCCATCTTTAGACAATCCCTGAAAACCCTTCTCTTTAACCACTTGCCGACCGCTGCACGCCGATATACGTCGGCAGTGGTGGGCAAATGGGCATACCTGTACGTCCCCTTTAAGAGGTGCTGCGTACAGCGTGACCGTGCCCACGGGACCGGCGGAGTCGATGTCTGCTGGTCTCCCGGTGATCGTGTCACAGAGCCTCAGAACAGGGAAGTGCCTATGTAAACAAGCCGTTCTGGCTTGTGTCATGACAGAAATCACTGCTCCATGTCATCGGGAGTGGTGATCGCTGTCATGTAACTTGAAGCCCATCCCCCCCACAGTTAGAATCACTCCCTAGGACACACTTCATCACCCCCTAGTGGTTAACCCCCTCCCTGCCAGTGTCATTTACACAGTAATCAGTGCATTTTTATAGCACTGATCGCTGTATAAATGACAATGGTCCCAAAATAGTGTCAAAAGTGTCCGATGTGCCTGCCATAATGTCGCAGTCCCGATAAAAATCGCAGATCGCCGCCATTACCAATAAGAAAAAATAAAAAATAAAAATGCCATAAAACTATCCCCTGTTTTGTAGATGCTATAACTTTTGCGCAAACCAATAAATATATGCTTATTGCGATTTATTTTACCAAAAATATGTAGAAGAATACGTATCGGCCTAAACTGAGGGAAAAAAATAGTTTTTTATATATTTTTGGGGTATATTTATTATAGCAAAATGTAAAAAATATTGAGGTTTTTTTTTCAAAATTGTCACTCTTTTTTTTGTTTATAGCACAAAAAATAAAAACCGCAGAGGACCCCTACTCTTGCTACCTTCAGGCGATCCCTGAAAACTCATCACGCCTATCACGTCTCTAACTAATCTTTTACCACTTCCATCAGCTCATTCCCCACAGTTACAACCTTTTGTACCACCTACCCCACCCTACTAGATTGTAAGCTCTTCTGAGCAGGGCCCTCTTAATCCTCCTGTATTTTATTGTATTATAACTGTATTGTCTCCCTTTTATATTGTAAAGTGCTGCGTAAACTGTTGGCGCTATATAAATCCTGTATTATAATAATAATAATAATCAAATACCACCAAAAAAAAGCTCTATTTGTGGGGGGAAAAAAGAACGTCAATTTTGTTTGGGTGTAACATCGCACGACCGTGCAATTGTCAGTTAAAGCGACGCAGTGCCGAATCGCAAAAAGTGCTCTGGTCAGGAAGGGGGTAAAATCTTCCAGGGCTGAAGTGGTTAAAGAAGCCTATCCTGTTTCAAACTAACACGGTTTTACATCCTCCATCAGCTCATCCCCCCGCAGCTATTACCTTTTGTATCAATTGACCCTTCCTTTTTAGATTGTAAGGGCCCTTTCACACTGGGGCGGTTTGCAGGTGCTATTGCGCTAATAATAGCGCCTGCAAACCAACCCGAAAGTGCCGCTGCTTTGTCTCCAGTGTGAAAGCCCCGAGGGCTTTCACACTGGAGCGGTGCGCTGGCAGGACGGGAAAAAAAGTCCTGCTAGCAGCATCTTCGGAGCGGTGAAGGAGCGGAGTATATACCGCTCCTTCACCGCTCCTGCCCATTGAAATCAATTGGACAGCGCGGCTTTACCGCCGGAAAAGCGCCTCTGCAGAGGCGCTTTGCAGTGGTTTTTAACCATTTCTCTGCCGCTAGCGGGGGGTAAAACCGCCCCGCTAGCGGCAGAATACCGACGGTAAAGCGCCGCTTACAATAGCGGCGCTTTACCGCCGACGCCGCCCCCGCCCCAGTGTGAGAGGTCCCTAAGCTCTGATGAGCAGGGTCCTCTGATTCCTCTTGCACCAAATTGTAATGTAACTGTACTGTTTGCCTTTATTTTGTTAAGCACAGCGCAAACTGTTGGCGCTATATACAACCTGTATAATAATAATAATACTGAGTCATTCACTAAGAATCCGTATGCAGCCAGTAAAGTCGGAGGGAGATCCGAGTTCCTGGCGCTTGTTCTTGGACTCTGATTTGGACAATAGAGACTTCAGTGGCGACCGAATGACAGCCAGACAGCTAGCATTTTCAGAAGAAGGTCAGAAAGGAGCGGTCTTCAAATGTCACTCATGTCAGGTCTCCCATCGTTGAACTTTTTATTTTTTAGCAAGTTTCTTTAAGCAGTTTATAGAATGATTTTCTCGCTGCACGGAGGTGTTGTTTTTTTGTTTTGTTTTTTATATTGTTTTAATTGCGGATAAAAAGTAAAGCAAGGCCAGCTTTTCTCCACACGGCGATGCACAGAGGAAATGAGCACCAGAGCTGAGAATGTTGCCATGTTGTTAAACGGTGTGTTTGGGAAGTCAGCGCTCACTTTCATGGGAATGAGATCCATTGCCAAGCTGAAATGCCTCAGATTTCCCCAGGGGCCACTTCTTCTCAGCTGGGAAGGAGGGGGAGGATTTGTGTGAGAAGTCCAAGCAGGCAGTAATAAAGCTCTGGATGTCTATCAGTGTGTGTCAGCAGCAGTAGGAAGGAGAAGGCCGGGGCCTGCAGTAGTGCATGTGGTATTCATTTACTTATGGCTTTGTTAGACAAGGTTCAACCTTAAAAGCTCCCTGTGCAGGCTTTATGGAGACATCAGCAAAAGTATCAAGATGGAAGATTACATTAGCTTTTACTAAATGAACCTGAAACTCTAGGGATGTTTATTCTTATGTGTCTGGTGGAGGGATTCTCCAGCTAGAAAGAGAAGAAAACTCTTTTTCACGTAGTTCCGATGGCCGCTGTCTTTGCTGAGATCAGAAAACGATCAATTAACGTCGTTTTTAACCAATTACGGACTGCCGCACGCCGATTATACGTCCTAAGTTTGTTATGGCACCAGCTATCCTCTTCTTCGACCGGCGTTCAACTTTTTGATAATAGTGGTCTCTGCGGCGGATTTGCTGCAAGATCACTTTTATCGGCGCCGGGAGAGGGCCCCCCCCCTCCCGCTGCGCTCCGGTGCCGTCTTCCCCTCACTCGTCTTCATGTCACTGACGTGAGAGGATCCGATCGCCTTCGCGGCTTACCGGAGCCGTCGGCAGTGGCGGAGGCGATCAGATCCTCTCACGTCAGTGGCATGGAGACGAGTGAGGGGAAGATGGCCCCCACCCGTCTCCATAACATTGCAGGGCAGAAGCGACGTCAAAACTTCACTTACGCCCATAGCTCTTAAAGGGCCATTTTTAAAAAAAAAATTTTAAATGACATTTTTTTTTTTTTTTTATTGCATTTTAGTTTAAATATGGGATCTGAAGTCTTTTTGACCTCAGATCTCATATTTAAGAGGTCCTGTCATGCTTTTTTTTTCTATTACAAGGCATGCTTACATTCCTTATAATAGGACAAAAAGTGACACAATTTTTTTTAAAAGAACAGTGTAAAAATAAAAGGTAAAATAAATAAGAAAAAAAAAACTAAAGCAGAAGCGAACGCATACACGAGCAGAGCACGCATATGAAAACGGTGTTCAAACCACACATGTGAGGTATCTCCGCGATTGGTAGAGCAAGAGCAATAATTGTAGATCTAGACCTCCTCTGTAACTCAAAACATGCAACCTGTAGAATTTTTTAAACGTCGCCTATGGAGATTTTTAAGGGTAAAAGTTTGTCGCCATTCCACGAGCGTGCGCAATTTTGAAGTGTGACATGTTGGGTATCAATTTACTCGGCGTAACATTATCTTTCACAATATAAAAAAAATAATTGGGCTAACTTTACTGTTGTCTTACTTTTTAATTAAAAAGGTGTATTTTTTTTACAAAAAAAGTGCGCTTGTAAGACCACTGCGCAAATACGGTGTAACAGGAAGTATTGAAACGACCGCTATTTTATTCTCTAGGGTGTTAGAAAAAAAAATGTATAATGTTTGGGGGTTCTAAGTAATTTTCTAGCAAAAAAAAATGTTTTTAACTTGTAAACAACAAATCTCAAAAAGAGGCTTGGTCCTTAATTGGTTAAAAAAAATCAGCACAAGGGACTTTACTTACAGTAAATAAGATGTGTCCCTTGTGTTGCTGGCTCCTCTGTTGTCTCCGATCCATCAATCCCCCACCGCCGTAACCTTCCAATGCAGTAGGGCCAACATGGCTGTGACAAGCACTCAATAGAAGTGCCCGAATTATGCCCACCCGTTCTGCACATCTCCATTCATACTATGGCTTCTATGGATGGAAGAGGTGGGCGGAAATGGTGGGCGTAGTCCACATTCTTGATAAGTGCGTGTCACAGGTCTGTTGTCTCTGCTAACCACCGCTGCACTGAAGGATTATGGCAGCAGGATGTGGGGAGATCAGAGGAGGAGGACTTCAGCTAACAGAGGAGCCAGCAGCACAAGGGACACATCCAATTGACTAAGTAATGTCCCTTGTGTTATCTTTTTTTTTTTTTTTTTTGCATTTGTGACTGGTGTGTAAAAAATGACATAGTGTATATAGTGAAGGAGTGTGTGGGGATTAGGAATATGTAATGCAAAGTGTAGTGGTCAGGAATATGTACTGTACAGAGTGCAGTGGGTCAGGAGTATGTACTGTACAGAATGCAGTGGTCAGGAGTATGTACTGTACAGAATGCAGGGATTGGGAGTATGTACTGTACAGAATGCAGTGGTCGGGAGTATGTACTATACAGAGTGTAGTGGTCAGGAGTATGTACTGTGTAGAATGCAGTGGTCAGGAGTATGTACTATACCGAGTGTAGTGGTCAGGAGTATGTACTATACCGAGTGTAGTGGTCAGGAGTATGTACTATACCGAGTGTAGTGGTCAGGAGTATGTACTATACAGGGTGTAGTGGTCCGGAGTATGTACTATACAGAGTGCAGTGGTCAGGAGCATGTACTGTGCAGAGTGCAGTGGTCAGGAGTATGTACTGTGCAGAGTGCAGTGGTCAGGAGTATGTACTGTGCAGAGTGCAGTGGTCAGGAGTATGTACTGTGCAGAGTGCAGTGGTCAGGAGTATGTACTGTGCAGAGTGCAGTGGTCAGGAGTATGTACTGTGCAGAGTGCAGTGGTCAGGAGTATGTACTATAGCAAGTGTAGTGGTCAGGAGTATGTACTATACAGAGTGTATTGGTCAGGAGTATGTACTGTGCAGAGTGCAATGGTCAGGAATATGTACTGTACAGAGTGCAGTGGGTCAGGAGTATGTACTGTACAGAGTGCAGTGGTCAGGATTATGTACTGTACAGAATGCAGTGGTCAGGAGTATGTACTGTACAGAATGCAGTGGGTCAGGAGTATGTACTGTACAGAGTGCAGTGGTCAGGATTATGTACTGTACAGAATGCAGTGGTCAGGAGTATGTACTGTACAGAATGCAGTGGTCGGGAGTATGTACTATACAGAGTGTAGTGGTCAGGAGTATGTACTGTGTAGAATGCAGTGGTCATGAGTATGTACTATACAGAGTGTAGTGGTCAGGAGTATGTACTATACCGAGTGTAGTGGTCAGGAGTATGTACTATACCGAGTGTAGTGGTCAGGAGTATGTACTATACAGAGTGTAGTGGTCCGGAGTATGTACTATACAGAGTGCAGTGGTCAGGAGCATGTACTATACAGAGTGTAGTGGTCCGGAGTATGTACTATACAGAGTGCAGTGGTCAGGAGCATGTACTGTGCAGAGTGCAGTGGTCAGGAGTATGTACTGTGCAGAGTGCAGTGGTCAGGAGTATGTACTGTGCAGAGTGCAGTGGTCAGGAGTATGTACTGTGCATAGTGCAGTGGTCAGGAGTATGTACTATAGCAAGTGTAGTGGTCAGGAGTATGTACTATACAGAGTGTAGTGGTCCGGAGTATGTACTATACAGAGTGCAGTGGTCAGGAGCATGTACTGTGCAGAGTGCAGTGGTCAGGAGCATGTACTGTGCAGAGTGCAGTGGTCAGGAGCATGTACTGTGCAGAGTGCAGTGGTCAGGAGTATGTACTGTGCAGAGTGCAGTGGTCAGGAGTATGTACTGTGCAGAGTGCAGTGGTCAGGAGTATGTACTATACAGAGTGCAGTGGTCAGGAGTATGTACTGTGCAGAGTGCAGTGGTCAGGAGTATGTACTGTGCAGAGTGCAGTGGTCAGGAGTATGTACTGTGCAGAGTGTAGTGGTCAGGAGTATGTACTATACAGAGTGTAGTGGTCAGGAGTATGTACTATACAGAGTGCAGTGGTCAGGAGTATGTACTATACAGAGTGTAGTGGTCCGGAGTATGTACTATACAGAGTGCAGTGCTCAGGAGTATGTACTGTGCAGAGTGCACTGGTCAGGAGTATGTACTATACAGAGTGTAGTGGTCCGGAGTATGTACTATACAGAGTGCAGTGGTCCGGAGTATGAACTATACAGAGTGCAGTGGTCCGGAGTATGTACTATACAGAGTGCAGTGGTCAGGAGTATGTACTATACAGAGTGCAGTGGTCAGGAGCATGTACTGTGCAGAGTGCAGTGGTCAGGAGCATGTACTGTGCAGAGTGCAGTGGTCAGGAGTATGTACTGTGCAGAGTGCAGTGGTCAGGAGTATGTACTGTGCAGAGTGCAGTGGTCAGGAGTATGTACTGTGCAGAGTGCAGTGGTCAGGAGTATGTACTGTGCAGAGTGTAGTGGTCAGGAGTATGTACTATACAGAGTGTAGTGGTCAGGAGTATGTACTATACAGAGTGCAGTGGTCAGGAGTATGTACTATACAGAGTGTAGTGGTCCGGAGTATGTACTATACAGAGTGCAGTGCTCAGGAGTATGTACAGTGCAGAGTGCACTGGTCAGGAGTATGTACTATACAGAGTGTAGTGGTCCGGAGTATGTACTATACAGAGTGCAGTGGTCCGGAGTATGTACTATACAGAGTGCAGTGGTCCGGAGTATGTACTATACAGAGTGCAGTGGTCAGGAGTATGTACTATACAGAGTGCAGTGGTCCGCAGTATGAACTATACAGAGTGCAGTGCTCAGGAGTATGTACTGTGCAGAGTGTAGTGGTCAGGAGTATGTACTGTACAGAGTGTAGTGGTCAGGAGTATGTACTGTACAGAGCAGGGACATGCGGTGAGGTAGTATCAGAGCCAGATACACACAGGTTACATACGCCACGAACATTAGAGCGAGAGCAATCATTCTAGCACCAGACCTCCTCTGTAACTCTAAACATGTTACCTGTAAAAAATTTTATAACATCGCCTATGGAGATTATTAAGTACTCAAGTTTGGCGCCATTCCACAAGTGTGCGCAATTTTAAAGCGTGACATGTAAGGTATCTATTTACTCGGCGTAACATCATCTTTCACATTATACAAAAAAATCGGGCTAACCTTAGTGTTTTTTTTTTTATTAATGAAACAGTTTCTTTCCAAAAAAAAAAGTGTTTGAAAAATTGCTGCACAAATACCGTGTGAAAAAATGCAACGACCACCGTTTTAATCCCTAGGGTGTCTGCTAAAAAAATATATATAATGTTTGGGGGGTCTGAGTAATTATCTAGCAAAATAAGATGATTTTTACATGTAGGAGAGAAGTGTCAGAATTGGCCTGGGTGGCAAGGGGTTAATTACCATAAGTAAATAATATACAAATAATTATTATATATTGTTTTTAAGGTAATTTACTATATTTTCAAAAACTATTCTCAAGCAGGTGGCTTAACGGACAAATTACTGAAGTTTGAAGTTAGAACTTCCAACCAGTAGTTTCACAGTAAATAGATAAATAATAAATCATTATGTTATAACATACAGCATAATAATATATGATTTAGCTTGATTAAAACATTACCTTTTCAGCAGCAGCAGATTCTCCCTCTTAACTGTGTGAAAAAACATGGGATTGTGGGTAAATCTTATACACATAAACACATGTATTTCCTTGTGGATAAGAGGGCTGGAAGGGAGCGTTTGTCTTTTAGACACATGTCCCTTCTATGACACTGCAGTGAGAGGACAGCCTCCACTGCAGCATTTTTATTGAACAGCTGGAGCTAATGGTACTTTACCATTGGTCCAAGACTCCAAGCTGTCCATTGAGCTCATTGCCTCTGACAAGAAGTCATCCTCTCAGTCTGCTGCAAATAGCTTGTGCCAGCTTGTATTTAAACTGGACGCTCTGTATGTAGCTTCTGACAGGCTAGGCAAGGAGCCCCGTATCTCCCGAACCATAGGTCCCAGGAGCCCCAAATTTTGACCAGTGATGGGGTAAGACTTTGCCTAGCTGCAAACCCTCCAAGAAGCTCGATTGTTTTTTGTTTTTTTTTTGTTTACGGCAGGTGAGTATAACAGTTGTAAGTATATAAGTATAACAGTTTATTATTTTAATTATTATTTTAATCGCCTCCTATCCGCCGTATAGTAAAATGACGGTGGGCGGGATCACCTCTCGTTCTGGGATGATGTCATATGACGTCCCTGTGACACAGCACGCCCCGATCTCTGTAAAGAGCTGATAACGCGGCCCTTTACCCATGTGATCGGCTGTGTCCAATCACATGTAAACACGGAAGTGCTGGTAATCGGTTCTCCTCGCCAATGAGTGGCACCTCCTCACAGGGGAGACCTGTACAGGTAATCAGTGCCCTGATTATCTGTGCAGCCCAAACAGTGCCCAGCAGTGATGCCAGTCAGTGACCATCAGTGATGCCAATCTGTGCCCATCAGTGATGCCAGTCAGTGCTGCTTATCTGTGCCACCTGTCAGCGCCCATAAGTGCCGCCTCATCAATGGCCATCAGTGCCGTCTCATCAGCGCACATCAGTGAAGAAGAAAAATTACTTATTTACAAAATAATGAATAGTGATTAAATACCACCAAAAGAAAGCTCCATTTGTTTGAAAAAAAATGATAAAAATTTCATTTGAGTACAGTGTTGTATGACCGCGCAATTGTCATTCAAAGTGTGACAGCGCTAAAAGCTGAAAATTGGCCTGGGCAGGAAGGGGGTGAAAGTGCCCTGTATTGAAGTAACAAACATCGCCAAACAAACATCATAACAAAAATTTGCCTTTAAAACTATGAAATACGGCCAGCAGGGATTGGACAAATTAGCCCCCCCCCCACCAGGGTCTGCCACCTCTTTATCCTACAGTCTTGTCTGGGTAATTGCCCCTGACCCCTCTCTCACATGCTCACTAAATGTATGTGTATGTAAATGTCTGTCATTCACCAATGGCCCGCTAAATTTACTTGTAAACACGAAGGATTCTGTTTACAAAAATATCCTGTTTGAATGCCTCAAACTTGAGTAGTGACTTTATATTTTTATTTTGTTCGCCAGCTCCATCTAGTGGCCATAATGCAGGATTTTCCTTACTGGGATATTTCAGAAAAATTCCGCATTATGGCCACTAGATGGAGCTGACGATTATAGGTAATATATTTATTAAGACAATTATTCATGATGGTTGTGTAAATGCTTGAGGTTTTCAGAAAGCAAATTTTTTTATATATAGACCCCCAAAGTCAAAGGGCGACCCATCACAGACACGTCAACAACCCGGTTTGTGTCCTGACCCATAGTTTATGATACCCCGAGCTAGAAGATTACATATAATTATTCTGGTTGTTTTGGATGTGTAATTACAGGATGTATTAAGGTCATAATAGGACAGTATATAATGTAATGAATGCACTGTGAACATAGGAAAGTGCCTGACCAAAACACACAGACCTACCTCTGTGGTCACAGAGCATGAAAATGTGAATTTGGCCCAAAGCAGTTGAAGGGAACGGACCAGGAAAGCAGATATAATCAGGTTCTCATCTCACAGGACGAGTTGTGGGAATGTTGTAGCGTGCATGCGTAGGTAGAGTGTGAACATGGGGAGAGGAAGTGGGGGGGGGAACAGAAGTGAAGAGGTGATATGGTGAAGACCACAGGAGAAGAGAAGGATGGGATGGACTTCTATCCAGGGAAGCAGTTTAGATTACAGGCTCATTCCCTTAGCTGAAGATATGGATGGAAAACACCTGCACCATGTCTGCACAGAAAACTTTACAATTGCAATAAAAAAATTGTACCTTTTTTTTTTTTCTTTCTGAATGCAGATCGCTTTTCTGAGAGCAAAGCTTGTGCGACTGAGCCCTAAGTGCTATTCATTCGTAGCTGACTTGCATTGTTGGAAGGATAAGTCTATACCTTTCCTACAGAAACAAGTCCACCAGGATCTCATAGCACACAGTGACATGATCAATTGTCTAGTTATAGGGATGATCAGCCAATCAGAAATCTCAAGCAAAGATAATGATCACGTGATCAAATGACCAGAAAGAAAGCAGTCAGGGCCGGTTCACAGCACACTTTTGTGATGCAGATGCTTTTCTGCATGCTCTGTTATGATGCTTTTTTTATGCGTTTTCAATGCATTCCAGTGCATTTCTTCCCCTCTTTTTTTTTTCCTAGGTTTTTGTTGTTAGGAGCCGGCACCCACCAGCGTTCTAACAACCAGTGACTCAACCCTGCTGTTCCTGGAAAAGCGCCCCCCCATGTTGAGAGCATGTGACTTGGTATGGTTCAGGAACGAGTGCCCCCCACCTTTCTTTGGCTGCATGATCAGATAAGGGTCTGGTATAGATTTTGGGAGGGACCCCACGCCATTTTTTTTTCATGGAGTTCCCCTTAAAATCCATACCAGGCTCTTCGTTTTTTTTTTTGTTTTTTTGCTGTGGGTTCCCTTTCAAAATGTATACCAAACCCAAAGGGCTTGGTATGGATAAGGGGGGACCTCCGCTTTTTTTTTTTTATTTGCTGGCCCTTTTGTTTACATTCTGCTGTCAGCAGCCCCGCCGACAGCATAGATGATTCATCGTTGTTAGGAGGCCAGCGGATGCTGGCTCCTTAACAACCAATTACTCATCCCTGCTGCTGCTGACAGCAGGGATGAGTTACTGGCTCTTAGTTTATCAGTGGGTGCCAGCTCCTAACCAAAATCACAGGCAAAAACACATTCCAATGCATTTTTTATACGTTTTCCATATTCCATTGCTTGTTCTACTTTTGTTGATTGCACTGAAATGCACTGCACTGGTGTGAACTGTGTCATTGGAATCACAGTTGACTACATGTACATGTGGTGTGAACCGACCCATAAAGACCATTGTATAATTTTATCGCTTTCTGGGAGTGCTATAAGGAGTCAGGATAAAGGGTAAAGTTTAGTTGACTTTAAAAAACTCTAGCTAAGAAAAAAAAAACATTTTTTTTAATTGTCATAATCCCTGCTATCTGAACTGCACGCACTTGACCGTTCTGAAACGGGGAAATCGCATTAAACTGCTGACAAGCTACATTCCAGCTTTAAGACTTTAGCACGGTGGAGGACTTTACAGTAAAACTTTTCAATTTATATGCATGTTTATGAGTCTTACTTTTCCACTCATTTCCATTTAATTGGATCAGCACTTTTATTGAAGAAATTCCACCGGCTAATATGCTCATTAAATCCGATAATATGCAGGAGCGGTACCTTATACAGGATACGGCACTGTTTCTGAACTTTTAATGTAGGCTAGATTTATTTGCTGTTTGCTTTGGGATTCGGATATAAAAAGTGGATAATGTAGGAAGTGTTTGTATTGTATAGTGCATTGTTATTGTATATAACACAGTACAGGCTCAGGCCAAACAGCGGTGGCAGGAGGCTTCTCCAGATCCATCGAGGGCTCCTGCTTGGGCCGCCAGGGATTATCAAGCCAAACGATTCAATACACTCAAACACTTAACAAAAGTGTTTGTTTTACTACACCTTTTTAGATAGAAACACTTTCCCCTGGTATCAGGCTTTATTTCTGGGGCCCTCACGTTTAGTGGTTCCTCTGTGTGGTTCATACTTACTCAGGAAGCACTGAATGTAGGGACAATGCAGGAAAGTTGTATATCATAGAAATTGCAGTATAGCCCATTTCAGAAGCATGACATTGACTAGTCTTGCCCAGTATTTATCTTTTACTTTCTACCAGAAAAGTATTCAAGCTAAGCTACTTTACAACTGTATTCATATTTCAGGCAGATCTATAATTTCACAAATATTCCCTAGAGCAACCATTCTTAACCAGGGTTCCATGGAATCCTAAGGTTCCTTTAGAGGTTGCTAGGAGTTCCTTGAGCTGTGGCTGATTGACCTCTCATCTGACGGAGCCTCCATAGGTCAAGGGTCAGTGCCATTTGGCCGAACCAACTGCATGACACCTATGGTCTTTTCAGCTATCTGTAAAGTTTGAATTCGGATAACCACTCATTCTTCTTAATATCCACCAATGTAAGGAGCTTTCTTCCCACTGACCACCACTGTAAGGAGCATGCTTCCCAATGGCCACCAATGTAAGGAGCATTCTTCCCACTGGACATCACCAATGTAAGGGGCATTCTTCCCACTGACTACCAATATAAGAAACGTTCTTACCACTAACCACCAATATAAGGAACGTTCTTCCCACCGACCACCAATGTAAGGAGCATTCTTCCCACTGACCCCCAAATTAAGGGTCATTTTTCCTCCTGACCAACAATGCATTGACATCGATTACCAAGAGGGGATTGTTTTTTCTCTCAACAAAAGTGGAGGTACTCTTTAAAGCGGTTGTATACCCGCTGTCTTTTTTTTTTTTTCTACACCTGCAAGGGAAAAGGCATAATGAGCTAGTATGCACCGCATACTAGCTCATTATGAGATACTTACCTTAGAACGAGGCGCCGGCATCTCACCTGGTCCACGCCGAGGGAGCTGACATTTCCCCTTGGCGTGTCTTCCGGGTATCCCGGCTCCGGCGCTGTGAGTGGCCAAAACCGCGATGTCGTCACTCCCGCGCATGCGCGCAGGAGACTTCTGCCCGGCAAGCTCCGGAGTTTGCCGGGCTGTCAGCCGAGAATCCCCTGTGCGCATGCGCCGCTGCAGTCAGCGGCTCATTGCGAGGGGAATATCTCCTAAACCTTACAGGTTTAGGAGATATTTTTTTTACCTACAGGTAAGCCTTATTATAGGCTTACCTGTAAGTAAAAGTTAAAAATAAAGGTATACAACCGCTTTAAAGGTGAACTTCAGGCAAACTGCTAAATACACCATTAAAAAAATATATAGAGACTGTTTTATCTGCCAAAAAATGTGTAGTTCTGTCTATCAAGTTCTGATATTTACCCAGCCCTGATAGCACAGGTGACCTGACTTTTTCTCTACTGCAGTTAAGTGCCACAGGTTGGTCACCTTGCTCCCAGTCCGTGATTGGATAGCAAAGGAGCAGCAACATAGTAAAAATGTTTCTACTCCCTCCTCCTTGTGAAGCTATGTGCATGCTAGTCCGCTGTTTACAAGGGATTACAAAAGGCTGAAATCAAGCCAAATTCAATTATTTAGACTTGTTTCATTAAATTTTTTCAATAAGTATATAATTTTTTTTATCTTTCTGGATTTAAACTTGAAAAAAGTTACAGGAAGTTCTAAAACTATTTATACGAATTTTTTATTTATTTTTTGCTTTCTTTGAATATTATTTTTGTACTTGTACAAGCTGGTCTGGGAGATGGTCTTGTTATTGCCAGTTTAGGACAAAACATATTTATTACACAAAGTGCAGTTCTACCCAAAATGCTCCCCCACCAACAGTAAAGGCTTATTTAGATGTGCATCAGCCCTTGCCACCTCTCTGAAAAGTGATCCATGGTGGATCGTTTTTCAGAAAGCGGTTGACAGGCAGCTGGGAGGCAATACGTTGCCTCCTCATTGCCTATTTTAATCCTCAAAAGGCTGAACCGGCATGCCACGACTGCATGCATTGCACACGGTTGCCGTTGCGGCCCCATTAACTTGAATAGGCAACCCATTAACTTGAACAGGCAACCCATTAACTTGAACCTGCCTTATGATTACTATCAATAGGGAAGTTCAACTTTTATCTAGAGTGCAGTCATCCATTCATTTGGTGGGATTTGTTTTCAGTAACTAGCTGGAAGAGCACCCAGTGATTGTACGGACATAGGTGGACCAACCTAGAGCAGTATTTTGTTATGCCTGTGTGTCGGGATCACAGTTGGGAGACAGGGACAGGCCACTCCTGATGATGTCAGAGTGACGAAACGCATCAAGCAGGGCTTATTGCGTCACTTCCACTCTCGTAGTATCTGGTCCATCGAACTCAGATGAGATTTAAGTAAGGCATACAAAGCAATATTCATTTACTTAAGTATATTTTTAACTGCTTTTAACCTTTTAATCAAAACGGAATTATACTATTAGACACTGTCTTGGGTCTCTCCTCTATTCTCTTATATGCATTCACGTGGAGAACAACCATACATAGAGGGCATCCTAAAGAAGCCAACATCTTATCCCCAGAGTGGATGGTCATTCATCCAAAAGCACTTATGACCTGCTTATGAGAATAAGAGGTAATTTTGTTCTGGTGAGTGAGGTGTAAAGAGGGGATGCAGGGCATGGAATACGTTTAAGGTGGAGAGGTGAAGCAGTGACACGACAATTTTGACCTCATCCAATCAGAGACGCTTTGCATTCAGCGAGACAATGTGAAGTGTTCCCTGAATGGCGCCTATGCTGAATGCAGCAGGGCAGCCACTCAGCAGTGGACCCAGTGGAGATCACTGTACAGCCGTTGCCAAAGGTTTTGAGAATGTCACAAATATTAATTTTCACAAAGTCTGCTGTCTCAGTTTTTATGATGGCAATTTGCCTATATGAGAAGAATGTTATGAAGAGTGATCAGATGAATTGCAATTAATTGCAAAGTCCCTCTTTGCCATGAAAATTAACTTAATCCCATAAAAAACTTTTCCACTGCATTTGTGAAGAAGGCTTCAAGGCGAACAAGAAAGTCCAGTAAGCACCAGGACCTTCTCCTACAGTTGATTCAGCTGCGGGATCAGGGCACCGCCAGTGCAGAGCTTGCTCAGGAATGGCAGCAGGCAGGTGTGAGTACATCTGCTCGTGCAGTGAGGAGAAGACTTTTGGACGATGGCCTGGTGTCAAGAAAGGCAGCAAAGAAGCCACTTCTCTCCAGGAAAAACATCAGAGAGGACAGACTGATATTCTGTAAAAGGTTGAGGGATTGGACTGCTGAGGACTGGGGTAAAGTAATTTTCTCTGAATTCCCTTTCTGACTGTTTGGGGCATCCGGAAAAAACCTTGTCCGGAGAAGAAAAGGTGAGCGCTACCATCAGTCCTGTGTCATGCCAACAGTAAAGCATCCTGAGACCATTCATGTGTGAGGTTGCATCTCAGCCAAGGGAGTGGGCTCACTCACAGTTTTGTCTAAGAATACACCATGAATAAAGAATAGTACAAAAACATCCTCCCAGAGCAGCTTCTCCCAACCATCCAAGAACAGTTTGGTGACGAACAATGCCTTTTCCAGCATGATGGAGCAGCTTGCCATAAGGCAAAAGTGATAACTAAGTGGCTTGAGGAACAAGACATCAAAATTTTGGGTCCATGGCCAAGAAACTCCCCAGACCTTAATCTCACTGAGAACTTGTGGTCAATCCTCAAGAGGCGGGTGAACAAAAAAAAAAAAATTCTGACAAACTCCAAGCATTGATTATGCAAGAATGGGCTGCCATCGGTCAGGATGTGGCACAGAAGTTGATTGACAGCATGCCACGGCGAATTGCAGAGATCTTGAAAAAGAAGGGTCACTACTGCAAATATGGACTCTTTGCTAAAACTTAATGTAATTGTCAATAAATGCCTTTGACACTTATGAAATGCTTGTAACTATATTTCAGTATACCATAATAACATCTGACAAAAAGATCTAAAAACACTTAAGCAGCCGACTTTGTGAAAATTAATATTTGTGTCATTCTTGGCCATGGCTGTAGTAGTGATGGCTACTACAGTGATTTCCAGCTTCTAATGGGATCCTACAGGTATGGCACATCCATACTTACATTGGTTCAACCTAGACCAATGTAACTATGTAAAAATTTCCATACTTAAACTTCAGCTTTAACCGCTTGTCGACTGGCTCACGCCGATATATGTCGGCAGAAGGGCACGTACAGGCAGATTAACGTACCTGTACGTTGCCCTTTAAAGAGGTAGTAGACCCGCTGACTTTTTTTTTCTACACCTGTAAGGGAAAAGGCATAATGAGCTAGTATGCACCGCATACTAGCTCATTATGAAGAAACTTACCTTAGAACGAAGCGCCAGTATCCCACCCGATCCACGCCGAGGGAGCTGACATTTTCTCTCGGCGTGTCTTCCGGGTATCGCGGCTCCGGTGCTGTGAGTGGCCGGAGCCATGATGTCGTCACTCCCGCACATGCACGCGGGAGACTTCTTTCCGGCAAGGTCCAGCGTCTGCCGGACTTTCAGCTGAGAATCTTCAGAGCGCATGCGCCACTGAAGTCAGCGGCTCATTGCGAGGGGAATATCTCCTAAACCGTACAGGTTTAGGAGATATTCTTTTTACCTACAAGTAAGCCTTATTATAGGCTTACCTGTAGGTAAAAGTTAAAAAATTGACTATACTAATGCTTTAAGAAGCGGTTTACATGGGCCCGCTGTGAGCTCCATGAGTGTGATCGTGGGTATCCCTGCAGACATCAAGTCCGCGGGGATACCCGCGATCGTCTCATTGAGAGGAAGAACGGGGAAATGCTGATGTAAACAAGCATTTCCCCGTTCTGCCTGGTGACAGGACACCGATCACAGCTCCCTGTAATCGGGAGCGGTGATCAGTGTTTTGTCACACATAGCCCCTCCCCCCACAGTTAGTTTCACTCCCTAGGACACACTTAACCCCTACAGTGCCCCCTAGTGGTTAACCCCTTCACTGCCAGTCACATTTACACAGTAATCAATGCATTTTTAATCGCACTGATCACTGTATAAATGTGAATGGTCCCAAAATAGCACCAAGAGTGTCCGATCTGTCCACCATAATGTCGCAGTCACGATAAAAATCACTGATCGCCGCCATTACTAGTAAAAAAAAAAAAAATTAATAAAACTGCCATAAAACTATCCCCTATCTTGAAGACGCTATAACTTTTGCGCAAACCAATCAATAAACGCTTATTGCGATTTTTTTTTTAACCAAAAATATGTAGAAGAATAAGAATATCGGCTTAAACTGAGGAAAAAAATGTTTTTTTTATATTTTTTGGGGATATTTATTATAGCAAAAAGTAAAAAACAATGCGTTTTTTTTTAAAACTGTCTCTATTTTTTGTTTATAGCACAAAAAAAAAACGCAGAGGTGATCAAATACCACCAAAAGAAAGCTCTATTTGTGGGGAAAAAAGGGCTTCAATTTTGTTTTGGGAGCCACGTCGCACGACCGCGCAATTGTCAGTTAAAGCGACGCAGTGTCGAATCGCAAAAAGTGCTCTGGTCTTTGGCCAGCCAAATGGTCCGGGGCTTAAGTGGTTAAAGCTGATATGTGGTCAGCTTTAGTTTATCAGGAACTCTGAGGTTCTTTGAAATACAGCCAGTGAAGTTTTGGGCATAATTCTGAAGTCTTTCTGGAGTGACATCCCCAACCTCCGCACATTCCTGCGCTGTCTTTGAACTCCTCTTCAAATAACGGTAAATTCTAGCAGAAACGACTCCAATGACTCATATAAATCTTTGCTACCTTCTTAGCACAAATGTTTATGACACAACTCAGGCCAGTAATCTGGTAAATGAGCTGTACGGACTCTTTCATTCTACTAGAAATGGTCTTCTTTCAAAGATTTGCTTTCATCTTGAATATTTAAAAGTAAAACAAGAGATAGAGAAAAATAAGTTACAGTGAATAATTAATTTCTTTTTCTGTAAGAACTCTGCTAAGCACTCAAAACCGACCGTATAATTTAACCACAACGCAATTTGAGGAGAACAACAGTTGCTGCTTTGGGAAAAAACATGGTTTCTTACAGCAGCGGTCCTCAACCATTTCGGCACTGGGGACTGGTTTCGTGGAAGAATATTTTGCCAAGGACCGGGGTGGGAAAGTTGTGGTTGCGGCCACGAGTGATTTGTCGGGGCAATGGCTGGTGTTAGAGCTTCAATCATCATGGTGTCAGGATGATTGAAGCGCATCATTTCTATTATTTCAATGTAATACAAAATTAAATAGTTCATACTCACCATAATGCAGAATTAGTGGGAGCCCTGAGTGTGTCACTTTGCCATCGTTGCCTGCCACCAGATGCAGCTTGTCACTTGCCACCGTCGCTTGCCACCAGATGCAGCTTAGAGGGCCAGATACAACTTTAATTTAAGTTCAGATCAAGAAATATCCAATGCGTTTCAGGTGAGAGCTGAGAGGTGAGGCTATTTTTTGATCTGTACTCCTGACCTTTAATAGAATAAAGTTTGTATCTGGACCTTTTAGTAATGGCCTGACGCTTACATTTCAACCCTTACATTACACTACAAGCCAAGGAGACTGTGGAGATCCCCTGGGGTATAGAAGCCTCCTGCCGAGGAACCAGATCATTTATACCAACATTACCACCTTAAGATAACAATAACAGTAAAATAAACCTACGGATCCAGTGCTATCTTGCCACTTTTCGCAAACCATCAGATGCAGCTTGTCACGTGCCACCGTCGCCTGCCACCAGATGCAGCTTGTCACTTGACACCATCGCCTGCCACTAGATGCAGCTTGTCACTTGCCACCGACGTCGCTTATCACTATCCTGCCACCAGATGCAGCTTGACACTTGGCAGTGTCTCCTTCCGCCAGATGCAGTTTGTCACTTGCCACCGACTTCACTCGTCACTATCCTGCCACCAGATGCAGCTTGTCACTTTGCAGCGTTGCCTGCCACCAAATGCAGGTTGTCACATGCCGCTGTTGCCTGCTACCAGATGCAACTTGTCCCTTACCACCATTGTCGCTCATCACTAGTCTGCCACAAGATGCAGCTTGTCACTTGCCACCATCGCCGCTTGACACTATCCTGCCACCAGATGCAGCGTGTCACTTGCCACCATCGCCACTCGTCACTATCTTGCCACCAGATGCAGCTTGTCACTTGCCACCGTCCCCTGCAACCAGATGCAGCTTCTCACTTGCCACTGTCACCTGCACTAAACGTGTCACTTGCCATTGTCGCCGCTCGTCACTATCCTGCTACTAGACGAAGCTTGCCACTTGCCACTATCACCGCTCGTCACTATCCTGCCATTAACGTAAATGTATTTTATTGGGTTTTTTTGTGATAGACCAACACAAAGTGGCCCATAATTGTGAAGTGGAAGGAAAATGATAAATGTTTTGAAAATGTTTTACAAATAAATATCTGAAAAGTGTGGCGTTCATTTGTTTTCAGCCCCCTTTACTCTGATACCCCTAACTAAAATATAGTGGAACCAGTTGCCTTCAGAATTCATCTAATTAGTAAATAGTGTCCACCTGTGTGTAATTTAATCTCAGTATAAATACAGCTGTTCTGGGAAGCCCTGAGATGTTAGAGAACCTTAGTGAACAAACAGCATCATGAAGGCCTAGGAACACACCAGACAGGTCAAGGATAAAGTTATGGAGAAGTTTTATCCGAAAATGGAAAGAGTATAAAACAACTGCAAATCTACCAAGACATGGTCGTCGACCTAAACTGACAAGCCGGGCAAGGAGAGCATTAATCGGAGAAGCAACCCTGGTAACTCTGGAGGAGCTGCAGAGATGCACAGCTCAGGTGGAAGAATCTGTAACACAGGACAACTATTAGTCATGCACTCCACAGTGAGTCTGGCCTTTATAGAAAAGTGGCAAGAAGAAAGCCATTGTTGAAAGAAAGCTATGAAAAGTCCTGTTTGCAGTTTGTGAGAAGCCATGTGGGGGACACAGCAAACATGTGGAAGAAGGTGCTCTGGTCAGATGAGACCAAAATTGAACTTTTTGGCCTAAAAGCAAAAGCTATGTGTGGCGGAAAACTAACACTGCACATCAGCCTGAACACACCATCCCCACCGTGAAACATGGTGGTGGCCGCATCATGTTGTGGGGATGCTTTTCTTCAGCAGGGAAAGGGAAGCTGGTCAGAGTTGATGGGAAGATGGATGGAGCCAAATACAGGGTAATCTTAGAAGAAAATTTGTTAGAGTCTGCAAAAGACTTGAGACTGGGGCGGAGGTTCACCTTCCAGCAGGACAACGACCCTAAACATACAGCCAGAGCTACAATGGAATGGTTTACAGCAAAGCATATTCATGTCTTAGAATGGCCCAGTCAAAGTCCAGAACTAAATCCATTTGAGAATCTGTGGCAAGACTTGAAAATTGCTGTTCACAGACGCTCTCCATCCATTCTGACAGAGCTTGAGATATTTTGCAAAGAAGAATGGGCAAAAATGTCACTCCGTAGATGTGCAAAGCTGGTAGAGACATCCCCAAAAAGACTTTCAGCTGTAATTGTAGTGAAAGGTGGTTCTACAAAGTATTGACTGGGGGGGCTGAATACAAATGTACCCCACATTTTTCACATATTTATTTGTAAAAAATGTTGAAAACCATTTATCATTTTCTTTCCACTTCACAATTATGTGCCACTTTGTGTTGGTCTATCATATAAAATTCCAATAAAATACATTTATGTTTTTGGTTGTAACATGACAAAATGTGGAAAATTTCAAGGGGTATGAATACTTTTTCATGGCACTATACTAGGGCCAATTTAGACAGGAGCCAGTTAACCTACCAGCATATCAACAGGGTGTGAGAGCAAACCGGAGTACCCTAGGGAAACCCATACAAGCACAGAGAGAACATGAACGCTCTATGCAGGCAGTGTCCTGGATAGGATTCAAACCGAGGGCCATTTTTTTGCAGGATGTCATTGCTCTCTATGATGGAGAGGAGTACCCACAATGAAGTTGAAGCTCATCTAGAGGTTGTTTCTGATTCTGACACTCCCGGGGTGCGTGTCATTGACAACCTAGGCTTAAAAAAAAGGGCCCTGCACCATTTTGGTACGGATGCGGTGCGATTTGAATCCTACAAAATGAATGGCTCAAATCGCACCGCACAGACATTTGTGTCATGTGTGGCCCAGCCCAGAGTATGGGATCCTGTGGGATCTTATGTGTTCACAGCAAGTACAGTGTCACTGCACTCACTTTATCTTCCCTTACAAGCCTCACCACTTCTAGGAGTCATGATCTACCTATACCAGGGCTCGACGAACCCCAGGCACCAGGTCGCCATTGCGACCAAAAGTTTTGACCTGGCACCAGAGCTGCCGCCCGAATGCTGCACACACCCCGCACGCGCCCCTTCCACTATGTAACCTGGGCTCCGCTTGCCCATGTGCGGGCCCGGGACCAGCATAGCAGGTGCGGCTGGGTAGAGAAGCAGGGGGAAGGGAGGGGAGCGGACACACGTCCGCTCTCCTCACCTTCTACTTGTTGACATGGAAGTGACGTGTGATATAATTTTCTGGTTCCCGTTGACAGTTTCCCCCGGTCATGAAGGCTGGAAAAGAATGTAATGCAGTGCGATGCGCCATGCATTACATTCAGTGGAGCACGGGAAGACATCCAGGGTCTTTTAGACCCTGGATGTCTCATTAAAGAGAACCTGTCACCAAACAAAATTTCGAGGGACTGTCCCTGATTTGGAGCAATGTCCCTCTGTCCCTCATTCCTCCTCATTTGTCCCTCATTTTGGTCTGATCTATATAGCTGTACATAAAATGCACTTTTTATCTATCAAAAAGTGTTTTCCAGTGCTAAACCTTTCATCTGATTTATAAATTGCTGCATTTGTAAATTCCAACAGCCAATATAAAGTAATAGTAGTGGTAAAAAAAAGCACTTGTGGGTTTAACCAATCTTTTTTTTTTTGTAAAATTTTCCTTTAATGGGGTGTGGCAAGGGGTGTGTCCTATGCCTGCATACTTTTGCCGATAGGTGTCCCTCATTCCCATCTCAAAATGTTGGGAGGTGTTCATATTGGACCTTTTGTCCCCGATGTGATGGGGAAAAAAAGTTCCGTTAAAAAAAAAAAAAATGTTTTTCATTGTAAAACATTAAAGTTGCACCCAAGCAAAAAAAAAAACCCTCCCCCCCAATAAAAATTGAGCCCCCCCACATATACGCACGTACAAATATCAACGCACGCAGCGGGGTGCCTATGCCTGAAAATGTTGATTGCGATACACGTTAAATATCGCCGTGCACGCCGGAATTAGAGCAATAATTCTAGCACCAGACCTCCTTTGTAATGCTAAATTGATGACCTATAAGGGGCTTTTAAAGCGTAGCCTATGGAAAATATAGGGTACTGACATGTTTGAGGTTTGACATGTTGGGTATCTGTTTACTCGATGTAACCTCCGCTATTACATTTTATCAAAAAATTGGGTAATTTATTGCGCCCTAAAATGAACTTTTAATGTTTTTTTAACTGAAATTTTGTGTTTCCTAGACCTCAGCGGTAATATTTTGTAACATAAAAAAAATTGAAACTACCGTTATTTTATTCTCTAGGGTGTCTGCTTTCAGAAAATATATAACGTTTGGGGGTTTTATGTAATCTTCAGGCCGAAAATTATTTTTTAAACGTGTGCAAAATATGCAAAAATGGCTCTGGCTGTGAAAGGGATAAAGGATAAGGTCACCTTTGGGGACATGGTAAACCGTAAGATTTGTTAAAGAAAACTGGCTCCTAACTTTTTTTAGCTGGCTTCTAGATTCAAAGCAAATTTGTCAAGCCCTGACCTATGCTGTTGTCACCTGGACACTTAAGCCTCGTACACACAATCGGATTTTCCACAGACAAAGTGTCAGACTTTTGCCCGAAGGGCGTTGGCCATGAACTTGTTTTGCATACAAACGGCACACAATTGTCGGCCAACAAACACGAACGTAGTGACGTACAACGTGGCTTTTCAGCTCTTTAGCGCAACCCTTTGGCACCTTCTGCTAATGTTGTGTTTGGTGAGTATTGATTCCGAGCATGCGTGTTTGTACTTTGGACTTTTGTCTGACGGACGTCTGACACACAATCGGAAAATCTGACAACAGACCGTTGTCCATGGAAAATTTATAAGCCTGCCATCCAACATTTGTCCGCAGAAAATCTGACAACAATTGTCCGATGGAGCGTACAAACGGTCGGATTTTAGGCGAACATTCTGTCAACACACAATTCCCGTCGGAAAGTCCGATCGTGTGTACGAGGCTTTACTGCTCTTTTCAACTGTTTGTCAGTGTAATTGTAACAGCTTTGCACAATGGAAGGACATGTGGTGCCACAACATTTTTAGCTTGAGAACCTTATGAGAAGAAAATATCTTGACTATCCAGGTTGAAGAGATATTTACTGTACATTACGTAGCAACAATTAAAGGGTCAGTACACCTAAAAGTAATATTTAAGTTGTAGGAGGAGCCTGGTTGGCTGAGTCAGTCCCTGGCTCTTTGTGTTTTAGATACTTAAACAGGGAGATCTTCCTGCCATAGTTCTCGACTCTGTTCTTTTCCACCTGAGAGGTTTGGGGTGTTCCAGCCTACCTTTGTGGGTTCTAGCACCTCCAGTTGCATTCTGGAGAAGAAATGGATCCAAAACGATGAAGAAATGGAGAAAAAAAAACAGGGAGAGCCCCTCATACTGGGCACATTAAGTGTCCAGATCCAGAAACTCAATGCAAAGCTCTCACCAATGGAGTTCTCATGAGCAGGAGCGCTAGGTCTGCAAAAGATCTGGGGCTAGAGCCCATAGCAGCGATCCCCGACCTTTTTGCATGTCCCCGGGGGGGGGGGGGGGGGACCGGTGGTAAGCAATTTTTCACGGGCAATGACTGGTGTTGGCGCTTTAATCATCATGGCACCGTGGTTGATCTGGTGTCAGGGTGATTGAAGTGCATTATTTCTATTGTTACATGCTAATATATAATGAAGTGGTTCAACTCACGATACTGCAGAATCAGTGGGAGCCCTGGGCGTGTCACTTGCCACATCTCCTGCCACCAGATGCAGCGTGTCACTTGCCACCGTCACCTGCCACCATATGTGGATTGTCACTTGCCACTTTCACCTGGCAGCAGATGTGGATTGTCACTTGCCAAGTCACCTGCAACCATCTGCAGATTGCCACGTCTCCTGCCACCATTTGCAGATTGTCCCTTGCCACGTCTCCTACCACCATTTGCAGACTGTCACTTGCCACGTCACCTGCCACCAGTTGCAGATTGTCACTTGCTACGTCTCCTAGCACCATTTGCAGATTGTCACATCTCCTGCCACCATTTGCAGATTGTCACTTGCCACGTCACCGGCCACCAGATGTGGGTCTTCACTTGCCAACTGATGTGGATTGTCACTTGCCATGCCAGCCAGTGCCACCAAATGTGCATTGACGCTGAATTGGTGTCAGGCTGACAGCACTGGTCCATTTAGTGAGAGCAGGAGAGCGGTGATGCGGGGCGGGCAGTGAGAGATGATGTCATCTTGCTGGTCCCCACCGCACCTCCGACATTGAAACTAGGGGGTCTGCAAAGTGGAACTCCACGATGACAGGAAGCACGTGACCTCCACTCCACCGTGCTGTGAGGGCGGAAGAGCGCTGATGTGGAGCGGGCAGAGAGAGAGATGTCATCTCTGCTCGTCCGCCCGCTCGCTTCTCTCCTCTCCTCTGCCTCTCTCATGCAGCCAGCCAGCCTGCCACAGCAGCCGCAACCCGCTGGTTAGGCAGGGATCCTGCGGCAAGAGACTCAGGGCTATGGGCCCCAGATTCGGGGCTATAGCCCCAATAGCCACCCCCTAGCAACGACCCTGCTCATGGGGTATAGGGAACTGTCCTGTGGTTTACCTTTCCTAGCAAAAACTGAAATATTTGTATGGGATAGTAGATCTAAACTCAGTCGCTAAAATATAATGTAAACTGTTTTTCAACAAAGTTTTATTTGGTCCTCCAAGAACAGTCAAATTGCAAAATACATTATTTCCAGGAATACGTTCCTCAAATACTTAGTTTTTATGGAATCACAATTTATACAATAGCCGGTTTACGATTATAAGAAATAGGGTGCTTGAGTTCCAGATATAGAACATGTAGACATTGAGATATGACGAAGGAGAGGGGCAGGGGTGGTGGGATAAACTCTCTTTGTATTATTTTTGTAGTATAAAAAGAGTTTACAGCAGTGATCTATTTGAGTTTTTACACTGGAAGTGATGAGAATCTTGGATCTTATAAGAGTCAGTTTTTGAAAAACAACCAGATTGTGTAAAATTAAGGAAAATCAAATCTTTTTTTCTGATATCTTTCTTTAAGCTTATGTTGTCTGTTCTCAGAAGCCACTTTTCCTCTGGGGGAGGGGATATGTGATTTCCATTTGCTCAGTATCAAGCCTTTAGGCTGGGTTCACACTAGAGCAAGCAGCGGCTCACCGCAGGAGTCCGGTGCATTTCCATTCACCGTTTCAGGTCCGATTTCAACCCGAATTTTGGGCTTTGGGAAATGAACCAAAAGACGCACAGGACTCCTGTGCAATTCGCACTGGAGTCTCTGCGGAGATGTGTGAACCTGCTCCATAGAGAGCCGGTCACAATCTCCTGTAATGCGAATTGGATGTGGGGAAACCCACATCCAATGCGCAATAGCATGAACCCAGCCTTGGCTGTATCCAGGTGGGGCAGCTTCAATTTTATTTAATTTTTTTTGCGGTTGGGATGGTTGCTTTATGAAACACAATCACCCAAGGATCACATTTATTCTGAACACGTGATAACTTGTTTCCAGTAGTCTGTCAGTGGCGAGCATGACAAATTATTTCCAATTATTGTAGGCATCTCTAAGATTTTGGTGAATTTTAGTGGATCCTCTTTCTTTAACCACTTCAGCCCCGGAAGGATTTACCCCCTTAATGACCAGGCCATTTTTTGCGATACGGCACTGCGTCGCTTTAACTGACAATTACGCGGTCGTGTGACGTTGTACCCAAACAAAATTGATGTCCTTTTTTCCCCACAAATAGAGCTTTCTTTTGATGGTATTTAACCACCTTTGCGGTTTTTATTTTTTATGCTATAAACAAAAAAAGAGCGACAATTTTGAAAAAAAACAACATGTTTTACTTTCTGCTATAAAACATTAACATTCTGCTATAAAAAAAGACTGTAAAAAAACAAATGTATTCATCCATTTAGGCCAATTTGTATTCTGCTACATATTTTTGGTTAAAAAAAAAATCCCAATAAGCGTATATTGATTGGTTTGCGCCAAAGTTACCGCGTCTACAAAATAGGGGATAGATTTATGGCATTTTTTATTTATTTATTTATTTTTTACTAGTAATGGCGGCGATCAGTGATTTTTAGCGGGACTGCGACATTGCGGTGGACAGATCGGACACCTAACGGGCATTTTTGACACCAGTGACATTACTACAGTAATCAGTGCTAAAAATATGCACTGTTGTTGTACTAATGACACTGGCAGGGAAGGTGTTAACATCAGGGGTGATCAAGGGGTTAACTGTGTTCCCTCACTGTGTGTTCTAACTGTATGGGGGAAGGGCTCACAGACAGATCCGTCTTCATGCATAGCAGAAAGACAGGATCTGTGTGATCTCCCCTGTCAGAACGGAGATTTTCCTTGTTTACACAGGCAGATCCCCGTTCTGTCACTGCGGGGAACGATTGCAGGTGGCAATGTCCACCGAACCCGCTCATTGGCTCCCCCGCTGGCCAATGGGAGCACCCACAAATCGCAGTGTACGAGCCCGTCGAACACCTACCGCGATTTGCGCAGCCGAGCCAATGTTCCAGAGTATAACTGCGGCAGCTGGTCGGCAAGCGGATAAGCTAGCTTAATGTCGCTCCCAGGGTCAAAGATATGTTGAGTAAGTTAAAGAACTTTTGAATTTTGTTTAGTATTGAATTTTTGAAACGCGCACGTTGCAGGTCATGGCAACTCGATGTTCGCCGGAGGCCAACGATTGAGGTGTGGAGAGGTAGAATGGGGAGATGCCTATGTAAACAAGGCATTTCCCCGTTCTGCCTAGTGACATGACAGAGATCTACTGCTCCATGTCATCAGAAGCGGTGATCGCTGTCATGTGAGTTGTAGCCCATCCCCCCTACAGTTAGAATCACTCTCTAGGACACACTTAACCCCTTCATCGCCCCCTAGTGTTTAACCCCTTCCCTGCCAGTGTCATTTACACAGTAATCAGTGCAATTTTATAGCACTGATCGCTGTATACATGACAATGATCCCAAAATAGTGTAAAAAATGTCCGATGTGTCTGCCATAATGTCGCAGTCACGATAAAAATCGCAGCTCGCCGCCATTACTAATAAAAAAAAAAATAATAATAAAAATGCCATAAAACTATCCCCTATTTTGTAGCCGCTATAACTTTTGCGCAAACCAATCAATATACGCTTATTGATTTTTTTTTTTTACCAAAAATATGTAGTAGAATACATATCGGCCTAAACTGAGGAAAAAAATAGTTTTTTTATATATTTTTGGGGGATATTTATTATAGCAAAAAGTTTTAAAAAATTGCGTTTTTTTTTTTTTTTTTTTCAAAATCGTCACTCTTTTTTTGTTTATAACGCAAAAAATAAAAACCGCAGAGGCGATCAAATACCACCAAACGAAAGCTGTATTTGTGGGGAAAAAAAGGACGTCAAATTTGTTTTGGTACAACGTCGCGATGCAGTGCCGAATCGCAAAAAGTGCTCTGGTCAGGAAGGGGGTAAATTCTTCCGGGGCTGAAGCGCTTAAATTACACAAAATCTTGCCTAAGAGTTTGGATCCACTTTAACATCTAAATAACTGCATGTATTAGAAAACATTAGGCATGTGGTAACCTGTAGACTGTATGCCTCCAGGGGGACTGTGCCCAAAGCATGTTGTTTTACCTTCATACAGGAGGCCATTACATTTCAGCCCCTGTTCTTCTTTACATACATGTCATGCAGCATCAGAGTTATATACAGTGTTTTTCTCTAATTTAACATCAATGTAAAGCAGTATATCTTCCTGACCTTCCATTCAGTGATTCTTGGCCGGTGGACAGATAAGCTTACTTATAATAATTTCCAAACATCCTTGCCATAACCACAGCTTGACAGTATTAAGCATAAAACTCATCTAATCCTCTGAATGTATGTGCCATAGTCGGAGCTGCCAAGGACAGCACAGCTAAGTTGTACGGCTAAGCCTTGCTTTTCCAAAGAACATGGCTGGAATTCCAGACCCCACATGTCCCCTGGAACTTTCACTTTTTAAAAGTTTTAATTGTTATTATTATAATACAGAATTTATATAGCGCCAACAGTTTGCGCAGCGCTTTACAACATGGGGGCAGACAGTAGAGTTAAAATGCAAATCAGTACAGGAGGGATCAGAGGGCCCTGCTTGTTAGAGCTCACAATCTTTTAATAGGTGCATTTGCTGGAGAAAAACCCCCCAAAAAAACAGGGATCATTATTTAAGAATGAGTTTAAGGAAAGAATTGTTTTAGTTTGTCCCTGCCTCCACCCTGCTTCATGTTATCAAATTTGGCATCACCACTGCAAAAACTGGCAGACCACCACTCTGCTCTGAAGCAACTCCTCTCTTAAGGGGTCATAACCATATTTCAAAGGGAGAGAGGTTCCACGGTTCTTATTCCAACCTGTGCATCTTCCCCATAGCACAAGGAGGGATCCACACCCATATTGGATCTTTAGATGCTCAACATATTTCTTTGGGTTTAAACGTTCTGTATGGAATCTACCCAGTCAGCCATGCTTTCATTACACCCGAGAGATTTTCTGGCTTTTTTAGAAATTGAGGATGCATACTTGCACATCCCCAAGTTTCCAGCACATCAACACTACCTGCGTTTTGCTGTGGGCATACATTACCAATTTGTGATCCTTCTTTTTGTGCTGTCTACTACACCTTGGTTTTTCACCCAAGATGCCAGTTCCCTTTTCTCACTCTGCTTCGATCCCAAGACATTTCCGTTGTTGGATATTTGGACCACCTGGCTTTCAGGGAACAATCTGTGCCAGCTCTGTCAGTCAATGTTTGATGGAATGTGCAGATCCTACAAAGGTTCAGGTAGATCCTAAAGTCTCCGGAAATCTGTGTTGGGACCACCTGTTCACTTGGAGTATCTGGGCTCATACCTTAGCTCATAGCCCTGTCAATTGTTTTCCTTCTACAGAACCAACTTCACAAACTCTGCTAATAGGCTTGAACTTAGGCTCAAACTCTAAAGGAGCCAACCAACCCTCCACTTTTTATGAGGGCTTGATGACTACATCCTTCTAGGCTGTTCTATACACCCAATATCACTTCAGACTGTTGCAACTCTGGCAGTGGGGGACAGGCAGACTTTGTGTCTGGACTACTGCATTTGTCTACCCCCCAAAACTATGCTTTCCTTGGCTTAGTGAATCACAAGTCTAGCACTGGAAACAGGAAAATCCTTCCTTTCGATGGTCTGAAAGATTCTTATGATGGACTCCAGCCTTTTGGACTAGGGAGTCATCTTTGATACCCTGAGTGCAAGGGACTTGGTTGCCAGAGGAAGCTCATTTCCCAGTTAATATGCAGGAGCTCATGGTGATTTGGTTGTCCCTTTAACACCTCCAAGGTCATCAAACCAGGATTCAGTTGGGCAATGCCACATCAGTGGCTTACATCAACCATCTGAAAGAAACCAGAATTCTCACCTGGGCAGGAAGTAATGTTCTACCCCTATCTGCTGTGCACATCGCTGGCATGGAAAATTGGCAGGCAGACTTCTTCCGCCATCAGAGGCTGCAGCTGCTGGCCCATGTTACATGTTCTACCCTAAATATGGGTGGAACATATAACGTTCCAAAAGGTGAACTTATCCTTTAATTCGGTGCTACTGGAGAAGAGGCATTTAAAAACCTGTGGCTTTGCCCTGTTTTTTAGGGGAATGTGTTTACATCGTGACACATGGTGTAATAGACTATGTAAACATAGTAAAAGAGAAGAATCTCAGGTCTTTTGTACCCTGGTACTTGCAACACACCCTCAAAGGCTCCATGCACACTGGCGTAAAAAACTTTGCTTCTACAGGAGTTTTGTGTTCTGCCTGTAGAAGCAACTCAATGTTATCCTATGTGTCCATGCACATTAGGACGTTTACAGGCGTATTTTGAAATCAACGTTTAGAGGCAGGAAACAAAAGCCTTCTCTTTCGCGTTTCTGATTGGAGTTCACTGGCAGAAAAAACGTAAAACTCTCCTAAACTCATCTAGACTTTGTACAAAAAATGCTCTATATGAGGGTTTTTTACTCCAAAGAGAACAGAGGTTTTTTTAAGCCCAGTGTGCATGGAGCCTAAAATTTCAAACCACAAGACTTTTTTTATTCCAAATTGCAACCAACATGTACCAATTTTTCATGGAATATTATCCAAGCCATTGGGAATTCTCGTAAAAATGTAAGAGTCTAATTCACTTTTTACCCACATGCACTGACCTCTTAGTTATTTTGTATTTATTTTTTTCTCTCTTTTTTCCCAATGTGATAATTTGTGTACCAAGGATTCAATGCATCCTACCAGACTCCTCTTTTGGCCCCCACCTCCCCTTAGTTACAGCTCGGAGAAAAGGAAAAACTGTGGTTGCCACTTAAGCGGTATTTTACTGGCCTGGTTGATAAAAATGGGATATGTCACCAGTGTTATTAATAGGAAAGAGATCGCAAGGCCAGTATTTTTTCTCAGTGCTACCTTGCTTACACCCCAGCGTTTGGGTGTTTTAGGCATTCTGTAGGACTGATCTCTGTATTTCCATATGGTTCTGGTGACATTGCTCTGAATTTTGCAGTATGCTTCAGGTTTTGTGAGTGGTGCTATACTGATGGCCCTCCAGGGCCCTTTCGATAGTCCTCCTTACCATAGTAAACAAGTTTTCTTTTTTGAAGTTATTTTATTCCCGTCACCCAACGGCCCTCTGAAAAGAGAGTAAAATGAAAAGATATGTGCATTTTTAGTGCACCTATTATTTTCTATCCCCTACTATTCATCAGTACTTTAGTTTGTGTTATACTTACCAACATCACCACTGTCTCCAGTAGGGGAGGCAGGCATTCAACACACATTGGGCTGTCTATTACAGTGCCTTGCAAAAATATTCACCCCCCCCTTGGCATTTTTCGTGTTTTGTTGCCTTACAACCTGAAATTAACATGGATTGTTTGAGGATTTGCATCATTTAATTTACAGAACATGCCCTCAACTTTTAAGATGTCTTTTTTTTTTTTTTGTGAAGCAAACAACAAATAGGACAAAATAACAGAAAATGTCAATGTGCATAACTATTCACCCCCCTAAAGTCAATACTTTGTAGAGCCACCTTTTGCGGCTATCACAGCTCCAAGTCACTTTGAATTAGTCTCTATGAGCTTGCCACATCTTACCACTGGGATTTTTGCCCCTTCCTCCTTGCAAAACTGCTCCAGCTCCTTCAAGTTGGATGGTTTGCGCTTGTGAGCAGCAATCTTTAAGTCTGACCACAGATTTTCTATTGGATTGAGGTCTGGGCTTTGACTAGACCATTCCAACACATTTACATGTTTCCCCTTAAACCACTCAAGTGTTGCTTTAGCAGTGTGTTTGGGGTCATTGTCCTGCTGGAAGGTGAACCTCCATCCTAGCCTCAAATCACACACAGAGTGGTACAGGTTTTGCTCAAGAATATCCCTGTATTTAGCACCATCCATCTTTCCCTCAACTCTGACCAGTTTCCCGGTCCCAACTGCTGAAAAACATCCCCACAGCATGATGCTGCCACCACCATGTTTCACTGTGGGGATGGTCTTCTTTGGGTGATGTGATGTGTTGGGTTTGCGCCAGACATAGCATTTTCTTTGATGACCAAAGTTACATTTTAGTCTCATCAGACCAGAGCACCTTCCTCCATACATTTTGGGAGTCTCCCACATGCCTTTTCGCAAACTCAAAACATGCCATTTTGTTTTTTGCTGAAAGTAATGGCTTTTTTCTGGCCACTCTGCCATAAAGCCCAACTCTATGGAGCGTACCGATTATTGTCATCCTATGTACAGACACTCCAGTCTCTGCTGTAGAACTCTGCAGCTCCTCCAGGGTTACCTTAGATCTCTGTGCCGCCTCTCTGATTAATGCCCTCCTTGCCCAGTCCTTGAGTTTTGGTATGCGGCTGTCTCTTGGCAGGTTTGCTGTTGTGTCATGTTCTTTCCATTTGGTTATGATAGATTTGATGGTGCTCCTAGGGATCATCAAAGATTTGGATATTTTTTTTATAACCTAACCCTGACTTGTACTTCTTAACAACATTGTCCCTTACTTGTTTGGAGAGTTCCTTGGTCTTCATGACAGTGTTTAGTTACTTGTGCCTTTTGCTTAGGTGTTGCAGCCTCTGGGGCCTTTCAAAAAGGTGTATATATGTAATGACAGATCATGTGACACTTAGATTGCACACAGGTGAACATCATTTCACTAATTATGTGACTTCTGAAGGTAATTGGTTGCACCAAAGCTTTTTATGGGCTTCACAACAAAGGGGGTGAATACATACACACATGCCATTTATCAGTTTTTAATTTCTGAAAAATAGTTTTATGTATATATTCTTCTAATTTTACTTCACCAACTTAGGACTATTGTGTTCTGATCCATCACATATAATTCTGATTTAAAAAAAATCATTAAACTAAAGACTGTAATGTAACAAAATAGGTAAAAAGCCAAGGGGGGTAAATACTTTTGCAAGGCACTGTATGTCTGCTTATGGCTCCTACAGATATGATAGCAGCCTAACGGCCAACTGAAGGAGTTTCCATGGCAGACTAACAATGTTGTTTAGGTAGTGGCTTTTATTGTTGGTGTGAAACAAAAAGTGCTGTTACTGGCATGATCTACTGGGAACAAACTTTGCAAGAGAGTTACAAAAATTATTTGTTTAAAGTAAACCTGAGCCCAGCTTACTGTATAAATCTTTTTACATTAAATTACTGCCACTATATACCTTTTTGGCTGATCTGTATATCATGGTCACGTGGTAAACTGCAGGGTCTGCCCGAGTGCTGAGTGTTCAGGTAGGAGATGATTTCCACTATAGCCTGTGTCCTCATTCTGTTATGGGAGGCGGATCATCCATCAATCAAGATGTGACATCCCACCCACTGTGTTCCTTTTTTAGTTACTGGGCATGGAGGAGGAGGGAGGGACTGGGCTGTCATTTAGGATCTGTATACGCGCCCACATGTGCAATGTCAATATCATGTGACCTGAAAAGCTCAGGTCAGCAAGGAACTGTTCTCTCCAGCAATAGAGACCAAACTGAGCATGTACAGCTTTACTACTCTGACTGTGTCTTATCTGGCCTTGCCAAGAGAGACCCTGCAGAAGGTGGAGGATATGTGCATACAGGATCAAAGATCTTTTTTACACTATGCAGAGGATTAACCCCTTAAGTTCCACAGTGAGTATAACAAGCATGCTATTCAGCATATACAGACAGATTTTACTGTTGTGGGTTTAGTAACATGCTATAGACATTATACACGGTATAGTAAAACACTGGCTAGGAACACAGTTAACCCTATGATCACCCCTGATGTTAACCCCTTCCCAGCCAGTCTCATTCGTACAGTGACAGTGTATATTTTTAGCACTGATCACTGTATTTGTGTCACTGGTCTCCAAAAACGTGTAAAAAGCATCAGTTACTGTCAAAATGTCTACTACAATATCGCAGTCTCGCTATAAATCGCTCATCACCGCCATTCCTAGTAAAAACAATAAATAAAAATATCCCATTTTTTGTAGACGCTATAACGTTTGCACAAACCAATCAATATATGCTTATTGGGATTTTTTTTTAACCAAAATATGTAGCAGAGTACATATTGGCCTAAATTTATGAAGAAATTTGATTTTTTTTTCTATTTTTTTTTTATTGGATATGTTTTACAGCAGAAAGTAAAAAATATTGTTTTGGTTTTTTTTCCAAAGTTGTCTGTCTTTTGTTTATAGCACAAAAAATAAAAAAAGACAGAGGTGATCAAATACCACCAAAAGAAAGCTCTATGTGTGAGAAAAAAAGAACATACATTTTATTTGGGTACAGTGTCATACGACCGCACAATTGTCAGTTAAAATAATGCAGTGCTGTATCTCAAAAAATGGCCTGGTCATGAAGGGGGGTACATCTTCAAGTGGTTAAGAGAGATTTGGCAAAGCCAGCTCGTTAGAATCTGCTCTGAGAAAGTCTACCTGCAGACCAGTTTTAATTTTGACATCAAATTTTGATTTTGTTTTAGTTATAGTCTTTTGGCTAAAATGCCATTTTAATTTTAGGCCCATTTTAGTCATCTGCAATTGTTTTAGTTTTAGTCATATTTTAGTCGACTAAAACCTCCAGTACATTTTAGTCAAATAAAATCACTTTAGTCAACTAAAATCCAATGTGTTTAGTGATTAGGCAGCCAGCCATCATATTAAGAAGTGGCTCTGTAGGTAAAAAGAATGGGAGAGAAGCAGCGCCAATCTAAGTGCAGTATGTGAAGCAAAAAGGAACATTTATTAGGTATTGCACTTACAGGATAAGACCAAGCAAATGGCATATAAAAGAGACCAATCGGTGAAGTCCCTCTGGATGGAGAGCTGACCTTTTAGGCCCCCATCCATTGTTTTTTATTTTTTTTATTTTTAACATTTATTATTTTTTATCCTATTTTTTTACTTCCTTTTATTTTGGGCAGATCATTTTATGACATTATCTTTTACTTCTATATAATTTTTCACTTATGTTTTTATACTAGAATTCTTTGCTGTTTGTGTCATTAATAAACCACTGTTTAATTTATTACACCACTGACATGTTCCCGCGACCGCCACTTGCTGTGCTATTTCTATTATAGAGCCGGTGCGCTAAACCTTAATGTCCACCGGCACCGCTGCCCCTATCTAACCTGAGCTAAGATGGCCGCTCGGGAAGCCTGAGGAAGGAGCATGCATGCTCCGAACGCACGCCACGAACGCGCCCAACGCAGTCTCTTTGTCTTCCTCGTGATGCTCGCTCTCCCACCCACTGCCACAGAGCACTGGAAACCACCACCTCGGCCTGCAATGTGGGACTCTGCAGAACCCAACTCTCCAACCAGAGGGACTTCACTGCTTGGTCTCTTTTATATGCCATTTACTTGGTCTTATCCTGTAAGTGCAATACCCAATAAATGTTCCTTTTTGCTTCACATACTGCACTTAGATTGGTACTGCTTCTCTCCCATCCATGAGGGTAAACGTCCCTGCCTCACAAATTGATTTTGTTTCCGTTCATTAACGAAAACGTAATTGATTTTCGTCATAGTTTTCATCAGTGGATGAAAATGTGGTGTACTTTTCGTTTCGTTTTCGTCACAGTTAAAAGGCAGCTGACAAACATTTTGACGAAAATGTTTTCGTTGATGAAATTAACACTGCTGCAGACATATGAGGGTGGTCAGCCATGGTGCTCCATCCTCCGTCACCAGGAATGGATAGTAAAGCCAAGGAGAGGAACTTTATACTTAGCCCAAAACTCCAGTTTATATCAATGGAGAAGGGAGGAAGATGTCTATGAGAACCTAAAGTGAATCTTTGTATGTGGTTCACATATATCAGTCTTTCTCAACCAGGGTTCCTCCCGATGTTGCTAGGGATTCCTTGAGCAATGAGCCATTTCTTTTTAGCTATCTTTAAGGGGAATTCTTCCCCAAGAATTCAATTATAAGTAGCATTCTCTCCAGTGACCATTACATTAGGTAGATATAAGCTTTAAATATTATTATCAGAAGTTCCCTGAGACTGGAAAGTTTTTTCAAGGGTTCCTTCATGTTGAGAAAGACTGTTTTACATTATATAACTGGTTCACATAAACATTGACTTCTAAAATATAGCTTCTTAACCAGTTAGGTTTAAAAAAGACATGTGGCCATTAATTTCAACCCCTTTCTGATTTTTCAGGAAAGACAAAAGTTATACATTTAAGAGGATTGAACTAATACCGTCAAGGCTATGATGTTATGTTTCCTAACATGTTCTTCTATGTGTTTATGTCGCTGGTAATACTGTGCCACCGGCTGCAGAGCTTTTACTGTCCCCAAGTCATAGTAGGCATTTCTGGCTGAGTAGGGTCATCTTCATGGCAACCAAGGCAGGGGCCTGGGGCCCGGTGATGTCCAACTAAAACCCTCACGCTCTTGCAGCAAACCAAGGGGATAGCGCAATTTGTCAAAGCTGTGCACCTTGCTTTCGCCACATGATGGTGGATGCACTTGCAGGAGTTGGTATCTGATGTGGACAGGCAATGCCAGGACAGGCGGTGCAGATAGTGCTTCTCTGTCTGTATCAATCCTTGTCCATGTCATTTCGAAAGGAAAGGGGACCCAACGTTGCTTATTTGTTTAGGGCCCCATTCTGCCTAATTCATCTCTTTTTTTTTTTTTCTGGTGTGTAATGTAATGCTGAAACTTTACTAAATCTTTAGTATTTTTTTCTTAACAGGAGCAGCACACTAGCACCAGCCAGAGTCCTGGATCCAATACTGCTTCCTGTTCAAGTCCCAATGGTTATAACAACCAGCAGCCCTTGTTAAATCAGCAAATGGTGGACAAGACGAATATTCTGCAGAGACAAATGATGCAACAGCAGATGATAGCTAGAATGGTACTATCCTTTTCCTTTTTGCTTTCCAAAATTCATAGCTGTGATTTGCCCCACCCCAAAATTAAGTCAGTAATTGCACCCCCCCACCTTATGCCCTGCATTCCTGTCATCTAAGATGCTTCAAATAGGAGCTGCAGCATTGTCACCCCATGACAGCGAGTTGCATGAGGTGGACTTTGCAGGAGAACTGTAAGCTTCACCCTAATGTAGGTGGTGCCTACTTCCACTACTACAGTGGGTTGAGAAGACATTGGAGGGGGCAGTTAGCATTGACACTGCTGATTCACAAGCCTGTAGCTGGTCAGCCATCACTCGGCAACACCTAGTTCTACTCATTGCTTTCTGGACTGACAGCACTACCTCTGTTGCTGAAACCCTCCCACTGTGAACTGCAGTGTCTGGGAAGGGGAACGTGTGAGACACAAATGAAGGAGAGTTTGGTTCAGATAGGAACCTTTAGATGTACTTTTACTGTATTGAAAAGTAGAATTGCCTGAATTTTGAGACAAATCAATACACATAGAATACCTTCTTAATAAATAATTATGCATTAGCCAGTTATAACTGGTTATTGTGTACATCCTTATCATACAGAACACTTGAGATTCCTAGACCCTGGGTTTAAGGCTGGTACCTTCAAGTAATTGGACACTGGCAAAACTTTTAAGGACACACCCCTAAAACCCTGCCCCATTTAGGGAGTCCTCAGTTTTTTGCTAGTGTCCTAAGGTAATGGACCTCTTCTCCCTTATGGAGATATCACTCTTAACTAGATTATTTTTTTAACCTTGGGTTCTTCAAATAATTTTCTTCACTGTCTTCTAATACAACAATAGAAGCAGTACACCCAGATCAGAGCAACCTCTGTAAAATCACTCCTTGGGGGCGGCCTGTAATGTTGCTTTGGGCACTGGGCCCTGCACAGGCGCTTAGCACTATGTACAACATGAGACAATTAAATGAATAAGGAATAACTTCTCAATAAATGATCATTCAGTGGCTAAATAGAACTGATTATTTTATATTTTGTTATAGGAAAAGTGTAACAACCAGGATCAGCTGAACAGGCATTTGACAAGACCACCACCAGACTACAAGGATCAGAGAAGGAACACTGTGGGAATGCAGCAGCCAAGCCAGTTCCCCGGTAAGTATAGTGTGCTTTGGGGTGTTGTAATGCTTCTCAGGGTCTTTCTGTTGCTACCAGTGTCAATGCTAAGGTAACAAAACTATGCTTAATCATACAGTATTCCTTAGAGAGGAACTTCTCCAGGGTTCTACAAAGGTTAGTCAGCAGCTATAAGTACTGTAGCCTCCTGAGATGTGTAATGTGATCCTGGGGGCTGCGGGTGGAACATCATCCTCACCTTGGTGAGAAATAAGGAAGTAGAAGCACATACCTTAATATCCCCACCCTCCCCAAAGAAAAAAATATCAAATATGCAAAGGGGCAGGAAGGGAAAGCTAGGGTTATGACATGGATTAAAGGTTAACAAAGGTCCACCTTATACTTTATCCACTAAGAGAGAGAACAACTGCATGTTTAGGGCTAATGCACATGTAGTTTGAGAACCATTTGTGATGGGCTTACCATGAGATTGAAGCGTTTGCCTTATATTTATGTTTATTTGTAAAGAGGTAAAAAAACAATGCCCTACCTAATCTCTTACTGACCATAACTGAGCTGAAAACTAGCCCTGACGCAGCTTAGTTCCATTTTTATGGTCAGGAACTTAAAGTATGTTTGAAAACCATTTATTCTTTTTCTATTCTTACCCCACCCAAAAAAAGTTTGGGCTATAGTTGGGCCTTAAACCAAAATGGGAAGTAGAAACAGAGTCTATAAAAAAGATATCAGTGGGAAGATATACTGTACTGTAGATGACACTTTAAGTCTCTCTAATGCTGAATAATCCCTTACTAACCTGTATGTGATATAGTGAGTTTATTATACTCCGAAGGAACTTCATTATATAAGCCTTTTTTCAGAACTATCTGTACCAGCTGAAAATCTGATTTTGGTGATCATTTTCATATGTTATGGCGCTGTCCCAAGCTGTAAAGATATCACAGGTCCTTAACACCATGGAGCAGGTGTTTCATTTTAAAGATCCCTCGTGGCCCAAAAATCTGCCATTTCAGACACTTGGGAGAGATGCAGCTTTTAAGAGGGGTGAATGGTACCTGTAACTCAAGCCCTGGTTTTGGATGGCTAATCAACTATGCAGTATTGAAAATTTTGAAGTACAACCTTCAAATAAAGAGGTGGATAGCACAGGTGTACAATAAAAGTTGTGAACTAAAAGTGTATCTAAACCCAAGAACAAATATATAATATATTGTAGTACCCTACCACTCCTTAGGTGAGGTGGCTGCATTAGTTTGCTTTTTCCAGGCTTTTTGTAGTTGGTTATCCTGCCAGTCACACATTCTGTCCTAGAGTGACATTGCTCACTCGCTGCATCGTATCCATGAAGGAGCAGGGTTGTCAACCTTGGCTATTCACTCATGATATAGACCAGAGAGCAACCACCCCCTTTCATCTCCGTAACATAGGGCAAATATGTCCAGTTCTCCAGCAGAAGAGAAATGTGCATGGCTGAAAACTCTCCGTGACCCTAAATGAATGCTTGTAGAGTGCTACTCCAATCACCAGCTTCAGATCATCCAGTGGCTCCCCCCGTTGTCAGGTGCAGGCATCCAAAGAAAACTTGTCCTGGCTCTGCATGCAACATCTACTATAGAAGGTTGGATGCTCCACACTGAAGGCAGTCCAGTACAAGAGTAGAGAAGGGGTTTCAGCCTGTCTACTCCCAACCCGCGTCCCACCGACGCATATCACCCTCCAACAGGACTTGTGCCTTCCACGATGATGACAGCTGGGATTGAAAGCCACCAGTTGCAGTTGTTGTCTGGTGGCTTTCAAAGTGGAGTACATTTATAAATGTATCCCCAACATAGGGAATTGCTCCAAGATGTTATTATGCAGAGGGTGGGCAGAAAGACAAATATTTTGCGAACATTTAAAAATATTACGCATTGTGGTATCAGGTTTCTTTTATGTATGCACATTCTTTTTTTGGCAGGTGGATTACAAACTGTAGGTGCCACCTCTGATTCTCCAGTGACCAATGCAACATCAGGACATATAACACCTCAGAATCCAACCCATTCTTCAAAAAGTCATGGTTCTAGAATGACTTCTGTACATGGAAGTCCAAGCTTGTACGGAAATGTCCCATGCCCACAGCCAAACATGTACAGCAACGTAAATCAAGTACAACAGCAAACCAGCCCAAATCATATGGGAACAAGCCCAAATGGCAATGTCTTGCCACGACAGTCAACAGTTACACCGGGAAACAATGTAACTTCTTTTGTCAATCCAGCAGGAGTCAACCCTCCACCATTCAGACCTGGTCCAAATCATGGAAATAATTCAGTGGCACTAAGACCACCAAACATCATCAATACCACAACAGCCACACAGAAGTGGATAGGTCCAGAAATAAAAAGACAGGACATGGTGAGCTTCTCCAATAATCAGTTTTCTAACCAGTCACTTCAGAGCGTGATGCCTCATCAACATTTTCCTCAACGTGGTCTCTCAATGCCCAGCCAGGTCAACCAAGGTCTACAGATCAATCAGATGACGTCTGCAAACAGTGGACAATCTATGGAACCTCTAAGAGGCTTTAATCGTGGACAAAGCCCCCAGAGATCTCAAATGCTGACCAACATAAGCCAAGCTGGTGGAACTGCCACAGCATCAACAAACACATTTAATCCCACCGATCAGATACCTAGAGCTTTTCCAAGGAGTGACTCAAATAACGACTTGGGTTCCTTTGATTTTATTTCACAGAATGGTGGACTAGGCTCATCGCCCAGCAATGACTCAGACTTTATTGATGCCTTATTGAAAACGGGTCACATCAATGATGACTGGATGAAAGACATCAACCTAGATGAGATTTTCAAAGGTCATACATAAAAAAAAATTCAACATATTGAACCTCATGTATAATGTAGAGAAGGGAAGTGAGGCCCATAAATGCCAACCCCCTTACAACTATTTTTCTCCTGGATGTTAGAAAATAAGGCAGGTGTCTAATGGGCTACTATAGGTTGTATGATTGCTTTCCTTTTCCTCTAAATGTTTTACATTAGGTGAACTGAGTTGCTTTACCCAAATAGCATTATTAAAGTGGAACTTTAGTCAGAAAATTAAGTCCTGCTAGATTACTTCATGCTGGCCTCTTTTGCAGGTATAGCTATGTAAAGCATTAAAAAATAGGTGCTTAATAATAATGTTTAAAGACCAGTAATACACTGTCCCATCCTGCTCTGCACATGCTCAGTTGCTCTCCATTTTAGGCACTGCCAAGTTTGTAGAGGCCGATCAGCTGACAGCCTAAGGCCCCTTTCACACTACTGCGACTTCAAAGTCACGCGACTTTACCGCAATTTCGCGGCCGCGATTTCATGGAATGCCTGTGTAACTGGCATCAAAGTCGGACCAAAGTAGTGCTGGGCCTACTTTGAAGTTGGACTAATATGAACGGTTGTTATTGGAAATCATGGGGAACGACTTGTCATGCTACTTTGCAGTCCCAAATCGTGGAACAAGTAGTACAAGTGTGAAAGGGGCCTACAAGTGGAATTAAATCCTCCTATTCTTTACAGTCAAGGAAACTGCTTCTGTTTGAACTGCCATGGTGCTGTACATGTGATCAGTTATGACACCAGCCATTTGATGGTTTGACAGTTTGGTTGAGGACACAAGCAAATGTGACAATTACATTCCTGGAATGCTGGGATTGCTAACTGTTTTTTTAAACTGTTAAATCGTTGGGTTTAGTTGCGCTTTATGATTTACTGGTGTTCAGGGGCTCTGGGCTTCAGCAAAATGGCAGCCTCCAGCAAGAAGAAACAGGATCAATTCTGGAGGCAATCTACAGCACACACTCATTTTGCTAGCATAATTATTCATTTGGAATGTACAGTATGTTCCTTGCTAAAGAACATCATTTTTTTATCAAGTTGTTATGGGTAACAACATTCTTCGTTTCTGTGTACTAAATGCCCGCAGTATTGTTATTAAGGTGATATAAAGTTATTAAAGGGCAATTCCATCCACTACTGAATATTTCAAAGATATTTTCCTATCTGATTTTTCATTTGCGCTGAACTTTTCTATAATGTAGGTTTAATAAAGGACTGGGGACTCCAACTAGGGAAGAGTCACTGCCCACTTTCTTATGGCCTGGTAGGAGTAAGTGGAGAAACATCTTCTGCTTGGAGTCTTCTAAGTGGTTTAGATGTAGCTCCAGTAGAAAAGGGTTAGGACCCCCATCTTCCTTCTTTGCTGTCTGTGTCCCTCTACATTCCTCCTAGTGACCACTGTCATCGATATGGAAACTGATGGGGGAAAAAAATGTTACGGTTTTCACCAAAACAAGAGTCGAGAAGAAGCCTTAGGCCTCATACATACACACGGACATATTAACATATTAACAGCGGCTTTTTTGAGCTTTTTTTGCCGCTTAAGAACGCCACTCCATGTTATTCAATGGGCTCATACACACCATGGTGTTTTTGAGCTGTAACAGGCATGGTCGTTTTCAAGCTCCAAAAAAAAACAAGGACCAGCGCGTTCTGAGGCTCCAGCGCTAGAGCTGTTTTGACGCCGACAAAAGCTCAAAAACGCGCATTAGCGATATGCCGACATTTTTTAGCGTCAGCATTTTTAAGCTGTAAAAATGTTTATGTGGGTAATTTGGGAGTGGAAAATAGCAGAGGGAGTTTTTTTTTACGCCAAATAAAAACGCTAATAAAATCATGTTTTTAACGCTGCTTTTTTTTCCAGGCATTGTTATTAGCTTTACAGCCTGTTTTTTAAAACATCCGTGTGTATGAGGCCTTACAAATGAGGCACATTGTCCAGTGCCAATTGTCTAAGAGGGATTCCCCTTCCTTAAAGTAGAACTAAACCCATCGTTTTAACTGTTTAAAAACAGTTATATTCCCGCAACTTTCTGAGAATGAAACTGTCACATTGGTTGTGCTCTCAACCAAACTGTCAGACCATCAAATGACTTGAGTCATAACTGATCACATGTGCAGTATCATGTCAATTTCAGATCAAACAGAGGCCAGCTTCCTTGGCTAAAAAGGATAGGAGGGTTTAGTTCCGCTTTAGTAGAAATTTCCTGTCATTCCCAGCTGTGTCCCAGGGATGGGGAGTAATGGAACACACAGCAAAAACAAAGCTAACAGTGGTTTAAACCCTTCCTCACTCTATGCAAAACTAATAAATATTTTGGCTATACATACACGTTAAATAAGAGCTGGAGATTACACCCACCTATGCCCTCCTAAAATTTATATTTAAAGTACACTACTATATTACCAAAAGTATTGGGGCACCTGCCTTATATATTGAATATACTCAAGATTGAACCATACAGACTAAGACTGGGATGCCATTAAAGTTCATGTGTGTGTAAAGGCAGGCGTCACAATACTTTTGGTAATATAGTGTATGTATAGCCAGAATTGTTTTTTTCATTTTGGTTAAAACCATTTAATTTCCATCTATGTCTTATTAGGGAGCTCTCCCTTGACTTTGTTTAATCCAGATTTTTTTTCACCTTACTTTGAAGTAAACCTGGCACAGTGCTGGTTACTTTAAAATCCAGTTATGGTGAGCAAAGTGGATAAGCATGTCAGAATAATCAGTAGATTCGGAGATTTATAAAGCTGAATTAACATGCACATCTTTTATCTGTAGAGGTCAGGTTGCCCTCTGCCACCTCTTGAGCCTCTCTATTGATCACTGAAGTAGCTGATGACATCAAAGGATCAATAAGAAGGGCAGGGCTCAACGTCACTTTTCCCCAAAGTCTAGATTTGCTTTCAAGTTCATATCAGATCCTATCAGATGTTTTGACGTCTTTATATACTATGGGATGTATTTATTTAAAAAAAAAAAAAAAAAAAAGCTATTTATTTGTTTTATTTCATTCATTGATTTAATATGGAAAATACTGCATTTGGCCACTATATGGCGCCAAGTATTATAGGAATTCTTGTGATACTTAGCACCATCTAGTGACCAAATGTGAAATTTTCCATTCTGAATGAAAAACGTTAGACTAGCACAGGAAATAGCCTCCTAACATTTATTTTTGCCCCATTTGCATGAGAGGAATGTACATGCACTTTCAGAGGGCAAATTTAAATAGCTTTTTCTTTTTTTTTTTTATGAATACAAGCCTACACAGATTTCTGATATGTTGATTTTGATTCAAGTTGTAAATAATGTTGTTATCATGGATAACCTGTATGAATACTTTTAAGCTAGGCTGTGTGCTGTCCCCAAAATCAGATCTCAACTAAGAACTAGTCAACCATTTCTAAAAGGTGGCAGTCTAATACCACATATACTGTAAAGGTTCCTAACTCGCATTAAATTGACTGATGAATAAAACATTTTAGCAGAGAAGGGATCTGTTTAACTAATCTTTGGGAAACAAATTCTTCTTATTCAGAGTGGGGAAGAATACACAGTGAGTCAACAGCTAGTGTTCAAGCTGTATAAATCACACATGTAATAAACACCTTCTGCCTTCCTGTGACAAGTGTACTTCTGCAAAGGTAGCCAAATGCATTTTTTGCCTTTTCTGTGCCGTCAAATTCAGCTGGGTATACCAGCAGACGGACGTGTCCTTTCTTTGTAATCCAAAGTGCTGTACCCAACAAACTTACCCAAAACCACGTCCCCCAAACTATGAATCTGCTAAAGTCACTAGTATCATGACCAAATAGTATTGATAGACACTGACATCTAGTGGTAGCAATAAAGAAGTGCATCTGGGGCTTATTCGGGAAAAAGCGTATACTGCCATCACTGACCTATATCTGAAAACAGTTGCCTGGCTGTCTTTGTTTCATGGATCAAGTGTGCAGAAACTGAAGTAGGACCTCTTCCACAGTATACTTATTCCTGGTCAGCAACTGAGAAATTGTTGAAGCTGTGGAAATGGCATGACCGCCAGACAACCAGCATTTTCAGATGGAGGGGTCAGCGGTATACGTTTTTTTTTTTTTTAAGACAAGTGCAAAAATTAAAAATGATGTACAAATTGCAGTAAACAATAGCAAGAAATTAAATATCACTTAAAGTGACCCCGTTGGTGGGGAGTTTTTCAGTTAAAAAGTCTTCTGTAAAGCAACCCAGATAGCAAGCAATTGAGCTGCAAGTTTAAGAATGACTTGCTAAGTTATTGCTAGACTTGCCAGTCTTCACAAGTTTGTTGCACAATTGTAGCAAGTCCGCATTGCATGACTCCAGATCAACTTTCTTTGCAAACATGCTGCAAGTCTGCTGCAAGTTCTGGTTCAGTTATGTTGTGCGATAGTCATCCCACCACAGGGGGCACTGTGACTTGCAGCGCTGTTGCTGTAGACTCACCACTGAAATTTTGCTCTTGCTAGAGACTTGCCACGCAAAATTGCTACAAATTGGAAAAGTGTTAACTAGAACTTGTGCTTCAAGTGCTCTGCAAGTGTACAACTTGCCAGTGAAATGTGCAGCAAATTAACAGACTTACAATTCAACATTGCAACAAATTTATGGCAAGTTATCCTTGCTATCTGGGAAGAGACTTTACCTGGTCTGATGCCCATTCATGGACTCTTCGCTCTGCTGTTGAGCTCTGCCACCCAAAGAATTCTCACATCTGGAATACTTCTGGGTGTGTTGAATGCTTGCGTCCCCTGCTGCACTCTGTGGTTCTCCTGTTCACTTCAGTGTCCTGTAATGACACAGGGGTTAAGTATGGGTTACTAGGAGAAACCACAGTGGGAGATGCAGACATCCCAGACACTGTAAAGATCCTTAAAGCGCAAAAGTGGAAGCTCCGCTTATCTGTCTCCTCCCCCCCACTGGTACCACATTAGGCACTTTTTCGGGATGTGAGCGGGTACCTGTTTTTGACAGGTACCCATCCCCACTTCCGTCGGACCTCGCCGCAGCGAGGTATGTCGGAAGTTCGGCCCACCTCCTCCTTCCCCGCCGCTGGGCCATTCCGAAAGCGCAGTGCGCTTCGCACATGCGCAGTAGGGAATCGGCTGTGAAGCCGCAAGGCCTCACTGCCGGTTTCCCTTACAGGCTATGGTGGCGGCAGCACCCGAGAGCCGATGGAAACATCGGCTGGGGTGCCGACATCGCTGGATTTCATGTGTGTACCATAAATGTGTGTACCATGTTTCGCCGCATTTACCCATGTCAAGCGCTTGGGCGGTTATTTATTTCAGTGGCCAGAATAAATAATTTATTTCTAGCCATTGAAATTTAAAAAAAAACGACCAAGCGCTAAATGCGCCCAGCGTTTAGCCATGTTAATGCGCATTTTTGCCGCACTTGGCGTTTTTCTGCCAAATCACTCCTCTCCTGAACGCGATTCCTCTGCGTTCAGGAGAGAGTCGTTTTACTGCCTCTAAACTCTGCTGCTCCTAAGCTCTGGTAAAAGCCTATGTGTGCATGGACACATAGGGGTTGCTTTAGTAAAGGCAAACAGACTCTGCGCTTTGCAAAGTGCAGTTGTTCCAGAGCTTAGTAAATAAGGTAAGGCTTCACTTTGCAAAGAATACCCAATCACGTGCAAGGAAAATAAAAACAACAGAATTTTTGCTTGCACATGATTGGTTAATGGAAGTCAGCAGAGCTTCTGCCCTTACTAAGCTCTGGAGCAACTGCACTTTGCACAGTCTATCGTAAAAAGAGGGGTTGTTTAGGACTTTAAATGAGGCATGTGGTCAAACGAGCATACGCCTTCATCCTTGATTGATCAGAAAAAAGGGAGGGTTTTTGGGACTTTGAATGAGATGTGTGATGCACAATAATAAATTGATGCACAATAATACATGGGTTTAGTCATAAAATTGACATAAGACATGATGCAATGGAGATATAACGAGTTGATATGCATATAATTAACAACAATAAAAGAAATTCATTATTGCACATAATACATGAGGATATATATATATAGAGTAGAAGTGTAAACGCATGATTGAATAAAAAACTGCATTTAAAATGTTGACGCGTTTCGTGGATGAAGTTCCACTTCTTCAGAAGCAAGTGCAGAGTGCGTATCTACAAAAAAAGTTCCAATTTACTCAAATAAATAGATAAAGATAAGGGGAAGAGTAAACCAAACACCCCAAAATTACATTTCAGCTCCAAAATTGGTCATAGGATGCTGAAAACTGAAAGTTAATGAAGGCTGGGAAACGTCCCCGCCAGGAGCTTTGTGGACGTGGATCTGTGGGCAGCCAAGGCGGAAAACACCACACTTGAGGGGGGAGAGACGGAATTAGGTATCCATAGTGAGATGCATGATGGTGCCTGGGAACAGCTCCAGCTTTCTAAAAATTGTAAAAATTGAATGTGGTCTGCACTTGCTTCTGAAGAAGTGGAACTTCATCCACGAAACGCGTCAAGATTTTAAATGCAGTTTTTTATTCAATCATGCGTTTACACCTCTACTCTATATATGAATTTGATGTATTATGTGCAATATTTAATTAATTTTATTGTTGTTAATTATATGCACATCAGTCCGTTATATCTCCATTGCATCATGTCTTATGTCAATTTTATGAACAAACCTATGTATTATTGTGCATCAAATTATTATTGTCCATCACACATCTCATTCAAAGTCCCAACCCCCCCCCCTTTTTTCTTATCAAGTGCACAGTCTATTTGCCTTTACTAAATCAACCCCATAGGCTTTTATTGAGTTGAGTTGAGGGGCTTTGGCACAAGATGCCAAAGCTCCAAAAATGTGAGTTTAGGAGCAGCAGTGTGCATGAGGGCTAATTAAAGCAGTAGTAAACTCCTCTAAGGAAAAAAAAATTCCACCTGCAAGGCAATATTATAATGTGCTAGTACGCGCTGCACGGCATACTAGCACATTATGAAAGACTTGCCTTAAAACTAAGCCCTCCAGCGGTGCTGCAGAGGCTTCCATCTTCACCTGGTCTTCCTTTCCGGATTTGGGACGAGCCGCAATCACGTCACATCATTTGCAGCACAGCTCTGAAGGAACGGCTCAGGTACCCATGCATTTCCTTAAGAGCGCATGCGCTGTTGATGTCACCGGCAGCTGCTCGCAAGAATATCTCCTAAGTGGTGCATGTTTAGGAGATATTGATTTTACCTACAGGTAAGCCTTATTATAAGCTTACTATGTAGGTAAAAATAACATTCCAGGGTTTACTACTGCTTTAAGAATGTGGCTTGCGCCCCTTTATTTGTTAATTAGGAACAGCATTGGCTTAATTTTTTTATGTTTAGAAGAGTGGTACAAGCTTGTGCTCGCTCCTCCCCTATGCCCCGTACACACGATCGGATTTTCCGACAACAAATGTTGGATGTGAGCTTGTTGGCGGAAAGTCAGACCCTGTGTATGCTCCATCGAACATTTGTTGTTGGACTTTCCGCCAACAAATGTTGGCTAGCAGGTTCTCAAATTTTCCGCCAACAAATGTATGCTGTCAGACTTTCCGATCGCGTGTACACAAGTCCGTCGGACAAAAGTCCACGCATGCTCGGAATCAAGTACGAGTCGGAAGCGCTCGGTCTTGTAAAACTAGCGTTCGTATTGGAGACATCACGTACGTCTTGTACGTCACTATGTTCATAATTGTTGGCCAACATTTGTGTGTATGCAAGACAAGTTGGGGCTAACAACCTTCAAACAAAATTCCACGGTTTTGTTGTCGGAAAGTCCGATCGTGTGTACGGGGCATTAAATTCCACCCAAAGTCTCTTCTGTTTTTTTAGGAAGATTTGGGCTGACATTTTTCTCCCAGCAGGGTCACTTTAATCTCCAGTCTACTGTCATTTTGAATTATTGCACTTTGTACTTCTTTTTTCTCTTTCAATTGTCTTACTGGTTAAGCTTCATAGTGAGTGTAATATATGTACATATATTTATATATTTTTTTTATTATTATGATTGCAGAATTCTAAAGGGATTGAATCATTGTAAGATTGTTCCGTAGTCACTGTGAACTATAAATACAGTGTGTAAGTGCGTTAATCATGGTAATACAAGTATTTATCTACATTATGATTTTTAAAACTTTACTAAAGATACTGTTTAAAATGCCAGTATTATCAATTACCCTTATTGCAATTAAACATGATTAGCATTGTTCCCCTTTACATGTATGTTACTTTGCTTGTTTCTGTCTGGGCCATCATCTTGTAGTTAACATGGGTTGGGGACCAGAGGAATATTAAACTGCAGTTTCAGTGCGGATTCAATAGCTGTCATTGTCAACCGTATGCACAAAGAACTAAGATTCTCTATTACGACCTGCTGCTGTTTACATCCTGCTGTGCTACTAAAGAATCTGCTGCCTGCTACCACTAGAGGGAGCACTTGGGTGGTGGGATACCTTCTCAGCCTGATGAAGGAGCCAGTGTAAAGGAAGCTTAGGACAACTTCTTTAGCCCCCTTTCACGCTTGTGCGACTTGTCCTGCGACTTGGGACTGCAAAGTCGCATGACAAGTGGTTCCCAATGATAACCATTCATATATGTGCGACTTCAAGTCGTGCCGACTTCAAATTAGCCCCTGTACTACTTTGGTCTGACTTTCATGTGAGTTGAGGTCTATAGACCTTAAGTTTACACAGGCATTCCCTGAAATCGTGGTGAAATTGTGGGACTTTTAAGTCGCAGCAGTGTGAAAGGGGCCTTAGTAGCGCACCAAGATGTAAAGAGAGGCTGGGAGGTTGAAGGCCATGATAGAGGATGTAAAGAGAGGCTTGGAGGCCGAACGACATGTTGGGGGTAATCTGTTGACCTCTTCAAGTATAGTTATGAGACCAACCTATTATTTTTTTTTGTGCTGCTTACAGGGACAGTGAGAACTAAGGGAGCTGCACTGACATTTCATTATAATTTAAAATTTTGGTTAGTTTTTTTTTTCTTTGTATTGCTTTCTGTTTACTTATTAAAGTAGAAGTTTTGGCTATATATTCATTTATTTTTTAAATGCTGCCTCCCCAGTGCTTCCTATTGCTCTGCATAGATTTTAGCATAAATTGCAAAGTAAATACCCCATGCCACTCTGCCAGTCCCTCCACTGGCATCTGATTGCAAAATAGAAAACATTGAAAACACAACAACATCCAAAGCCATTCATAACTCTGCCCTGGTCTACAGCACTAATTTTGTCTCAATATATCACCCAAACTGTCTTCTCTGCTCTTCCCAAGTAGCTCCCGTGTCTCCTCCTCCCATGCTTGCCTCCAGGACTTCTCCAGAGCCTCTCCCATCCTCTGGAACTCCCTACCTCAATCTGTCCGGCTATCTCCAACTCTGTCCACCTTTAGGTGATCCCTGAAAACTCGGCTCTTCTGGAAAGCCTATCCCACCCCTACCTATCAACTGAACTTTTACTTTCTTCATCAGCTCATCCCTCATTGTTATTACCTTTTGTACCACTTTCCCTACCCTATTCGATTGTAAGCTTTCTCGAACAGGGCCATCCCAACCCTCATGTATTAAATTGTATTATAACAGTACTGTCCCTTTTTATATTGTAAAGTGCTTCAAAAACTGTTGGCACCCTATACAGTATACAGTGGAACCTTGGTTTACGAGTAACACGGTTAACGAGCGTTTTGAAAGATGGGCAACTTTTTTTTTTTTAAATTATGACTCGGTTTGCGAGTGTTGTCTTGCAAAACGAGCAGAATTCAAGCTAATGGGCGGTGCAGTACCTCATTTGGCCAGAGGTGCGGGGGGGGGGGGGGGGTCGACGACACTCAGAACGGTTCTGAGCCGTACGGAAATACTCGGAATGACTTGAAAATACTCCGTTCCCCCTGAGTGTTTACGAGCTCAGCCGAGCTGTCCCCGAGTATTTCCGAGGCTCTTTGGCACCCCCCCACCTCTGGCCACATGCGATATTGCATGTTATAGAAGTCAATGCGGAACAAATTCTCTTTGTTTCCATTGACTTCTATGCTTTGGATTACAAACATTCTCCTGGAACGGATTATGCTCGTAATCCAAGGTTCCACTGTATTCTGTATTATAATAATAATAGTATTAATAATAAATATCTTTTTTTTTTTTCAAGTCTTTCTATGAAGTCACATGACCACAAAGCTCTGTCTTCCCTGTTTTATGTGGAGATCCAACTACAGGTCTGAATCGCAGAGATCAGTAACATCACCCACCAGCGTCCACTGCTCTAGGTGTTATCAGAAGAGAGGAGTGAGTTCCCTCCCACCAGCCGCACATTACACAGAGGAGACGGAGCTTTATAGTCACATGACCACATAGAAAAACATGAAAAGAAAAAAGTATTTATTTTGCGATTTATGCTAAAATATATGCATGCAAATAGGGAGTATGGGGAGGCTGCATCTAAAAGGTAGGCAATTTGCGTAGATGAAATCTACTAAAAGAGATTACCCTCATTTCCTGTGTTCTCACCAAATCAGGAAGTGAAAAGAATCTTCATAGTGGGGACATAGTAATTTAAAAAAAAGCCTGACCAAAAACCCTCTGTCAAAGCCTTTTTTAAAGATAAGCCTGGAATGCCATGTTAATATTTTATCATCTTATGGAGTCACTAGACATAATATTGGTTGGTTTATATAGGAGTTTTTATACTATGTACAGTATATGTACAGTGAGCGTATCACACATCTGGACATTCAAGCTGAGCATATGGTGAAAAAAATCTATATGGAAAGGTCACCCTTTAGTGAAAATAATTTATGTAATAGTCATTCTTCACCCTGCCCCCAGAGCCTCCCTAAGTGGAAGGCTTGGGAGGGAGAGGTGCAAATCTTTCCTTATACAGAACAAAATCTGTGTTTGAATATAATTTTACCTTCTTAATTCTGAATACAGTGGAACCTTGGATTACGAGCATGATCCATTCCAGGTGAATGCTTATAATCCAAAGCACTCGCATATCAAAGCGAGTTTTCCCATGGAAGTCAATGGAAACGTAGATAATTTGTTCCGCATTGACTTCTATTGTACTGTGCAATACCGCATGTGGCTAGAGGTGGGGGAGCGCCGGAGAGCCTCGGAAATACTAGGGGACAGCTCGGCTGAACTCGGAAACACTCAGGAACAGAGTATTTTCGAGTTATTCCGGCGCCCCTGCACCTCTGGCCAAATGCGGTACTGCACACCACATTAGCTTGAATTCTGCTCGTTTTGCGAGACAACACTCGCAAAACGAGTTGCTCGTCTTTCAAAATGCTCGTTAACCACGTTACTGGTTAACCAAGGTTCTACTGTATAGTAATCTTTTTGACATGTGAAGACACTCTCTAATTATGCATTTTGATCATGCTCAGATAAAATGCTCAAGATTGTAACAAGTATACTTTAAAAGAGACGTATGGCCAAAGCTTTTTTGGCCATACTTCTCTTATGGGTCACAGGAATGCACTTACTTTTGCTCTCCAGTGACCCCAAATAAGCCGACAGCGGGCTTAAGCCCGCTGTCAGCTGACATCACAGAGCCACTCCAGGCTCTGGAAGGATCCCAACAATATTGCCAGTATCCACCTAGCTGCCTGATTGACACCTGGCTCTGGCTGTCAGCATGAGTCTAAAGCCAGCTGCGTCTGCCCCCTCTCCTGCCCGGCACTCCAATGAGCACTCGAGGGACAGAGTGGAGAGCATTGACTGACTTTCACCACCCTCTACTCTGAACAGACCGAGAACTGAGTGATCAGTGGTCATGTGATCGCTCAGTTCTTGGTCTTAGAGCCAACATGGGCAAGCTGCTGCAGCATTGAGGTTAGTATGTATGTTTGATTTTTTATTAACCCCATACATCTGCCATAAAGGCTAAGTCCATCTTTAAGACCATGTTACATCTATATATATGGTGTATCATGGTTTCATGCACTCGCACCCCAAGAAAGGACATACCATCCTCCCCAACAACATGCAGGGGTTCCTCTTTGAAATCAGAGAAATCTGTAAATGAACTACAAGTTCCCTCTGACACTGCACCAGACGGCCTTGTAATTCTCGATGGAATTGGAGTCTGGTGATCACCGCACTCATAGGTTATTGACACTTCCCCCAGCTCTCCAACTGGAAGTCCATACCTTGGTACAGATATAGAGCTGGAGGAAGAGTCTGCAAGAGTCTGGTATTGCACCCGCTGTCGACTGATTGCGGGCACAATGCATTGAAGGCTCACTTGTAAAATAATAATAAATGTTTTTTTTTTTTTGCTGCAAAAATATGTGCATCTATTTATTTATTTTTTTTGCTAAAGGTTGGCTTAGCGTTTGAAGGAAAACTGTCAGTATGGGAGCTGCCATTGCAAAACTGCTATTAAAATGTATGTATAGGGATGGTGTAGCAAGCAAAAAGGTCCCTTGTCAAATTTTGGTGGAAACACCTGTTCTAGTGACCACTTACCCTAATTTTGTAGAAATTTCTTCTCGCTTTCTGTTTCATCTCTGGGTCAGGAAGTGAAGGGAAATTTCCACTTGGGACATAGATAACAAAAAAATTAAGAATTGTACCCCCCCTCCAAAAAAAAAAAAAAAAATTGTACATGGCAGGGTTGTCACTTTTATCCTTGGTTATATAATAACTTAGTCACTGACCTGGTATATGTACGCAGGTTGGAGTTCTGATTTCATTGCATGCATATTTTTTCTAGGTCAGTGACTGTCTAGGTAGGGTAGGGAAGATGACAGCCTGGAGGCCTACAACATTAAAAACAATTCAGCAGTGTCTGCGTCCATCTCTTTAACCTGACAGATTCCCATCTTTGTTTTTTTTCATAGTTAAAGCCCCTCTTACTTGATGTCTGTATCCCACGGGGAAGATTTCCCTTTACTTCCTGAACTGGAGCCTCAACAGGAAGTGAAAAGCAAATCCCCACAAAGTGAGGGCAATTACCCTCTTAGACAGTTGTCACCAGAACAGATGTCCCTAATAGGTTTCCCCCCACTTCCTGTTTTGGTGACAACCTTGAATTGTAAGCTCTCAGGAGCAGGGCCCCCCTAACCCTCTTGCCGTGAATGGTTTTGTAACCGTACTGTCTCCACCCCCACCTCCCCCCCCCCATTTTGTAAAGCACTGTTCAAACTGTTGGCACTATGTAAATGCTGTTTAAAAAGCACCCTAATTTTTGAAATTGCCTTGACAGTGGTCACCAGGATAAACAGAGGGTGAATCTCCTTAGTAGGGACACAGACAGACTGAAATAAAAATTTGAAAAAGGGTTCTAATCCCTTCTCACCCTATCCAAACAAAAACAAAATACACAAAAGTATTACCAAAAGTATTGGGACGCCTGCCTTTACACACACATGAACTTGAATGGCATCCCAGTCTTAGTCCGTAGGGTTCAATATTGAGTTGGCCCACCCTTTGCAGCTATAACAGCTTCAACTCTTCTGGGAAGGCTGTCCACAAGGTTTAGGAGTGTGTCTATGGGAATGTTTGACCATTCTTCCAGAAGCGCATTTGTGAGGTCAGGCACTGATGTTGGACAAGAAGGCCTGGCTCACAGTCTCCGCTCTAATTCATCCCAAAGGTGTTTTTTTGGGTTGAGGTCAGGACTCTGTGCAGGCCAGTCAAGTTCCTCCACCCAAACTCGCTCATTCATGTCTTTATGGACCGTGTTTGTGGACTGGTGTGCAGTCATGTTGGTACAGGAAGGGGCCATCCCCAAACTGTTCCCACAAAGTTGGGAGCATGCAATTGTCCAAAATGTCTTGGTATGCTGACGCCTTAAGAGTTCCCTTCACTGGAACTAAGGGGCCAAGCCCAACCCCTGAAAAACAACCCCACATCATAATCCCCCCTCCACCAAATGATTGACCTGCACAGAATCCTGACCTCAACCCGATAGAATACCTTTGGGATGAATTCGAGTGGAGACTGCGAGCCAGGCCTTCTAGTCCACATCCATGTCTGACCTTACAAACGAGCTTCTGGAAGAATGGTCAAACATTCCCATAGACACACTCCTAAACCTTGTGGACAGCCTTCCCAGAACAGTTAAAGCTGTTATAGCTGCAAAGGGTGAGCCAACTCAATATGGAACCCTACGGACTGGGATGCCAAGTTCAATACTTTTGGTAATATAGTGTGTAGTTTTGGCTATACTTTTTAATTATGAAAAACTGTTCAGGAATTTATCAATTAAAAAATTATAATGAAGTGGGCAAAATAGGAAATTCCATTTCATTAAAAAAAAAAAAGGCCTCTTGTACCTTTAGGGCCTCATGCACATTGAACGTTTTCGGACGTTTTTACAGCAGCTGTTTTTGGCTTCAGATGTTTTTTTTCTACAGTCAATAAACTCCCCAGCATGTTATCCGTTGTGTCCATGCACACACATAGGCTGTTATCAGCAGTTTTTGATCCTTTGAAAAAAATTAAAAAATTTAAGAAAAAAAAAACACTAAAAAATGCTAACATGGAAAAACGCTAAAAACCGCTAATAAACACTAAAAACCGCTATTGCAAAACCATTGAAAAACTCACTGCAAAGCTAATGCCTTTTTTTATAATGCTATTTTAACATCCAATGTACATGAGGCCTAAATGGCAGCAGAAAAATAGCATCTCCTGAAACTTACACCACTTACCATATACTGTATGCCATATTTATTATTATATACATGTATTTACTAATATTGTATGAACTCCTACATAAACCAATTCATCGTATATTTATTAGCCCTTTAACAAGCAATGTCATGGTTTCATGCATAAACCTACAAGTTTCTTGTTTGTTACTATTTGCAAACTTTTTTACTGAAACTAAAAATATATTTAGTTTGCTTTTTGTGTATTTCGAGAACTCACAAAAATAAGGACTTTATAGCCCCACTTATACGTGTGATCAAAAGCGATATTAAAAAAAAAAGGAAATACGCATAGGCTATACTAAATGTACTATCAACAGCCATTTGAACATGGTACAGCATCCATAGAAGCATCTTGTTTTTTTGTTTGTTTTTTTTACATTACTTCATATGAAGGGAGCCATTAAGAAAATATAATGTACCATATTTCATTTGTGTCTCTATATATAATATTGTATTCTGCATGTTTAAATGATTTTTATGCTTTTTTTTTTTTATTATTTTGTATTTGTGTAAATAATGTTTTCCACAATAAATATCAAGTGCCTGACTTATTTTACATTAACACACGCATAATAATAATTATAATAAATAATGCAATTTTATAGTTAAAATATTTCAAGTGCCATTATTTGTTCATCATTTTGCTTTTCGGTACATTTTCAGAGGTTTTCAGTATATTACATGGGATAGACCAGGGGCAGGCAACCTTTGAGAGGCGGAGAGCTAGCTGAACAACATGATCATCAGGGTTCAGTGCCATTTTTTTTTTTTTAAGGAATTAACTAGCAAGGCCTAACTAAATAGTAAAGAAAACTTAGAAAAATATAATAAAACAAATGTTACTGTAAAAATACAAACTTACCAATAAAAAAAATTTTCAAAAAAATACAAACTTATCAGTGGATGGTGTGAGTTAATAGAGCTGAGGTGGGTATGGAAAACATTGTGGCATTACAAGTATTTTTTGGGAACCAGGTGTGGCTGTTAATTGGAAGGGTACCAAAAATTAACCTACTTTTCATGTATTTACTTTACTACCCTGCAATTGTTATGTTTAATTGCAAAACTGATAAACACCTTTCAAAAAAATGAACCTACTTGATAAAAAAAAAACTTTGAGAAAATATTTTACTAATTTTAAGAAAAAAACATAAACTGAAAAAGTTTTATCCCTATTGTAAATTGAAATCATATCCCCTCTCAAGCGTTTCTTCTCCAGAGAGAATAAGTTCAGTGTTCGCAACCTTTCCTCATAACTAATATCCTCCAGACCCTTTATTAGCTTTGTTGCCCTTCTTTGTACTCGCTCCATTTCCAGTACATCCTTCCTGAGGACTGGTGCCCAGAACTGGACAGCATACTCTAGGTGCAGCCGGACCAGAGTCTTGTAGAGCGGGAGAATTATCATTTTTTCTTTGGAGTTGATCCCTTTTTAAATACATGCCAATATTCAGTTTGCTTTGTTAGCAGCAGCTTGGCCTTGCATGCCATTGCTGAGCCTGTCATCTACTAGGACCCCCAGGTCCTTTTCCATCCTAGATTCCCCCAGAGGGTTCTCCCCCAGTGTGTATATTGCATTCATAATTTTGCCACCCAAATGCATTATTTTACATTTTTCTACATTAAACCTCATTTGCCATGTACTTGCTCACCCCATTAATTTGTTCAGATCTTTTTGAGTACTACCCAGAAAAAATTTACTTTTTGTCTTTAAAGCGGAGCTCCAGCCCCCCCTCCAAAAATTAAAGGTCAGCAGATACAAATACTGTAGCTATTGACTTTTAATATTACGACACTTACCTGTCCAGGGATCCCGCAATGTCGGCACCCCAGCCGATTTTTCTATCGGCTCTCGGGTGCTGCTGCTGCCAATTCTTGTAAGGAAAACCGGCAGTGAAGCCTTGTGGCTTCACAGCTGGTTCCCTACTGCACATGCGCAAAGCGCGCTGTGCTTTCTGAATGGCCCGTCGGCAGTGGAAGAAGGAGGGGGCCCAAACTTCCGGGGGGACCCGGAAGTAGGGTTGGGCACCTGTCAAAAACAGGTACCCACTCATCCCCTCCCACCTCCCAAAAAAGGTGCCAAACAACCCCTTTTGGGTAGATCTCTGCTTTAATTTATCCTAAAACAATAACCGTGCACTTCCTGGTATGCAAGTGTACCTAGGCACTCCTGTGTCTACAGCCTCATATCTGTATATCTGCAGTGTGAGATCTAAGATCTGCTGCATAGTTACATAGTTAGTCTGGTTGAAAAAAGACACAAGTCTATCTAGTTCAACTAATAAAAGGGGAAAAAAATATACACAATACTATATCTGCAGTTGATCCAGAGGAAGGCAAAAAAACCCAGCAAAAAATGATCCAATTTGCTCCAGTAGGGGAAAAAAATTCCTTCCTGATCCCCCAAGAGGCAATCAGATATTCCCTGAATCAATTTTACCTATAAATATTGGTATCCAGTTATAAACCTTGTGCGAATGTGCTTCTTCAGAGTTGGGGTGTTTGCGTCCACTCTGTGTCTTCCTCCACCATCCACACAAACTACTCACTAGAGAGCAATTAACATGAAGCTTTATCCGAAAAATCATATGTCCAACGCAACTCTTTTCCAGCCACAAAGGGGTTAAAGCAATCCACTTTCCACTGCTAGACCCACCATCCTCCTTACTCGAGACCATAAACGGGAAAAAAAAGGCGCTACATTGTAAGGACTTCAGCGCATCTCGTACAAGTTCAGTCAGGACTCCATTGGCTAAAGATATATGGAATAGTAAAAGACGTTGTCATCTGGTTTTGAGATTCAGAATTAATTTCCTGTTCCTGGATGATTGGGATGTCCTGCGTTGAGGGGAGGTTATGGTGAAGGATCCTTCTACCATCTCATTGCCTTAGTGGCTTGGTTATTGCTACCCCACAGAGGTCATTCTGCCTGCCTGTTTGACCATCCTAGAGACAGGTGGTCCCGGTGATCCGGTAAGAGTCCCTGACTACTGTGAGTGGGGTGTCACAGAAAACTCTGCATCAAGTCACTTGGTGGTGGAATTTTGTTTGTCTTACTTTTGGACTCTTCATCAAATGTAAGGACTCACTTAGGACTTTGAAGTGTTTTCAATATTTATTTTTTTGCACTTTATGATGTTTCACATATTCAGTGTGTCATTATTCTTGATATTTTGTACAATATAAAAGATGATGTTACGCCAAACAACGTAAATTTTACTATCCATAGGCGACTTTTTAAAAGCCTTTACAGGTTACAGGGTACAATTTATATTTACACGGGAGGTCTAGTGCTGGATTTACTGCCCATGATCTGATGTTCGCAGCGATACCTCACATGTGTGGGATGATTGCTGTTTGCGTGCTTGCAGGTCCGATGCACGCGTTCGCCTTTGTGCAGGTGGGGATGGGGGCACTTACATCCTTTTTTTTTTTATTCATTTTTTTATTTTTACATTGTTTCATAGAAAAAATTTTTTATCACTTTTATTGCTGTCACAAGGAATGTAAACATCCTTGGGACAGCAGCAGGCATGTAACATGTTCTCTTTATGGAGGAATCTGGGGTAAGACCTCTGCCCTTAAAAGCATTCAAAACACCAAGATCAGTGTTTTTAAATGCTTTTGATTTTTAAATATGGCGCCGTTGACATCTGGGTAAACCGGAAGTGATGTCAGGTCATCGCTTCCCGGTTACCATAGCGGAGAGCCAGTCAAAGCCAATCCCGGCTATGTTCGGCTGTCCAGCCAGCCGGTGGACATGCTGGCTGGTCGCTCGGGTCTTCTGTTGGACAGCAGAGCCCAACCAAGTCGTGGACAGCGGTGGGAGGGGGGCCTCCCCTCCTGCTGCTTGTAAAAGCAGTCCAGCGGCTAGATAGCTGCTAGAGTTGCTTTTGCAAGAGAGCCGTCCGCCGACTCTAAAAAACGGTACTGGGGTGATGCCTGCACCTGCAAGCATCATCCCGGTATAACCACCCCGAAAGTCCAGTGACGGGTATGTCGCTGGTCCAGAAGTTGATACAAAAGTTTGTTTCTACCAGTGGAAATCCCCACCACAAATTCATTCCAACTCAACCTACTGTTAATAGAAAGACAGTTCCTGGTAACCTCACACGTAGCATGTCTGCTAGAAAGGCTCCCAACACTTGTCAATGCAATGTGCTGGAGGGGTAAGGGTTAAATACATGTAACAGCAGAAGTATTTAAGCAAGCGCCAATGTTTTTTTCCATTATAGTTTAGTAAAAATAATTTCTCTATTTCTTTGCCACTCAGGACTGCTTTGTTCACATTCCAGGCTTTATCTGGAATAAAGTAATTAGATGTAAGTGTTGACTGAAGTAGAATAAACTGATTATTTTAAGCAACTGGATCTACAGCAGCAGAAGGTACAGCAGCAGATGGATCTATTACACGTGTTGTTTAAAATGGCAAAGGGAACCTGTTTCATTTAGGAACTTGCATACAATTTTGGTTCTTTATATCTTTTACTTTTATATGAATGTTAAACATCCACTAAGGGCCTCCACCATTTTTTGTTTTGTTTTGCAGAGTTTGGAATAGTTAGAACCTCTGTCAAGGATTTTAGTTTTGTCTAAGGGTCCTTTCACATGGAGCCTCTCCTTTCAGCAGCAGATCTGTGAGCAGATCCCTTGCTGAATTGGAGCCAAAGGAGACGTATGTCAGTTTTATTATAGAAGGAACCCTCAAAAGAAAGGGAACACTTGTACCCCCCATACAGCGGGACTTTGAAGGCGAACAGTCAGAAGTTTATAAAAGCATATTGTTTATTAGAAAAAGTTTTTTGCTTAAAAAAGCATATTTATAAAAACATGATAGCAGTCTATACAAAATATTCATACAAAAACAAAGTTTGCACATAGTGAGTTTTCTATCATTTTAAAACCAAATACAAATTCCTCCATAAGCCTACATGTTTCAGGACGATGTCCCTTCTTCAGAGGCGTTTTTTGGAAGGAAGAATGGGTATGTTCTGAAAAATAGGTAAAAATGAATTTAACATAGGCATATAATTCAAAGTGAGTATTACAATGTTCTGACGGTGTCCAATATACATACCAATATTCAACTGTATAGAAAGATGTATATGCAAAAATAGTTTTCTTAAGGGTTTAGATAAAGCTCTGCTGTCAAATGTCCAACATAAATTGATGGACCCCGTCCATGCTCAGAAAAGCCCATACAAAGGTCCCAAAGGAGGAACATCCAACACAGCACAGCCGCAATAGAACCCTACAGGGATAACAAAATAACTTATTATAATTGAAAATACAAATGGACACACCAAATAGAGGCTGCACAATAAGGGGAAAGAATTCTAATTTATTTGGTATTTCCCCTTATTGTGCAGCCTCTATTTGAATGCGGACCTGAAACGGACCAGAAGACACACGGGACTCCTGTGCAATTCGCTCCCTAGCCGTCCTGGAGCTGTGTGAACCGGCTCCATAGAGAGCCAGTCACAATCTCCTGACATGCGAATTCGATGTGGTGATAACTGCATCCAATTCACAATAGTGTGAACCCAGCCTTTAGCTGAACTCCAAGATCCTGCACACTTTTTTTTTTAAGTAAAAAATATTGTTTTCTTTTTAAAATTGTTGTTCTTTTTTTGTTTATAGCGCAAAAAATAAAAAACACAGAGATGATCAAATACCACCAAAAGAAAGCTCTATTGGTGGGAAAAAAAAGGACACCAATTTTATTTGGGTACAGCGTCGCACGACCGCGCGCAATTGTCAGTTAACCACTTAAGCCCCGGACCATTTGGCTACCTAAAGACCAGAGGACTTTTTACAATTTGGCACTGCGCTGCTTTAACTGGTAATTGCGCGGTCATGCAATGCTGTACCCCAGCGAAATTTGCGTCTATTTGTTCACACAAATAGAGCTTTCTTTTGATGGTATTTGATTGCCTCTGCGATTTTTATTAACAGATTAACTACATAAAATGGTGGGTGTTTCATTTTTTTTTCATGCAGAATTTGCGCAGCGATTTTTCTAACGCATTTTTTTGGAAAAAATACACTTTTTTAAATTTTAATGCACTAAAACACACTATATTGCCCAAATGTTTGATTAAATAAAAAAGATGATCTTAGGCTGAGTACATGGATACCAAACATGACATGTTTTAAAATTGCGCACAAACGTGCAGTGGCGACAGACTACATACATTTTTAAAAGCCTTTAAAAGCCTTTACAGTTTACCACTTTAGATTTACAGAGGAGGTCTACTGCTACCTCACATGCATGGTGCAATTGCTGTTTACATATGACACCAGACCGATGCTTTCGTCCGCCTTTGAGCGAGAGCGCGGGGGGGGGGGGGGGGGCAGGGGTGTTTTTTTGTTTTTTTTTATTATTTATTTTGCTTTTTTTTTTTTTTTTTTTAAACTGTTCCTTTCATTTTTTTTTTTTATCATTTTTATTGTTATCTCAGGGAATGTAAATTTTCCCTATGATAGCAATAGGTAGTGACTCTTTTTTGAAAAATTGGGGTCTATTAGACCCTAGATCTCTCCTCTGCCCTCAAAGCCACACCAAGATCGGTGTGATAAAATGCTTTCCCAATTTCCCAATGGTGCTGTTTACATCCGGCGAAATCTAAGTCATGAAATGCTCGTAGCTTCCGGTTTCCTAGGCCATAGAGATGATTAGAGCCATTCTGGTTTCTGATCGGCTCTATGGTAAGCTGGCAGAACCACCGGCTGCATTCTCAGGTTTCATGTTGGGACAGGAGAGCCAGAGAAAACCATGGAAAATGGTGGGGGGGGGACATTCCCTCACACTTCTTGTAAAAGCAGTCTACAGACTAATTAGCCCCTAGGATTGCTTTTACATGAAGCCGACCGCTGGCTGAAAAGAATGATACCAAGATGATGCCTAAACCCACAGGCATCATTCTGGTATAACCACTCAAAGTCCAGCAACATACCAGTACATTGCTGGTCCTTGTTGGGCATATATTGTAATCTTTTTTTCAAACAGCCTGTGAGCTGAACAAAAAAGAGATTGATCATTAGAATACCTCCCTTTATCCACCCACTTCTAATGATGGGCATACATGCACCATTTTATTTTTAACTCTGGTGGTGAAATCACCTCCTACAGCGCTGGAGTCACGGCTTTATGTATCGTGGGAGCAAATGCTGTTGCTGTCAAGATAAATAAATCCACACTGCAACTGAATGGCGAACCTGCTAAGCAAATGATGGTTAACAATAAAAACAAAGTAACATTACAGTATAACAGTAAGTCTTACCATACCTGCAAGGAAATACAAAAAAAAACATAGTAAAAAAATAAAACATTTTTTACCACAATCCATGCCTAAAATATATATATGCCGAAGCATGGGGGCATCCGCCCCAAAAGTTAGGAGCAAATCGCTCTTCCACCCCTACTGCCCCCATGCTTCGGCATATATGCTCTTTTTTTTTAACTGTGGTGGTGAAATCACCACCTACAGCGCTGGAGTCACGGCTTTATGTATCGTGTGATCAAATGCTGTTGCTATCAAGATAAATAAATCCGTGCTGCAGCTGAATGGCATACCTGAAAACAAAAAAATGGTTAACAATAAACACAGTACACAGTAAAGTATAAAAAAATTACATACCTGAAAAGCAAACATGATAAAACATAATAACAATAAAACATTGCAGAATAGAATACAGTAAAGAAGAGCAGAACAATAGAGAGAGAATAGAGAGAGAGAGAACAATAAAACGACAACTATTTTTGTTTTTTTTATTATATATATTTTTTTGTATTTTTTTTTACACTTTTTTTTTGTAACTGTAACGGTTGTAACTGTAACGGTTCCAGGTTCGGGTTTCTCAAAATGCGATGCAAAGACCAGAATTGTCAGGACAGGAGGGACAATAATAGCGGGTGTCACGCCTATATCCGCGCTTGCTACAGACACGACATCTTCTTTGGGGGGGTTCGTTGGGTAGGGGTACCAGGGAGGACATAAGGAAAATGCCTCTCATGCAGCCGGCATACTGTATTTGGATTGGGAAGGTGAGGTGGAGCACCGTCTGGAAACAGAGGGGCTCTGACGATCTCTTCCTGGAATTTAAGGAAGGATCCAGTCCGTCCTGAAGCTCTGTATAGCACATGAGCGTTCAGCAAAGCCAATTGAAATAAGTATACAGACACTTTTTTGTACCAGCGTCTGGCCTTATGGGCAACTAGGTACGGCGCTAACAACTGGTCGTTGAGGTCCACCCCTCCCATATTTTGGTTATATGCGTGGACACAGAGGGGTTTCTCCACAACACCAGTCGCCGTAGGAATTTGGACCTTCGTGTCTGCATGAAGGGAGGAAAGAACGAAAACATTCTTATTATCCCTCCACTTCACAGCGAGCAAGTTATTACACTTAAAGCAAGCTCTCTCCCCCAGCCTAAGACGGGAATCTACAAGCTGCTGGAGAAAGCCCCGGCGATTAGATTGCACGGTGCCACATGTGCCAATCTGATGATCAAACAAGTGACTAAAAAGTGGCACGCTCGTGTAATAATTGTCCACATACAAATGGTACCCCTTTCCGAATAAGGGTGACACCAAGTCCCACACAATCTTGCCAATGCTCCCTATGTAATCTGGGCAGTTCGATGGCTCTACGTGACTATCTCTTCCCTCGTAAACCATAAAACTACATGTATAGCCTGTGGCCCTGTCACAGAGCTTATACATCTTGACCCTGTATCTGGCATGCTTGCTGGGAAGATACTGTTTGAAAGATAAGCGACCAGGAAATGTAATCAGGGACTCATCAACGCAGACAACTTGATGGGGAGTAAACAAGTCTGCAAAATGTTGGTTGAAGTGGTTTACGAGGGGGTGAATTTTGTAGAGCCGATCGTATCCAGGGTCTCCACGAGGATGACAGAGTTCATTGTTGTTAAAATGCATGAACCGCAAGATCTGCTTGTATCGTGCCCTGGTCATGGAGGCAGAGAACACGGGCATATGGCAAATTGGGTCAGTGAACCAATATAACCGCAACATACTCATTTTAACTATGCCCACGTCGAGGGATAGGCCCAGAAAGGTCTTAAATTCGGAAACCGCAATTGGTTTCCAATCTCTGGCAAGGGAGGACTGGGGATTAGCGGCGATGAATTGACCAGCATACAAATTACTTTGGTCCACAATAGATCTATAGAGATCTTCGGTGAAAAACAGCGAATAAAAATCAAGTGATGTAAAATCAACTGCTTCCACCTGAATGCCGGGTTGGCTAGTGAATGGGGGAAGTAGGGGTGCTGCAGAAGTGGTGGGTTCCCAATTAGGATTGGCGAATGCAGCAGGAAGGGCACTATGGGCTCGACGGGTCTGTCTTTGTCTTCTTGGTAGCAGAAGGACACTACTTGTGCTTGCCACCTCGCCAGCTTGAACTGCACTTATGGGACTCGCCACATCACCACGTGTTACTGCAGTGCTGGTTTGACTACGACCAGGGTGTACTAGGCCACTGGTGCTTACCAGTTCACCAGAAGGATGAGCGGCACTAGTACTTCTCTGTTCCATACGAGAGCCCTGCGGTTCTTGCACCTTAACAACAGCAGAAGATCGGGATCTGATATGCCTGACCTTGGCAGGGACCACAACTCCGTCGTAAGAGCTATCTGTCATGGAGCCGCTGTCGTCTACAGGATCGTATTCTGAGCCTGAATCTGACAGATGAGTGACTTCCTCTTCACTATCTGTCAGAAACGTGTAGGCCTCTTCACTAGTGTACCTTCGATTTGCCATTTTGGGCTCTAAATTTACTGGTACAGTAGTGAGACTCACAGGTAAAAAAGCTCCTAGGCTGTCAGCAACTGTATCAAACGCTACCAAAAAAACTGTTAGTGATCGCAGGGATCAGGCCTGACTCTGCGAATGCTGCAGTTATGTGTTTAGTGTTTTGTAAGTGACAGTGATTGATCAATACTGCACTTGACACCAAGCGCCGCCGTAGGCACGGCGCATGCGTGCTGCGATGGCGTGCGCCACAGCGACGTACAGCAGCCTGGATGGGCCGGCCGCCATGATGGAGAGGGGCCGTGCCCATAGTTGGAACGAATGAGGTAAACCGAATCGAGCAGCCGCCATCGGCGCCGTGGATGCGGTGTCGCCACCCCATGTAGGCCGGTCCACTGACTAGGACTCGCTATCCTGTCAAGCGGCTCTCTGAGCCTAATATTCCACGCAGGGGGCAGGGGAGAGTTCCCCTTATGAGGACACCACATCCACGGCGCAGATGGCGACCGCTCGATTTGGTTTACCTCATTAGTTCCAACTATGGGCACGGCCCCTCTCCATCATGGCGGCCTGCCCATCCAGGCTGCTGTACGTCGCTGTGGCGCACACCGTCGCGGCACGCATGTGCCATGCCTACGGCGGCGCTCGGTGTCATGGTGACGCCCGGCATCCTCACGTTGGATGGATCTGTTGGCGGCCAATGTAGGCTAGCCGCGCCATTGGCTGACGCGGCGGCCCATCCCCGCCCACACCACATATAAGGACGCCAGAGACGGCAAACGGCATCACTCCTCCCTCGGGGACCACCGAGGGTCATCAGGGTACATTGACTGCTCCAGGTTAATTGGACCTACACCCTCTGCTAAAGTAAGTGTTTCTTATTTCACACTTCAACACCAGAACAGGAAGGGGGGGTTTAAACCCCCCTTTTCCTACTATGGTCCTTTTACTTATTACTCCTTATTTTTGCCCTGTTTCATACAGCTATCAAAAACTTGATGCTGAAACGCCAGTACTTGGATTATAATTTCTTACCCAGCCGTCTTGTAGAGGATATAGGACACTGTTAACCCACGGAGGACCAGGACTCCTTACCCTGACATTGGAAATTTTATTAATCCACTAAGTGCTTTAGGAGGATGTAAGTAATGTGGTAGCCTCACCATGCGGGAAAATATACATAGTTTATAACATTATTGCTTTGATTTTTCTTAGACTGTGATGCATTTCCCTGAAGAAGACTTTTCTTTGAAATAAGCATGTTGAAACGCGTTGGAATTCCACTACTCGCGCCACGGTTTCCTGTCTGTGGTGACTGCATCGTGTAGTGTGATGTATCACTTTCTTCCAAAATTTTTCTTCCATAAGCGAATGCACTTTTTTAACCATTTGTAATGTGATATCCTTATCTATTGTTTATTTGCGTTATTCCTCTGCATTTTTGTAATATCATTTTTTGTATTTTTTGTACTTTTGTATTCATAAATTCAGATCGTTTATTAATAAATACACAATTTTATTCAAATTGATAGTTTCCATTGCCTTAAAAATCACTTCAGAGGTTTATGTACTTTTTTCTTCAGCTTTACCCCGGATGCCTGCATACTTGGGTGTGCCTGTTTTAATCATGTTTGTACCTTCATTAACTATAACTATATTACTACACTTAGAGGCGCCTCTCTTCTCTTTTATACTCAGTTGTGACATGCCGCTTTTTGTATATCAAGACATCACTTGTATATCAAGTCAAAATTTATTTTAAAAAATTTTGCTTGTCTTGCAAAATGCTCTCAAACCAAGTTACTCTCAAACCAAGGTTTTACTTGTATATACAGTGGGGACGGAAAGTATTCAGACCCCCTTAAATTTTTCACTCTTTGTTATATTGCAGCCATTTGCTAAAATCATTTAAGTTAATTTTTTTCCTCATTAATGTACACACAGCACCCCATATTGACAGAAAAACACAGAATTGTTGATATTTTTGCAGATTTATTAAAAAAGAAAAACTGAAATATCACATGGTCCTAAGTAATCAGACCCTTTGCTGTGACACTCATATATCTAACTCAGGTGCTGTCCATTTCTTCTGATCATCCTTGAGATGGTTCTACACCTTCATTTAAATCCAGCTGTGTTTGATTTTACTGATTGGACTTCATTAGGAAAGCCACACACCTGTCTATATAGGACCTTACAGCTCACAGTGCATGTCAGAACAAATGAGAATCATGAGGTCAAAGGAACTGCCTGAAGCGCTCAGAGACAGATATGTGGCAAGGCACAGATCTGGCCAAGGTTACAAAAAATTTCTGTTGCACTTAAGGTTCGTAAGAGCACAGTGGCCTCCATAATCCTTAAATGGAAGACATTTGGGACAACCAGAACCTTTCCTAGAGCTGGCCGTCCGGCCAAACTGAGCTACCGGGGGAGAAGAGCCTTGGTGAGAGAGGTAAAGAAGAACCCAAAGATCACTGTGGCTGAGCTCCAGAGATGCAGTCGGGAGATGGGAGAAAGTTGTAGAAAGTCAACCATCACTGCAGCTCTCCACCAGTTGGGGCTTTATGGCAGAGTGGCCGGATGGAAGCCTCTCCTCAGTGCAAGACACATGAAAGCCCGCATGGAGTTTGCTAAAAAACAGCTGAAGGACTCCAAGATGGTGAGAAATAAGATTCTCTGGTCTGATGAGACCAAGATAGAACTTTTTGGCCTTAATTCTAAGCGGTATGTGTGGAGAAAACCAGGCACTGCTCATCATCTGTCCAATACAGTCCCAACAGTGAAGCATGGTGGTAGCAGGATCATGATGTGGGGGTGTTTTTCAGCTGCAGGGACAGGACAACTGGTTGCAATCGAGGGAAAGATGAATTGGGCCAAGTAAAGGGATATCCTGGACGAAAACCTTCTCCAGAGTGCTCAGGACCTCAGACTGGGCCGAAGGTTTACCTTCCAACAAGACAGTGACCCGAAGAACACAGCTAAAATAACGAAGGAGTGGCTTCACAACAACTCCGTGACTGTTCTTGAATGGCCCAGCCAGAGCCCTGACTTAAACCCAATTGAGCATCACTGGAGAGACCTAAAAATGGCTGTCCACCAACGTTTACCATCCAACCTGACAGAACTGGAGAGGATCTGCAAGGAGGAATGGCAGAGGATCCCCAAATCCAGGTGTGAAAAACAAGTTGCATCTTTCCCAAAAAGACTCATGGATGTATTAGATCAAAAGGGTGCTTCTGCTAAATACTGAGCAAAGGGTCTGAATACTTAGGGCCATGTGATATTTCAGCTTTTCTTTTTTAATAAATCTGCAAAAATGTCAACAATTCTGTGTTTTTCTGTCAATATGGGGTGCTGTGTGTACATTGATGAGGAAAAAAAATGAACTTAAATGATTTTAGCAAATGGCTGCAATATAGCAAAGAGTGAAAAATTTAAGGGGGTCTGAATACTTTCCCTCCCCACTGTAGATCAGACCAAAAACGAGGGATAAATGTGAAGAGAGGGACTTTGTTCCAAACCAGGGACAGTCCCTCGAAATGGGACAGTTGGGAGCTATGCATACAGAACTTAGACTGGAAATTCCCTTAAAACTAAGGTGGAAACATTTTGTAAATTGACGAATAATGATTTCCTTTTTCTGGCAGGCTGCATTGCATGTGACTATTATTACCCAATGCTTTGTACTGCGATGTGATCAGAGCTCTATCTGCAGCACACGTAACTTATCACTTCCATGAAACACTTGTCAAGGATCCGTATGCATCTGTTCAATGAGCGGGACGTCACACGCTATCTGTTTATACAATCCCGCTCTCAGCAGAACATTGTCTCTCAGCAACACACAGCCAGGTATGGTTCCCATTAAGCTTTGTACTTGTTTCTCATACATTTTCTGGAGTTCATTGTGTCTTATTGTCAAATGTTAAATTCCATCATGTATCCGTCATTTGTGTAGGAAAAGTTTACCGAGCACCTGCTTCATCTCCGCGAGCCAAGCTTTCTGTAATAATGGAGCTCGTGGACGCCTGGGAAAGGTTTTCGTTTATCCCGGTCATGGTAGAGCTCCTTATTTAATGACAGCGCTCTTCTAACTTCAGTTAGGAGAATTCTGACCGGTTCTTATACATTACTGGACTTAGAATTTAGACTTTTTTTTTTTAAAGAAAAAAAGTTTATTGAACATTTCACTTGAAAATTTACAGACATAGAAGAAGAGAAGCTCCAACAAGAACATTATGGCAAAAAGGGCACATAGTGGTATAAGACGATACTCATCACTAGGTATGCACCGATACCATTCTTTTTTTTACGAGTACCGATACTTTTTTTTTAGTACTCGCCAATACTAATTATCAATACCTACCGCAACTGTTTTGTTTTCACTTCAGCTGTCAGCAATGGTACAAAGCATTGAAAGTTATTTAAAAAAGAAATCGATTTTTTTCTTAACTTTACGCTTTTTCAATGTGAAATGTGTAAATATATGTTAATATATATGTGTAAAAATATTCACTAACAAAGCAAAAAAAAAAAAAAAAAAGTTTTCATTGTTTATTAATTATAAAATAGACGTGAACAATAAAAAAAAAAATCAGGAAGATAATAATTAAATGGAGGAGAATAGGGAGTTAATTAAGGCTGATTAGAGTAAATTAAGGGGTTAAACAGAGGAACATTGGTTCATCCCTTTGATCTGCAGATGAAGAAACAGAAAGATACAAAAAGAAACAATGTTTCTTTTCATTTTAGTGTTTCAGCGGCGGCTGCTTTTTTTTTTTTTTTTTGACAACTCCAATTACCGGACTTCTTTAACACTTCAGCTGTCAACAGGGGAGACCCACTGACAGCTCCAAGAACCAAGCCTGAAAGTATCGGTTTCAGGTATCGGTGCATTTGCACGAGTACCGATACTTGTGCAAATACTCGGTATCGGCACCGATACAGATACTAGTATCGGTGCAACCCTATTCATCACAAAAGAGATGTATGGGTTTTTCGTTATTATTTAACTACTTAAGGACCAGGAGATTTTCCCCTTTAATGACCAGGCATTTTTTGTGATGCGGCACTGTGTCGATTTAACTGACAATTGCGCGGACGTGCGACACTGTACCCAAACAAAATTGACGTTCTTTTTTTTTCTCTTTTTTTGGTGGTATTTGATCAGGTTTTTATTTTTTGCGCTATGAACAATAAAAGAGAGCGACAAATTTGAAAAAAAAAAAAAATAAATAATTTTTACTTTTTGCTATAATGAATATCCCAAAAAAAATAAATTTCTTCATCAGTTAGTTTAGGCCAATATGTATTCTGCTACATATTTTTGGTAAAAAAAAAAATCGTAAGCATATATTGATTGGTTTGCGCAAAAGTTATTGCGTCTTCAAAATAGGGGATAGATTTATGGCACTTTTATTATTTATTTTTTACTAGTAATGGCGGCGATCAGTGATTTTTAGCGGGACTGTGACATTGCGGTGGACAGATCGGACACCTAACTGCCATTTTTGACACTTTTTTGGGAACCAGTGACATTATTACAGTGATCAGTGTCTGTGGCTTAAAGGTACACAGAGTGCCGGGGTTCAGTATTAAAGTGGATTTAAACCCGAATTTTTTTATTTTTTTTTAATATCATACTGTAGAGTATAAGATTTCCTATAATTTGAGCCCAGTCTTGCCACACAGAGTTAATCCATCTCTGAGCAATCCTCTTTTATTGTTCAGTGAGACAACAGACCCACCCACAGAATATGCAGTTTTTCGGATCTCATAACAGACAGAGGGGAGACATTTGACAGGTAAAGATACATGCAGGAGGCATGTATATCCTTATAGATAACCCCTATGGCAGTGGTTTAGAAAGGATGACATTGGGTTTACATCCACTTTAAGTGACCCAAAGCTTCAGGAATAATTTCAACAAAGTTCCCAGAAGCTCAACAGTAATTCCACAAACTGTCGCCTGATTGGTTTTCTCAATCACAGTGAAATCTCTTCTTTCTGAGATTGGTAGTGGCAACCAAGCGAGTCATCTTCCTCCAGATGGTGGGCAAGGCTAGCAGGACTGTGATTGGCTTTAGCAGTGGCCAATGACAGTCCTCCTGGAAACAGGAACTGCCCCCACCTAGCAGAACTGCCCCCAATCTCTTCCCCATCACAAAAGCTGACGATTGCAGCTACAGCAAAGTTAGAGAACCAAACAATGTTTCCCATCTTTTACAATGTGTGGGGGCACAGTGCCTCCCCCTCAGTGCAGGTGCGGTAGGGGGAATTCTGAAATTGGAATGCGTTAGTGTCTCACTGACACTTCCCTGCTCTGCTGATGGGGAGGGAGTTGAGTGCCGGCAAAAGAGGTTTTGCATGCCGGGGGTTGCCTACCCCTGTTCTAGCATTCTAAAAGTGGAGTGCCACTCAAAAATGGAACTTCCGCTGTAAGTGCAGGTGACCCCCTGACATACCACATTTGGCATGTCATTTTTTTTTGGGGGGGGGAGTGGATACCCTCTTTTTAGAGGGATCCAGCTCCCACTTCCTCCCAGAGTACCGCGGCACCAGCAGGAAGTTTACCTCCTCCCCCCTTCCTCTGGTCAAACATCTGGGACACATCACAGGTCCCAGATGATTGCCCGGCCAGTCACAGTGCGCAGCGCGGCTTGCGCATTCGCAGTGCGTGCCTGGCTGTGAAGCCACAGCCAGGTGCCCACAATGACAATGCTAACGCAACA